>NC_089492.1:166195208-166800693 GCF_036850765.1 Saccopteryx bilineata
GGGAGGCCACAGCTACCAGCCTGTAACAGCTAGTCAGCCTCAGGCTATTTCTGTGGCTCTGGTATTTGAGCTTTGTTTTCCCTCTCTCCTGGGAAGAACTTACTGAAATGGTTTCTTTGGAAAAGACAAAGCATCTCGCCCAGATGCTGGAGGAATGTTTGGGAGCTGCCAGGCTGCTGTCCTGGGTTCTCACAATGCCCTTGAGTGGTGACGGCCGGTGGGCTGCAAAGCCAGCCTGCGGGTCTGTCTCCAAAATGGCTAACTCAGAAGTGCCCTTGTTGGGGCCAGACACACAGCCTGGGTGGGCACGCTGGCCTCTCCTCTGGCCAGTGAGTCAGTTTTAGATAGTGGCCAAGGAGATGGGGCAGGGGCAGCCACTATGAAGGCACTTGGGAGCCCTGGTGAGGACCTTGGCTGTTAGCAAGTGAAATGAAAATCCAAGAGGATCTTGGACATAAGAGTGCCTGACTGGCCTTCTGTTTTGAAATCATCATTCTGGACACTGACTGTCAGCAGTGAGGGCTGGAGGGAGGTCTTCTGTCCCCCAGGAGAGGCCCCTGGGAACTTCTCTACTACAGTCAGGGCAGAGCTAGTAGAAACCTTCATGTTCACAATGCAAGCCCTTATTTCAGGGGAACAGGAGGTGTCGTCCCAAGCTGGAGCTGCAGACTTCAGGCAGAAGCAGAAGGGTAAGACCCCACGCCAGGGCTTCTCTCTGCTTCCCCACCCACTCTGGGCAGGGTGAAGAAAACCAAGATTGTCTTCCCAACAGGGAAGGCTGGAGCAGAGAGGTGGTGGCAGCTTTTTCAAGCTCTGTCCCTGCTGGGTGCCCTTCTCCCAGCCACCAAAGACCCCTAAGCCAGCTTTTCCATGACCCACCTGCCTGGGGGCTCCAGGTTTGGTGTTTGTTTGGGGTTTTTGCCTGTGAGGACACCCTAGTAGCATGTCCTCAGGCCTCAGGGATGTGCTTCAGTGAGACAGCCCTGACAGTGGGAAATCAAGACCTCCCCATGGCCAGGTGGCCACTCTCAGCCGGGCAGGTGCACACGCCCCACACAGAGCTGTTTCTCGGCCTTGTGCTGCTCCCCGGCCACAGCACCCCTTTCCACGCATGGACAGAGCCCTGGGCTGAGCCTTGGGATGCTCTCCGTGGTCGGGCAGCGCCGCCCCCTCAGGGGTGATCTCCTCCAGCCTGTCTAGCTCCCAGGCTGACTCCCACATGGAGACACCCAGCTTCTGCCCCAATATCTCTATCAGTGCCCACCCCCCGCAAGGGGACTGCTCTGGAACCAAAGCTGCCTCCTCTGAGCCATCCAGCTTCCGAGCCACCCAGCCTCCGAGCCACCCAGCACAACTGTTTGCCTACAACACAGCCCTCCCAGGCTCCGGGAAGAGGGACGTTGCCCACTGGACGCACGGAAGGCCCCAAATACACACCTCAAGGGTTGTAAGCTTCACCGTGTTCTAAAGAACACTCTGGAAGAGATAGATTCAGGTTCTTCCAGCCTTGAGTAGCTGCCATTAGGTTGGGCAGTCACATGACAATGCAGAAGTGGTCTCTGGCCATGTTAAGTAAGGGGGCCAGAGGCTCTGGGGTGTTGGAAAAACAGCTTTGTTAGGCTTGCTCACTTGCACTTTGCATGATTAGTGTGTGAGCACGTGGCAGAGCCACATGTGTGTAGACCAGGGGTCTCAAACTCAACTCAGCATGTGGGCCGCAGAGCAAGATCACAGCCATTCGGCGGGCCGCACTAGGTCTACAAAAGGCAACTGTTACGCAACACTTTTCTCACTGCAGTTGAAAACAAAAAAAAAATCAGTACAAAAGCACAATCGTACATGCAGTTTACTCAGTGTTACAAAACGACCAGAAACTGTAGTTCGCATCACAACTGCTGTTAACTAAACTAATATCTAGCTAGGATGCTAGAGAAATGGAAAATACAAGTAGGCCCCTAGGCTTACTTAATTTTATCCAAAATATTTTGAACTTTGTGGATTAGTCTGCAGGCCGCACAAAATTGTTCAGCGGGCCGCAAGTTTGAGACTCCTGGTGTAGACTGTATAAGGCTTCTGGTGCTTTCCTTTGGGGCGGTAGATTGCGGATTGCCCGCCTGCCGCCATGAGGGGCTGTTTTGCTGCTCATTCTTCAGCTGACATGAGAAGCGGTTTTCCCTGCCGATTTGCTCATCCGCTGGGGGAGACTCTGTTAAATGGGAACGGCCCACTGCTTTCCGGCTCTGCAGTTAGTTTCTCTACCATCTGCCTGAATCCAGTGTGGACCCGCCGGCCTCGGCCACTGGCATTATAGTGGGTGACCAGCTTCCTGTTGTTGTTTTCATCAGGTCACATGCAAATGAGGTTAAAGAAAACTTGAACCATAAGAATGCGTTAATGCCCACAACAATGACACACTTCCAAATAACAGAACACTGTCTTGTCTTTCTTCCCTTATCTGAGTTTATTTTAGGCCACTGAATCTTTTGAGTTTCTCATTAGGTTGTCAGGCATTCTAAAGGCTATGCAGAGCTGTCCAATCTGCCCGTCAGGCTTATTGGTCCTCAGGAAGTAAGTCTGAGTAGGTTTAACTGGACAGGCTGGGGAGCTGAGTCCATTGTCTGAGAGTCAGGGGAGCAGCATTTACCAAGGGCCTGTGGTCAGCAGAGCCGGCTTGGCTCTGTGGGAAGAGACAACTAACTGGCCCATGCACGATGAGAAACAGAGCAAGTAAGTGATTCCACTCAAGCACTGTAAGTATGACTGCGCTGGGATTGGGTGGGTTTCATTTGGTGAAAGTGTTAGCAGGTGTGGTTAACCACAACCGAGGAGGTGAGCTCTACACGGGATTTGGATATAGGGGAAGGTTTCCATGTTTGGGTGGGGTGGCTAGTGGTGGTGGAGTGTGGGGGTGTAGAGGTGCTGAACAGCAAAGTCTCACAACACACAGAGCTCTGGGAGGTAGAAGAGGGACCAAGCCGGCCTAGAGAAATCAAGTCACTAGTCCAGGGGTCGGGAACCTATGGCTCGCGAGCCAGATGTGGCTCTTTTGATGGCTGCATCTGGCTCACAGACAAATCTTTAATAAAAAAAATAATAACGTTAAAAATATAAAACATTCTTAGCCTGACCTGTGGTGGCGCAGTGGATAAAGCATCGACCTGGAAATGCTGAGGTCACTGGATCGAAACCCTGGGCTTGCCTGGTCAAGGCACATATGGGAGTTGAGGCTTCCAGCTCCTCCCCCCTTCTCTCTCTCTGTCTCTCTCTCCTCTCTCTCCCTCTGTGTCTCTCTCTCCTCTCTAAAAATGAATAAATAAAAAAAAATAAAAAAATATATAAAACATTCTTATGTATTACAATCCATTCATTTCCTACCGCTCATGTTCATGGTTGCGGGTGGCTGGAGCCAGTCACAGCTGTCCTCTGGGACAACACCAAATTTTTATTGGATAATGCATAAGATACACAGGTCACTGTATGGCTCTCACGGAATTATATTTTAAAATATGTGGCGTTCATGGCTCTCTCAGCCAAAAAGGTTCCCAACCCCTACACTAGTCTAAAAGGTCACATGCAGGATTCTACAGTACTGTCCCTGCCCTCCCCTCCCCCACCCCCTAGAGCAGCATTCCTGCTGCCTGGGGTGGTACAGCCATTTCCATAGCAACCAATTGTTCCATCTCAGAGACAGGATTCTGACTCTAGGTGGGTTACCAGAGAAGGAACACAATGAAGCCTCAAAGTGACAAGAGATCCAGTTTCCCAGGAAGGGCCCTGCTAACAGAAGAGAGAAAATGGACAAACTGGAAGATAAGCGGCAGAGAAGAGCAGGTTCTGAATTTTCCACAAGGCCTCAGCATTTGCTGAAAACAAGAACAACCTCATAGGCTCAACGAGAAGGTTGACGGCCAGCCAGTCTGCAGACTGAGGACAAAGGCAGGGCTGGGGTGCACAGTGCCAGGTTTGCGAGGCAGAAAGGGCGGGCCTTAACTGTGCCACCTCGCTAGCACACGCAGCCCTAATGTTTTTTCTGGGACAGCGGCACCTTGGGGGTCTCGTGAACCCAGCAGGTCCTCCCAGGACCCTGGTGGGTTGCGTGCGCATGCGCACTCGCTGTGAGGGGGGGCATGTCTAAACTAGAGAGGCTGGCGGCCCAGGACCACCCTCACTAACTGGAAATAACAGGAGAAAAGCCTGAATGACAAGGTGTGTTCAGAGGAAAGCACGCGTTATTACTCCCCAGGCCTGACTGAGGTAGTGACTTTGTCAGAGAATCCACGTCCGGCCCAGTCTGCATCTGCCACTCACACTGTGTGACCCTGGCCAAGTCACTTACGTGTCTTGGAACTCATCTCATATATAAGGCAGTCTAGCTGATCACCACCAGGGGCCATGCCTGCACTGGTCCCTGTTCTGTCTGGGGCAGAGCCCTGTGTGTGACCACTCCCTGACTGTGAAACTGATGCGATTCTGGGAGGGTGTTCGTAGTGTACAACAGAGACCTACTCATTTGTCATTCATATCTGTCTTCAGTTAACGTTGCCTGACCTCCTAGCACGTGACCATCACAGGGTCAGGAATCAGAATCAAGGTAAGACATGGTGGAGCTTTTGGGGTCCTCACAGCTGTGCAGGGGATGTGGGCAGGCTCACGCTCATGCTCAGCTCCACGGCGCAAGCATGGACTGGACACACTAGGGTCCGGGGGAGGGCGAGTGGTTGCGGCTGCAGAGCTCTCTCCCTGTCGTGGATGCAGCTGGAAGGAAAGGCTGGAGGCCCTGTGGAAGGGTGATGCTGAGGAGGCTCCCAAATGACCCAGGATCTCGTGGCAGGGTAGGTGGGGGCAGACATGCCATGACAGCTCAGGGTGTTGACATCCTTGTTCTTTCTGCATGAGCTGGAGATAAATAGGCCATTCAGGGAGAAAGGGCTGTATGTTAAGGGAAGAGAAAACAGGCCGAGTCCCAGGAGGGAAGGAGACAAGATCTGGGGTTGTGTGGGCACGTGTGTCAGCGGAGGACATTGGA
The DNA here is from genome assembly GCF_036850765.1 of Saccopteryx bilineata. Classification (NCBI taxonomy): domain Eukaryota; kingdom Metazoa; phylum Chordata; class Mammalia; order Chiroptera; family Emballonuridae; genus Saccopteryx; species Saccopteryx bilineata. The sequence goes on from NC_089492.1 coordinate 166,200,235, forward strand.
GGTGTTGTGGATGGCCGAGTAGGCCATTGTCATGGTCACTGGGGCGCAGCTGGGGGTGAGCACCCAGACCTGGGAGAAGACTAAGGGGATGGGTGAGGTTGCTGGAAAGCCTGCACTGCTCAGCCGAACCCCCTGAACACAGCAGGCAGGTGCTCCCCACCGCCCAGCTCCAGGGCCGGGAGACAACTGGGCAATGACAGTCCCCTCTGAACCCCCCAGACCAGAGAAACGGGGAGAGGGTTAGAGATATGTGCCAGGTGAAGCTCGGCCAGGGAGACAGATAGCTAACACCTGTCTCTGAGCTATCCATGCTTCCCTACTTAAAAGAATCAGACTCCCATAGCCTCTCTGAAAAATTAACCAGTTCATCATTTAGGACACGTTCACCATCAAGTACTCGGCGTTGTTAAGCTAAACATTCTCAGGGCTCAGCAGAGGCGAAAGCCTCGTCCATGCCCTTGAGAACTTTGGAGGACAGCTGGGAATTTCCGTGCGCAAGTGCAAGTATGTGAGCTGAGCGCTGTTCTGCGTGGGGACAGGCCAGCACGAAGCAGAGGCTTCAGGGCAGGAGAGAGCTAATCTCTGGGGACCGCCTGCTCTGGAAATCCTCCTGGGAAAGTGGAATTTGCAAGGCTCTTGAAAGGTAAATAGAGATAAAGAGATCAGGACAAAGATGGTTCTGGAGGCAGTGAGAAAAAGCTTCCAGAAACATCCAGTCAGCAGGCACGAGCACCTGTCTCAAAGGAACGCTGGTACTAGCAGGGAAAGCAGGACCTTTCTGAGATTGGAAATACACCTCAGTGTCTGCCGAGACCCGGGCCTGACATTTTGTAGCTGTCTGGGCCTGGCCAAACTCCTTAACTTCCCTGTGCCTCAGTTTCCTCATCGGTAAGGTGGGGATGGTAATAATGTTTGTCTCAAAGGGCTGCTGGGGGGATGGGATTGAATATGACAACAAGTAAAACACCCAGCATTTGGCAGGCCTCCAGGAAAATGGCCCCTTCCCTTCCTGGCCCATTGAGGATGTTGCAGGTAAGACTCGGGAGGATGTGAATACTGCAGAAGTCCTCTGAGTGCCCTTGGGGATGCAAATAGACAGGTTGGTCAGGGGAGGGAACTCAGTTCCCTTCCAGCCTGGGGGGTGAGCGGAGCATGCACTGCTGTCTCCGGATGTTTGACTTCCTGAATCATCCCTGAACAATGCCATCTCTGTGTTGGCCCCACTGGCAAGCAGTCCCATGAGAGCCAGGTTCTTGTCACATGTCCTTTTCCTGGAGTGAGTCACTAGAGAATTGGGCTGTAGTCATAACCTTCGCCAGTGAAGGGAGGTGAATGTGGATTGGAATGAACACAAACAGTACACCTTGTACTTAATGTTCCCTTCCATCAACATTTTACCCCAGGCCGTAATCTCACAGCTCAAGAGAGTGGGTTAGCATAATGAATGAGACAAACTGAGTGACCCCCTTCCCCCTTTCCCCCCTCCCCACCTTATAATCTGCAAAAAAAAAGAGCCAATCAGTAGGTGGTGGCCCCATCTTATTGATTAAATCAAAGCTAGCCAGTCACACACTGGAGGGAGAACGGGCGATCAGTGATACTCCTTAGACTTAACAGGAAATCAGAAAAGCTTTTTTGACATTTCTCTAAGGAAAAAGGGTGACAATGAACAGAGAAGGGGAAATCTGTTTTAAACTGATGGGAAGACATATGGAATTTAAACTTCAAAAATTGGCTGCATGCCCTTCTTCTTAATTGTATAAGTGTAAAATAACCAAAACAAACACACAAATCTAAGTGTAACTTTCATGGCCTTGTAGTTCTCAAAAATTTGATGTGACCTTGGGCATCGAGGGTGTCTAACTTGGGCAGTGAACATGGTGGAGCAGAGAAAACGGGAGCCTGGGAATTGGGACAGTGTGAGCGCCACTGTACTCTCTGGCCATGTGACCGTGGGAAAGCCATCTTGCTTCTCTGGGACTGAGGTTCCTTAACTGAAAAATGAATGTTCTGTCTAGATAATTTAAAGTTTCCTCTCAATGACCATCCCTCTCCCCAAAGCATTGACTTTCATGGCTACTCACACTTTGAGCCTTAAAAAAAAAGAGGAGGGAGGAGAGATGACAGTGATCCCTGCCAGCGCCACTCCATCACCCCGTGCGACCCCAGACCCAAACCCAGAAGGGGCTCCTCTGGTGTGGAAGCTCTGGACCCACAGCTCTGTGTTCGCTTGCAGGGTGGTCAGCTTTCGGACTGCAGACTCATAGGTCATTCCATGAGTGGTTCAAATTCACACCAGTTCCTAAGTGCTCCTCTTCCTGGAGCCCTAGCTCAACTCTGCATGCCACTTCTACAAACACTTCTTGTGTCACTGATTTGGCAGCACTAATACTAGGTGCTCGAAGGCAGTGTTTTTCGACCTCTGGTCCATAGATTGGTGCTGGTCTGCCAGAAATTGTGTGTGGTCCACGTAAGACTTAACCATCCTGATGTATGACGATTATAGACCCAATGATCTTAGTCAAATTTACTTATGCTCAGGGTAATTTCTGCCTTATCAGTCCTTGAAATAATTCTCCTATTTTCACTAGTCCCCAAGTGTAATAAAAGTTGAAAGCCACTGGTCTAAGGGGAGCAAAGATGAGCCAGCAAGATGGCCCCAGCCTTCTGATGGCAGAAGCTCACAGTCTTGCAGGAAATACAGAAATGCTGGTAGTCTGAGCCCAATAGGAGCACAAAGTCCTGTGACAACACTTGAGAGGGTGAGAGTAGTCCTGGCTGGGGTAGGGCTTCATGGAGCAGGTAGCCTTTGGCCTGAGAGGTAGGTAGGATTTAGGCTGACACGGGAACAGCATACCAACGGAGGGGAGAACAAGAGCCCACGCAGAGGCTGAGGCACCAGTCATATGTCAGGAGTGGCAAATGCCCTTCCCGCCCGGAGCTTCAGGTTATGGGGGAGAGTTGCTTAGAGGCCCAGGCCAAATCCTGTTCCTAGAAAGTCTTCCGACCTCGAAGGCACTTGGCCTTTGGGGGAGGAACTGGAAGACCATGGCCATCCTTGAACAGGGATGTGTCGTGGTGGAGCTTGTAGCTCAGGAAGAGCCATCATCAGCAGAAGAACTGGAAGAAGAGAAGATGGAGGCAGAAAAAGCAATGTGAGGATTATTACAGTGTCCCGGATTGGTGGTCAGGGAGGGCTGGACTTCAGTGGGGTGACCAGGCCTGAAAAGGAGGGACTCTTTGGAAAGTTGCTGTAGGCGCCAGGGAGGGGGCTCCGAGCTTGATGGGAGGTGTGGGTTGAAGTCCCACCGAGGCTGGAGAGAATGTTGCAGAGGAAATGCAGCCCCCTGCCTAGCCTGGACCCACAGAGCCGCACATCCTGGGGGCCGGGGTTGGGGGTCGTGACTTGAAGCCAAGATGTGAGACAGCTTTAGGAAACTGGCCACTGTGGCAGAGGCTGTGGGTTGTCTCCTCACTATCTGCTCTTCCTTCCTTAAAAATAGAACTCCTGATTTGTATCTAAACACATGCCTCCTCCTCCTACTCTGAATAAAGACACTTTCTACATTTCTTGCTTCTAGGCATGGTGACATGGCTACATCTGGCCAGTCTATTTGTAATCAGAAATTTCAGACTTTTGGAAAATACAGTTTTCCTGCTGGTTAGAAGGCAATATGATTTAAGAGGATTCAGATCTTATAGTTACAGTCAGATTTGAGCCCTGTCCTTCGGAACTGACATCTTAACTAGCCAGGACCCCACTTATGGAACATCTTTGGGGTTACTGCTGCAGGTGTCCACTGCTTACATCCTTAATGCTTTTATACTCAGGATGCTATCTTATCCCCTTCTTTCTATATTCTAGGAGCTACTTGGTTCTGGGGACAGGGAAAAGGACAAATAAATAGCCTAAAGTAAAGCTGAGGTCAAAGGTTAGCTGCTGAGAAGGGGGGGGAACCAATCCTCACCTCCCAACCCTGTGAAGGACACCTAGAGGGGAAACGGGTTTTAGTGAGAAATGGCAAGATGCCTGCTGAAATTGCAGTTCTAATCAATAACTGATAATATTGAACATGCATTGACTGACTATTTACTTTGTGCCCAGCATTGTTCTAAGCATTTAAACATATGACCACCATCAAAGTAGCTACTACAACTCCCCCACTTGCAGAGAAGGCAACAGGGAGCTAGAGAGGTGAAGCCACTTGCCCATGTCGTGGTTGGCAAGGAAAAGAGCTGTCACTGGAGTCAGATGTTTCTGATGCCAGGGCCCTTAACTATTATTACGTTAGCTGTTCTTTGGGAGTTAAAACATGTTTTTCTTCCCCACCAACTCCCTCTTAGAAGAATGCATCTCATCTTTATGATGTTGCTTCCATGCTTGGTGGTTATCTGAGAAAACCCTGGCAAACAGGCTCTTGCCCTTTCCCAGGTGATGGTATTTTATGTTTGATAGGGGCTTTGCAGTGGCTTGCAGACAAATCCACTGGAGGGCGGTGAGTAGAGAGAGAGAGAGAGCTCTAATTGTAGCATGTGCCCATGTCATTAGTGTAAATGCTCCCACTATGGCCGATTTCAAGTTGCAAAATTCTTGAATGTTTAATAATTCTGATACTGCCAGTTCCAACCCACCCCTGGGTCCCAGAGGATTGTAGCTAAAAGAATGCCCATGCCAGCTGGGAATCCTGGGAGCCTGCGGCTGGACAGAGCATGTAGGGGCACTGGAGAGCTTCCACTGTTCTGTCAGGTGTATCTTTGAGGGCGTTCCCAGATGCTTTTCCCTAGAGATCATCTGGGAGGCTGTGCTGTTGGCTGATGGCCAAGACTCACTTCCTAAAAACAGCCCCTGTGGCCAGCAGGTGGCAGCACTCTTGCGTTCAACACTCAGTGCCTAAGCAAAATGAGGAGCCTTTGTTCTGAGCTGGAGGCGGTGTCATGAAGAGAAAGGCCGGAAGGGGCAAGCTAATCAGCCTGTCCTTAGCTGACCTTGGCCTACAGAGCCCAAGGACAGGCTCCCGCGGCTTGATATATGAAAGCAACCTTAGCAAACAACAGGCATGGTGCAGTCTCCACACCCTCTCTGCCCATCCTAAGGAGGCTTGGATGGAGGAGGGTAGCATCATGGAAACAGGCACCAGGGCCTTTCAAGAAGGGAACTAAGTGCCAAGAAGGGTGTTTCCAGTTGTCAGGTAACACTTCATTCATGCCAGACGCTACCCACAAGCCACACTATGCTGAGATTCATCTTAACCATTGACTCTATTGGGTGGTCAGCTCCTACTAAGGTGACCAACTGTTTCCGTTCAGCCAGGACTGTCCTGGTTTGAGCACTGAGAGTCCCTGGTTTGCTGGGAACCCCTGTTCCCAGCAAATAGAATGGCCACCTTAATTCCCAGTCCTTGCAGAGTGCCCGCCTGGCACCCAGCAGGCACGTTTTGGGTCCTTGCTGCTGCAAGGGGGGGTCCTGATGGAGAGGGACCACGTGGGACTCAGGCAGGTTTGCAAAGGCTGGCCAGTCCCACACTTCACTTTTAAAACCTGCTCTTCTTTGCTTTTTCCAGTGGTAAGGGCCCGAATGGGTGAGGGGGAAACTCGAGAGTGTCTCCCTTTCTCCTCCCCACTTCTTTCCATCTTTGACCTTCCTTCTGCTTCCTTCTCTCCACACCCCACCTGCCCCGCACATCCTGCACATGGGCTGGGGCCTCCCGGAGTCCAAGGGCAGAGAACTCTGTGTTCCAGGGGAGGGTGGGGCCGCTTACCGTGGAGGATGCTGGGCTGGCAAAGAGGGGTGGGGCAGGTCAGGGTGCCTCTGCCGCCTTGAAATGGAGGAGCAAGAAGAAAGCTGCCCAAGGGAGCGTGAGGGCCCCCAGGGCCTTCAGCTGTCCCCTTGGCTCCAAGCAGGGACAGGTGCATTCGTCTCTCCTGCTGTGACTCAAACACCATTGCGATGTGGCTTATGTCACTGGTGAATCCTCCAGATGGTTCCCTTCTACCCCAGGTATGCAGCTCAGGGGTGGCAGGCTCAGCAAATACTGCCTAGCGCTAGGACTTGAATCTGGGCAGAAAGCTTTGCCTAAACCAATGGAAGAAATTTGCAAATTCTTCTCTTCTACACACTGGGAAAAAGCGCAAACCTCTCACTGGCTCCTAAGTTTTGCACAGACTGGTCCTTGTCAACCCCCCAGCCTTGTGCCACTTTTCCCAAGACTCACTGTGGCGGTCACCTGGGCCTCTGCCAGTCTATCACTAGCAGTGCCACGCTCTCCCTGCCCCAGGGTCTTCACTCAGGCTGTCCCTTCTGCCTGGGCAGGAATAGCAAGCGGGGCCCGGCTTAGATGGCATTTCCCCAGAAGCCACTGTGACAGGTTGACATCGAAGCTTTCAGGAAGGCTAAGAAGGGATCACATCCCCAAACTGGGGAGCAGGTCTGGATGTGACAGCCATCAGCTCTTCGGTTACCCAGTTAGGAAGGAGTTATTGGTGGTTAGAAATACAGACTTTCTCATGAGCTTTGTGTTTAAAATGTTCTGAATAACCCATCATTGCTCATGTCAAAATCCATCATGCTCGGCAGGTTCATATTTACATTCCCTAGTGACAGATTAATGCAGGCAGAGCCCTGCTCTAGATAAAAATTGACCATGCCGATGAAATGCTGCTGACTCCCGTCTCCAGCCCTCACGTGCATTTGCTGCAGCCTGCATGAACCCTGGGGTCTCCACAGGCTCTCAGGACTTGGTGATTTTTACTCAGGGCCTCAATCTTTCACCTTAAAGAACTAAGGTGAGGAATGTGGGCTATTTTCAGCTACCAGGTAGCAGTCAATGAATGTGGAGTTTAGATGAGTGTGTGACATGGAGTTTGCCAGGTAAACCAAATCCCAGATAGGATGCATGGCAACTCTGGTTAATAAGACAGAATCTCTCCAGATCTCCAAAGCTCCAAGGGGATGGTGAGAGCCTCACTGATGTCAAAGAAGGGCTGCCCCATTGTCTGTAGGCCTAGAGCAGGGGTCTCAAACTCAACTCAGCATGTGGGCCTCAGAGCAAGATCACAGCCATTCGGTGGGCCGCACTAGGTCTACAAAAGGCAACTGTTAGGCAACACTTTTCTCACTGCAGTTGAAAACAAAAAAAAATCAGTACAACAAGCACAATCGTACATGCAGTTTACTCAGTGTTACAAAACGACCAGAAACTGTAGTTCGCATCACAACTGCTGTTAACTAAGCTAATATCTAGCTAGGATGCTAGAGAAATGAAAAATACAAGTAGGCCCCTAGGCTTACTTAATTTTATCCAAAATATTTTGAACTTCGTGGATTAGTCTGTGGGCCGCACAGAATTGTTCGGCGGGCCGCATGCGGCCTGCGGGCCACGAGTTTGAGACCCCTGGCCTAGAGGAAACATAACTCTTCCACCGAGCCCATAGCAGGTGACGTTCAATGGGAGCTACCAGAAAGTCACCTGGAAGGTAGGCGCACACAGAAGCTAGGCTCTTCTTGACCCTTCCTCAAGTCATGAAATGACTTGTTCCCATGGCAACTGGAATGCCTAGCCCATTTTTTTTTTTTTAATAAATTTTTATTAATGGTAATGGGATGACATTAATAAATCAGGGTACATATATTCAAAGAAAACATGTCTAGGTTATTTTGTCATCAAATTATGTTGCATACCCCTCGCCCAAAGTCAGATTGTCCTCCGTCACCCTCTATCTAGTTCTCTGTGCCCCTCCCCCTCCCCCTAACTCTCTCCCTCCCTCCCTCCCTCCCATGTCCTCCCCCCCCCCACCCTTGGTAACCACCACACTCTTGTCCATGTCTCTTAGTCTCATTTTTATGTTCCACCAATGTATGGAATCATGCAGTTCTTGTTTTTTTCTGATTTGCTTATTTCACTCCTTATAATGTTATCAAGATCCCACCATTTTGCTGTAAATGATCTGATGTCATCATTTCTTATGGCTGAGTAGTATTCCATAGTGTATATGTGCCACATCTTCTTTATCCAGTCTTCTATTGAAGGGCTTTTTGGTTGTTTCCATGTCTTGGCCACTGTGAACAGTGCTGCAATGAACATGGGGCTACATGTGTCTTCACGTATCAATGTTTCTGAGGTTTTGGGGTATATACCCAGTAGAGGGATTGCTGGGTCATAAGGTAGTTCTATTTGCAGTTTTTTGAGGAACCACCATACTTTCCTCCATAATGGTTGTACTACTTTATAGTCCCACCAACAGTGAATGAGGGTTCCTTTTTCTCCACAGCCTCTCCAACATTTGCTATTACCCGTCTTGTTGATAATAGCTAATCTAACAGGAGTGAGGTGGTATCTCATTGTAGTTTTGATTTGCATTTCTCTAATAACTAATGAAGCTGAGCATCTTTTCATATATCTGTTGGCCATTTGTATCTCTTCCTGGGAGAAGTGTCTGTTCATGTCCTCTTCCCATTTTTTTATTGGATTGTTTGTTTGTTTGTTGTTGAGTTTTATGAGTTCTTTGTAAATTTTGGATATTAGGCCCTTATCTGAGCTGTCGTTTGAAAATATCAGTTCCCATATAGTTGGCTGTCTGTTTATTTTGATATCAGTTTCTCTTGCTGAGCAAAAACTTTTAATTCTGATGTAGTCCCATTCATTTATCTTTGCCTTCACTTCTCTTGCCATTGGAGTCAAGTTCATAAAATGTTCTTTAAAACCCAGGTCCATGATTTTAGTACCTATGTCTTCTTCTATGTACTTTATTGTTTCAGGTCTTATATTTAGGTCTTTGATCCATTTTGAATTAATTTTAGTACACGGGGACAGGCTGTAGTCGAGTTTCATTCTTTTGCATGTGGCTTTCCAGTTTTCCCAACACCATTTGTTGAAGAGGCTTTCTTTTCTCCATTGTGTGTTGTTGGCCCCTTTATCAAAGATTATTTGACCATTTTTTGTGGTTTTATTTCTGGCCTAGCCCATTTTTGAAGCAGTCCCCTTCGCATCCTGGGATTGGACTGATCCTTTGGGTTTAAATAGCATTTGTTGTTTTCAAAGAACACCATCTTCCTTCCCAGGCTTGCTCCAGCCACATTCCCCTTGCCCTTCTCCAAGGAGGAAGCTAGATGCTGGGGACAGTGCTAGGCTCTGGCACCTCAAGGCAGGTTCAGGATGTTGGTTTATGGCTGGTCTTTACTGCCTTCTATTGTCTGGAAAGGCAAAACTCCCGATGCCCTTGGCAGGGAGTCAGCTGGGAGCCAGGTCCTGGGTGTGGGCAGGGAAAGGCCCAAGGCACCTGTTCTGATATTGTTTTTCTGGGCAGCTTTGATCCTGATCCTTGGTGTCTGTGCCTGAGAGTCCCCGCACTGCCACCCCACCACCAGCACACCACCGAGTCCTCCCTTCACCTCCCCTGCCACTCGCATCTCTGTAAGGAGCCCCATCTTGCCTAAAACACTGAATTCTGTCTCTGAGCCCTGCGGGTGTGAGTACAACAGTGGAGGGGGAAGAGCAGCCAGAGCTGGAAGTGAGGAGGAAAAAGAGAAACTTTTAGTGTTTCTCCTTTGGATACCCTGACTCCCATCTGTTGTCAAAGAGCCAGGGAAGCAGGGTAATTTTTTTTAAATGACATATTGCTCACCGCTTTTGGTGGTCCTTTGAAATCTCCCAACTTGGCCTCTGCCTCAATCACAATGCCACCTAATGCAACATTAATTGTGAGGCCCAGGGGCTGGGACCATGTGCGAGGTTGAGGTCTCCAATCAGGAAGCAGCTGAAGACTACAGTGGGCAGTGGGCGTGTAAAAGCTCCCTTCCGAGAATCGGGAACAACACTGTATTTTTGAACAGCAATTCTTGAAAGTCACCTTCTTTCTTAGAGGAACCCCAGCTGCCTGTCTCCACAAAGCTGCCTGGGCTGTCTCAGTGCCCACAGTGGGCAAGGAGGGTGCAGAGACTGCCATCTCTGTTGACTGAAGTTCCCATAGCATCATGATGCCTGTCCACTTGGGTCCCCATAGGTGAAGGTCAGCAGGCCAGACAGCTGCCCCTCAGAACCTTGTTCCATAAGGAAACACAGTCCATGCCCCAGACAAAAAGCTCTGCATGGGTGGGTGGGGCTCAGATGCTGCGGTGAGCCCCTGGGGTGGCCACTCCCCTAGTGGCCATGAGGAAGCAAGTCCACTCACCAGTGGTCTTAATGCGGACAAAGAATTGAAAAATTTACAAGTTAATTTTAGGTGTATAAACATAAGCAGAAATTTGCCTCTGTATTAACGGAATACTCTTCAATGAGAACAAGGAACACATTGTGAATACATACACCAACTTGGACAAACCTTGTGATGCCGGTGACCAAGGCCAGGCAGGTCCACTTTGGATTTGGGCAGACGGTAGAGAAACTATGAAGCCAGAAACAGTTGAGCCATTTTGTTTAGTAAAGTCTCACAACAGCAGACAAGCACACAGGCAGGGGAAACCGCTTCTCAGGCAAACAAACCACAAAATGGCCTTCACAGTGGGGGGCAGGCAGTGTGCTCATGCGTAGCCCCCCTGAGCGCAAGCACCCATAGCCCTATCTAGGTTATGCAAACGGGCCTCTGCCTTGTGCTCACACACTGATCAAGCAAAGTACTTGCAGCTGGTAAACCAGTGAGCAAGCCTAACACAGCTGCCGCACAGACCTCTAAGCAATTATGCTGCATGGAAACCAACCTCACAAGATTACTTATAGGATGATTTCACTTATGGAACATTCTTGAAATGACAGAATCACAGAGATGAACAGATTAGTGGTTGCCAGGAGTTAGGAGTTGGAGGGGAGCAAGTGGGTGTGGCCATAAAGGCAGCACCAAGGAGCCTCATGAGATGAAACAGTTACGGGTCTCCAGTGTGTACACACACACACACACACACACACACACACACACACACACGAGTGCTTGTGAACCTGGTGCAGTCTGACTTAGCGCTGGTTAGCACCAATATCAATTTCCTGGGTTTTATAGTGTTTTATAGCTAAGCAGAGTATTACCATGGGGATGGCTGGGTTAAGGGTTCATGGGACTCCCTTGTGCATTTGGGGCGGTGTGGTAAGATATAATTCATAACAAAATTTATCCTTCAAACTATTTTTACATAGTTGGCATAGTTACATAGTTTGTTGGCCTTAAGCACATTCACAGTGTTGTTAACCATCACTACCATTTATTTCTAGAACATACTCATCTTTCCATACAAAACTCTGTGTCCCTGAAACAACTCCCCATTGCCCTGATGCCACAGCCCTGGCAGCCACCATTTTACTTTGTGTTTCTGTAAGTGAGCCTTCACTGGGGACCTCAGGTAAGTGGAGTACATTGTATTTTCTATTTTGTCTCTAGCTCATCTCACTTAGTGCACCCATGTTGGAGCATGCAGCAGAATTTCCTTCCTCTTGCCTGACCAGGCAGTGGCACAGTGGATAGAGCATTGGCCTGAGATGCTGAGGATCCAGGTTCGAAACCCCAAGGTCACCAGCTTGAGCGCAGGCTCATCCTGCTTGAGCAGGGGCTCACCAGCTTGAACACTGGGTCGCTGGCTTGAGCATGGGATCATAGACGTGAGACCCTATGGTCACTAGCTTGAAACCCAAGGTTACTGGTTTGAGCATGGGGTCAGTGGCTCAGCTGGAGCCCCAAAGTCAAGGTATGTATGAGAAAGCAATCAATGAACAAGTAAGGTGCTGCAATGAAGAATTGATGCTTCTCATCTCTCTCCCTTCCTGTCTCTCTCTCTCTCTCTCTTGCAAAAAAAGAAAAAAAGTATTTTCTTCCTCTTTGAGGCTAAATAATATTCTATTTTATGTGTGTAACACATTTGTTTATCTTTCCATCTATGACATTTTGGTTGTTTCCACATTTTGGCTGTTGTGTTCCTTGTATATATATATATTTTTTTAATTTTTTTTTATTCATTATAGAGAGGAGAGAGAAGGGGAGAAAGAGAGACAGAGAGGGAGAGAGAGAGGAGAGAGAGAAGGGGGGAGGAGCTGGAAGCATCAACTCCCATATGTGCCTTGACCAGGCAAGCCCAGGGTTTCGAACCGGCGACCTCAGCATTTCCAGGTCGATGCTTTATCCACTGCGCCACCACAGGTCAGGCATATATATTTTTGCCACTTGCTTTGACTATATCATCTCATAAAATCAGGCATACCTGATTTTATTGCGTTTATCACAGATGTTGCATTTTTTTACAAATTGAAGACAAGATCTTCCATCAGCAAAAAGATTACCACTGGCTTTATTGTGATACTCGCTTTATTGTGGTAGTCTGGAAAAGAACCGGCAATATCTCTGAGGTCTACCTGTAAAATGCTACAAAGTATAGTCAGAAATAAAATATGAGAATTTGCTAGTTCTTTTCTCTGCTGATCATGGAAGCTAGTGTGTGTCATTGAGCTCTGTGCTAGTGTCGAGTGTGCGAGGTGACCCAGAGAGTGGGCCCCCCAGGAAAGCTGCATCAACAGTGGGCCTGCGGGGGGCAGGGCAGAGAGGGCTCCACTATTGCAGGACAAGGCGCCGGCTCAGCAAAGAGCATGTGCGCAGCTGACGTCATTGCTCCTCCCACACCTGTCTCTGGAAGGCCTAGCATTGTGGAGGGGTGCTGACAGAGGTGACAGTGTCCCAGCTGCTGAGACATCAGCTGAACACAGAAAGGGGGTTTATTTTTTGTTTGTTTTTATGAAGGGCTACAGGCTTCGTGAACTCTCAGATACTGGGAACAAAATTTCTCTTTGTGCATATTTTTCTGGGGAGAAAGCCCATACCTTTCCTCCAACTTTAAGGATCCATGACCTCCCCATAACATAACATACCACCCCCAAGAACATGACATATTCAGAACCGTATGCTAATAACTGCTCTCAGGAACCTCTCCTTAGGAGCTGACTCTCCTTAGGAAACACTTTCTCTCTGTTTCCCTTTCTTCTTTTCCCACCTCCTTTCCTGGCTTTGTGTCCTCTCCCTACTGCCCCCTCCTCTCCCTCCCTGCTTTACTTGCTTCCTATCACTTTCCTGTTGGCCTCTCCTGCGAGATTGATTTGACATTTAATCATTACAAGAACAGCTAAAAATTCCACCACGCTTCATTAATCCAGAGGAAAATACCATGTCAGCTGGGAGTGCTGTAGGGTACACACATATGTTCTTCCCAGGGTCCAGGATAGTGGAAAGTTCTCAGTTTCCATTCCTAACAGGACAGGAGGCCATTATGGAAGGCCATGGTGAGCCTGGAGGGGGTGGGGGAGGGGGCAGGAACGTGGGTGGGCTGGCTCCAGTCCCTGAAGGCATTAGTCACCCATCACGATCCTGACAGACCTTGGGCTGTTCAAGGACTCCCACTGTAGGGACTGAGTTATAAAGTCCTCTTAAGGTTGCCAAGACCAGAATAGTGTGACTTTAATAAGGTTAAAGTTTGGCATTTTTACAGCTTTTGTTATGATAAGGTTCTTGGTCACAGGAGGTGGGGAGGAACTATAAAGGGTCTGTCCAAATTTATCTGGTCAGTCCTCAGAGTATGGTCAGGCCTGTCCTCTTGCCAGGCTCCCATGGGTGTCTGTCATCATGCTGTGGGTTCAACCATCCAGCCACAAGTTCTGCCCAGCACATCTGAAAGCCTGGTCACCCTGTCTGGACTCTGGGACTGATAGGGGAGATAAATCCATGCAGCGATGTTCATGCAAGAAGAATGCTTGAGACAGGCTGACTTAGAAGCCAATGCCCCCATTCCCTAGTCAAACATGTCACCTGACCTTGGTCTGCCATCAGCAATCACCCACAGTAGGAGCAGGGGAGAATGTTTCACCCCAAAGTACTGAGGGGGTTTGATGCCTTTGCTAATGTCCTCTGGCTTAGAATACTCTATTGTCCATCTGGATCTGTTCATCTTTCAAATTTCCCCTCCCCTGGGAGGCCTTCCCTAACTTCCTCCTCCCTTCCTGACTTCAGGAGGGGCCTATTCACCTCTCCTCACTCCCATGGAGCTTAGGCCAACTCTCTGACCAGCACCAATCCCAGGGTGTTGAGGTTGTGAACGTGCCTTTGCTCTGTGAGACTGAGTCCTCCAAGCAGCATCCCCTGTACCTTGTTTTCTTAAGTACTCAGCCTGGCACACAGCAGGCATCCATAAATGTTGAAAGAAGCAATGATTTAGCATGAGGCCCATGCCTTCCACTGGGAATACAGCTCGCTGCCTTGTCCTCTATGCATGAATCCTCACTGCTTATAGAGCATAGTACAATAGAAAGTATAATTTCTAAATAGGCTTCTCCCTTCCTTCCTTCCTTCCTTCCTTCCTTCCTTCCTTCCTTCCTTCCTTCCTTCCTTCCTTCCTTCCTTCCTTTCGAGTGACAGGAAGAGAAAGAGACAGGAAGGGAGAGAGATGAGAAGCATCAACTCATAGTTGTGTCACTTTAGTTGTTCATTGATTGCTTCATATACGTGCCTAGACCCGGGGCTCAGCTGAGCCAGTGACCCCTTGCTCAAGTCAGTGGCCTTTGGGCTCAAGCCAGAAACCATGGGATCATGTCGATGATCACATTCTCAAGCTGGTGACCCCATGCTCAAGCTGGTGAGCCTGTACTCAAGTTGGTAACCCTGAGGTTTTGAACTTGGGACCTCAGTGTCCCAGGTCGACGCTCTATCCACTGTGCCACCACCCATCAGGTGGTTACTACTTTCATGAAGGTGGATTTGCATCAGTCCATGTATCCGTAATGTCTGCCACCATACGTCCATGAGTATGAATTTCAAATGCACTGGCTGGGCTTGTCTATCTTCATCATGTCATAACATTGAATCACATACAAAGTTCGCTCCTCAAATTGGACAAGTCAAATCGGGAGCACTGATTACATACCTATCCTGTCAGGATGTGAACTGTCAGGGCTGCTGTGGAGGCCAGCTGGCTTCCCAGCCAAGCCCCGGGAGCCCCCTCTCCCGGCTTCTTGGACCTGGGCTGGACCTTCTGGTGCTACTTTGGATCAGAATGGACCCTGTTTCTGGCATATTCTCACCTCAGGACAGACCAGAAGTATGCTTAACTGTACCGCAGGAAGGAGGACTGGTGGGTGATATCTCCCAGGGTGGCCGGTGCTTAGCATGGGGATGAGTCACCCACACCTCAGCTCACACACACCTCAGCTCACACACACCTCAGCTCACACACACCTCAGCTCAGCCCGTTAGTCCACAGCACCTAGGCTTGTATGGTGGCCAGGGAACCAGTGGAGCTTGAGGCACAAGGTGACATGTGGGAGCTGCCCTTCCACGGTGCTCTCATGGGCTTTCTCGTCCAGGAAACACGATGTCAGAAAGCAGCCTGAGCCACCAGTGAGGCCTTGGCTTCCAGCTCCAGGCTCCTGGGGGCTGGGAGGGACTGTAGACTGCCTCCTGTGTTTGCCCTGGAGCTTGGACAAGGGAAATGCACAGGGTCCAGGAAAGAGGCCATACTACAGATGTGCTCTTTTGATCCTACGACTTCCTTGCCAAAGGCAGTTGATACCCTTGGAAATGTCACTCCTGGCCCCCTGTTCCCCCAGCTGGCCCAGAGAGGCACTCTGCTTTGCCTTGGGCCACTCCTGGCTCATGAATGGGGAGCGTGACTCACACATGCGGGCAGGCAGTGGCAGTTAGGTGATCCTAATTCAAATGCCAGGCAGACGCAAATAGCATGCTTTTCTATGAATAGCTTCCCCAGCTGTTCTGCGGGAGGCCTCCTTGGTTTCTTATCCAAAGTGCACTTGTTCTTATTTATGAGCCACATCAGGCGCCATGGGCTGCTTACCTTTGGCCCTTCAAGGCCAGCTTGGTGTTCTTTGTTCCCTAAAGTCTCACCCAAGTGAAATATTAACTGGCGGGGGGACAAAAGGGCCTGGGAGCCTCGCTAGGCAGGGCTGATGGAGAGGCTACCTGGAGTGGGTGTTGTTCACTGACCTGGAATTTTCCATTCCTCTGAAGCTCACGTGACCAGGGTAGTGTTTTCTTTAAGCCACACGAGCAAGATGGTTACTGGGGCCATGTGCTGAATCACTGGATGGTGGGCGACCACAGCTGTTTATAGCACCGTGGTCACTGGTGGCACGAATGTCAGCGGGGCAGGGGTGGTGGAAAGAACTAGGCCTGAGAGCCACGATTCCCTGGGCCTGGTCAAGGCTCGGTCTCCAGAGCAGCCTGGGAACCTGGGGGAAGCAGTGTGTGTCTCAGGGCTTCTGTTGTAAAAAGTGGGACTGAACGAGAGTACAAGGTCCCTCCTGGCCTGGACACTTTCTGCTTTAGATGCTGAGGTCAATCAATTACCTTTACAGCAGTCGTGCAACTGTGATGAGCACCTCAGAGACGCTGTCAGGGTCTGCTCTCTGTTACCTTTGATTCTCCTTTTTTTTTTTTCCTTCTGTCTGACTCACTGCTTCTTGGCCTCACTTCCTTTATCTCACTTCCTTTATCTTTATCTTGTGTCTGAGGACTCCTTTGAAGCTAGCACATGAATTAGTCTTGCCTTTTTGTACTTTTTTAAAGTTTTCAGTTACAATATACATTCAGTATTATTCTATGTTAGTTTCAGGTGTGCAGAAAAGTAGTTAGACCATCATGTACTTTACTGAGTGGTCCCCCTGCTGCTTCAAGTATCCACCGGTTCCGCACCTAGTGATCGTGATATTATGGACTGTGTTCCCTGTGCTGTAATCTACATTTCTGTAATCACAGCTTTGAGTCAAGTGGACCTGCCTTCACCGCTTTCTGGCTCTGCCACTTCCTCGTTATGTGACTGTGGCCAAATTGTTTGGTCTCTCTGGGTACCAATTTCCTCATCTATATTTGTGTTTTTGTAAGAATTCCACATAAGGCCTCATTCACAAAATCTCCATAAATATAACTGAAAGTCAACACACACAGAACTAGTCCCTCTTCCCAAAGAACTGCCCTTCACTCTATTTCTGTTAACTCTCCTCTTGATTTCTGGGGCTTTGGGCTCGCTGTCACCTTGACTTTTCTTCTTGCTCGTTCACTGCAATGACTATCTCCAAAAGCCTTCCTGCATTGCCTGGGTCTGACAGTTTAGGCAGGTGGCCTGCAGGTCCAGGCCCAAGCAAGGGCCTAGCCCTCTGCAGTGATAGGCTGCCATCTTTGGGACTTGCTGGAAGTTTTACTCACCCGGGCACTTTTCTGGGGAGGATGACTTTGGATCACAGTTGGTTTGCCAAGACTCCCTGAAAGTGGACCTCATTGACTGGGGTCAGGTGGACCAGGATGCACTCTCTTGGATTTGCTGTTGATCTATCTGTCCTGATGCAGATTTGCATTCCCCGGGCACCACAGGTGTCATGGGAATCTTTCAGAGTGACATTGGCTTGATACATATAGGGAGGTGGGCATTTCCTGATAGCTTATATAATACTTGGGGGGAAATTTTTTAAATTGTTTTTTCTGGAGGATGAAGCTTCATGGGCACTGAGTAAAATGCAGATTGGGGTTTGGTACCCCTTGGCCAGGAGCCTCTGTGTAAGGCCCGACTTGCCCAACCTTAAGTGGAGACCGTGGCACTCACCCATAGTTTCTAAGTTCCATGGAGGCACGGTCCACGTCTCTCTTATCAGCAACGCTTCAGTGCCTAGCAAAGGTTTGGCCCCATGTAGATGTTCACTAACTATTGTTGAGTGTTGAATGGATAAAGGAAAGCTGACTTCTATCTAGGGATGTTTGATGTAATTGATGCCCAAGAGCTCTGATACCAACAGAGCAAGGTAGTTAAGAGCATGTGCCTTGGAGTCAGACAAAACTGAGTTTGGATTTTGTACTACCTCTTAATGGATGTATGGTCTTAACTTCTGTGAGTCTCACTTTCTCCATCTTTGAAATGGGGGCACAGTAACACCTGTCCCATCAGTGTTGTGGTGAGGAGTCTCTGGGATGAGAGCACCTAGATCAGCATTTGACAAAAGGTAATATTGTAAGAGATGTCCTGGGAGAGCACTGAGGGTGGGTATCCCCTGCTCTCCTTGTCCCAAGGTTTTAGGACTGGAATGCCAGGGAGCCTTTTGAGTTGTGACCTCAGATATGGATTGAGGTGGCTTGTGGTCACATTGATTTGTTTGCTCCTGGCACCTGACTCACGCACTTACTAGGGCCTCAAAACTCATTAGGCACTCAGGCTTTGAGCATTCCAACTTCCCAGAAAAGGCACGGCTTCTGTTGGTGAGATTGCAAATACCTCTACAATTTGCCGCTTCCCATTACTGCATCCCCAGTCGTTCTTTTGCTTGATCTTGGAGACCTGCCATCATCATTTAGCTGATCTCATGCTATCAAAAGAGACAAGGAAAACAATGGCCTCTCAACAGGACTTTGCCCTCCCAGAAGCGCAGGGACAACAAAATCTACATGCTGGGGTGGAAAACTAATGTCCCCAGCTTCTGAGGATGCTCCGCTGAGAAATATAATATGTGCTCGCACTTGCGGGTGTTGTGTCTGTGCTTTTAAAGCGCACATTGGTCTGTCTGCCAGTCTTGGCCCATTTCATCTTTAAACAGTGTTGCAAGTGGGAATCTGAAAGGTTCTGCCCAGGAGCTGGAGCAAAGTGTCTGCAGAAATGCAGACCAGAGGGAGAGAAGTTGGGGGGGCTTGTCTATCAGCGGTTGCATATGTCTGTGGGGACCTAGAGTATCTTGAATATTTTAAGCCTAAAAGTTTGCTACTTAGAAACATTAATATTGGCTCATGCTAATTGACCAGAAGATCAAGTGACTTTGCAGGGGCAGATGTAGGGGGTGTGGAGATGGTACACGTGAGAGTTCATGGAATAATGAAATGAAGACAGAAGTGAGAATCAAAAAACTTAGACACCTTAGGCCTGACCTGTGGTGGCGCAGTGGATAAAGTATCAACCTGGAATGCTGAGGTTGCTGGTTCGAAACCCTGGGCTTGCCTGGTCAAGACACATATGGGAGTTGATGCTTCCTGCTCCTCCCCCTTCTCTCTCTCCTTCTCTCTCCCCTCTCTAAAATGAATAAATAAAGTCTTTAAAAGTTTTTAAAAGAATGAAAAAACTTAGATTTAAACCTCTGTTTTGTCCCTGAATGGTGATGCACTTGATTGATGTGACTTCATCTGTCAGTGTCTCGGTTTCCCCATCACGTGAGGGCAGCACAGGGATGCATGAAAATCATCAGAGGTGATGGGTCTGAGTATGTGAGTGCCCAGTACGTGCTGGGTGGCAAGCTGTGTGAGACGGGATAGTACAACCCCTGTGGTCAGCCAGGGCAAACAGCCCATCTTCTGGGTCCACCTCTGGATGGGGTCCAGGGGACAGTTTTGAGAGAGAGAAACAGAAAGAGGTTTGGAAAGGATCTGATCTTTTTCCATGGGGGAGTGGTGTCGATGACTCAGCCAGCGAGCCTGTCCTTTCCTGCCCAGATTACAGGGTTTCATGACCGGCATTGAACAGCTTCTATTATAAAGTAAGTCAGTTGTGAGTGGAAGGGAGGGAGGAGGGAGATAGAGCAGATTAGAAAACACACAGCCCCAGTGTGGATGTTGGGCTGAGATGGGGTTAAAGTGAGAGTGAGCTGGGAGAGGGGCAGCTGAGGGAGCAGCAATAGCAGAACACTCAGACTGCTGGAGGGGGAGGGCAGACCGAAGGGGGGGCTGGGAGGAGGGCACTGGGCAAGTAGTGAGCCCCTCAGACACAGCAAACTGTTTGCAAATGGTTTCATTTGTATATATGTTCAACTTCCTACCTCCTATAAACCAGATACTGAAAGTTAGAGGCATTCATTCATTTGTGCATTCAAAGGTTTATTAAGCTCCTGTTGTGTGACAGGCATTGGTTGGGTGCAGGGAACACAGAGGTAACTTACATGGGCCCTGACCTAGAAGTGCTCATCACCTGCTGGGGAGACCTGTGAGGGACGATGAGGGTGCTGAGGACCATGGAAGAGGATGTGCCCAGGATGGTGCAGTACACAGAGATGGAGTAGCTAACGTGCCCCCAGGGCTGCAAGAGTTGGAACATGAGTACTAGAATTTAGCTAATGGAGGAGGGGCGGAAATCAGCAGAGGGAACTACAAGTGTGAAGTGATGACTTCCTACTGCCCTCAGTGTGCCAAGGGGTATGAGGGCCATGCCCTCAGCATGTTCCCTGCAGGCCACTCCAAATAAAATCACAGTCTATGCAAGAAGAATGGGACCAAGAACAGCTTCCTGGCAGGGGCATCTCAGTACAGCCCCTGTGAGTACACGCATATGACCCTGCCCTTCCCTCCTACTACACACATTACGCTGCCCATGATTGCTATGGTCCTCCTGTGCACCCTCCACTGGGCTGTGAGCTTCATGAGTTCATCTTGTCCACTGTGTTAGCCCCAGTCCCCAGTCCAGGGTGTGGTTCAGAGTCAGTACTCAATAAAATATTTATTCAATGAGTGAATGAATGAATGGAGGTAAGAGTAAGTTTAAGGACTCACAAGCTTACTTAAAACCTGGATTCTCTTATATATTCCTTTTATATTCTTTTAATAGTATCTAACATGTGAATTTTGGAAATAGTCAAGATCCAATAAATACTTTTAATTAATTATGATCTATTGACTGATAGTAGCCTGGGGAAACCAGACCCATGGCCTTGGCCTTATCTAAGAACTGGTAGCCTTCTCTTCTTCTTCCTTCTTCCCAGTGGGTCCATATGGCAAATCGTTCCTTGTGGGCTGGACCCTTAACGTTAGTGTATTCTTTCCAACATAATAGATTGCCCCTGCCTTTTATGTGTAGCTTTCAAAATAAAATGGAGAGGAATTAAGAACTATTATACAATTATGGACAACACCACTGCAATGATTAAAGAATAGGTTAAAAATACACTGCTTGAACATTTCCTACCCATTTCAAATATCTGTGTCGAGTAACAGATACCTTCATGAAGCAAATGTATTATTATTAATCAGCAATGTTCAAAGACAAGAAATTTGAGAGTACAACAGCCTGGAAAAGTGTGACCTCAGGGAAGAGGTGATGATCACTTTAAGGACTGGGTCCTGTTTACTTTGTCTAAATCCCTGGACAAGTTACTTTTCCTCTTGGTGCATTTCCTCATCTGTACAATGGACACAGTAATGTCTGGCTTACTCACCACACCAGCGCTGGTTTGCAAATTGAATGAAATCATGGAAGTGAAAGTCTTTTGTGAACCACAATGTGTTGCACAAATATGAAGAATTATTATTATTAATATAGTTTTATTCAAAAGAAATATGAATAGTATTCATAGAGAATGCAAAATTGCTAGATTTCTAGGGCCATGGGTGTGTAGAGAAATAAGCCCTCCACTATCTCCTGCCCCTCAAGCCAGAACCCAAAGAGTAGGGAAGTGGGAGAGCCTTCTAGGAGCTCAACTGGCAAAGTCTGGCTTTAACGGACATGCTTAGTGATCTACAGTCATGAACCAAGATGGTGTATTTGATTAAGAGCACTCAAACTCTGGTCAAGGTGATTTTGATGTAATCTCGGGAGGGTAGGCCTGATGTAATTGCAAATTAGAAAGCAGGACCCTCAAGGTGTGTATTTCACTTGACCATTACTCATTGTGATGTGACACTTTGCTTCCAAACGTGGTCCACAGGGAACTCACATCAAAATCACCTGGGGATTGTGTGCGTGTGGGTGTGGGTGTTGGTGTGCGTGTGCATGTGGGTGTGGGTGTGGGTGTGGATGGTTAAAATGCCCATTCTGGGACTCCATGTCCCAGAACTGTGAGTCAGCTTCTCTGCCACGAGGTCAGGGATCTGCACTTCTAAGACACAGCCTAGGCTGCAGAACAAGTACTTTCTTAGTCTACTTGATACTAGTCCACTGAGGGGCATCTTCTTATCTTAAGGCGAAAAGAGCTTTGGACTATTTTTAGATGAATAAGTAAATAATTTAAGGAAAATAGGACTTGTTTATAAAGAAAATTAAATATGTATAGGATGGACTATATGAAGTCATGACAATGGTTTATACATATATTAAAGGAACAAATTTAAGTGGTAGAATCTAGATGTTTTATTCACTAGATGGGAGAGGGCTTAAGTAGGTAATGGAACAACGTAAGCAAAGAGAACTCAGGCCTGACGGTATGAAAAAAAAAGTGATAGTATTATTTCACATTAAGTCAACCAAAACATCAGTCCATTCAGTGGGAAATTAAAAAAAAAATGTTGGGTAGCATTTGAAAAAAACAACCAATTGAATGGTTAAATTTTTTCTCTCTTTTTAAAACTGTTGTTTTGCTGTCTGAAGCTTTGTTATCCTAAGTCACAGGAATCAAGATTTGTAATAAATGAAAATGTAGCTCATGAGAAATGTTTACAAGAAATACCTCCTGGTTCTGGCTGATAGCTAAGATGAGAAGAAGCAGAAAGTTAGTATAAAACTACTTCGAGCATCATTATGTGGCCTTGATATGGTGTCAGCACCAAAGAAAGTGACATTTATTGAGGACTGGCTAGGTGCCAGGACCTGTCTCATCTATTCCGTGGGTGGAGAAAGTCAGGCTTCACGAGTATAAACTAGGAAATGAGAAGCCTGGCCTTGGAGCTCCCATCTATCTGACTCCCAAGTCCCTGCTTTTCCTCTGCAAGCAGGTACCGAGTACAGAGCACTGTAGTTCTCCTGGGTATTTCTTCTTGTACCTGAAGATCGCCAAGGTGCTCTGACGCATAATGACATGTACAGACAGTACAACTCTCTGAGCTACCCTGACCCTGGGAAGCTTTGTGAGAAATTACTGTGTCATTTCGGATCCTGCCACTGTCCACAAAGACTTGATATGTTTTTTGTTTTGTTTTGTTTTTAAAGATTTTATTTATTTTAGAGAGGAGAGGGAGACAGAGAGAGAAGGGAGAGATAAGGGGGAGGAGCAGGAAGCATCAACTCCCACATGTGCCTTGACCAGGCAAGCCCAGGGTTTCAAACCAGTGACCTCAGTGTTCCAGGTCAACACTTTATCCACTCGCCACCACAGGTCAGGCAAGACTTGATGTTTTGAATGCTAGTAAGTAATTTCAGAGTTGATGAGGCAGCTAGTGGAAGGGGATGCCACTGGGAAATCTTTCAAGCCCAGAGGAGGTCTTAGGATCTGAGTAATAATGATGGAAATGTGTCCTTTCCTCTACCCCTCCCCCCTCTTTCCTCCTCTTTTCTTCTCATCTTCCTCTTCCTCATCTTCCTCTTCTTCCTCTCCGTCTTCTCCCTCTTCTTCCTCTTCTCCCTCTTCTTCTTCCTCTTCTCCCTCTTCCTCCTCTTCTCCGTCTTCCTCCTCCTCCTCTCCCTCTTCTTCCTGCTCTTCCTCTTCTTTCTCCTTTTCCTCTTCTCCCCCTCTCCCTCCTCTTCCTCTCCCTCTTCCTCCACTACCACCCTTATTCCATCATCCCAACCACCACCACCATAGCCAATGCCTCTCTCATTACTGTCACCACCCCCTCAGCCACCACCACTATCACTTGTTTATGAGAAAGATTTAATACGTAGTTAATGTTCATGAACATTAGTCATCAATACCCCCAACCCAAAAAACCCTAGATGGGCTCCCTTTCAAACCAGCCACACTTTGGGAGCAATAAGTTGACCAATGATGCCAACATAAAAACAGCCAGAATCCCTTCCTCCAACTTTTGCAAAAGAGCAACTGTGAGCCTGACCAGGCGGTGGCACAGTGGATAGAGCGTCGGACTGGGATGTGGAGGAACCAGGTTCGAGACCCTGAGGTCACCAGCTTGAGGCCAAGGTCGCTGGCTCGAGCAAAGTGTCACTTGGTCTGCTGTAGCCCGCCGGTCAAGGCACATATGAGAAATCAATCAATGAACAACTAAGGAACTGTGACAAAGAATTGATGTTTCTCATCTCTCTCCCTTCCTGTCTGGCTGTTACTATCTGTCTCTCTCTCTCTGACTCTCTCTGTCTCTGCCACAAAAAAAAAAAAAAGGCAACTGTAAACTCAGCCACCCACTCAATGGTTCAGGCTCCAGAATCCCTTTAAAATGAAAGCAGATATAAGGGAGGTCAGCTTCTTCAGGTATCACTGGGTTAAAAGAAAGTGCAGTGGGTAAGCGCCAGCCATTATGGTCTTTCCTCACACGTGGCCCTGAGTGGGAACTCAGAGACATGGTCTAGGAGGGTGCCTCAGAACACTGAGTACAATTCTGTAGTAGAGGCTTTAGCCTCACTGGGAACTCAGACTCGAGAACCTGGTGACATAAACAAAGGGATGGCTTGGTATCCAGTCAGAAGGCTTGTTTTTGGAAGCTGAAAACTGATTTGGGCGGCAGTGTATCTCCATAGCTCCCTAGTTGTGCCCTCGCTGGGGCCTTGGGGTTTGGCGCCCTCTCTGCTTAGGTAAGAGCTTTGTGCAAATAAGTTCCTTTGGGCCTGTGGATGTGTAAACAGCTCTCCACTGACTTCAGACACAAACAGTAGTCAAAGGACCAGGCTTCAGATTCGGGTGCTGAAGAGAGGCTGTGGTCTGAAGAGCAGAGTCCAGAGAAGGTTCCAGGATACCCACTGATCTCTGGAGACATAGAGATGGGAATCTGCTGGGCAGACAGGTGTGGAATGGGCTTGGACAGACAGGACTCGGGCAGGGAATGTGCAGTCACTCAGTGGAAGGGCTCGGTGGCCCCAGGAAAGGCAGGTTCACTGACAGAGTAGAAGAGTGAAAGGGAAAGAAGTTGGAGAGAGAGAAAGTTGGAAAGGGTAAGATTCAGTAAGGAGCCAAGTGAATCAGTCAGGTGGTTTCCAAGGAACTGACTGGGAGGGTGAAGGTTCTTCCCAGTCTGCCTGGTCCAAAGTTTTGGTACAGAGTTAAGTGGAATTAAGGAACAACCCCAAAGTACTGGGTATTTTGATCAATAAGAAAATGAAAAAAATTGGAGGTAAAGTCAACTGGGCAAGCGCATATAGAAGGTGCTTCTCTACCTCTGAGGCCCTGTCTCCACAGTTTGATGTTTTTGACAACAAACCACGTCAGTGGAGGGAGGAGCATTTTAAACGTGATTGACGGGAATCTGTCTCTTCTCTGGACTGCATGGGCTCTGTGTTTGACCTCCATTCTGGCCATGATTGGTGTGCCACTGGCTTCTCTGTCTTCCCCCAAGTCTCCCTGATGCCTCCAACCCTGCAAGAAATAAGTCATATTCGTCCCGCATCATGGCTGCCCTGGCAGGATGGATTCTTCTCTCCCAGGTGGGGTCCCAGCTAGGATCCCTTGTGTTGCTAAAAGTGAAACTGACTTTTTTTTTTTCTTAAGTGAGAGGAGGGGAGACAGAAAGATAGACTCTGTATTGGCCCAACTGGGATCCACCTGGTATGCCCACCAGGGGACGATGCTCTGTCCAACCAGGGGGTTGCTTCGTTGCAACCAGAGCCACTCAAGTGCCTGAGGCGGAGGCCATGGAGCCATCCTCAGTGCCCGGGCCAACTCTGCTCCAGTGGAGCCTTGGCTGAGGGAGAGGAAGAGAGGAATAGAGAGAGAGAGAAGGGAGAGGGGGATGGTTGGAGAAGCAGATGGTTGCTTCTTCTGTGTGCCCTGACCAGGAATCAAACCTAGGACTTCCACACACCAAGCCAATGCTCTACCACTGAGCCAACTGGCCAGGGTGACACTGACTTCTAAGTGTCAGTGTCCAGATCTCTGTCCAGCTTGGTGGCCTTCCTGCCCCTCGTCTTATTTTTTTTTTCACCAGTTAAGCTCATAAGGGAAAGCAGCAATAGTCATAACCCATTATTCCTGGTTTCATTAGGAAAACAGACAGGATGTGTGTGAGGGTAGAATGGGCCATGAGAGAGGTGTGTAAACAACCGTAGTTACCATTTAACTTCCCACCAGCTACCATAAAAGGATTATGAATTTTCTGATTTTCAAATTTTATAATTATTGGTCATTTAAGGCAAAACAGGCATATCAGTGAGGTTGACAATAGAGTGAGTTTCAAGAACTCAAGATCTATTTTCCCGCTGATTGGTTATGAGACCACAGCCGTATTCCCACAGAACAAGGGAATTCCTCCCCCCAATAATCGGGGATGAAAATGCTTCAGGTGAAGAGGTGAAGAGGTCAGCTCTGTGGCAAACAGGTGTTCTAGCAGGATTATACCCGGCTGGAATCCGGGGGGGGGGGGGATGCAGGATGACACAATGACAAGAGCACAGGATTTGCAGTGGAACAGGTTGGGATCTGAGTTCTGGCTCTTACAGGTAATGTCATGTTAGGTAAACTAGTTAAATTCTCTGAGCTTCAGTTTCCATACCCGTGAAAAGACAACAAAAATACCTATTTTGTAGGGTTATTATGAGATTTAACTGAAATAATATCTGGTAAGTAGTAGGTGCTCATAGATGGTGCTTATTCAAACCAAATGGCTCTTTCCTTTAGAGGTAAGAACTGACTCATATTGAAGCCTACTGTGTGCTGCTCACTGGCGCCAGGCCCTGTACAAGTCAACAACAGCTACTATTTATAGTCATTTCTCGGTATTCACAGGGCCCCTATGAATACCAAAACCCAAGCATGCTCAAATCCCTCAGTCGGCCCTTCGTATCCATGGGCTCCACACCTGCGGATAGGGAGGGTTGACTGCTGAGCACATGAAATGTGACAGGTGCCTTACAACTGTGCGATGACCCTTACAACAGTAGCTCTGCAAAGGACCATTCTCCCCATTCTCCAGATGAAGGAAGGGAGGCCTGGGGTTCATTACGACACTCACAGCCCTTGAGCCACCCAAGGTTCTCTTCTGCTGGTCACCCAGATGCTCTCCCAGGTCTTGGAGGTCATGTGCATGTCTTAGATTTAAGGGTGCCAGATTTAGCAAATAAAAATAAAGGCTGTCCAGTTAGATTTGAATCTTAGATGAACAAGAATAAAATTTTTTTTTTTTTTGTATTTTTCCGAAGCTGGAAACGGGGAGAGACAGACAGACTCCCGCATGCGCCCGACCGGGATCCACCCGGCACGCCCACCAGGGGGCGACGCTCTGCCCACCAGGGGGCGATGCTCTGCCCCTCTGGGGCGTCGCTCTGTTGCGACCAGAGCCACTCTAGCGCCTGGGGCAGAGGCCAAGGAGCCATCCCCAGCGCCCCGGCCATCTTTGCTCCAATGGAGCCTCGCTGCGGGAGGGGAAGAGGGGGGGGTGGAGAAGCAGATGGGCGCTTCTCCTGTGTGCCCTGGCCGGGAATCGAACCCGGGACTTCTGCACGCCAGGCCGACGCTCTACCACTGAGCCAACCAGCCAGGGCCAAGAATAAAAATTTTGTATAAGAGTGACCACATGTGGAAATGCTGCGCAGGGCCCTCTCACTTCCTGACAGATGCCACGAGACTGCATTTGTTTCTGCTCGGACTGCAAATATTTTATCTGCTGCTGTTATTCAGTGAAAACTCCCCTTTTATCATGCTTAGATTGGCAGATGTTTGCCGTGTTTGATTTTAAAACAGTTTCTGTTCTCCTCTAATTTGATATTTAACTTAATTGGCTACTAGTCAGTGGTTTGAGGATATTTGTTTTTAGATTGATGTGACTGGCAAAGGGACCATTTGTGTGTTTGAGTTGGCTGTCTGCCTTTGATTTGCAGTGATGCCTTTCCTCTTACTGTTCTTTCTTAGTGTCAGGGATGTTGGCTCCCTGGCTAGGTAGCCATCAGCTCTGACCAGAAGCTGTTCTGATGAGTCCTGTTCTGTATTGAAAATGCCCATGGAAACAATGAAAATGATTGAGCAGAGGATGAAGCAGAGCCGGGATTTCAGGAAATGTGAGGCCAAGGGTAGAGCAATCAGACTTGAACTTGACAATCTTAGAGCCGGAGCCTGGGCTGCCGAGGGGCTCTGGGAGGCTGGGGAGGCAGGTGGGGCGGTCTTGTGGCTGTGCCTGGGGAAGGGGCCAAGGAGTTGTAGCCCAGGTTGCTTCATCATGGGACCATAATGATCCCAGATATTCCCATTTGCCTCTTCCCTTGAACAAAAGAGAAAAGGATTCCTGCCTCCAAACTCCCACCAAGCGTTGTACATCAGTAAGATCCTTTGCATGCATGAAGTGTGGATCCCCAGATCGTAGTAAATGCTCAGACTTGTGCTAACATCACAGCATATAATTGCTGTCCAGTCTCCTATTGCCTATACATTTCCTCATACTTAAGGCTATGCCTTTTCAGTGTTCACACATTTTTCTAGACAGATATTTGTAGAGATTCACAGACTGCTTATTCTTGGGTTTTATATTCCTTATGGTTGACCTAGTCATAGCACAGATCTGAGTTACTGCGACCTTGTGTGGTCCTTACTTTGTTTACGGCTCCTGTTTTGAAGAATGAACAATGGGTAATTTAGACTCTTCTAGGGAAGAGCAGGCACAAACCACACCAAGAAAATCAAGTGAGAGAATTCTAGAGGCAGAAGTTGCTTCCAAGTGACTGACTTGAAATCCCCAACACTTCAAGACCAATGACATCTTCAGGGAACTCTCTGTCCTGGGCACTCTGCAGCTTCAAAAAGCCCACCAGTTTATAAGAAATGAGCCACCAGACTGCAACAGCATTGCCTACTGGGAGCTCTAAGTGCACACCGTCCCAGAGGATGCCTACCCTGATGGGCACCACCACATCCCACAGTAACTTGGCCAGTCTTTTTGAGTGTCCTGTCTGCTTTCATTATGCGTTACCACCCATGCTTCAGTGTCAGAGTGGCCACCTTGTCTGTAAGGACTGTCATCCACAGCTCTCAGTTTATCATCCAAACTCCTGGGGCCCCTTGGGATCCATTTGCAACTTGGCTATGGAGGAAGTGGCCAATTCAGTACTTTTTTCCTGAAAGTATGCCTCTTCTGGATGTGAAAGAGCTCCGAAGCAGCAGATCACGAGGAGCTCTGTCAGTTTGGGCTTTCCTTCTGCCAGGCTCTAGAAGCTGTCATGCCTCATCTGATGCGTCAGCACAAGTCCATCACAGCCCTGCAGGGAGAGGACGTCCTGCTACAGACATCAATCTTCCTGGGGCTGTGCACGGTGATAATGCAGTTCTGCACTGGCTTGCACTTTATGTTAGTCTTGGAGAAACAGGAGAAGTATGATGGGCACTAGCGGTTCTTTACAATTGTACAGCTGATAGGAACATGCAAGCAAGCTGAAAACTTTGCTTATCGATTTGAGCTTAGTGGTCACTGACCGTAGTTGACTTGGGAAGCCCCTCCTCAATCTATACATGAGGGGATTGCAGCAGCCATTATGGATAGTGACTGTCTAGTCTTTGACACCAACAGTGCACAGCTTTTTGCAGAAAATGACACTTTAGGCATCGATATAACTATTTCCATGTGTTGAAATGACAATCAAACATTTTCTGGCCAGTGTTTAAAACCATTGCATTCAAGTTCATTGAGGACAGGTACTCTTCCACCTGCTACTCTGAAACTTTTGGTAGGCGGAGCGAGCCACATAAGGGCAAATAAAAAGAAAGGCTGTTAAATGCAGTAAACAGTTGCATGTTGTAACATGAATATATTTAAAATAAGCCAACAGTGAACCATCTTTTGTATTAAGGAAGCATTATAGAATAAGTCTGAATTTGTGTTTGTTGTAGATTAAGTGTACCATTGTCTAATACTGGGTATTTTTGTTTTTGTTTGTTTTTGCCTGTGCGCATGCATGGGTACATGTGTTGAGGTTTTTTTCCTTTAACTGACGAGCTATGTTGAGTGGTACTGGACCATGCTTTCCCCCTGTTTGTGTGTATTTTTGTGTGTATAGTTGCTAATTTGTATTAATTCTAGGTTTCAAAAAAGTAAAATTGACTTTTCTGTAATTCAGGCTTCCCCTCTACCCTTTTCTAACATTTTTAAAGTTAGTGTCTTTTTTATACGCATAATTGTTTATGGTAAAGTTTATACATGTGTGTTCCATACATATTTCTTCCTCCCCATTAATCAGTTCACTAGAAATACTTTAAATTCAGCCATTTTGTGAAGATAAGAGTTCTAGAAGGAAAGGTGATATGGGAAATTATCAGAAGCTATTCAAGTACTATTAGATAGTCAGTCAGTCTGTCTGTGTCTCTTTTTTTTCTTCTGGAGGGTCATACCTTCAAACTTATTCTTTGAAAATTTAGGGTATACTGATTTTTTTTAAATACTGAAAAAATCAGGCTCTTCTTTTTTCAAATATCTTGGACAAATCACAGATGTTTCAAATATATTGTTTTTTTGCAAAAGAAGGCATTGTCAAAGTACTTGTAATTAAAAGCAAATAATTTGTTTAAAAAAGGCAGTTTCCAAAAATTGTTTTTGATCCTTTATAATTCGCATAGAAAGACTGGCAATTTAAAATAAAATGAATGATGATTTTTAAATTTTTTTTTATCTCTTTGCTTTCATCATTGGCACTAGTAGTTGTCACTCTTGTGGCGTCCAGTGTCCACAGAGAAACATGAGTCTTTGTATTCATGAGAAGTTCTGTGAACAGCAGCAAATAGAGAATGATATGAAGCAGGTAGCATGCTGCTGGCTCAGCTCACTCACTGATCAAAGCACTAGCGCCCATAAACTAGCTTCCGAATAGCACACATGACGCAGCAAAATGAGAAATTATGTCCTTTTACAGATCGTTAGACACACAGCTCATGTGAACTACAGGAAGGCCAGAGATCATGTTCTTGGAGTTCCTTTGTGTAGTTCTGTATCCCTGACTTAACTGGAATTGGCCTCTTACCAAATGACCTGTTTATCATGGTTCAGTATTACACAGTGAAAAGGCAATGGTGAGGTCATATACTAGCCCGAGTACCATTCGCCAAGCACCTGTTACAGGCCAGGGGCTTTCTATTAGACTTTGCATGGTGCTTAGGGCTAAACATCCTGGGTTTGAATCCTGACTCTGCAATTTACCAACTGGATGACCTTGGGAAAGCTACTTAATCTCTGTGTGACTCAATGTCTTCATCTATAAACTAAGCATGTGGACAGTGTCTACTCCATAGAGCTGATACGAGGATTAAAGGAGCTAATATTTGTCAAGTGCTTAAAGCAGAACTTGGCACGTAGTAAGCACTGAATGTCTGGAATATATCATATATACACAGGCAGTCCCTGGGTTATGGCTGAGATAGGTTTGTTCTTAAGTTGAATTTGTGTATGAGTTAGAAAAGGTACATTTACCTATTAAATGCAACTTAGACAGATGTTTGTATTAACATGGTATTTATTTTTACCTTTCTATGCATATAAATAGTTAAACATTTTTAAATACAACCTGAAACAACCTTGGATGATGCAGAAGATGGTGGACTTGTTGGAGAGGATGGGACTGGTGTTAGAGAGCCAGGGTTTGGTTCTGCTGCTGGAGTCAGTTTCCTGAAGTAGCATCAGGGGAGGTTTGTACAGAGCTTTTCTTTCTCTCATCAGCAATGGCCCTGTAGCACCTCAGACCCTCAGTAACTGTACGGTAAACTCTGGTGAACCTCTCTGTATCAGGATCTTGCTCCTCTAACTTTGCCATTCCTGCTTCATTGAGACGAAAAGCAACAGCTAATTCTTTTGTAGAAATTGTTTTCAGTTCTGGAGTTCCTAGGTCCCTGTTTTCTTCCCTAAATGCTGTCATCTGCTGCTCTAGTTCCATAAGGTCTTCACTAGTTAGTTCTTTCACATGGGAGTCAGTGACTCTATGATATCATTTTCACTGATGTCCAACTGCAGTTGACATATATATCACCAATAGCCCTTATGGTGGTCTGTTTATAAGTACAAGTTGTACTTAAGTTAAATGTGTAACTCAGGACTTACTATACAACACACACACCTCAGAGAGAGTATGGGTTTGGCCCTAGACCACTGCAATAAAGTAAATATTATAATAAAGCAATTCACACAAGATTTTGGTTTCCCTGTGCATATAAAAGTTATGTTTATTCTATACCATAGTCCGTAAAGTGTGCAATAGCATTATGTCTAAAAACACAATGTATACACCTTGATTAAAATCCACTTTATTGCTAAAAAATGCTGTCATCTGTGTCTTTAGTGAGTCATAATCTTTTCTTTATTATTATTGTTTAAAATATTGCAAGAATTAGCAAAATGTGACCCACAAACACAAAGTGAGCAAATGCTGTTGGGACAACAGCAAGGCTAGACTTGCTCCACACAGGGGTTTCACAAACTTCCAATTTATTGATATAAAATATACAATATCTGCCAAGTGCAATAAAGCAAAGTGTAATAGGATGAGGTATGCCCATATGGATATACATACAAATACACACACATATATACATACATATGTATGCATGCACATACATACATGCATTCTCTGGTTCAAGATAGTTACTGAGGTGTGGACTTTGGGTGGGTTGCTATAGAGACATGGCTGTAGGACCTAACCATGCTGTGTCTTATACAGAGACTTTTAGCTTCTCTGCATTCCTTTCTGCCCTTTTTCCACGCAGACAGCAGGCATAGGCTTAGTTAGGGATCCAGAAGCCAACTTGGATCTTCAGTAGAGTAAATGATCCTTAGTAACCACAGGGAGAAGGCTTGGCTGAAGTTTACTTAATCATGGCAGGCAATCAGTAGAACCAGGGCCCGGAGAGTCACCCAGAGACCAGTGGGTTAGACTCCCTGGGTCCAGATGTG
Organism: Saccopteryx bilineata; assembly: GCF_036850765.1. Classification (NCBI taxonomy): domain Eukaryota; kingdom Metazoa; phylum Chordata; class Mammalia; order Chiroptera; family Emballonuridae; genus Saccopteryx; species Saccopteryx bilineata. The sequence goes on from NC_089492.1 coordinate 166,232,893, forward strand.
CCTGAGTCCTTGAAATGCAACCACTTCCCCTGAGGAATGGGGGTAGATGCAGGCAGAGACAAGGAGGCCGAGGGCACCTTTCTTTCAAGAGAAGCCTGGAGGGAAGGGGTGCAGCACACAGAGGCAGGAGCACGGAGGATGCCGTCACTGACACCATGCATTTTTCAGTGCAGAGCTGGGTCCAGATTAGCCTCAATCTTAGATCTCCTGGGGTTTGAAGTCCAGGGTTCTGCTCTGAGGATGGGTTAGGAAGCCTGTCTAGATGCTGCCTATGCAGAGTCTGGTGCCCCTGCCCTCTCCTCTCCAACTCATACCCTGTAACATGGGGACCCCGTGTTCCAAACTTTCATTTCACAGGTCTCTTCTGCCAGAAATCTGACAGCTGACTCCAGTCTGCCTTTTCCAGGGAGAGCTGAGCTGCAGGGGCAGAGATTCTGTCCTTCACTGTGAGAGGCCAGACTGGGGACTCCTGTGCATTGAACTGAGCTTTTTAAAGAAGTCCCAAAGGCTAGAATTGGGGGATATGCCACATCAAAGGAGCCAGAAGCAGATAACAAGATCCTGGATGATAAAAGCAGGGATTTGAGAACCAAGAGATGAGAGGAAACACCAAGTGGGCCAGAGTCAAGAGAGGGTTTGCTTTTCTCCACTGGTGGCTCTAACAGGCCAGCTGAGCTCTCAACCAAGAACCTACAGCCAGTGATCCCCTGAGATCAACACCTCATGCTGCACTCCTCTGTCCACATGGCCTAGTCCTGAACGAAAGAGAGGTTATTACCTGGGCTTTCGATCCCAACTGAAACTACTCGAATATTCAAGTAAGGTCTGTATCTCCAAAGGCTCTTGTTCTTGAAGGAATGGGGGGTTTAAACGCCTCCTCCTTCTCTGGGCTGTAGCCACAATCACATTTGGCAGAGGCACTAACATTGTCACCCATGTTCTAGATAAGGCGATGATGTCTTCAGACCCTTTCTTGTCAGTGTGACATGCCTACATAATTGATTTCTTAGATGACGGGCAAAGCAGCCCTGTGGTGGTCTGGAGTCAGGAGGAACATCAGGACAGGCCAGAAGGTGGGATCCACTGTCTGCCTTTTCCTTTTTTTTTTTTTTTTTTTTTTTTTTTAAATAAATTTTTATTAATGGTAATGGGATGACATTAATAAATCAGGGTACATATATTCAAAGAAAACATGTCTAGGTTATTTTGTCATCAAATTATGTTGCACACCCCTCGCCCAAAGTCAGATTGTCCTCCGTCACCCTCTATCTAGTTCTCTGTGCCCCTCCCCCTCCCCCTAACTCTCTCCCTCCCTCCCTCCCATGTCCTCCCTCCCCCCCCACCCTTGGTAACCACCACACTCTTGTCCATGTCTCTTAGTCTCATTTTTATGTTCCACCAATGTATGGAATCATGTAGTTCTTGTTTTTTTTCTGATTTGCTTATTTCACTCCTTATAATGTTATCAAGATCCCACCATTTTGCTGTAAATGATCTGATGTCATCATTTCTTATGGCTGAGTAGTATTCCATAGTGTATATGTGCCACATCTTCTTTATCCAGTCTTCTATTGAAGGGCTTTTTGGTTGTTTCCATGTCTTGGCCACTGTGAACAGTGCTGCAATGAAAAAAAAGTTCTATTTGCAGTTTTTTTGAGGAACCACCATACTTTCCTCCATAATGGTTGTACTACTTTACAGTCCCACCAACAGTGAATGAGGGTTCCTTTTTCTCCATAGCCTCTCCAACATTTGCTATTACCCGTCTTGTTGATAATAGCTAATCTAACAGGAGTGAGGTGGTATCTCATTGTAGTTTTGATTTGCATTTCTCTAATAACTAATGAAGCTGAGCATCTTTTCATATATCTGTTGGCCATTTGTATCTCTTCCTGGGAGAAGTGTCTGTTCATGTCCTCTTCCCATTTTTTTATTGGATTGTTTGTTTGTTTGTTGTTGAGTTTTATGAGTTCTTTGTAAATTTTGGATATTAGGCCCTTATCTGAGCTGTCGTTTGAAAATATCAGTTCCCATATAGTTGGCTGTCTGTTTATTTTGATATCAGTTTCTCTTGCTGAGCAAAAACTTTTAATTCTGATGTAGTCCCATTCATTTATCTTTGCCTTCACTTCTCTTGCCATTGGAGTCAAGTTCATAAAATGTTCTTTAAAACCCAGGTCCATGATTTTAGTACCTATGTCTTCTTCTATGTACTTTATTGTTTCAGGTCTTATATTTAGGTCTTTGATCCATTTTGAATTAATTTTAGTACACGGGGACAGGCTGTAGTCGAGTTTCATTCTTTTGCATGTGGCTTTCCAGTTTTCCCAACACCATTTGTTGAAGAGGCTTTCTTTTCTCCATTGTGTGTTGTTGGCCCCTTTATCAAAGATTATTTGACCATATATATGTGGTTTTATTTCTGGGCTTTCTATTCTGTTCCATTGGTCTGAGTGTCTATTTTTTTGCCAATACCATGCTGTTTTGATTATCGTGGCCCTATAATATAGTTTAAAGTCAGGTATTGTAATGCCCCCAGCTTCATTCTTTTTCCTTAGGATTGTTTTGGCTATTCGGGGTTTTTTATAGTTCCATATAAATCTGATGATTTTTTGTTCCATTTCTTTAAAAAATCTCATAGGGATTTTGATGGGAATTGCATTAAATTTGTATATTGCTTTGGGTAATATGGCCATTTTGATTATATTTATTCTTCCTATCCAGGAACAAGGAATATTTTTCCATCTCATTGTATCTTTTTCGATTTCCCTTAACAATGCTTTGTAATTTTCATTATATAGGTCCTTTACGTTCTTTGTTATGTTTATTCCTAGGTATTTTATTTTTTTTGTTGCAATCGTGAAGGGGATTATTTTTTTGAGTTCGTTTTCTAATATTTCATTGTTGGCATATAGAAAGGCTATGGACTTTTGTATGTTAATTTTGTATCCTGCGACCTTACTGTATTGGTTTATTGTTTCTAATAATCTTTTTGTGGAGTCCTTCGGGTTTTCGATGTATAGGATCATATCATCAGCAAAAAGTGATAGCTTTACTTCTTCTTTTCCGATATGGATGCCTTTTATTTCTTTGTCTTGTCTGATTGCTCTGGCCAGAACTTCTAGCACCACGTTGAATAAGAGTGGAGAGAGTGGACAACCCTGTCTTGTTCCTGATTTAAGATAGAAAGTCCTCAGTTTTATGCCGTTTAATAGGATGTTGGCTGATGGTTTATCATATATGGCCTTTATCATGTTGAGATATTTTCCTTCTATACCCATTTTGTTGAGAGTCTTAAACATAAAATTGTGTTGTATTTTATCAAAAGCCTTTTCTGCATCTATTGATAAGATCATGTGGTTTTTGTTCTTTGTTTTGTTGATATGGTGTATTACATTAACCGTTTTGCGTATGTTGAACCATCCTTGAGATTCTGGGATGAATCCCACTTGATCATGATGTATTATTTTTTTAATATGTTGTTGTATTCGGTTTGCCAGTATTTTGTTTAGTATTTTAGCATCTGTATTCATTAGAGATATTGGTCTGTAGTTTTCTTTCTTTGTGCCATCCTTGCCAGGTTTTGGTATGAGGGTTATGTTGGCTTCATAAAATGTGTTTGGAAGTATTGCTTCTTCTTCAATTTTTTGGAAGACTTTGAGTAGAATAGGAACCAAGTCTTCTTTGAATGTTTGATAGAATTCACTAGTATAACCGTCTGGGCCTGGACTTTTATTTTTGGGGAGGTTTTTAATAGTTTTTTCTGTTTCCTCCCTGCTGATTGGTCTGTTTAGGCTTTCTGCTTCTTCATGACTCAGTCTAGGAAGGTTGTATTGTTCTAGGAATTTATTCATTTCTTCTAGATTGTTGTATTTGGTGGCATATAATTTTTCATAGTATTCTACAATAATTTTTTGTATTTCTATGATGTCTGTGGTGATCTCTCCTCTTTCATTTTGGATTTTATTTATTTGAGTCCTGTGTCTTTTTTCCTTGGTGAGTCTTGCTAAGGGTTTGTCAATTTTGTTGATCTTTTCAAAGAACCAGCTCCTTGTTTTATTGATTTTTTCTATAGTTTTTCTGTTCTCTATTTCATTTATTTCTGCTCTGATTTTTATTATCTCCTTTCTTCGGCTGGTTTTGGGTTGTCTTTGTTCTTCTTTTTCTAGTTCCTTAAGGTGTGAAGTTAAGTGGTTTACTTCGGCTCTCTCTTGTTTGTTCATATAGGCCTGAAGTGATATGAACTTTCCTCTTATTACTGCTTTTGCTGCGTCCCAGAGATTCTGATATGTCGTATTTTCATTTTCATTTGTCTGTATATATCTTTTGATTTCTGCACTTATTTCTTCTTTGACCCATTCATTTTTTAGAAGTATGTTGTTTAGTTTCCACATTTTTGTGGGTTTTTCCCCCTCTTTTTTGCAGTTGAATTCTAGTTTCAAGGCTTTATGATCAGAAAATATGCTTGGTACAATTTCAATTTTTCTAAATTTGCTGATATTGTCTTTGTGGCCCAACATATGGTCAATTCTTGAGAATGTTCCATGTACACTAGAGAAAAATGTATACTCTGTCGCTTTGGGATGAAGTGTCCTGTAGATGTCTATCATATCCAGGTGTTCTAGTATTTCGTTTAAGGCCACTATATCTTTATTGATTCTCTGTTTGGATGACCGATCTAGAGCCGTCAGCGGTGTATTGAGGTCTCCAAGTATGATTGTATTTTTGTTAGTTTTTGTTTTAAGGTCAATAAGTAGCTGTCTTATATATTTTGGTGCTCCTTGGTTTGGTGCATATATATTAAGGATTGTTATGTCTTCTTGATTCAACTTCCCCTTAATCATTATGAAATGACCATTTTTGTCTCTGAGTACTTTTTCTGTCTTGTAGTCAGCATTATTAGATATGAGTATTGCTACACCTGCTTTTTTTTGGGTGTTGTTTGCTTGGAGTATTGTTTTCCAGCCTTTCACTTTGAATTTGTTTTTATCCTTGTTGCTTAGATGTGTTTCTTGTAGGCAGCATATAGTTGGATTTTCTTTTTTAATCCATTCTGCTACTCTGTGTCTTTTTATTGGTAAGTTTAATCCATTTACATTTAGTGTAATTATTGATACTTGTGGGTTCCCTACTGCCATTTTATAAATTGCTTTCTGTTAGTTTTGTATCTAGTTTGATTCTTCTCTTTTGTTTTTCTATCATTTGTTTTTGTTTGTTTGTGTTCCATACTTCTTTCCTCTGTTGCTACCTTTTTTAAGTCAAGTGTTTTTGTGGTGGTTTTTTTAAGGGTGGTTACCATTAAGTAATGAAAAGGGTACCTACCATATTCATTGTAGTACCCTATCTTATAAGTATTTCTGCACTTCATCGTCCTTTGCTACTGTTAATCTCCATCCTCTCCCCCCTTTTTTTCCTATGTTGTCACAGTTTAAGTTTGGTTTTATTGTGTTCTCGGTGGAGCTGTTACTTGTGGTGGTGTTTTCTTTTGTTCTTTGAATCTGGTTGGAAAACCCCCCTTAGTATTTCCTGGAGTGGGGGCTTTCTGTTGATAAATTCTCTCATCTTTTCTGTATTTGTGAATGTTTTTATATCTCCTTCATACTTGAAGGATAGCTTTGATGGGTATAGTATTCTTGGCTGAAAGTTCCTCTCTTTCAGGGCTTTAAATATTGGGGTCCACTCTCTTCTAGCTTGTAGAGTTTCTGCTGAGAAATCTGATGATAATCTAATAGGCCTTCCTTTATATGTTGTACTCTTCTTTTCCCTGGCTGCCTTGAGAATTTTTTCTTTGTCATTGGTTTGTGTCATCTTTATTATGATGTGCCTTGGAGTGGGTTTGTTGGGGTTAAGAAAACTTGGTGTTCTGTTTGCTTCTTGAATTTGAGGCTTTAGTTCCTTCCACAGGCTTGGGAAGTTCTCGTCTATTATTTGTTTGAGTATATTCTCCATTCCATTTTCTTTCTCTTCTCCCTCTGATATACCTATTATTCTTATGTTATTCTTTCTGATGGAGTCAGACAATTCCTGTAGGGCTTTCTCATTTTTTATTATTTTTGAGTCTCTTTCTTCTTCTCTCTGTTGTGCCTCAAGTTGTTTGTCTTCTATTTCACTAATCCTATCTTCAATCTGGGCTGTTCTGTTAGCTAAGCTTGTTACCTCGTTTTTCAGCTCGTGAATTGAGTTTTTCATTTCTGTTTGATTTGTTTTTATAGTTTCAATTTCCTTGGTAATATATTCTTTGTGTTCATTGAGTTGTTTTCTGATCTTCCTATATTGCCTTTCTGTGTTTTCTTGTATATCTCTGAGTATTTTTAACATTTCTATTTTAAATTCTCTGTCATTTAGCTCCAAGGCTTCCAATATGTTAAGTCTTTTCTCCATAGATTTTTCCACATCTATTTGTGTTACCTCTCTTTCTTTTGTATCCATAATATTCGATTTCCTCTTTCTTATCGGCATCTGAGGGTAGTCTTATTGATAGCACTAATTAGAATTAATAAAGAGTAAAAAGAAAAAAAAAAAAAAAAGGGTTAAACACCCCACAAAAAAAAAACAGTAATAATTTATTATTTCCCCCTTTTTTTCTCTCTTCTCTTTTCCTCCTCTCCCCTCCTCAGGGAAATATTGTGCCTATAATGGAGGGCCTGATTTGGGGTGAAGAGTTCAAAGGGCAAAAAAAGGGAGTAGGGACCTACTAAATGCAAAAAAAAAAAAAAAAAAAAAAAGGAAGAAAATCTTAGACAAGCATAAGATGATTTGCTTGTAAGTGATGGTCAACTAAGAGATATAATGAGAGGGATAAGAGGGAACCAGAAAAAAGGACCAAAAAAGAATAATAAAGAAGAAAAATAAAAATAATAAGTAAAAATCTGTTGTATTAAGTGGAGCGAAGACTAAATACAATGGAGACCTTGGGTTGGGAGGACCCAAAATGCCACAAAAATAAACAAACAAGAGAAAAAAAATAAAAACAAAAGCAAAAAAGAGAAATAAATCCAAAAAAAAGCCTTGAGTCCCAAATTAACTAATTTGTTCGTGATTGAGGATTATATGGGAGGAAAGTAAAATGAGAAAAGAAAAAACGAATAGAAAGGAAAAAATAAGAAAAAGAGAAAAACGAAGGAAGAAATAAAATAGGAGGAGAAAAAAACAAAATAAAGCAAGACAAAAAAAAAACAAAAGAAGAGAGAGTGAGAGTTAAGTGTTTTGGAGTATAACCTTAAAGGAGGGTGAGGATGAAGAAGAAAAATAAAATGCAACACTCATGGGTAGTGTAGTTCAAGAAAGGGGAAGCATAAGATGGGAAGAGAATAGAAGGACCGAGGTGGAGGAAATAAAGGCAAAAAGATAGAAGAAACAAACAACAACAACAACAACAACAAAAATTAGTGGATCAAGTTGTAAAGTCTGTGGGTTTTTCTTGATTTTGAGAGGTTAACTTCTTCCTTTTTCTTTTCTCTCCCTCTTCCTAGTCGGTGACTCTGTACCCCAGGCTCTGCCCCTGTGTCACTCTTAGGTAGGGATTTGCAGTTGATGGGATTCTATGGCTATGTCATATAATTGGCTTTAGTCTTGCTGGAAGTAAAGGCTTGTTGGCGTTTGCAGGGTCCAACGATGAGAGAGTTTGCTTTCCTGGATTCTCTCTCCTAGTCCCCCCTTTCTGAATTAGCAGCCTGGTGATCCAGCTATAAGGCTGCAACTGCTTCTGCCTGGGGAGTAAGAGGCTCAAAGAGCTGGGAAATCCCCACTCTATCCCCACTCAGTGCAAGGCTTTGGGAAAGGCTCTGACAGTCAGGGCCTCCAGTGTAATCAGGCCGGGGTGGGAGTCAATTGTTGTCAAGGTGACTGTTCAGCGCCTATCATTTAGTTGGACCTCTCAACCCAGGCTTTCCACACTTTGTAGCCTGTTTTTGCAGGGAAGAAGAGGCACTAGTCTCTGCTTATGACTAGTGTAGTATAGACCTTATTATCTGCCAAGTCCTTCTTGTTAGCGTTTATCCCTGAATATGGAGGCTCTATCAATCAGAAGTTGCCCCCGCCCCTTTAGCGAGAGGCACTAAAAAATATCACGCCTCTTGTCTTGGATCGCTGAACTGAGAGAGATCTTATCAATTAGAACCGAGGGTGCGCAGATTTTATGGGTTAAGCTAATTTCAGTGATTGGGTCGCAGCTGTGTTTCTGAAGGTGTTTTAGGCTGCCTGCGCACGCCCCTCCCCCAACGCTTGATTGTTAGCTTGAATGGCTGGGTGAGGTGCCCCGCCCACGGAGAGAATCTCCCAAGCCTCTCCCGCTCGCCCCGCCGCTGGCGGCTGGACCGCACCAGGCGCAGGATAATGGAGCCCCCTGGGTGTGCGGGCCAGTAGGGCTCCCTGGGCATGTGGAATGCCCAAGGCACGCGCGCGAATGTGGCGCTCCGGGCACCGGTGGCCGGCGACCCCCACTCGCAGTGTGCGCGCCGCTGGGAACGTCAGCAGTGCTCAACCGGACCGGGCGCGCGCGCGCGCGCGCGCCCGGGTTGCGGGTCGTGGCGGCCGCTCGCGGTGCCGGTGGCGGTTCGCGGGGGTTCTCAGGGGTTCGCGGCAGCTCGCGGTCGGCGGCTCGCGGCGGCTTGCGGTTCCCAAGTATATGGGCTGACTCACCGCAGGCGCCCTCCCTGGCGGCTTGAATGAGCATCGCTGTGGTAGCTTCCTCCACACCCGCGTCTCTCAGATTCAAGTGATAACAGTCCTTTTGCTTTCAGTTTGTGTGGAACTCCGGAATGCTCCGAGGATAAATTTTTCTGTTTCTAGTTGATAAATTTGTTGTGATTTAGGGGAGAGCTGTCAGACGCGCTTCTCACGGCGCCATTTCCGTGACGTCACTCCTGTCTGCCTTTTCCTAACAGCTCCAGGATGATCTCAAGGGCCTGAGTACAGGCGGGGCTGCTGGCCATCTGAGTTGGGGTGGGACAATCAGAATAAGTGGCCCCCTGCTCATAACAATTTTTTCTCCTTCAATTCCCCCTCCCCCTTCCCTCTCCTCCCCTCTCCTCTGTCCCTTTCCCTCCCCCTCCCCTCCCTCCCTCCCTTCCTTCCCTCCTTTCTTCCTTTTCTTCTCTTCCTCCCCTCCCCTCCCCTTCCTCCCCTCCCCTCCCTCTCCTTCCTCTTTTCCCTTTCTCTTCCCTCTCCTCCCTCTCTTCCCTTTCTCCCTTTCTTCCTTTCTTCCTTTCTTTCTTTCCAATGGAGCAGGACCTTGATGCTTTAGAAACATTGGCACTGGCCTGAAATTGCAGGGTCAGTGACACACCATGGGCAAAACTGGTGTTCTATGTTTTCTGGGCGGAGGCACATTCACCTGTCTGGGACTTAGCTCCCGAGTGCAAGTGCAAGTGCTGGAGCTGCGCCTGTGGCTCCCTGCTACGCCTGCCTGCGCGCTGCAAGCCAGAACAAGCGCACCACATTGTCCCAGACTGCGGCGGGGTCACAGGGACCTCTGAGGGTGCACAGGTCATCTGTCTGCTCCCCAGGAGATTACACTCTGGTCACAGAACCGTTTTTAATCCTTTCAGAGCAGGTAGGGTGACCTCCAGGGGCTGCCATGGCGTCCGGCTGTTCCCAAGGAATAAGTGAGGTGACGGAGGGTTGGGATTCCGCTGGCCCTGCCCCAGCTACACCCCGAATGCCATCAGCTCAAGTGTCTAAGCAGTGCTGTGAGTCACTGCTGTGGGAACAGTCACATCTGGCTGTGTGGTCCACCCTGCTGGACTGTTCCCCTCACACCGTTTTCACAGAGTGAGGGTTTATAGTTTGTACTATAAATGAGCTAAGCCCTGGGCTGCCGCTGTCCAGGTTGCTGGCTTTGTCTGTGAGTTTGAATGCATTGGAGGAGGGGAATGGCGGGGTCTCCCTGGGGAGACAGGCTGACACCCTTTCTTCTGGCCCTGGGGTCTGGAGACCTTGCCTTCCTCTCCTGGGAGGATATGGGCACATTTGGTACAACTATCAGCCTTACACATTCCCCTCAGCCACACACTGTTGTTCAAATTATTAATACTAATGTTTAATCATCTCCCAACTCAGCATAAAGGCCTTCTGATTCCTGGCAGCCTTGGAAAGTGGGTTTTAGAAACACTCCTGCATTCTAGATGTCCTCTACTCAGGGTCATTTTCTGTGACCCTGTGATGCTCTTTCTTTTTGGACTTGTCCCTAAATACTGGCATTTCTGGGAGGAGTCACTGGGCTGCGCTCTGGGCGGGGTGTGAGGAAGCTGCATCATGAAGGAGAGGCTGATATTAGCAGAGACCTGAATGACAATCCTGGTGGGAGAGAACTTGGCAGTACTTGACCTTTGACCTAGCAGTCTTAATCATAGGACAAAGATACATTGGAAAAATATAAAAAGATGATACTCAATGCCATTTGTCAAATTACCATTTAGAGAGTAAAAGACTGAAAACAAATCAAATGCCCATTTATAGGGAAATGATTAAATAGACTATGGTATATCCACATAAAGGAGTAGTATGCAGCTGTCAAAAGAAATGAAGAACAATTCTATATAGTAGTGCCATGCAGTTATCTCCAGGATACAATATGAATTCAAGCTGGAGAAAGATAACAGCATTTTATTTTTTATCTAAGAAAGGGGGGGCAGAGCATTTCCACATATTTTCTTATTTTTTTTTAATTAGAAACTAGCTTTTCCCAGCCACATGTTGCTGTGGCTCAGTCTGGTTAAATGGAAAAGAAAGAAAAGAGAAAGTGCACGTTTCTAATATGTTTTTCACAATGCTTGTGGGTATACAATATTTTTTGTTGTTCCATTGTCTGTGCAGATATAGAGATTGTCTGGTTTGCTGAGTCTAGAACATGCAACATATAATTGTCCATGTGAGAAGCAATCCATGTATAGCTCTAAACCGCACAATTCTAAAGACTGGCCCTGAGCTTTGTTGATGGTGATTGCAAACGCCAATCGAATTGGGAACTCCAATCTCTTAAATTGAAATGGCATATCCGTTGGAATCATAGGAATGCAAGGAATGAGGACATCTTCACCTTTGAAAGGTCCTGTCAAGATTATGGCTTCTATGACATTGCTCATTAATTTTTTACAGCACACAGACCCAAACACTTCATGTTTTACAATGAAATCCATCAGTGATTTCAGCTTCTGTCTGAGAACATGTGCTGTGATGTCATGCCTATCCACCAGCGATTGGCCAGGAAGTAAGAGCTGTTGTATATCATCCCAAGCTGGACTGCATGTGAATGTAATGAATAGGTCTGGATGCCCATAGTGACGAACATATGCAATTGCATCTTGAGCATACTCATGCATATGACGTGGAATGCCTGTATATGAAAATGGCAAAATCGTTAGTCATCCAATGTTGTATTACCATCATTTACAACTGCATCTCACAAATGAACGTATTCTTCAGAGCAAAGCTTGGTCTAATTCAAACGGATGAATATCAAATGTTCTGTTTCGATTTTTGCATACATATCTATGATGTATTGGTGAAACAATTGACAGCATTTCAAAATGTGATTGTCTTCATTCTCTCGAATCATCAATTGGTATGAATACTAGTTCATTGCGCTGCATTTCATAATTGTTTCTTTGCCACTGACTGGATTTATCATCTTAACGTTGAAGTGATACCCATCGGCACCATCCCCAAAAATGACTGGATATTGCAGGTCATTGTAGCATCAATGAGTTTCTGCAAGTTTTGTCAATTGATTATTTCTCCGATGAAGAACAATATCTCTAGGTTGGAATTGATCTCCGACTATAACAATTGCCACTTTGTCTATAGTTGGAGCATTGAATCTTTGCACATGTTCTCCAGCAGCCGTTTTGTCAGCATGAATAACAATCTTGTGTGTATCAGATGGCAGCATGTCAATTGCTGTTTTGAACAAACGCACTAAATTGGGGGGGTGGGTTAATTTGTTTTTGTTTTTTTTGTGAAGAAGTTCTTGCAATTGGGAAATGCTGAACCTTTTTATGCTGGTAGAAATTCCGTAGCATGCATTCAATTCATCATTGCCATCACCAATGAGATACATTCATAGAAATTTATGTTGACCATCTGGGAACAGAAGCAGGGAGCTGGCTTTATGATAAATTTGTCCTTTCACTTTGAAAGTTGGCATGAATTGAGCAGTTACGATTTCTGTGCTGAACGACGTCATTTGGAAGCATGAGTTCTATTTCCTGATGTTAGATAGGAAATGCTTTGATTTGTCAGTATATCGGCAAGCAAAGTTTTTAATGGCTCTGGCGGTTCTCCAAGTTGAGGCAGTTTAATTTTCCCAGTGGTGCAAACATTCCTTTCATTTCTCCATTAAATTTCAGAGCCTTGCAATAAGGACACACTTCAGTCATAGTGCTGATGAGAACATGAGGCTCAAACTGTAATCATCAGCTGGGTTGTACTGGAATACAAGGTGATTGTGATTGCGTGATTGCTGAGCACGGAGTCGTGTTTGATGCTGATCTGCTGTTTCTTGTTGACATCTTTCAGCCACTCTCAGCCTGTAGTGTTCATTTTGTTGAGAACGAAGCAGATCTGAAGCTGCAGAACGTGATCGCCATGCTTGCAACTGTGCATCCTCAAGTCTGGCTGCACATAAATGGATTGTAAATTGGAAACATTGAAATGGAATCATAAAATATTTAGTGTAGTGTGTGTTGCTTTTACGTCCAACAGATGGCACTGTTTTTCAAAAAAGCATGTTTTTACCTGTCACAGGTGTGACATCTATATCTATATAATAGTACATATATAAAAAAGAGCACATATTAAAATGCAATGTTGTATAAAAATTTCAAAGCAATGGGTGAAGAACTTTCTGAGATTTAAGATTTTGAACAAATGAACATTTACATTTTTATTTATATAGATATAAATCGTAAAACACATCAAAAGATTACTAATGGTGGGGAGAGTGAACTGAAAAGACAGGATTATGAGTCAGCTGTGGATCAACTGCAAAGGTAGTGATGTTTAGGCTTTCACACCCCTTGCATGTACAGACTTTTTTCAAGACCCTAAGTGGTCTAGCATTCTTGTGCCCTTTTTTTCTTAACAAGGCACAAAGATTTACATGCAGTTCCTTCTTTACATGCTCACTTGCAGGAGATGCCCCAAAAGTGCTCATTGAAAGTAGGCATAGAATGGAATGTGTTGCTGATCAATCATCACACCATGGTTTCACCCTTGGTTCTAACAGCCTGGAGAAACACAGAATAGCCCACTTCTTCTTCTGCATAAACCTCTACCCAGCTTTAAACATTAGAATACAAGCTCTTCTCTGGCAGCCTCAATAACCATTCATCACAATAAACCATCAGGATCTCCTTTCCATCTTGATAGGTTGCTCTGAGCAAGCCTTGATTTTTCTAGAACCGGTAAGGAAAGCACAAACAAAAAGGGACCATTGCTTTGGAGCTGTTGTCAGAATACAAATATGTAAGGGTGCGATCTTAGAAAACTAACCCTATATTGGTGATCATCAAAGCTCATTTCAACACACTCATTTCTCTTATTTATTCATTGCATTCATTCAGCACCTATTACTCGCCAGGCCATAGGCCAGCTCTTGGGCACACAAAAGTAAGTAAAGTCTGGCCTCAGGTAACTTAGTGTGGTCTTTAGAAACCCTTTAAAATTGGAGCAGCCAAGAAGAAAAAGGCTCTGAGATATCAGCACTTTTTTGCTGTGTGATCTTGGGCACATTAATAACCTCTCTGAGCTTTAGATTTTTTTAATAAATAAATTTTTATTAATTTTAATGGGGTAACATCAATAAATCAGGGTACATATATTCAAAGAAAACATGTCCAGGTTATCTTGTCTTTCAATTATGTTGCATACCCATTACCCAAAGTCAGATTGTCTTCTGTCACCTTCTATCTAGTTTTCTTTGTGCCCCTCCCCCCTCTCTCCTTTCCTCCCCCCACCCCCTGTATCCACCACACTCTTGTCCATGTCTCTTAGTCTCATTTTTATGTCCCACCAATGTATGGAATCCTGCAGTTCTTGTTTTTTTATGATTTACTTATTTCACTCTGTATAATGTTATCAAGATCCCACCATTTTGTTGTAAATGATCTGATGTCATTATTTCTTATGGCTGAATAGTATACCATGGTGCATATGTGCCACATTTTCTTTATCCAGTCTTCTATTTTTTTTTACAGTGATTAAAGCCTTTAAGCAAACTCTTGGCCAGTACAGCAAGAATCCATAAAAGAGTAGTGTCTTTAACCTGTTCACCAAGTCCAAGTTGGCACCATCACCATGCCAAATCCCTGAAAAAATGCAACCCAATCCCAGTTGAGTCTGTTAGGAGCTGTCCCAAGGAGCAGGAGTGCAGGAAAAGTCTATATCCAGGAAAAGTCCGCATGGCACTGGAATTATTGTCACAATTCTCTACTTTGCAGCTCATGTCCAAGTCCCAATGACCGCTGCTTCTAGCTGGTAATGATTCAGGTAGACTGGAAAAGCCATCTGCAGCATGTGTGGAGATGGAGCTTCTGTTCTCCTCTGCCTGGAGAGATGAGACCAGGTTGCTTTTCCCTGGAGCTCTGTGACTGTGGCGTGGTAAAGAGAACCTTGGGAACCAAAGGTAGATTCATAATAGAAGTTGGCAAAAGTGGGAAAGAGAGCTCTAACTTAGGAGTAGGTTCCAGTCTGAAATATGTGTGGGGCATTAAGGTAGGAGGAATAGAAGAAACACTATATATTAAACAAAGCAGCAGAAAATAGGACTATCAACACCCACAACAGAGATCTTCGAGGGAAGAATAAAAACCTGACTATTCAGGCAAGATATAGTTAAGTGGCCCTTGTGCAAATGAGATCAGTTTACCTGCTTCTTGGAAGAAATACCTTAGGCTCTTCCACAGTGTCGTAGATGGGGCCAACAGCTCTGGGCACCTTCAGCCTTCAGTGGCAAACCCCAGCATTCTGGGCAAGGTTAGGTAATAGGTGGCTGGAGCAGGGCTGGAAGAGACTGAACCCTCCCTTAGAGGAGCGAGGGGGAAGGCTACCTCCCAGTGTCCCTGTTTCCTCACAGCAGAGACATGTAAGTCTGGCAGGCTTTAGCTCAATGACCTTCCTTTCCACTACTGAAGCAGGACCCAGATGGCATCCTATGAGACCCCTTTGGGGCATTGGAGCCTTTAAGGGCGTATCCTAAAAGCTGGTAGTTCCCCTGATCTCTATTGGGCTTTTTCTGCCTCTTGGTGTCTTAAAAGCCATGCTCAGAAGATCTCACTGAGGGGTTTGAGGATCCCCATCCACCTATATAAATCTTTTCCATATATCTGGAGCTATTTGGAAAAAGACAAAACAGTGTTATTAACTGGATCAAATAAAAGAAGGTAGTAGTTTGCAGGAGAAAAAGATTTGGCGTCTCCTGTTCATCAGCATTCAAAATAAATTAAAAATTTTTTTAAGTAAAAGTAAACCCATAGGAGTTCCAGGATATGACTCCCCCCCTTTTTATTATTTATTTATTTATTAGACTCCCCCCTTTTAAATTCAAAAGGCTTGACAAAATACAGTAAATGCTTTTGCTCCATATGCATGAGCATTGTCAGTTTAACCAGTTTAGGAAATCCAATAATAGAACAATGCATACAGACAATGAGCTATAACATGCTTAGCAGCCTCTCCTATTCTGGCAGAGGTTACTATAAATCCAGAATATGTATCCACTGTAATGTGGACATAAGACTGTTTGCCAAATGAAGGTATATGAGTAACATCCATTTGCCAAAGTTGTCCTGGTAGGGGTCCTTGAGGGTTAACTCCAAACGAAGGGACAGATTGTAGTGTAGGATCCCTTGGACAGGATTTCCCAATCTGCTGTGCTGCTCCCGAGAAAGTTGAAATTGCTTTCACAGGGCTGCAGCGTTCTGGTGATGAATAGTATGAGACTGAATTGCTCGATCTGTCATGGTTGCTCCAAATAATTTTCTTTTGGGTAGCTTGATCAACAAGGGAGCTTTAGATTCTTATTTACAAAATGGTAGTGTCAACAACTACCCCAAAGGGTTGTTGTAAGAATCAGTGATGTAACATTTGCAAAATGCTTTTTATAATAGCTGGGATGTATTAATTTTTTAGTTTATATTCTATCTCTTCTAGAAAACTCACAGTTTGGCTATAAGGCTGTGTGTAGTGGGGGTAGGGAAGAGAGGCAATGGGTTAATTTTGGTGACAATGGGCTGGGGTTTGGAAAGTCTGGAGCAAGAGGGTCTGACTGGTGGTTGCACAGTGGATAGAGTGTCCTCCTGGGATGCTGAGGTCCCAGGTTCAAAATCCTGAGGTCACCAGCTTGAGCACAGGCTCATCTGGCTTGTGCACAGGCTCACCAGCTTGAGCACGGGGTTGCCAGCTTTGAGCATGGGATCATAGACATGACCCCATGGTCACTGGCTTGAGCCCAAGGTCTCTGGCTTGAAGCCCAAGGTCACTGGCTTGAGCAAGGGGTCACTGGCTCAGCTGGAGCCCTCTGGTCAAGACACACATGCAAAGCAATCAATAAATAACTAAAGCAACGCAACTACAAGTTGTTGCTTCTCTTTCTCCCTTTCTCCCTCCGCCCCATCTAAAAAAAAAAAAATGGATCAAGGGGGACTCTGTAGGGTGGAGGCATCTTGGCAGCTTGTGGATTTTGGGCCCTGGCCAGCAGGAAGGTAGAGCTGAAGGCCGCCACGGGCATGTCGTGTTGAGATTGGGTGACAAGGAATAAGGCTGAAGACTTTTGCCATTTTGCTCAAGACCAGGCTGTGTCCTGTGAGTGGTAAACAAGGGTTGTTTGTTTTGACTAAAATAACCAGCCTGTGGTACTCTGGGTCTGTTTGACCCTATCACTTCTGTGTGATTCAGCGTGGGTGTGAGATACAACAGCAGACCTGAAATACTACACAGTTGCTAATGCAGGGGCCGGGACGTGTGGTTCTGTAGGGCCCGTTGGGTCAGGCCAGGCTGAGGGCAGCCCCACAAGCCAGCTTGGGGATCGACCAGTTTCTTCTCTGACCATATTAATGACTCAGCCCTCTGGAATGGCTTCTAGTTTCCAGCCCCAAGCCGGGCCTCCCCATTCTCATGTCCAGCTGGGCCTCAGAGACACATGGTAGGGGCCTAGACTCTGGCCCTATGTGGCAGGCGGACTAGACAGCTGCATTTGAAGTCTTCTCTCCCCTTCCCTTTCTGTCCCTGTCCCCAGACTCAGTATCTACTGCCCTGTTTGCCCACACTGAGGGTTGAGCCCAAGCAGGCAGCCAACTAAAGTGAGAGCAGTGGCGTGGACAAGACAGACTCCTCCAGTGAGGTGAGGGGCCCTCAGGCAAGTCTGGTCTCAGAGGCTGGAATGTGAGCTCACAACAAAGCCCCAAGCGGCATCTCAGGAATCTGCTGCTGAATGAGTCCGTCCATTGGAAAAGATACTTCTCTGACCTGCAAGCAGGTTCTGGGGCCTCGGCAATATCTATACGGCTGCGATTCATTCTCCCCACTGCAGGTGGGGAGACCACTCACCCCTCCTCCGTTCAGTTCCTCTTCCGCACACCAGTAATCACACCAGGGGCAAGGAGCTGCAGTCAGCTCATCTCAAAGCAATTTGAAAAGACAAATGCAGGTCTCAAGTACTCTGCAGGCTGCTCTTGGTGAGTTTCCAGAAATAGCTCCCTTCCAAGCTTGTTAGCATTGGTGCTGGGTGGGCCACACAGACAACATTTACATAATTGATGAGCTCAGGTCTCAAGTGAAGGCAGCAGAAACAAGAGGGGCTATGTCCCTGCAGTATAAGACTTGGGACTGGACTTTCCCTCCCCAGTCATCTGTTTACCCACTTGTAAAGTGTGTGTGTGTGTGGGGGGGGGGGGGTTGTACAGCAGGACAGATGAAATGTATGTGATGAGGGGTAAATATTGAGCTTTGGTACTCACTGCTCCACAAATGTGGCTGCTGCTATAGTGGTTCTGTCCCTGTGGCCTGCGTAGCATTGGGCCATGGCACCAGAAAACCTTGATTTTTCTCCACTGCCTCTTTGACAAGGGTCCTAGGAAGAGAAAGAAGAGAGACTTCAGGATTCTGTCCTTTATGGACTAGGACAGTCACACAGGTTCAGAACTAACTGTACTCCTGCCCTTGTTTTCAGATCCAACACTAGCCCTGAGGAAGGCTAGGCCTTGGGTCCAAACCTGCCTCTGCTCCTACGTGACTCTATGCAGACTGCTTGCCTCTCTGACTCTCCTTCTTTATCTGTAAAATCCCTACCTTCTAGGAATGTTATGAGGATGACATGAAATAACCTTATGGAGAGGTAACGCAGAGCTGGGCTGGCACAGAGTCACTGCTCCATAAACAGTTGTTATAATTCATTGTCATTTTAGCGAGCTAGAAACCTTAAGAGATGAGAAATAGTCAACTCTCAAAGAAAAAAAAAAAAGGAGAGAGAAAAGAAAAGCAGGTGTCTTCGTGTGTGCTGTCCCTGTTCTGGACATGTGGTCTCTGGTCCAAAGTCACTGTATCTAAGCCCTCCTCACACTGACTTCTGTGTTCTGGGAAAGACTCGCACAGGTGTCAGAGTAGATACTGATTTCTACGTAATCCTTTCCCATTTTAAAAGATGAGAAAACTGAGACTTGGCCCTGGCCAGTTGGCTCAGTGGTAGAGCATTGTCTTGGCATGTTGATGTCCCAGGTTTGATTCCCGGTCAGGGCACACAGGAGAAGTGACTATCTGCTTCTCCACCCCTCCTCTCCCCTCCACTCCCCTCCTTCTCTCTCTTTCTCTTCATCTCCTGCAGCCATGGCTCAATTGGTTTGAGCACATTGGCCCTGCATGCTGAGGATGGCTCCATGGAGCCTCCGTCTTGGATGCTAAAAATTGCTCCATTGCAAGCATGGCCCCAGATGGGCAGAGCATCGGCCCCAGATGGGGGTTGCCAGGTGGATCCCAGTCAGGGCGCATATGGGAGTCTGTCTCTCTATCTCCTCTCCTCTCACTGGAAAAGAAGAAGAAAAAAAACAACAACAAGAAAACTGAGACTTACAAAGGTGAAGTGATTTATTTGAGGTGCTGGAGAGAGCCAGGACCCCCATCCAGGTCTTCACTGCAAACCCATCTTCTCTCTGTCACTGAGGTGCCACATGGCTGCTCCACTGTCTCCTGGGCCACATCTGTGCTCCCCTGGCCCTGAGCAGCCCCCAGACTGATGAGATCACCTTTTTCAAAGGCTCCATGTCAGTTCCACTTTGCCATTGGATTAATACTTTGGGAACCTCAAAAGTGACAAGTCCTAGACAATGTGATTATGGAAAAAAATCAGAGTCCCCCTGGGATTTTATTGTATAAAGTCATCAAGCTGTTCCTTTTATACAATTGGACAACTGTCAACTGTGGGCCACTTGTATATTTTGTACAGAATTTGTGTGCCACTATGTACTCCTTCATCTTTTGCCCTCTGAGGCAGAGCGAGAGAAACTCCCAAATTGGCAAGTTCTCCATCTAACATCTAATAAGTGGAAAAGATTTGTCACAACAGGGCACAGAAGGGAAAATTCTTGCGGGTTGAGACTCCTGCCTAAGGTCCACTGGGATTATCAGCTGAGCTGGTAAGATACTGACTTTGCAGAGTGGTGTGATGGGCTGGTAGTGCAGGAAAATCCATGCTTGGCCTGAATTCAGTGGAGGGAAGCAGAGCTGAGGATACTGGGAGGGGCCTGCCACCTGATTCCTGGGCCCGACTTGACTGAAGGCAGAGCTTTAGGTGAGGGTCTGGGGCAGGCAGAGGAGGTGCCGATGTGAAGTGGGTCAAGAGAAGGCTGCTTTGCAGACTGTGTCTGGAGCCTAGCATCTCGCTGTTAGTCATTGTTCACCAACTCCCTCAGACTTGCTATGCCGACATGCTACAGTGTATAGAGTTTCCTCTTTGCTGGGCAACTACTTTCCCTGTCTGAGCTCCCAGAGTGCCTCATCTAGAATACCTGTTTCATTCTTCCTGGTAGTAAAGTCAACCCTTTTATAATTTTCCACTGGATTTTAAATTTCTTGAGATCAGGGACTGTGTCTTAGTCATCTCTGGCCTTTGAACCTTGTAGGAAAAAGTGCCTAGTATGCATTTGCTGAATACATGAATTAATGAATTAGTGAACAAGTCAAGTACTTAGTAAATATTTATGAACTGTGTCCTCTAACAGGGTTTTGGTGAGATAATCCCTTTCCTGGGCTGGAAGCTCCTTTGTAGAGTTCGCCTAATAAAAAGCCTATCTTTCTTTGCTACCTGATTGTCCCCTAAAACAGTGGTCCCCAACCTTTTTTGGGCTACGAACCAGTTTAATGTCAGAAAATATTTTCATGAACCAGCCTTTAGGGTGGGACGGATAAATGTATCATGTGACTGAGACAAGTGTCAAGAGTGAGTCTTAGATATAACAGGGAATCTGGTCATTTTTTAAAAATAAAACATCGTTCAGACTTAAATATAAATAAAACAGAAATAATGTAAGTTATTTATTCTTTTTCTGAGGACTGGTACCAAATGGCCCATGGACCGGTACCGGTCCATGGCCTGGGGGTTGGGGACCACTGCCCTAAAATACTTAAAACTTGTAAGCATAATATGTAACTAACCGACTGATGCAAAGTGATTAGAATTATGTGGATGGGATTGGATGCCTATGCTGTGGTTAAAAATATAAGAGCCTAATCTTTTAGCTGAACATTTTTGGAAGTCCGGAGAGTTGTTTGCACAGTCCCTGAATGACTGGTCATTCTTATTAAGAATCAATATGACAGCCCTGGCCGATTGGCTCAGCAGTAGAGTGTTGGTCCCGCATGTGGAAGTCCTGGGTTTGATTCCTGGCCAGGGCACACAGGAGAAGTGCCCATCTGCTTCTCCATCCTTCCCCCTCTCCTTTATCTCTCTCTCTCTTCCCCTCCCATAGCCAAGGCTCCATTGGAGCAAAGTTGGCCTGGGCACTGAGAATGGCTCCATGGCCTCTGCCTCAGGAATTAGAATGGCTCTGGCCGGAACTGAGCAATGCCCTAGATGGGCAGAGCATCGCCCCTTGGTGGGCATCCTGGGTGGATCCCATTCGGCTGCATGCATGAGTCTGTCTGACTGCTCCTCTGCTTCTAACTTTGGAAAAATACAAAAAAAAAAAATAAAGAAAAGAAAAGAAAGAATCAAGGTGACAACTGAGCTGGCCCCATGGGAGATGGCCAATGTGACTGTTTCTTGGGACAGGCTGAAGCTTTAGACACCTCTCTCCCTGCTGTGGCTATCTAGGTTTAATTCACCTGTGAAAACTCTGATCTTCCCACACTTGGAAGGATCTGGTTTTCTTGGAAGGAACTCACTGGCTATCAGAATGCACCTGTATACAATTATTGCCTTAGGCTTGAGCCACACCTGATGGAATGATAGGAAATCACATCCCTTCCTTCACTTCTTACCTGAGCGTCCTGCCTCTTTTTCCTAATGGGTCTTGGGAAGACCAAAATGAAATAGACCTATGATTGTGTTTACCAACGTCTGGGTGTTCTTTATGGAAAGGACCATTAGCTGGAAATTTAGTCTTGAAGCAGAATTTTAAAATTACTAGCATTTATTGACATTTTTTAGCTGCCAGCCACCGGTCAATATTTTGCCTGCTTCATTGTCCTCTAATTCACAAAGCACCAGGATGAAGGAGGCATCCCAATTCCTGCACTGCAGGTAAGAAAACAAGGGGAGGGACCTGACTCATGACTTTTCCTGAAGTCATGCAGTGAATAAACAGCAGGACCAGGAATCCACCCCAAGCCTGTCAAACCCGGGGCCTCTCACAGTAGCTGCTGTGTCCCTGGGTGCTGTGTCAGCAGCTACAAACATGTGGGGGTGAACATTTTCTGCTTCCCCTAGCATAAGGGACAAACAAGCCAACTTCACAGGCACATCTCTCTGTCCTCATTACCATCAAATATTCTTTTTTTTTTTTTTCCCACTTTTCTGAAGCTGGAAACAGGGAGAGACAGTCAGACAGACTCCCGCATGCGCCCAACCGGGATGCACCTGGCACGCCCACCATGGGGCGACACTCTGCCCACCAGGGGGTGATGCTCTGCCCATCCTGGGCGTTGCCATGTTGCGACCAGAGCCACTCTAGCGCCTGAGGCAGAGGCCACAGAGCCATCCCCAGCGCCCGGGCCATCCTTGCTCCAACGGAGCCTTGGCTGCGGGAGGGGAAGAGAGAGACAGAGAGGAAAGCGCGGCGGAGGGGTGGAGAAGCAAATGGGCACTTCTCCTGTGTGCCCTGGCCGGGAATCGAACCCGGGTCCTCTGCACGCTAGGTCGACGCTCTACCGCTGAGCCAACCGGCCAGGGCCCATCAAATATTCTTATTCAATTGCTCTACAAGTCTACCTGGGGTTCCTGGGTACAGCCTGCCTGCACAGAGAGCGGTTAAATAAGAGGAAAGCTCAGAGCATCTTGGGCTGAGACTTTAAAAGTCCGGTGCCAGCATTTATTATTTGCTGGTTTGTTTCCTCTTTGATGAACTGAAGGCTCTTCTTAACTATGAATGACCTCTCAAAACTCACTTTTGTCATCCAATCCCAATGACAGGATGTGTTGACAGAGGCATGTGAGTTTTCCTGCCCATCCAGCTTAGCCTGAGTGCCTATAGCATAAATGTTTGCAGGGAATTTTACTATTTTCCCCACAGGAACAGCAGTCAGGGACAGGCCATAACTGATGTCCACTGGATGAGACTGGAGCCTCAATTAAGCTTTGGGGCCCAGCCCTTCCTACATAGGGAAGAGGCCCAGTGGCCTCAGAGATGGGTGGGTTGAAAGCCAGTGAGACAGGATGCTCAAGATAATGGAAACCTACTCCCAGAAGGCAGTAAGTGACTTTACACATTCTACTGTTTTCTGTCTGGAAGCACTCTTGCCAGAAAGCCACCGGACCCACACTGCACCCCCCCCCCCCAGCTTGGTCAGTGATGTTTAAATCCCTTTAGTTTATAAATCTTTTTTTCTTTTTTTTGTGGCAGAGACAGAGTCAGAGATAGGGACAGACAGACAGGAAGGGAGAGAGATGAGAAACATCAATTCTTCGTTGCGGTTCCTTAGTTGTTCATTGATTGATTTCTCATATGTGCTTTGACCAGGGGGCTACAGCAGACTGAGTGACCCCTTGCTTGAACCAGCGACCTTGGGCTCAAGTTGGTGAGCCTTGCTTGAGTGCTGAGCCCGCACTCAAGCTGGTGACCTCAGGGTCTTGAACCTGGGTCCTCAGCATCCCAGTCTGATGCTCCATCCACTGCGCCACCGCCTGGTCAGGCTAGTTTATAAGGTTTTGAATGCAACTGTTCCTTGAACAAGTGGCCTACCATTCACACCACTGTGAATACTGCTCACATTTGTATGGAACTTAACAGTGCGTCAGTCATCGGTGCTACCTTATCTCAGTATGAATGGTTCCTGTGCATGCCTCAGTTTACATATAAGGAGTGTCCAAGGACACTAAGTGATGGAGGTGGAACTGAGGCTCATACTGCACAGTCGCAGACCCAGAGCTCCTTTGGCTACACCCATGCACATGCACTGAGCTATAAGTGGCCATTATTCCAAAAGCTCATCTTGCTTGCAGAAAAAAGGGTGATGTCTTAGAAACAGGGTACCTGCGAGTCTCCTGAGGAGATGCAAGGGATGGGGTGAAGGCAGAGAGGATGCGGGAAGGGCAGGGGACATGCTAGGATAAGTCTGCCAGCTTGCCAACCCTGCCAACGGGTGAGTCTGCTTCTGGTTCATAAGTGGCCATTGGAACCCCTACTAGTCCAAAAAGGCAGTGAGCAGTTACCAACTTGGTGATCCCAAGGGACCCATCTAGGCTGTGGTGTTTACATGGGGTGAGATCAGAGGGTGGCGGGCACAGGTGCCTGAGCTTCAGGCAACACAATGGGGTCTTGTGAGGACTGCAGCCCTGGCAGTGGGGACGCAGTCAGTCCTTCTCAGACATGAGCAGTCTGGTGAGAGAGGAGTGGCAGAGAGATCGTTTCCATTTCTTGCCCTGGTTGGTAGAAAGCAGACTAATAGCAGAACATTGTGTATTCGCAGTAGGAAGAAAGGTGAGAGTGAGGGGCATTGCACTGCCTTTTTTGTTTGTTCATTTTTTTTAGTCCACAGACATTTGTTGAGCCCAGGTGGGACCATTGGGAAGATGCTGGGGGTTCTTGGATCTTGTCCTTGAGTTGCTCACAATCTAGGTGAGAGATGGACAGACCAGAAAGGGATGGTAATTCAGAGTGCTAAATACCAAAAGAGCAGGTTGAACTAGGTCTAGTGTCTACACAAAAAGGTGCAGGATTAACTCTAAGGGAGGGTATCCCCAAAGGCTTCCTGAAGGAAGCATCATGTGAGCTGAGCTGGTGCAGCATACAAACAGCTGCACAAATCATTAGTGTGCAGCATGATGAGTTTTCACAAATTGAAATAAATCTGTGTAAACAGCACCAAGCTCAAGAAATGACCGACACCCCAGAAGCCCCATTCTTGTTCCCTTCTAATTGCTAGACCCTCCCTCCCCTGGTCCCCAAGCGATAACCACTTTCCTAAAGTATAGGTTGGTTTTACCTGTTCTGAACTTTTAATAAGTGGAAGCATTCTACATGAAGTCCTTGGTGGATGGGAATGAAGCTGAACGGGTAACTAGGAACTCAAGGAGGGGGGTGGAACAGAGACGGGCATTGTGGGAAGAAGCAGTAGGATGCTCAAAGAAGAGAAACGGGATAATATCATGTGCAGGAAAACCACCAGCGTTAGCATTGCTGGAGCATACAATTCTAGAGGGGAAAGAGGCATGACATGGTTTTGGAGAGGAAGGCAGGGGGAGATAGGCCACGAAGAACCTGCTATACCATGTGAAAAAGTTGGTACGTTCGTCTAGAAACACATGGTTTTCAAACCTGGCCCACCATCAGAATCACCTGGGCAACTTTGAAGGCCTATAGCTCCCAGGACCCACCTTTAGAGATTTCAATTTTTTAAAGTTCCTCCCAGATGATTCTAAAAGTTAGAAAGTTTGGAAAACTCTTTATAGAGACAATGGGGAAGCTGTGAGGCAAGCCCTGGAGGAAGAGGGGCAGGGTCTGGTCCAGGTTTTGAAGGAGGATGTGGGAGTTTCATTAGGAGGCTGTGGCAATGGGTGTGGGATGCTCCAGCCCCATTGGGGATGTGGCAAAGGCTTTGGAGTAAAAAGGCCATTCTTAAGAGCTGATTACAAAATAGAATTACCCAGATGTATCAACTAGTTGGATATGGAAGGTGATAGGGGGACCCAAGGGAGATCTCTACGTTTCTGACAGGTATAGACTCCATGGACATGAGCAAACTTTGGAAGCAAAAAAGGAAACCTCATCATTTTGTTTGATTCACTCATCTCTGATCCCTTCACCCCAGATTCCCTACAGATTTTTGTTAGATCATTTATTCACTCAGCAAATGTTTTTCAAATGCCGGAAAAATGCTGACACTGTTCCAAGCACTGACTCACATATAACAGACAGAGTCAAGAAGGTACAAAAATTATGGAAGAAAGTATGGTGGTTCCTCAAAAAACTGAAAATAGAACTACCTTATGACCTAGCAATCCCTCTACTGGGTATATACCCCCAAAACTCAGAAACATTGATACATAAAGACACATGCAGCCCCATGTTTATTGCAGCATTGTTCACAGTGGCCAGGACATGGAAACAACCAAAAAGCCCTTCAAGAGAAGACTGGATAAAGAAGATGTGGCACATATACACTATGGAATACTACTCAGCCATAAGAAATGATGACATCGGATCATTTACAGCAAAATGGTGGGATCTTGATAACATGATACGAAGCGAAATAAGTAAATCAGAAAAAACCAGGAACTGCATTATTCCATATGTAGGTGGGACATAAAAGTGAAACTAAGAGACATTGATAAGAGTGTGGTGGTTACGGGGGGAGGGAGGAAAGGGAGAGGGAAAGGGGGAGGGGGAGGGGCACAAAGAAAACTAGATAGAAGGTGACAGAGGACAATCTGACTTTGGGTGATGGGTATGCAACATAATTGAACGACAAGATAACCTGGACTTGTTATCTTTGAATATATGTATCCTGATTTATTGATGTCGCCCCATTAAAAAAATAAAATTATTTAAAAAAAAAAAAAGAAGGTACAAAATATTGAGAATCACTGTTAATGTTTCAGAAATAATATTGGCTCTTTTTCCCCCAATTCACTAAATATATGCCAGGAAACATCATATGTCAAGTTAGATCCCACTGGAGTATATATGAGTTAGTGACATGGTGGTAGAGGGGGAGGGGAGGAGAGCCAACCATCTAGTAATGGGTAACAATGATTAGTTCAACCCAGTGTTAAGGCCACCATACTATCCTGCTCCTGACTGCCACTCTGTATGTGTTCTATTTACCGCGATATTTGTACAGGTGAGAGCGGGGATCCTCACAGAAAGTGAAGACTTCACCCTCTGGCCCTTAGCAGATAAGTAACAATGCTAAGCTTCAAATGGGATCGGGAGCCTGCCTGCAAACCCAAATTCAGAAAGACGGCTTTCCTCTTTCTTCATATGGAGACACTGAGGCTGTGGGTGGTTTGTTTTCTGGACCAAGGTTGAATAGCAAATAAATGGCAAATGGCAGCCAAGTAGAAATGGACCTTTTTCTGTAGCCCTGACCAGTGATCACACGCAGCCTGGCCGCTGACGGCAGCTCTGCCGGTCTCAAGCATGACCTGAGATTCTGTCACTGCCTCTGGAGAGTTCATGTTCAGGGTTGGGCTGGAGGTCAGGTTCAGGATCGGGCCAAGTGTGGGGTGCTGTGTTGCTGGAGAATGTTCTACAGGCCCAGGCAGGACATAGCGGGGCAGAAGAGCACTGCCTAGCCTTTCTAGAACTTTCACTCAGATATACCCCAGGCTGTGTTAGAGGCACAGCCTTGACCTCAGATGCTGGCTGATTCTTTCACGTATAGAGTTAGACTGGGGCCAATCTAGAAATTGAGTCAAAAATTCCTGAGCTACGTGCTATCAGCAAAGTAAAAGAGATCTGCCCAGAGGTGGGGGAGGGGCATCAGAGAGAACCCGCACCCTCACACACAGGACGTGGCACCTCTGCCCCTCAGTTTGCCCTCGGGCCCTCCCCCTCAGAGAAGTACTTGGACATCTGGGGCACAGAGCATCCTGCAGGAACTTCCCTGGGGTTGCTGGGACATGCACTAAGGAGGAGACAAGTGACTGGATTATCCAAAACCAAGAGGGTGAGGCCAGGCAAGATGGTAGTTTTTTCTTGGCTTTTTTTTTTTTTTTTTTAATAACACTCAGCGCTGACATCCTGCTTTCAAGAGGTCTAGGACTCTTTGTCCAAACTCACGGGCAGGGGCCACCTTGCAGATGAGCAGGAAGGCACAGTGGCCCCACATGCCTCCTCCCAGGGTGTCCTTCTTACCTCTGCCCACTTCCGGGCAAGGTCTCCCACTGGTCACCATCACAACAGGCCATTGAGGACCCACTGAACCCCCTCCATACCCAACTCCCAACTGACACCTGAAAAAATGATTTCTCTGAGTGTACTCTGAACAGTTAGGATGCTTTAAGGGAACTCATCCTAAAGAAAAGCCTAATGAAATAAATGCTCAGAAGATGCAAGGATGGCTGAACTAGATAAATCTGCCATCTAGCCGTAGAGCTGGGGCAGAGGCTAGGGCAGGGACAGGGGCAGAGGCTGGGACAGGGGCAGAGGTAGGGGCAGGGGCAGGGACAGGAGCAGGGGCAGGGGCAGGGGCAGGGGCAAGGGTAGGGACAGGGGCAGGGGCAGGGGTAGGGACAGGGGCAGGGGCAGGGGTAGGGGCAGGGGTAGGGGCAGGGGCAGAGGTAGGGACAGGGGCAGAGGTAGGGGCAGGGGCAGGGGCAGGGACAGGAGCAGGGGCAGGGGCAGGGGCAGGGGCAGGGGCAGGGGTAGGGACAGGGGCAGAGGCTGGGACAGGGGCAGAGGTAGGGGCAGGGGCAGGGACAGGAGCAGGGGCAGGGGCAGGGGCAGGGGTAGGGACAGGGGCAGGGGCAGGGGTAGGGACAGGGGCAGGGGCAGGGGCAGGGACAGGGGCAGGGGCAGGGACAGGGGCAGGGACAGGAGCAGGGGCAGGGACAGGGGCAGGGACAGGAACAGGGACAGGAGCAGGGGCAGGGACAGGGACAGGGACAGGGCAGGGGCTGGGGCAGGGACAGGAGCAGGGGCAGGGACACGGACAGGGACAGGGGCAGGGGCTGGGGCAGGAGCAGGGGCAGGGGCAGGGGCAGGGACAGGGACAGGGACAGGGCAGGGGCTGGGGCAGGGACAGGAGCAGGGGCAGGGACACGGACAGGGACAGGGGCAGGGGCTGGGGCAGGAGCAGAGGCAGGGGCAGGGGCAGGGACAGGGACAGGGACAGGGCAGGGGCTGGGGCAGGGACAGGGACAGGGACAGGAGCAGGGGCAGGGGCAGGGGCAGGGACAGGGACAGGGACAGGGCAGGGGCTGGGGCAGGGGCAGGGACAGGGACAGGAGCAGGGGCAGGGGCAGGGGCAGGGGTAGGGACAGGGGCAGAGGCTGGGACAGGGGCAGAGGTAGGGGCAGGGGCAGGGACAGGAGCAGGGGCAGGGACACGGACAGGGACAGGGGCAGGGGCTGGGGCAGGAGCAGGGGCAGGGGCAGGGGCAGGGACAGGGACAGGGACAGGGCAGGGGCTGGGGCAGGGACAGGGGCAGGGGCAGGGGCAGGGGCAGGGACAGGGGCAGGGGCAGGGACAGGGGCAGGGACAGGAGCAGGGACAGGAGCAGGGGCAGGGACAGGAGCAGGGACAGGAGCAGGGGCAGGGACAGGGGCAGGGACAGGAACAGGGACAGGAGCAGGGGCAGGGACAGGGACAGGGACAGGAGCAGGGGCAGGGGCAGGGACAGGAGCAGGGGCAGGGACAGGGGCAGGGACAGGAACAGGGACAGGAGCAGGGGCAGGGACAGGGACAGGGACAGGGCAGGGGCTGGGGCAGGGACAGGAGCAGGGGCAGGGACACGGACAGGGACAGGGGCAGGGGCTGGGGCAGGAGCAGGGGCAGGGGCAGGGGCAGGGACAGGGACAGGGACAGGGCAGGGGCTGGGGCAGGGACAGGGACAGGGACAGGAGCAGGGGCAGGGGCAGGGGCAGGGGTAGGGACAGGGGCAGAGGCTGGGACAGGGGCAGAGGTAGGGGCAGGGGCAGGGACAGGAGCAGGGGCAGGGGCAGGGGCAGGGGTAGGGACAGGGGCAGGGGCAGGGGCAGGGACAGGGGCAGGGGCAGGGGCAGGGGCAGGGACAGGGGCAGGGGCAGGGACAGGGGCAGGGACAGGAGCAGGGACAGGAGCAGGGGCAGGGGCAGGGACAGGAGCAGGGGCACGGACAGGGGCAGGGACAGGAACAGGGACAGGAGCAGGGGCAGGGACAGGGACAGGGACAGGGCAGGGGCTGGGGCAGGGACAGGGACAGGGACAGGAGCAGGGGCAGGGACACGGACAGGGACAGGGGCAGGGGCTGGGGCAGGAGCAGGGGCATGGGCAGGGATAGGGACAGGGGCAGGGGCAGGGACAGGGACAGGAGCAGGGGCAGGGGCAGGGGCAGGGGCTGGGACAGGGCAGGGACAGGGCAGGGGCAGGGACAGGGACAGGGACAGGACAGGGGCAGGGACAGGAGCAGGGGCAGGGACAGGGACAGGGGCAGGGACAGGGACAGGGACAGGGGCAGGGACAGGGACAGGGCTGGGGCAGGGACAGGGACAGGGACAGGAGCAGGGGCAGGGGCAGGGACAGAGACAGGGGCAGGGACAGGGACAGGGCAGGGACAGGGGCAGGGGCAGGGACAGGGACAGGGCAGGGGCAGGGACAGGGACAGGGGCAGGGACAGGGACAGGGACAGGGGCAGGGGCAGGGACAGGGACAGGGCTGGGGCAGGGACAGGGACAGGGGCAGGGACAGGGGCAGGGGCAGGGACAGGGACAGGGCAGGGGCAGGGACAGGGACAGGGCTGGGGCAGGGACAGGGACAGGGACAGGGGCAGGGACAGGGGCAGGGGCAGGGACAGGGCAGGGACAGGGACAGGAGCAGGGGCAGGGGCAGGGGCAGGGACAGGGACAGGGACAGGACAGGGGCAGGGACAGGGACAGGGGCAGGGGCAGGGACAGGGACAGGGCAGGGACAGGGGCAGGGGCAGGGCAGGGACAGGGGCAGGGACAGGGCAGGGGCAGGGGCAGGGACAGGGCAGGGACAGGGGCAGGGACAGGGGCAGGGGCAGGGACAGGGACAGGGGCAGGGGCAGGGGCAGGAGCAGGGACAGGGCAGGGACAGGGACAGGGGCAAAGACAGGGGCAGGGACAGGGACAGGGCAGGGACAGGGGCAGGGACAGGGGCTGGGGCAGGAGCAGGGACAGGGGCAGGGGCAGGGACAGGAGCAGGGGCAGGGGCAGGGGCAGGGACAGGGACAGGGACAGGGCAGGGGCTGGGGCAGGGACAGGGACAGGAGCAGGGGCAGGGGCAGGGGCAGGGACAGGGCAGGGGCTGGGGCAGGGACAGGGACAGGGACAGGAGCAGGGGCAGGGGCAGGGGTAGGGACAGGGGCAGAGGCTGGGACAGGGGCAGAGGTAGGGGCAGGGGCAGGGGCAGGGGAGGGGCAGGGGCAGGGACAGGGGCAGGAGCAGGGGCAGGGGAGGGGCAGGGGCAGGGACAGGGGCAGGAGCAGGGGCAGGGGAGGGGCAGGGGAGGGGCAGGGGCAGGGGCAGGGGCAGGGACAGGGGCAGGGACAGGGGCACGGGCAGGGGCACGGGCAGGGGCAGGGGCATGGGCAGGGGCAGGGGCACGGGCAGGGGCAGGTGCAGGTGCAGGGGCAGGGACAGGGACAGGGGCAAGGACAGGGGCAGGGACAGGGGCAGGGACAGGGGCAGGGGCAGGGACAGGGACAGGGACAGGGGCAGGGGCAGGGGCACGGGCAGGGGCAGGGGCAGGGGCACGGGCAGGGGCAGGGGCAGGGACAGGGACAGGGGCAGGGACAGGGACAGGGGCAGGGACAGGGGCAGGGGCCGGGGCAGGGGAGGGGCAGGGACAGGGGCAGGGACAGGAGCAGGGACAGGGACAGGGGCAGGGACAGGGGTAGGGGCAGGGTCAGGGGAGGGGCAGGGGCAGGGCAGGGGCTGGGACTGGGGTTGTTGCTCTTGCTTCTTTGACTTTGAAGTGGTTGTGGCTGAGTAGTGACTCAGGAAAGCAATGGAGAGTGAAGGGAGACCCCAAGTATAACAATGCATCCAACTTTACCTTTCCCCCTCCCCTCTTCCTCCTTGTCTTCTATTATCATTATCATTAGCAAAAGCATTTTTTTTTTTATGTCTGGTCATTGAATAAAAAGGATATGTGGGTAAAATCTGGTAGGAGTGCATAGTCTGAGATGCACGTTAGAAAGATACAAGAGATAACAGAATAGGCATCAAATTCTACATAGACATTGTAAAGAAAAAATAATTTACAGACATCTTACATATTTTTTTTTAATGTGCCAGCTCAAATATCACTACTAGACAGCCTTCTTTGACCCCCTGAACTAAGTTAGGCATCTTTATAATGCAATCCCATAGCACTTTGAACTTCTTCAGTAAGGTTTATTATCCTTCTGGATAATGACCTATTCAGTTGTGTTTCCTGCTTTCCAGGCTCTAAGTGAGCTCTTGGGGAACAGGTTGATGTTGACCTTACCATTGTTGCCCTGGTACCTACAAAATACTTGACACCCAGGAGGAGCTCAGCAAATATGTTGAGCAGATGTTAACATGTTCACCTTTCCCCCTTCCCCAAATCTATCACAATCTACATGACTGGAGAATTGTGTGGCCTCATCAGGAACATGGGGCTTGAGAGCAGCAAGTCTGATGATATGGTGCCAAAGGTGGGTGACTTATTCACTTAACCAATAGGTAATATCTGCAGATATCTGGGATGAATTAATCAACCAGTTTACTCATTTAACACACGTTTGTTTGGTGCTGTGGGGGAGGCAGAGATAGTAGGAGCTGGCCAGACCCTCTTATCTTGTAGCCTTTTTGGGACAATAAACCTGTAAAATGATAAATGAAGTATGTAATGAATATATATATATGTATGTATGTGTGTGCATATTAATATGTATATTATATGATACATAAATATATAAAATGCATATTAAAATGGAGATTTGAGGAAGTGTTCCAGAAGAGATGGTACTTGGAAGTACTTGAGGTGAGTCTTGAAGGATGAATGATTCTTTGGCCAGTGAGACCAGGATGGAAGTCATTTCAGCCGGAAGGAAAGTGTCAGAGACGTGAAAGGAGACTGGCGTAATTAATAAACCAAGGTAGTTCTGTTTAACTTGAGCACAAGGAGTGTCAATCTGAGAATGGAAGAAGTGTATGGGTTTGGATTGCTCTGGAAGCAGAGGCAGGGACAAGCACTTGGTGTAGGTAGTTTATTTGGGAGGTGATCCCAAGAAGCAAAAGCAAGGGAGGGGAAAAAGTGGGGCTGAGAAGGGAAAAAAGCCAATAAAGCAAAGTTAATGAACTACTTGATCCTGTGGGCTTAATCTGGCTGGGGACCTTCTGAAGAACTATGGAATGTTCTACCAGAGGCTAGGGAGGCTGGAGCCTTTACCTGAGAATGTTGGCACTACAGTGGGAGGGTTACCTGGGGGATAAGAGTTTCCTGAACTTTTGTATTGCTCCTATGTGCACCAAGTGGCATCCCACAGCCTTGGAGAAAGCAAAGAACTGTGTGACATTGTATAAGATACCATGCAGAATTCAGAGAAAGAGAAGAGAATGGGTGAGAAGACAAAGCAATGAAATAAATAACGGCTAGGAATTTTCAGTACTGACAAAAAAATAAGTGAAATGATTGCGGTAATGAATGGTTGAACTGGATGTGATTGCAAGTGCTAAATGGCTCAGGGATGGCTTACTTGGAAGATGGGAAATGGGATGATGTTTCGTACCTACTGTGGTAAGTGACTCTGAAATGTGGTTGTTGACAAGACATCAAGTTCCAGGAGTCTCTTAAACAAAGCTTCAGTTGGAACAGAAATGCAAAAAAGGAGTTATTTGGAAACAGGAAAATATGGACGTCACTGAATACAAGCAAACCCATGAGCATGGATGACATGGCCTGTGTCTTTGTGAGTTCATGGGCAGTCTGGGGAGCCCCTGGGCTTGCCTCAGAACTGGCGGGAGATATTTAACTGAGGAGGGGATAGAAATGCTCACCAGTCCTTGCCAGAGGCCAGGAGCAGGGAGCTGGTGCATACGGGCTTCTGCTGCTGCGTGCGTGTGTGTTTCCTTGGGGCACTTTCTCATTCCTTAGTTGTTCTGTCTTGGCCCTCACCTCCTAGCTCCTCCACACATCTAACCTGGGCCCAATTCATGTTGGACTTTATTTTTCTTCATTACCTATTAGGGCTAAAAATTGATCTGATAAATAAATACCTTCGGAAGTTAACTGATCATTGTCATTGAGCATATTGCAATAGATAAAATTAGATAAAACAGGTTCTAAATTCAGCTCTACTCTATGTGGTCTTTGGAAAAGTCTCAACTTTTTTGATGTTTGGATTCTCAGTCAATGTGTATGGACTTCTCATAGCTCAAAAGTGGTTATGTCTCCACAAGCTATTTTTTTTTGTATGTGTGTGTGTGTGAGAATCCTGAAAAGCTTTATAAGCAAAAGAAATGAATCTCTAATGTGATATTTCAGCCATGAGTAGGGAAGAGTTTAAATTATATATTATACCTCTTTTTGTGATCAGCTTTATAGTCATAAATATTACTAATTTCATCAGTTTTTTCCCTCTTTGCATAATTAGGGCAAGTCAGGCATTTATCTCCAGGAAATAAACTAGGAAACATTTATAGAAGCAACATATGGAGGTCATGCAGCTCCATGTTTGGGTGGGTCTCTGGCAAACTGGATCACACTGTATGTATAACCATTAGAGAGTAGTTTGCAGGTGTTATGTTCCTTTGTAAGTATTGTGTATTTCCTAAGAACAAGGACTTCCTATTGCATGACATATAATGTATTGATTTGTATGTCATAATAATATATTACAATATATTTATCAAAATCTATAGCTCATACATTAAATATTTATAATTATTCTAATAGTATCTTAACAATGTTTTTGGGGCATCTAGATGTCTATACAGGATGCCATGTTGTATTTAGCTATTATTTCTCTTTCGTCTCCATGATTTTTATTTATTAATTTTAGAGAGAGAGGAAGGGAGAGAGACAGAAACATCAATCTGTTCCTGTATGTGCCCTGACCAGGGATTGAACCCACAACCTTTGTGCGTTGGGATGGTGCTCTAACCAACTGAGCTATCCGGCCAGGGCTAGTCTCCATGATTTTTGAACAGTTCCCCCGCATCTCTGTCTTGGTGCCTCACTCATTAATATAAATGGAAAGCCACAGATAACCAGACATGTGAGTAAATCCTAAAACATGAAAGAAAAAGACTAAAAGAAACAAACAAGAGGGACTTGGAAGAAATGGATACAATACATACACCAGAATAAAGTGTTTAAAGTAGTTAACTAAACTTCTAAGGGGAGCAAGAGGTTTTACAACCATGAAACAAGAGCAATATACTAGAACGAAGAACTCTTACTAATTAAACATATGATGACATTAAAAAAATATTTGTTCGAAATACATATTAGGAAGCTGCTTAGTACTTGGCAACTGTTGTTGGTAGTAGTTGTAATAGGAGCAGCAGTAATGGAGATAGTAGTAGTAACAGTAGTCCCAGTGGTGGTGGTGGTAGTAGTAATAGTAGTAATAGCAGCAAAAGCTGTGATATACTCGTGACGTGGTCTTGGTGGCAGTAGTAGTGTTAGTAGGAGTCATAGTAGGTGTTGGTAGTAATAGCAGTCAGGCAGTGGTATTGGCAGTAGTAACAGCAGCAGCAGTAGTCCTCCCCGTGGCAATGGCAGTAATGGTTGTAGCAGTCATGGTGGCAGTGGTGGGAGGCACGGGAATAGCAGCAGCCATAGTGCCAGTTGCTGGGTTGCAGTAGTATTCCACATGCATCGCTTGCTTTGATCCTCACAGTGGTCTGGGAGGGGCAAAGGGCAGAGGTCGTGAGTCCATTTTATGGGGAGGACATGAAGGGTTAGATAGGGGGCCTCCTTTTCCAAGATCTTACAGTTTGAAGTTGCCATACCTGGGAGTGGAGCCCATGTCTTCCAACTTTGAAAGCATGGCCTGGAGCAGCCAGGATGGTGGCTGTTTTAGTTACAATAAAAATACCACAGACTGGGGATCTTAACCAACAGACTTAATTTCTCTCTCAGTTCTGAAGGCTGAAAGTCAATGTCTGGAGAGAGCTCTCTTTCTGATATATATGGCCACCTTCTTGCTGTGACCTCCTGTGGCAAAAAGAGAGTTCTGGTCTCTTCCTCTTCTTGTGAGGACACTAATCCCATCATAGAGGCCCCATCCTCATGTCCTTATCTAAACCTACCTCCCAAAGGCTCTACTTTCAAATACCATCACATTGGGGGTAAGGGCTTCAATGTATGAATTTGGGGTAGGGGGCATAAATATTCAGTTCATAGCAGCAGCCATGCTAGAATTTGGGAGGATAAATTTCACACCCAGAGAGGCAGGCTCTTAATAGATAACCGATCCTTTAGTGTGGCTCACAGCATAAGGGACATCCTGGGGGGCTTTCTGTCTCCTGCTTTTGGCTTGGCCGGGTAAACCCATTTGCTTTGGAAAACAGTTGGACAAGACTGGAAGTCAACCTACTAAGAGTTAAGACTGTCTTAACTCTTGAAGAACCTCTCCCCCTCAGGTTTTTCTGGGAGGTAGTCCAGGCTCTGAGATGGGGCTTCCGGAACAGGCAGATCCCTGGGGCAACTTAGCTCTCATTATAGAAAGGACCCTGCTCGGCAGCAGGATCCGTAAGTTCAGGTGATGGCTCCATAGCTGACTCCATCGCCCCTCTAGTACCCCTCTAGTGGGGGCTGGGCTTCCTCTTGAACCCGTCCAGCTCTTATGTTCTGTGATCCCCACAATGGGCATCAAAGTGAGGCCTGCAGCTGTGCCAGGACCACAGTAAGCAGCCCAAGGGCAGAGCTGAGGTTGGCCTCTAGCTCTGTGCCCAAGACAACAAAGAGAAGGCACAGCCGGGCAAAGAGGG
Source organism: Saccopteryx bilineata (assembly GCF_036850765.1). Taxonomy (NCBI): domain Eukaryota; kingdom Metazoa; phylum Chordata; class Mammalia; order Chiroptera; family Emballonuridae; genus Saccopteryx; species Saccopteryx bilineata. Next base: position 166,269,167 of record NC_089492.1, read on the forward strand.
GGCAGCAGAGGGAATGCCATGTCATCTGATCCATAGCTAATTAATCCTTTGAAATATGCTCTGGGGACATGTCTGTAAAGGACGTCACTGAGGTGGGGGAAGAATGCAGCCTGTTGTCTGGGCCCAGGACACAAAGGCCTATCTGTGCACACGTGGGCACTCCCGATCCAGGCTGGATCAGCTGCTCTTGTTCCTCCTTGGCCATCACAATACAACTACAGAGTTACAGGCTGCCCTCCTACCCCCGCTCCAGGAGAGCCAGGCAGTGGGATTTGTGCCCACTGGGTGCCCGCTGGGCACAGCCAGTAATACCAGTCTCCCGGCCCACTTGGCTCCTGGGGAGTCTCAGATTTCAACAGCCTGCTTCTCCCTGCCCTCATTTACTGCCCTCTCTTGTCTTCTCTTTCTCTCACTCTCCCTGGCACACGTGTGAGTGGCAGATCCAGGGTGATCTGGACAAGGCTGACAGCCAGAGAGCCAAGCCTGGGAGCTGGAGAGATGACCAGCTGGGTGATGTCCAGCCGTGGTGCAGGGTCACTCTAGAAGCGCTTTCCTTGGGCAGCAGAGCAGCAGCTGCCCTGGCCCACCACCCTGATCCCTAGGAGACCGGGCAGGGCCGTCCTGTCCCAGACAGAGTCCCTGCCAGTGCCCAGCAAGGAGCCAGCAAGGCATTGAAGTCAGGAAGCCTGGGACGTGACTGTGAACTCTGGCATTCTGGCTGAAGGAGTGGGGTCAAGGCTCCTGACCGCGGTGTCTTTGTTTTCTTGTTTATACCAGATGGGGATCCTAGTTCTCACTGTGTGGGTTTGTGGAGAGCTCTCCACGGGTCCTAGCGGAGGGCGACGGCTAGTGGGGGACACTGAGAGACACACTCATGGGAATGAATGAGGAGAATGTCACAGGTTAGAAGGTGTACGAGCTACGGGCCAGGCACTGAGCAGGGTGAGAGGAATCAGAGGATACAAGGAGGGGGAAGGTTAGAATTTTTAACACGTTTGGGAGGGAAGGCCCCACTACAAGGTGACATTCACTGGGGTAAGGACTCAAAGGAGATGAGGAAGGGAGCCAGGCCAGCTTCTGGGGGAAGAACCTTCCAGGCCTAGGGAGGAGCTAAGCAGCATCCTAAGGTGGAAGTGTGCCTGATGACCCAGGAGGGTGTGCTGGGGAGGGGGAGTGAGGGCGTGACAGGTGTGAGGAAAGGGCACCAGGCCCTGCGGTCCTCTGTCAGTTTGCTAGGGCTCCTATGACAAAGTGCCACCAGCTGAGTGCCTTAAACAACAGAAATGTAGTGAGTTCTGGAGGCTGAAAGTCCCAGGTCAAAGTGCCAGCAGGGCCATGCTCCCTCTGAAGGTACTAGGGAAGTGACAGGCCTCTCTCCTGGCTTCTCGCAGTTGTCCCTGCTCATGTGCCAGTGTCCACATGTCTCCTTTTTATGAGGGCCCTCCCTCAGGACCTTATTTGAACTTGATTACCTCTAAAACTACTGCCTCCAAATAAGGCCGCATTGTGAAGGACTGGGGGTTAGGACTCAACATATCCTTTTCCAGGTACTCAATTTAACCTGTAATAGCCTCGTAGGCCACTGTAAAGACCTCAACTTTTTCTTTGAGTGACATGGAGCCGTTTGAGGGTCTTGAGCTAAACAAGCAGGACATGCTGTGATTACATTTAGAGGGATGACCAGTTGGTCCAGAGGTCATTTTTTCTCTTGTATGTGGGGTTGGGTGCCTTGTGTCCCTCCGGAGCCAGTGGGACTCTGCCTCTCCCACCAGCTTCTCTTGATTGCCCTGTGGGAAGGTGTGCTTAGGGGACCTTTCTTTTCATCGCTCTAACTCACAGTGATTGACAGCCTCTGCTAGCTGGCTTGCCTGCCTTTCCCATCTGTCACTGGCACCAGCTACTGAGGCCTAAGGGGTCTCTGTCTTATCTGCTGACCCTTGAAAGGTCCGCAGCACCCTGCTGCTCCCTCCTCCCACGTGAGCACCCGGGAACATGCATGCCTTTCTTGGTGTCCTTATCTCTGCCCTCCTGGACCTTAGAGGCCCTTTTTGGCCTTTGGGTACATTCCAGCTTGGCCCTGCTCTGTCCCCAGCTAAATCCAGCTCACTCATTCTCTTTATGGAGATTTGTAAAAGGATCAACCCTAAAAACCAATCTAGTTATTATGAAGCCCAATAATTCCCGTTGCTAGTGATGGTGCTGAAACCTTGTCTTCTGGGGCCTGGTCACAGTAGGCACCATTACAATTCCTTAGAAACATAATTGGCAATTTGTATAAAATATAAAGGGAGCTAAGTGTGTTTGTACCCTTGTTTCCTGTGATTCATGAATTTCAGTTTGGGGAATATAGCTAAAGAAAATAAGCCTGAATAGGAAAGCACTTTATATAAATGAAAATGTACATCACAGAAATGTTTGATATGGAAGAACTGGACATAATAGCAATGACCAATACCCATTCAGTGCTTATTTTGTAGTAGGCACCATCAATTCTTTAGATTTATTACTTTATCTAATCCTTCCCACATCTCTATAAGATAGAAGCAGCAAATATCTGGTAAGGACTGTAATTACTTCCATATAATGTATGTAATTTCCAGCAGGCGCTTAATAAGTGGAAAGAATGCTGAACAGTAGTCTGGACTGCTGGCCGGGGGACTGCCCTACAGCTAGGCTCATTCCCTTAACTTTGAAAGTGACCCTTTCCTGCCCCTCCGCCCCTTTAGTAATTAGAATACAATAGGGTGCATGCCATAGCCTAGCCACTCAATCATATGAATCACTACCAAGCAAGTTCTCCTCCTTCCTCCCTCTAAAGTGCAGGTTATAAATCTGATAGAACTTAAATGAATTGGCTTAATCTTTTAATTGAACAAGTTTGGGGAGGGGCATGTCATTTCAGATCTAGCTTCTCATTTAAACCTTGAAGATCTTCTGCATCCTGATTTTTTTTTTACTTAGTTTATAGTAATTCTCAAGTACTTTTGGCTAGATCCCACAACACGTGCTCTGTCTTCATTCCAGATGTTAGTTTAGGGCCAAGCAGGGTGGTGCCAGGAGACCCTCTTTAGGTGAGGGTAATCGTGCTAAAACTCATCCACTACCACCTTTAAAATTGTTTGAAAATTACTTATAAAATCCTCACATATAAAGCCACAAGTTGAGTTTTTACCAGCCATCTATTAGCTCCAAAGCATGATTTGAGTACTATGTTGGTTTTTTGGCAAACTGCCTCAATTTCCACCCTTTGAAAAAGAGTGATTATTCCAGCTTCACATCATCACTAGGAAGGTGATGAACACGTAGGGAACAGTGCCTTGCACAGTACTTGGCACATAGATGGCCCTTGGTACATACTCATTCATTCAATCATGCCTGCATGTATGACAGCTGCCACTCCATCATTCTCTCAGCACACCTTGTGAGAAATGTGGATGCAGTCCCCAGCCCTCCCACCCTGTGGGGACTACTGGCGGCCATGGGGAGCCCAGCAGGGGAGCAAAAGAGCCCCCCTCTGGTTGAGCATTTGCAGCTTCGGACTCTTCTACCAGGAAAGGCTGGCTCCCTTATAACCCCCCACCCTCTTCCTCAGCTGGTTGCCTCTGCCAGAGGTGCAGGTGACGGAGGGGGGCACCAGATGGGAGATGAAGGCAGGTATGAATAAGGAGTACTATCCTGGTGGAGCGAATACCATGGCCTGTATGGAGCCAAAGTGTGATTTTTGGCTTTGAGTTAATCAAGTTTTTTAAATATTTAATTTGATTTTTTATTAATTGTTTTTAATTACAGTTTATATTCAATATTATTTTGTATTGGTTTCAGGTATACAGCATAGTGGTTAGACAATCATATGTTTTACAAAGTGTTCCCCTCAATATTTCTAGTACCTACCTGGCACTGTACATGGTTATTACAATTTTTTTTTTTTTTTTGAGAGAGAGGTGGAGGGACAGACAGGGAAAGACACAGAGAGAGATGAGAAACATCAACTCATAGTTGCGGCATCTTAGCTGTTCATTTCTCATATGTGCCTTGACCGGGGGGCAGGGGTGGCTCCAGCTGAGCCAGTGACCCCTTGCTCAAGCCAGCAACCTTGGACTCAAGCCAGTGACCTTGAGCTTCAAGCCAGCAACTTTTGGGCTCAAGCCAGCAACCATGGGGTCATGTCTATAATCCTACACTCAAGCCAGTGACCCTGTGCTCAAGCTGGTGAGCCCGTGCTCAAGTCGGCAACCTTGGGGTTTTGACCCTGGGTCCTCAGCATCCCAGGTTGACACTCATACACTGTGCCATAGGCATACACAATATTATTGACTGTATTCCCTATGCTTACTTTACATCCTCATGAATATTTCATAACTACTAATATGTACTTCTCAATCCCTTCACCTTTTTCACTCAGTGCCCAACCCTCCTTCTCTCATTAGTCAAGTCTTTTTTTTTTTTTTTTCATTTTTCCAAAGCTGGAAACGGGGAGGCATCAGACAGACTCACGCATGCGCCTGACTGGGATCCACTTGGCACGCCCACCAGGGGGCGATGCTCTGCCCTTCCTGGGCGTCGCTCTGTCGCGACCAGAGCCACTCTAGCGCCTGGGGCAGAGGCCAAGGAGCCATCCCCAGCACCCGGGCCATCTTTTGCTCCAATGGAGCCTTGGCTGCGGGAGGGGAAGAGAGAGACAGAGAGAAAGGAGAGGGGGAGGGGTGGAGAAGCAGATGGGTGTCTCTCCTGTGTGCCCTGGCTGGGAATCGAACCCGGGACTCCTGCACGCCAGGTCGATGCTCTACCGCTGAGCCAAAACGGCCAGGGCAATTAGTCAAGTCTTTTAACCCTTTATATGGGGAGAGGGCATTTGGATGGGGGTGGCAAAATGACCTTTATTGAGTATACTTAGAAGGCAAGGTGTGTCTTACGATCCAAGTTCCAGTCCCTTTCAGGGTCTCAGACATGCTAAAACTCACAAGCTCTTCAGCAATGACATTATTTTGAGAAAGGAAGTGGGTCATTTCCTAAAGGAAGATGCTGTTGCACTGATGCAGGTAAATTCTTTTTCCAGTAGTGTCCCCTCCTCTCTCCACCTCTTGCCACTGACACCCCTAAATTGACACACTTGTTTCAAGCATTGGGTTGTTCCTGAAGTGCTTGTAGGGACAATGCCGAAGTCCTAGAGCTGGTGTCCTGAGGAAGTACCAGCATCACTCATTCATTCAACATAGACTTTTGAAGGAAGACACTCGTCTTTGTCTTGGGGAATCTATCAATGAAAAATATTGAGTGTACCCTGTACTCATGACACTTAACTTTCAGCGGAGGAAGGTCAACACTGAACACGTGATAAAGAGGACAATGCCAGAGTCAAAGGTGTTGTGAAGAGGAGAATATGAGGCTTTGATTAAATAATATGACCAAGGCCATGCATTAGTAGGGCACAAAGCCAGGACTCAATGCCAGACTTATCTGGTATCACGTTCTTGACTTTGCCACACAGACACTCCTGCATCTCTGCCGAGCAATGACGAGGCCACGCCTTTGCATGGCACTTCATACTCCTCGCTATTTCCAGCACGTCCCTGATTTCACCTTGGGATATCATTATTTTCAGCCTCTCCTCCAAAGCCTGTCACGAATGCAGGAAAACGGCAGGTGCAGGTCCTCTAGCATTGAAGCCAATTAAGCTTCTCACAAATGTAGAGCACATAAATTCCATGATGTGAAGGACCAAGAAAAGCCTTGAGTTGGACACGTCTGGAGTAAAACCTTATGGGCTGGAATTTAAAAAGGCAAAGACCTTTCCTTTCTCTTCCTGTGGCCCGCAGAAATTAGCTCCTAGGCAGTGTCCTCAATGTTGAGACAGCATACTAATGAGGAGCTTCTATGAGCTCAGATGCTGTGGGGACAGGAGGGAAGGACAGCCACCTTCTATTTTCCCAGCATCTCCAGGGTAGTTACACCCTCCACTCAGTACAATGATGCTTATTGCTTCAAATGTTCAGTCTTAGCCATAAGGTCAGCTCTAGACTATCTACAAGGCAGGTCAACAACATACTTGGTCTTGTTGGATGCTCACATGAACCCCTTTGAATAGGTTCTAGTATTCTTCTTGGTTATAGATGGGGAAATGGAGGCCAGAGACAGCAACTCACTCTGTTTCTGTGGGGTTTGTGGGTGAGCTGGGCCTCGAGACACCTGACCCAGTCTCCCCTCTCTCCAGCATGCTGTGCTGCTATGAAAGGAACACTTGCTTCTGTGATGGCTTTGGAAAAAAGTCTTTCTAAAATGTATCAACATACTTTCCTGTCTTTCAAAGCAGGGGGCACTGGGGTAGGGAGAGTGTGGTGTGGTGTGATAGTTTCTTAATGAATACAGCTATCTTTCTGAACACATATGTTTCTGTTCTGCCCAGCAAGGTGACTGTTTTATCCCTTTTTCTTACTCTGCCTTGTGATGTCACTGGACCAGCCCATCTCTTTGTGTTTTAAAGTTTCCAATCAGAAGTCACGATTATTAGAATTGTTGTAGGCAAATTTTGTAGGAGTATACATTGCTATAATTATTCTGAGTAGCAATTAGGCAATGAGTCGAAGAAGCTTTATAAGTGTTTAAAAATTTTGAGCCTGCAATTCCATTTCTAGGAATGAGTCCTAAAAAATATTCAGGAGGATACATAAATATTTTCATGCAAGATTACTTATCATGACATTAATTATAAATTTGCAGATTGAAAGCAGTCAATATAAGGAACAATTGGGCATGGATTAAAAATAATACATTAAGCCCAAGGGATATGTATTGCGGTATTATACACCCATTGAAATCGCAAAAAATTATCTAATGGCATTGTAATATATTCCTAAAAGGTTAAACAGGCTGTAAAACAGCATGTACATTATGGTGACATTTTTTAAAAAAGTAATAAACAGTAATATGTATATAAAAATAACAGCATATACAGCAACATTTTCTAGGAGTTATTTCTGGGTGTGGGTTATGCAAGGTTTTTGTTTCTTTCTGTATAATTTTCTTATTTTCTATGTTGAATATACACTACTTTTAAAACAAAACACTTATATAATTTTTAGGCCTAAAATATTGGCTATGGTTAGATAACCCATGGAAGCTCTAAGGAAAGGCCAGGCTTCCTGGAGGGAACTTAGACATGACCATGACTCCCCAAGGCACAGAAAATGCTTTCGCTGACCTCTGGATTGTGGGCCCGGTCTGTGTTCTGAAGGTTTCAGGAAAGTTGTTATGAAGAAGGAATAGTCTCCTCCTAAAGTGTTTAGTCTCACTGGGGAAAAAGGGCCCCTCCCGTGTGGGAGAACACACGGCAAGATGGGCGTGTCCATGTGACTCGGCAGTGACAAGAGGCAAGTGCCGCCCTGGGGCCCTGGGCCTTGGAGGGCGGGTGGAGAGCCAGGAGCAGGGGAAGCGTGCTGCCTGCTGGGAAGAAGACTTTCCTTCTGCTCCTCCCCTAGATACCCTCCCTGCTCGCTGTCACTTTGCTCAGACCAGCGAGCCCTGTAAAGCTGTGTCCTCGGTCAGACCTGTGAGGCCAGACCATCTGTGAGGAGTCTGACCCGGACATGGCACTGCCTCCCACCAACTGAGGAAACACTTTCCCACCTCCTGCCACCCTTCACAAATCTGGGTTGTGACTGCACGTCAGTTTGCCTTGTTCTAGTGCCATCGACTGCACTGCCCAGCAGTGGCTAGGGCAGGAGTATGGGTGGTGGTACACAAGGTGTATGCAGAGGCCGAGGCCTCATTGTGGCATGTGACATCAAGGTGGGAACCCCAAGTCCCCATGTGGCCTTTTATTTCTGATAATGTTGGTGGGTATAGGCAGCATGCTCATTGGAGTAGGCACATGTGGGGATGCACGTGCCCAAACCAACCCCCGCACCCTCCCGCACCCATCCAGGCCTTGTGGTGCTCAGCATCCTCGCAGTGGGTCAGTATGGTACAGCCCCATCCCTCCCGCCCGCCCCACCAGCAGCCTAGCTCCCTGGTACAGTCAGGAAGCCATCTGTCTGACAGGCTCAAGCAGCTCCATCTCCTTGAGGAGTCAGTCGGATTGTGGGGACTCTGTGGCCCCCAGAATCTGCCGAGTCAGGGCAAGCCTTTGCTTCCTGGGGGGATGTGGGGATGAACACACAGCCACCCAGCTTCCTCAGCTTCCCAACAGGGGTCAGAGCCAGTGCGCAGACATCCCCCAGGCTTACTTCAACCCAAACAAGCCAGGAAAGGAACTGTGACAAGGTTTAACTGCAGTAATCGTTAGTGTTAGTGTATTGTGTGTGTCGTAAACCCTAAAATGTCTAAGAAAATGAAATGCTTTTATTCATTCTTTCATTCAACAGATATTCATGTTAGTTGCTAGGAGAAAGGAGGAGGAATAAGAAAAGACCCAGTAATTGCACTCCTTGGTGTATCCCCAAGATAACTAAAAAACGAATGTCCGCGCCAAAGCTTGTACATGAGAGTCAGTAGCGGCATTATTCATCATAGCCAAAAAGTGGTAATGACCCAAATGTTTATCAAACTGTCGAGTGGATAAGTAAAACCTGGTATATCCATAATGGAATGTTATTTGGCCATAAAAATGGAAAGACGTGTGTGCTCATAATGCTACAGCATGGGTCAACCTTAAAGACGTGCTGAAAGAAGCCAGACACAAAAGGTCTCATTGCATGTGTGCAGAACAGGCAAAACTCCATGAATTTCTATAGACAGAAAGTAGGTTAGTGGTTGCCTACAGTTGAGGAGGGGGTAGAAAGGGCTAGAGGGGGTTGGCTAACGGCATCAGGATTTTAGGGGGGAGATTAAAAAGTTCTGAACTTAATTATAGTGCAGAGGTGAATGGGGTTCTACCTCTGAGAATCCAGCTCCAGGTGGGAGGGTGGGAACTTCACCCAGTCGTCTGGGCTATGATCTCCCTGTTCTCTTTGGTGGCCCAGGCTGTGGCCTGCCCCTAAGCTTGTTGCAGAGGCTGCTAGACTACAACAAAGCCTTAATTTCTGCCTTTGAACACAAAAGCATGAGGTCAGATGATGCACAGGGCAATGATTCCTCTAATTGCTGGGAAACCAGGCTGTCATAGGCAACTGCTCCTCCCTCTGCAGGGCCATTGAAGTCTGGGACGAGTGGCAAAGACAAGGGGTATGACCTGGTGTGGTACCCCTCTGCTCCATAGCTACACAGTATCCTCGGTCCTGAAGGACAACCTCTGGGCTGCCTATCGCAATCCAGTGCCAGCCTTATTTATTTTTCCAAGCAGCTCACCCTTTCCTCAAACATCCCTGTGCCTTCTGGTCTTCATTCCTTTGTGCACAGTATTTCTTCTGCCCTGATGTCCTCTCTTCATTGTTTCCTGTTAAAATCCCACTCCTCCTCCAAGATCTGGACCCAACGCACCTCCCTCCACCTCTGATGTGTTCCTACACCATCTGCTTTCCTCCCTCTGTCCAGTGTCAGAGTGCACTCTCCTCCCCTGTGCTGGCTACCTCACCCTTTGTGGTTGCGTGACAGTGCCTCCCAAACATCGATTGTAGATGGGGAACTCCTTGAGGGTGAGGCTTTTATAGGATGCCAGTGTGTACCCTCCCTGGTGCCAACAGAATGCCTTGCACTTAGAATGTCCTCAAGAAATGTTGGCTGAATTATTGTCTGGCATTTTTCTAGCGAGGTTAACTGTGTTCAGGGAACTGATTTTATAGCTGGAACCCATTCTCAGAATTTTCAGCTCCCTTAGCCCATGTGTTCACTTAGGGCTACATTCAGTCATCACTTCGGCATCTCTGTATCTCTCTGTCCCTTCCCTCAGATTGGCTAGTGCATTTCTAAATGCCAGTTGCTTCTGCACAGCTCCCCAGGAGCAGGGTTAGTGCCCACCGAGAGCTGCAAGGGGGAGTTGCTAAAGCTGAGAGATGTTCACTTCATTATGTTCTGTTCAGTTAAGCCATCGGTGATATATCTTCTTTAGACCTTTATGCTTTTCTCCCAAACATAAAAATATTCCAACCATTTGCATTCATATTGGTGAACTGCAGAGTCACACAATGAATCTTTTAGCAGAAAACTGTTGTTTTTCTTCTGGGTGATTTTTATTTTTTTTTAATTTTTATTTTTCTTTTGGGTGATTTTTAAAGGTCTGTTGTCCTTTTGCACAGAATTTTATTACATGTTGGTGCCAATCTGTATTCCAGAGGAGCACATCTCCACATTTATACTGAAAGACAAGCAGAGTGGGACTTCACGGCCTTGGGCGGACACCAAGTGATAGCTAATTTCTTACAGCAAGGAAGATGGAATAGCAAGTCCCCGAGTTGCAATTCTGACTTCCCCTTCTGTTCCCCCCCAAAATTGTTTAAGTAGCAAACTCCTGTCTTAATATAGTTATTAGTTAATGAAATGGCATCTGTATTTTAAGAGTGTATTTTGGGTTTTATTAGATCTTAAATGTCATTCCTAGGTTGGCAAAGACTTTGGGGCTGTTACCTTTGATTAATGAACTAACAGTTCATTTAACCAAATGAACTAGAAGAGCAGACAAATCCAGTTGATGAATTGTGACTCTTTATCATGGATGTTAGCTGTCATCTAATCTTTAACCAGTACACAGAAATGACAAGTACATACATTTTGTAGGATTAAGGAGTTACACTGATGCTTGACTCTATATTTTATACTTACTGGATTACCTTCAAATGTGGACAAGGCCCACCAGGGGTGAGGACAACAGAGACACAGAGACCCAACTCCGGGGACCAGGTTCAGTGACACAGATCTGCTTTATTCAGGAAGTACGCTAGCTTATATAGACAGGTTCAGCCTATAGGGTGTTACAGTATGTTCTTCACAGCCAATGGCTGAAAAGGTCAGGGAGCTGCCTGGTTGGCGCTGAGTCACTTTCTTACAGCAGGTGAGCTCCCTCCTTGGTATGCCTAGGAGGGTTTCAGGTGCTGGAGTGTTCTCACAGCATTGCATCAGCCACAGCTGCTAGGAATGTGCTCTGTGCTCTACCTACATTTCCCCCTTCTCTTTTAATTAGGGCCAGTTGGACTTGATGAATGACAGCTTGCTGTTGTTGTCTCTATGGGCAGGATAATGCCAGGGTGGGGAAAAGCAGCCCAGACGTGGGGGTCTGCCCACATGTGGGAGTTAGTGGTTACTATAGCACACATAAGCAGGAACAGAGTAACAGGGCCTCGGGCCCATCGGGGGCCATTCTCTGGGCTTACTCTGCTAAAGCCTTCATATCCCCCCAGGTGATGGGATGCACACACCGGCCACGAGGTCTTCTTCTGGGGACTTGCCATCTCCTGGGTTGAGGGGGTTCATCAGAGGGGTCATCTTGGGACACTGGGACTGGCCTTATGTTTTGTCCTGGGATCCAAATTGTCTGAGGGCTGTTTTCTGGAAAGACACAAGCATAACCTCTCCCTTGCATTAGAAGGGAGTGTGGACTCCGCCACCGTGCCATGGCTGGGTCCTTCCAGCATACCAACGGTAAAGAGGTTCAGGAGTGGCAACTTCTGCTTCTTTGGCTGGCAGAGCCGATGGTGCAGTTAGCAATTCGGTTGGTTTCATTTTTGCGTGCTCAGTCATGAGTGTGTTAAACTCAGAGGCTAAGCCACTCTCCTCCTCAGTGGGGGGGGGCGAATAGGGAGGTAGGGGCTCCTCAGGGAGACGGGGACCCTCAGGGGAGAGGGTCCTTGGCGGGAGATGGCTAGTAGGTCAGGAGTGAGATTGAGGGGGAAGGTTTGTCCTTCAGGTACTTCCGCTGAACAGATGTACCGGAGAGCTCAGGCCCAAGTATTGGGGTCCCAAAGAGGTGTGTCCCAAAGCCAAGGGTTGAAACCTGAGAGGATTTCCTAGTAGGTACAAAGATCCTTTTCATTAACTTTAACTCACCTACTCTGCAACAGAGCATGGAGGGCTCAAGCTTATGGGGCTCAGGAGTGAGGGAGAAGGTTTACTATTGCAGAGGGTCACTCACCCATCCCTTGGATGCTGGTTGGGTCCCTGTTCGGGCACCAGTTGTGGACAAGGCCCACCGGGGGTGAGGACAACGGAGACACAGAGACTCAACTCTGGAGACCAGGTTCAGTGACGCAGATCCGATTTATTCAGGAAGTAAGCTAGCTTATATACACAGGTTCAGCCTATAGGGTGTTACAGTGTGTTCTTCACAGCCAATGGCTGAAAAGGTCAGGGAGCTGCCTGGTTGGCACTGAGTTACTTCCTTACAGTGGGTGAGCTCCCTCCTGGGTGTGCCTAGGAGGGTTTCAGGCACTGGAGTGTTCTCACAGCATTGCATCAGCCATAGCTGCCAGGAATGCACTCTGCGCTCTACCTACATTCGGACTCTGAAATAAGAAATGTCATTGTAACATAAGCTCAATGAACCATTTTGGAATCTTATGCTTCTAAGAACAAATGAGGACCTAAATTTATTTAATTTCTTGTCAAGATGTAACCTTTATATAGCCCTAAAAAACTCCTACTTGTGTCCCCAACCCCTTGCTTTTGGTGGCTCAGATCCCTCATACTGTGGAACCTCCACTTTACACACACATATGCACACACACTCTCTTCTGTGTACTCACAGATTCTTTCTGGCTTGTCTCTTTCTTAACTACTATAGTTTTTGCTTCATAAGATGCACCTTACCATAAGGCGCACCTAGGGTTTTAAGGAGAGAAATAAGAACAAAAATATTCTGAACCAAATGGTGTATTAAAATATACCACAATAATATTTCAACAATGTAAACTCAACAGCAGTATTAACAACCATCAGCACTGTTATTAACAAATGAGAAGAGACTTTAATGTTCAAATACTCTTCTAGTTTTCCAGGAACCCACAGCAGCTAAAAAAAAAAATCAACATTTGCTCCATAAGATGCATGGGCATTTTCCCCTCCACTTTTGGGGAAAAAAAAGTACATCTTATGGAGCAAAAAATATGGTAAGTTCCGCTCTGTGGTTTTCCATTTTTTATAGACTCTGATCTCTGTATCAAGGGTACTAACAGATTATGGTATTCCTTGTCCTCCCAAGTCACATACTATATATAATTATATATTTCTTTAAATCTGAGATGTGACTGATGGCAAGGTTCATTTGTGTGCTGGTAAGAGAAAAGCCATTATAATTGCAAAAATCCAGAGATTTAAAGTTATGTCTTGCTTTTAAAGATGCTTAAAGATGACACAATGTGAATTTTGGATTTTGAAGGCAGCCTTCTGGAGGCAGTGCCAGTGGTGGCATGTCGGGCAGCAGGGCAGGCTGGTGGGGGGCGCGTGGTGCTCCCATCGCCACACATACCACACCATGTCATAAGGAGCCTGTTTCTTCTACCTAGTGGCTGTGGGTGAGAAGACCCCATATATAACAACAAAATACAACAAACACAAACAGAGGAGTAGATCTGTGTGTGGGAGATGCACACGCATGTAACACTGCATGAATCTCACTGACTGAAGAAGGCAAACAAAGCCTGTCCACACGGAGCATTCTGGGAAGAACCCACTGGCCCTCTCTCTGCTTAGGCCTCTATGTGGAAGCTGGAGATGTGAATTCTAGCTTTTGTTTTGCTGATCTCCCACACAGGGGCCCAGTGACCTAGGTCTGTGGTTTTCAAACTTTGTCCTCAGTGCTAGAGCCTCTCAGGTGAGGGAAAAGGCAAGGAGCCTTGGGCTTTGATCTGAACAGCTCCAGTTTATTATTACTTTTAATAATAATTAATTAATTTTTAGAGAGAGAAGAAGGGGGAAGAGAGAGAGGGTAAAAAATCTATTTGCTGTCCCACTCATTCATGAATTTATTGGTCAATTCTTGTATGTGCATGGCTGGGGATTAAACCCGCAACCTTGGCATGTTAGGATGACACTCTGACCAACTGAGTACCAGCCAGAGGACAGCTCCACTTTAAATCTGTCTTAGATATCAGCTGTCTATAATTTCCTATTTAAAAAAAGTTCCTCTCAAAAAAATAAAAGCTTGAAAATCATTGCTAGAGATGAACCCTGTACTCTGTTCTATGGGTAAAATTCTCAAGTGTATTATTTCACTTCAAAAAGGTCGGTCATAGAGACTATTTCTCCTTAGGCAGTAGTATCAAGACAAGAAGGCTGGCTTAGTTTAGCTGCTCTAACAAAGTAGCATGGACTGAGTGGTATAAACCATTGAAATGTATTCCTCACAGTTCTGGAGGCTGGAAGTCCTAAATCGGGGGGCCAGCGTGATGGGGTTCTGGTGAGAACCCTCTTCTGTGTTTCAGGTTACCAGCTTCTCATATCCTTGCATGGCAGAAAGGACAGTACCTCACTTGGGAGGGTGCCACCTTCATGACATAATTACTTCCCAAAAGCCCCAACCCCTAATACCATCGCATTGGGGGTTAGGATTTCAAAATTCATAGGATTTCAACATATGAATTTGGGGGTGGGGAACACAAGCCTTTAGTCTCTATCTAACAAGGACTAAGTGCAATTCGTGTGAGAAGTACCAATTGCTTCCTCTTTATATTTCCTGCTAAGAACTCCCTCTCCTGTGAGTGGCCCCTTGGAATCACTTAGGAAGTGGAGTTGCCTAGAGTATGTTTCCCAGATGCTGAACAAATTACTGCAAATGTAATAGCTTTAAATAATTCAAATTTATTATTTTGAAGTTTTGTAGGCTAGAAATCTAAAAAGGGTCTCACTGGCCTGAAATCAAGATGTCAGCAGGGCTGCATTCCTTCCTGGAGGCTCTAAGGGAGAATCTCTTTCCTTTCGCAATTTCTCGAGGCTACCTGTAGCCCTTGGCTTGTGGCCCCTTCCTCCATTTTCAAACCCAGCAATGGTGAGTCAAGTACTTCTCACATTGCATCTCTTTGATCCTCTTCCATAGTCGTATCTCACTCTTACTATCTTCTGCCTCCTCTTCTACTTTTAAGGTTCCTTGTGATTACGTTGGGCCCATTTGGATAATCCAGTATAATCTTTCTTTTATTTATTTATTTATTTAAGCTAGAGAGAGACAGAGAGAGGGACAGATAGGGACAGACAGGCAAGAAGGGAAAGAGATGAGAAACATCAATTCTTTGTTGTGGCTCCTTTGTTGTTCATGGATTGCTTTCTCATAAGTGCCCTGACTGGGGATGGGGGGTGGTGGCTACAGCAGAGTGAGTGACCCCCTGCTCAAGCCAGTGACTTTAGGCTCAAGCCAGCAAGCTTGGGCTTCAAGCCAGCAACTATGGGGTCACGTCTATGATCCCGCGCTCAAGCCAGTGACCCTGTGCTCAAGCTGGTGAGCCCGTGCTCAAGCCAGTGACCTTGGACCTCAGGCATGGGTCCTCTGCATCCCAGTCTATCAGGATAATCTTCTTATTTTTACATTATCTTGATTGTCAACCCTAATTCCATCTTCCATCTTAATTCTCCTTTGCCATGTAATTAACATATTTACAAGTTCTGGGTATTAGAACTTAGACATCATTGAGGGTCATTATTCTGCCTACCACATCTAGAAATAGGTGTTGTAGTATGACAGGTATTCTGAGGATCAGAAAAGTAACACAGAAGAAGCTATAACATAGAGCCATAAATTAGCCTATTTTGAGTTATAGGCTATCCCCATGTGACTGTTAGATAATGTTTATTAAACAGGGACCAAGAGAGTAGCAAGTGAGTATTTCATGTGGGATTAGGGTCACAGGCTGGATTCCACCAGATGATGAAGAGTTCCATGCAGGTCATTTATTAGGGAGTGCTCTTGTGATCAACACCACTGGAAGGGAAAAGAAGGGAAGGGAAGTAAGGAAGATGGTCCAGGCAGGGAGAGAAACTGGGCTGCAGGGTAGTCTCAACAATGGCCTCAGATCCCCAAGGAAGCTGTGAAGCTGTGAGGGAACCACATCTTCATACCCATATTGACCAGTCCTTGGATGTGGACTGCCCCACAAAGGAGGCATGACCTTGATGAGACCTCTTGCTCTGCAGAGGGACTTCCCGGAGAGGAATGACAGCCAAGGGCTATCTGACAGGCAGCTCCAGCAGCTGGGAGATAAGTCCATCAGTGTTGAAGGGGAATCCGGGCAGTTCATCACAGTGCTCACTACAATCGGGCAAAGGACTCTACTTTGGTGTGGTTGTCTGTGAACTGGAGGGTACTCCAAGGCTTGGGGGTAGGCGAGGGACTCAGAGCAGGGAGAGTGTGTATAAGGAGAGATGTAGGGATTTCCCCAGCCAGGCGAAGAGCTAATTCAGAAGGGATGTTTTTCACTGCCTTCTGGGACCCCAATCCCTGCACTCTTAAGCTCCCTATCATCACTGGAAATGACTGATAGAACAAGTGGTGGAGTCACAGGCCTGGAAATTCTGGACAACAAGTAGATTTACCCAGAGTAAGCAAGAAGCCGACCTGGATCAGCTTACTCTCACACACCGATGGTGGGTAATCCAGCAGTATTTATGCGCCTTAATGGCTAGTGCTTGTCATGACTGTTCAGTGAACATGATTACTGATCATATGTCATTACTCTTTATTACCTTGTCATCTGTTAGATGAAAGATGTGATTATTGATCATTTGTGGATTCATGTATTATTTTACTCTCTCCCAGAACTTCTGGCAAGGGATAGTCGTAAGCAGAATAGGAGGCCACCTGCCCCTCAGAGTCACAAGAAAACCCTCCTAATCCCAAAGAACTGCCTTAGTATTCTCTGATGCCCACAGGCCCACCATTAGGGCACAAATCTCTCAATGTCAAGCTCTGATCATGATTTAACTGTAGACACTCTCAGAAGGGGTTATTGCATCCCAGCGAAAGTATATTTTAGAAGTTTTTCTGAAAGAAAATTCTGGAATATTACTAGTAATGTTCCTAGTATGAAAACCCAGCCTCAGGCTTCAATGGGAAGCCATTCAGTGATAATACTTGAAGCCTCAACAAATGTTCACACCAGTAGTAAGATTCAAATAACTTAACAACTGGTTCTCTGTCCTAATGATCGTTTTAAGTATAAAAAACCAATATACCGAAAGGTAGTTTATTATTTCATGCATTTAATACTTAAATAAGAATAAAAGAGATACACAAAATCAGATGTTATAAGAAAGAGTTTTAAAATATTAATAAATATTAAATAATACCTGACAAAAAACAATAAAAACTGTTGTTTAAGATAGTTCCATATTGCTTCCAGATTGACATCCTCACTTGCAATTTTTTTCACCTGTGGACAGAATGAACATTACTACAGGCACTTAGGATATGCTGTTGCACAGATGAACATTAAAAAAGAGTAAAGAATGTAAATTTGTGATTCCCACATTGGGTGGCTGCTCAGGTGCCCATGTTAGAGAGAACCCTGATTACAAGTACCATTTTAACAACCAGTTCACTGAACTCAACAAAAAAAAATCAGGTATCGGTTCTGCTGAACTGATGGCAAAGCAGCTGAATCCCACCTTTGGTTTACATCCTTGGACCCAGTAATTCTATGCCTGTGCATATAACGGTAGAAGACTGGTCTAATTATGGAGTGGACTTCATACACAAGCATGTTTATCACAGAATCATCTGTAATGGTGTAACTTTGGAAACCACTTGAATGTGAAACATTTGGAAAATACTCTAGTAAATATGAGTATATCCACCTAATAAAAAAAATCCCGTCATTAAAAATGAGTTAGGAAGAGTCTGTAATATCCTGACAAAAATATTAATGTTATAAAAGTGAGAAGCTTGGCTTCACATTGGTATGTGCATCTATCTCATCGAAGCCAAGTAAAAAGAAAACCATGCTGGTGAAATACAATATGCAAATAGCAGCCTTGATTTTCTTGGTGGGAGAGTTAGAGGAGCTCTTAAAATCATTTTATTGTCCTCAGTATTTTCAAAGTATGTGATGGGCCTGTAATGCTACTGGGATGCACTCAGGTGTTAAACATGGTGCCTGGAAGTGGCCAGAACTCTCTGGCCCCTCAGGTTCTCAGAGCGACTCCAGGGCATGGGTGGGAGGTTCTGTAAGAGTGGGGACCACCATCAAGTGGCAGTTGGAGGTCGGTGGGTGCAGGCTCAGGAGCCCCGCGAAGAATCTCAGGGCATGGAGCAGGATGGCGTTCTTGGTCTACCAGGAAGTCCCTCTGCACTCCCTGCTAGCCGAGGCAGGGATGGGTTTGGTTGGTTTCCCATGGCCACAGCCATTGAACTCACCGTGAAGCGCCCGGCTCTGCGGCCGGACCCTTGGATTCCTAGCGCAGAGCTGAGTTCACGCGTCTCATGAGCGCTGTGCGAGCTGCACATTCGAACCAGTCCCTGAGTGATTCAGTGCATCCTCAGAGCCTGGGAACCTTGGCTTCCTCAACAGTAAAGTGGGTTCCTACCTCATGGGCGAGGACTGAAGGAGGTAATGCATCTGCAGGATACAGGGGTTATCTATGGCAGTGCCCAATCCCAATGTGGGCAGCCAGCTCAAAGAGGAATTTCCGGACGAACCTGTGTTAGGGACACTACATCAGCACCACTCCTGGCACTGGGCAGGGGGCATTGTGTGCCCTCCAGATCCCTTTAATCTAGAATAAGGATGGTGCTTCATGCTTGTTAAAAGGAATAAATGAGATTGTTAATCCTTTTAGCAGCCCTGAGATTCTGTCTAAAGGGCTGATGTGAACAGAAGTCATTTTCTCAGCCGCCCTTTGCAAGCGGACCCTCGCAACCATTGCCAGGGGTCTGCTCACTTGTACACTGGAGTTAGCAGGTGCGCTGTGAGAATTAAGTGAGAAATACACACAGAGAACATACATTTAATTAAGACTCGGAAATGGTAGCAATTGTTTCTTCACTACGCCCCTCGCACCGGGGTGCAGGTGGGCGGAGAGCAGGCAGAGGCTGTGTGAGGGAAGCCGGCCAGCACAGCCGCAATGGGACTGTGACGGCCCTGCCACTGCGTCTGCCCCTCCGGTTTGCAGGTGCTGCCCCCGGCAGTTCTCACACCTGGTCTTGGAAGCAGGAGTACAGGTGGAACAGGTCCTGATTGAGCCAGCCAAGGGCAGCACAGACAAGAGCAGTGTTTCTAAAAGCCAGCAGGCGAAGGCCCTGAAATCTCAGGGGAGCGAGGCTCTCCACATTAACTTCTTAGAAGTAGCCAACTCCAGGGCTCTCCGAGGTCGGTCCCTCCTCCTCTCTTTACTAAATCAAACTTTATAGAGTAGTAGAGAAAAGAAAATTGCAATGTCTTTATTCCATTGTCCAAACAAAAGGCGTTTCACTTACATTTAAAGTGAACTGTAGGTCCAGCTATAGGGCACTTTCTCTTATAGTCATTGTACTAAGTGCTCTCTGAACTCTTTTCATCTTCACAACCCCTCTCACAATGTTCTGTCCACTTTACATTTTGGAAGACTAAGACTCAGAGATGAAGAGACTTGTTGAAGCTCACAGCTAGAAAGCAGCAGAGCCAGAAGGCACATCTCGACTGGTCCTGACTCTCCACAGTACGCCCTTAACAACTTCAGTACTTTAAGTATATATCCATACCTTCTACTTTAAATAAAATGCTTCTGTATCTTAATTTTTGGAGGCCTCAATAAAGCACTCAGCAGAACACATTTTCTGGGTTCTCCTCTACCCCCCAAATCAGGCTTCCTTCACTAACCCTTTATTCATGGCAGGTATATAATAAAGGCTTGCTGAATCTCTGAACTCGGCTCCACACTTAGTAAGCTTTGATGGGGACTTCACTGCAAACTATCTGCTGCCCAGCCAAACTCTCAGAGTGACACTGAGGGGCTCTACAGTGACACTAGGGTACGGTCCTGCTTGAGAGTCCTCTCCATTCACCTGTTCTAGTTAAATGCACTTCCCCTCCCCACATGTTATTGGGACAAAATGTCCTGTGCCTTCACCGTTTTGTGGCTCCAGATGTTGGATTTAATTTTTTACAAAATTCTGCAGCAGAAATGTGGTTATGAGTCAGGGATGTGTACGTGTGTGGTCGTCTGTGTGTGAAGTCAGTCTCTCAACACCAGCTAAAAATGTGAAGCGGCCCATCTGCCAGGAATTGAGGACACGGTATGCTGCATTTCTAGGTCTTCCTAGGAGTTACATAATCTCTCCCAAAGCCAGGAGGCAGGAGCAGGGTGAAGTCTGGTAGATGTTTTCAAAGAGAAATGCTGAGGAAGGGCTGACCTTGAGAAGACAGGGAGTTCACCAGGCCGTGGAATGTGCTCAGCCTTGGGGCTCAAACAAAAACTGTATTCAGAGGGTGAACGCTCTGTTAAGAACAAACCCTGTCTGTCTCTCTGCTTTGTCATGGGGCTTATCAAGGTGAGCCTTGACCCTGTGGGGCACTGGATATTGAATTTAGGACTGGGCACAGCTGCCAGGCCAGGGCCCTGGTAATCCTCCCAGCCATCTATCTCTAATTAGCAGGCTTCAGGGCCCGCAGCGTCTGGAGGGTCAGGCAGAGGTGAGATAAAAGCTCTCTAGCCTCATCTATCCACAGAAGAAGGCTGCAAAAAGGCACTGTTGGGGAAGGAGAGCTGTGGGCAGGGACATAGCCAGTCCACCCAGGCTTATCAAGGGTGCACTCTGCGTCTGGCCTTGGGGTGGGGGGAGACATCTGATTGGTCTCTTCCCACTGTAGAAAAAAACTCTCCCTGCACCCTATCTTACTTGACTACAGCTTGTTCTGTCAGGGCTCAGTTCAGAGGTCTGAGATGTAGGGCAGCACTTTTTAATGGGGGGTCGTGACCCATTAGCATCTTGTGTAACCAGTTTAATGAGTCACACCCAGAACTTAAAAAAAGATAGGATAGACTATCCAAGGACATTAGACATAACAAAGGTCCATGTTGTTTCAATTATGTATAAGAAATTAATTCTTATTGGTGACTAGTAGTAAAAGAAGAAAAAATGAAAGAAAGAAAGCCTCTGGCTCAGAGGCTATATCTATCCGCAGCCCTCTCCCTGTGAAACCCTGACACCCTGGCCCAGTCGAGTTCAGACAAGAAGGACATTAATCATTTCACTTAAAGGGAAGTCCAGGGGTGGGACTGGCCCCACAGTACTAGATACAGGCTCCATACTGCCACCAAAGATGCCCAGCCTTCAGGGTGGGTTTCATCCTCAGGCTGGTGGCAAGGTGGCTGCAGAAGCTCTATGTCACGTCCAGAGGACATCCGCAGAGAGCAGAGACCGGCTCTTCTCATGTCTCTGAAGGGTGGTCCTTCCTGGGAGCTCTCTGGCTGACTTCTCCATTCCAGTGTAGGTTTGGTCACAACTCTAGCCCTAAACCGATCACTGGCAAGGAGTATGTGACTCCCGTGCATAGATGAGGATGAGCAGGAGAGACCCCCAGAGCTGGAGAGGAGAGGGGAGGGGGATGCCTAGGCAAATAAGGGAAGGAGACCAAACAGCCCAGGAGAAGGTGCTGCAATGTCTGAGACTGACAGGGGCCTAGCATCTAGAACACGTAAGAGACTTTTACAAACCAGGAAAAGGAGAGTGAACCTAGAGGAAAAATGGGCAAAGGTATGAACATGTGATTTTTAGAAGAATTCACCTTAAAAGGTAACAAATATATGACAGAATACTCAAAATCATTGTTAACCACCAAAGAGAGAAATTTAGATGCGACTTTACACCCATTACATTGGCAGTGGAAAAACAGAGTAATTTCAGCTGTTGACAGGATGTGGGGACTTGGAACCACACGTGGGAGTGTGGACTGGTGCAGCCATTGTGGGAGGGAGGCCTGGTTGTCTGGTCAAATTATGTAAATCATACACCCTGTGGCCTGCTGTTTTGATCCTAGGGAAATTCTCACAAAGGCCATGGGAGATGCATGTGAGGATGTCCTCTGCAGCTTTACTTGTGGTGGAGGGGAGTTGTCACAACCCCGGTGTCCATCACTGAGAGAAAGAAGAGGGCAAATGGGGTGGCTGCCCCGACAGGCTCCACACCAGTGTTTTTCAGCCACTGGTCCATTTCATATAATGACAGGGTAGTTTAACTCTTGTGGACTGACACAAAATTTCTAAATTTCTGATGGGCCAGGGGTTGAAAATCATTGCTCTATGTAGCAGTTAGAAGAGATGGATTAGAGCCTGACCAGGCAGTGGCGCAGTGGATAGAGCATCGGATTGGGATGCTGAAGACCCAGGTTTGAGACCCCGAGGTCGCCAGCTTGAGCACAGGCTCATCTGGTTTGAGCAAAGCTCACCAGCTTGGACCCAAGGTCGCTGGCTCGAACAAGGGGTTCCTCCATCTGCTGAAGGCCCGCGGTCAAGGCACATATGAGAAATCAATCAATGAACAACTAAGGTGTGGCAACGAAAAACTGATTGATGCTTCTCATCTTTCTCCCTTCCTGTCTGTCTCTGTAAAAAGAAAATAATAATAAAAATAAATATCAACAAATATTTTTTTAAAAAAAGAAGAGATGGATTAGAAACACCCATGGTAGCCCTGGCCAGTTGGCTCAGTAGTAGAGCAGTGGCCCAGTGTGTGGAAGTCCTGGGTTCGACTCCTGGCCAGGGCACACAGGAGAAGCGTCCATCTGCTTCTCCACCCTTCCCTCTCTCCTTTCTCTCTATCTCTCTCTTCCCCTCCCGCAGCCAAGGCTCCATTGGAGCAAAGTTGGCCTCGGGCGCTGAGGATGGCTCCATGGCCTCTGCCTCAGGCACTAACATGGTCCGGTTGCAATGGAGCAATGCCCCAGATGGGCAAAGCATTGCTCCCTGGTGGGCATGTCGGGTGAATCCTGGTTGGGCGCATGTGGGAGTCTGTCTCTCTGCCTCCCTGCTTCTCACTTCAGAAAAATACCAAAAAAAAAAAAGGAACACTCATGGTGACACAGATAGACCTTAACAACAATGTGTTTTGTTTTGTTTTTAAATTCTACTAAGTGGTTGTAAGTTCTTTAAAAGGTCATTTTCTGTTGGAGATACATACTGAAGTATTTCTGGGTGAAATGCTATAATGTCTTGACTTTGCAGATAATACTGAAAGAAAAAGTAAGCATGGAGAGGAGAGGACAGATGAAACAAAACTGGCAAAATGTTGGCAATTGTTCAAACTTGTGGTGTTATGTTATTTCTACTTTTGTGTATCTTAGAAATTTTGCATAATAGAAGTTTTTTTAGGTTTCTGTTTATTTAACTGAGAGAAGGGGAGATAGTCAGGTTCCTACATGCGCACCAACTGGATTCACCTGGCAACCCCAATCTGGAAATGATGCTATCCTCAGTGCCTAGGCCATGCTTGGACCAACCAAGACACTGACTGCAGGAGAAGAGAGAGAGAAGGGGGAGAGGGAGGAGGAGAAGCAGGTGGTCGCTTCTCATGTGTGCCCTGACCAGGGATTGAACCCAGAACATCCATATACCAGGCTGACTCTCTATCCACTGAGCAACCGGCCAAGGCCAGAATAAGTTTTAAATAGCAAGCAAAAAACAATATAGTACCCATGCTGTAAGAACACTAAAATAAAAGATACATATTAAAATAATACCCATAGGGGAATTGGGTATGGTGAATAAAATGGAAAAGAAAATAAATAAATTTGATTTTCCATCAGGAAGGCCCAGAAAGTTCTGGTTGCTCCCCGCCAGTGGAGTTGGGAAGGGTAAGGACAGGTGGGGGTGGGGGGGATGTGTGTTTGCAGTCAGCCAGTGGAGCCCACCTTTATTTTCTCAAGGAGCCTCCTCCTGTCTCCCAAGGTGCTGTCAGGTTCTTCCTGTGGGTTTCTACAACACAGAGCACTTTCTATTCTGGAACTTACTTCATGCATCTTAGACCTACTGTGAGTAACAGGACCTGGGACTGTGTTGCACTTTGTTCAGTAGCACACCCCAGTGTGTGTACAGGGCCTGCTACACTGGTGGACTCTGTGCACAGGACCCGCCACACTGGTACACTCTGTGCACAGGACCCTTCATGCTGGTGCACGTGGTCACTCTGTGCACAGGACCTGCCACACTGGTGCATTCTGTGGAACCTGTTTAATGGAATGCCAAGGCTGGTGGAGCATTACCTCATTTTATTCATAAAACAACTCTATGGAGTAGGAAACGGTACTTTCCCTATTTGGTTAACAAGGATATGGAGGCTCAGAGAGGTTAAGAAACTTGCCTGAGGTCATACAGCTAAAGTGTGGCAGAGCCAGGAGCCAGTCAGACCGTCTGCCACAGACCATATTGTCAATCACTGTACCATACAGTCTTGAGGGAGGGGTGGAGACTATTGATGTTGGTAGGAGAAGCTAACACACCTGGAGCATTTTGAGAGCATCAGTGGACCCTCCCACACCAAGAGCTGGAGGTGGGGGTGCAGGTGTGGTTGAGAAGGAAATGGAGTGACCAGGGAGATGTGAAACAAAGGATAAGAGCCTGCTGAAAATAGCGAGGGAGGTGAGCATGTGATCATGAGGGAGTCTGAGTGCATCTCTGAACTGGGTTGAGATGGTAGGCAGAGGCCCACTCTCCCCTGGGGTGTCTGTCTTCTCATAGGTAGTTCTTAATCACTTCTCAGCGGGTAGTGGTTTGGCCCTCCAGGGGACATCTGACAGTGTCTGGGAAGAGAGGGGGTGACTTAGTGTCATCCAGTAGGTAGGGGCAAGGGATACTGCTGAAATTGCTACAGCACACAATGCACAGCACAGCCCCAAACAGAGAATTAATTATTCAGCATGTCAACAGTGCCAAGATGGAGAAACATTGCTCTTGGCCTATCAGTCACTCTTATCCTGTGAGATAGTTTGGACCATTCACCCCTGTGCTTCCTACGGTCCTCCTCTCTCAGCTTCCAAAGCTCCACATACAAGGACCTGGCAAAGACAGGGTATTGTCCAGAGGAGCCCGCATGCTGGCCTGGCCTAGGGAGCTTCACATGCTGGTGGCATTTCCTTTGATGGCTCATTCCGCTGCCCCACGGTGCCTTCCCACTCTGATATTTTGTCCTAAAGGTGTGCTGGTGAACGTTTAACTGGGTCTCTGGGAAAACAAACCCTGGTTTGCAGCATTTGACGATTTCCATGGTGTAAATATTCCAGACCCAGCCAATTTCAAGCTACTAGTGTGAAGGCAGCTGGCTTGCAACATTCCTGAAAATTTAGAAATTAAAATAACTATCAGGAGCCATCTCTCACACATGGCTGCTTAGGCCCACCTTCTTTTTTATTTTTTTCTCTTCTATCTGGTTTTTTTTGTGCCCCTCCCCTCCCCCCACTCCCTCCCTCTCCTTCCTTCTCCTTCCTCCTCTATCCCCCCTACCAGTTACCATCACATTTTTGTCCACGTCTCCCAAGTCTCATTTTTATGTCCCATCTATGTATGGAATCATATAGTTCTTAGTTTTTTCTGATTTATTTATTTCACTCAGTATAATGTTATCAAGGTCCATCCATGTTATTGTAAATGATCCGATGTCATCATTTCTTATGGCTACTTTCTAATCTTCATAATCTGTCTTAAGCCACACTAGCCAAACCAAATAAAAGTTTATTTCTCATTCCTCCTCCAACATAGGTATTCCTGATACAGCAGCTCCAACCCGCTCCTTCTGTCTTGTGTTGGTTTACCCTTCTCTAGGACAGGTGCTCTCAAACTTCAGTGTGTATCAGGATCAGATGGAGCTGAAAATGCAATTCCCCAGACTTCTGGTGAAGCAGGTCTAGGGGGAGCCTGAGAATGTGCCTTTTCTTACAAGTTCCCAGGTGCTGCTGCTGAACAGGGCACAGCTGCTGAGAACCACTGTTCTAGGGCAACGGGTCTTAACCATGGCTGTCCATTGGAATCATCAGGAGAGTTTCGAGCCCTCCTGATGGTGGGGCTTTCCTTCCAGAGGCCCTGATTCAGCTGGTTGGGGAGGCAGCCTGGTCATGGAGATCGTTAAAGCTTCTCAGCCAAAGATGAGAACCACACACCCAGGCACTGAGCAGAGCCCTGCCCACATTTCTCTTCCCTTCATCTCCACAGCACCATAACGTGGGAGGTGTGGCTGTTACCTCTGTTTTGCAGACAGAAAGGCAAAGTAAGTTCCTTTTCCAGAGGAAGCTGGCTACCAAACCACTGCTGAGACCCCTTCTCTTGAGACACCAAAGGTGGTAGAGATGAGGGTGAAAGGGAAATCCAGCACATGAAATTATCTGGGCCTGAACGCCATGCAGCCCCACAGCCCATCCCAAGCCTAGCCGGGGTGCCCTGTCCCACATGCTCTGTCGCAGGGGGTCTGAAGCTTTCTGTGCACTGGTCAATCTCCAAGATGATCTGCCAGGGAGAGCCTTGCCTTCTCTTCTTAACTACATGAGGTCATAAACGCCTCCTCTTTGCTTCTTTGAACTTCTATTTATTTTTGATACATTAAATGATTTTATTTTTTGAAGTATAATTGGCATAGAACATGATACTAGTTTTAGGTATATAATATAATTAATTGTGAAATGATTACCACAATAATTCTAGTTAAAATCTGTCAGCAGCCCTGGCTGGTTGGCTCAGTGGTAGAGCGTCGGCCTGGCGTGCAGGAGTCCTGGGTTCGATTCCCGGCCAGGGCACACAGAGAAGTGCCCATCTGCTTCTCCACCCTTCTCCCTCTCCTTTCTATCTCTCTTCCCCTCCCGCAGCCAAGGTTCCATTGGAGTCAAGTTGCCCCGGGGGCTGAGGATGGTTCTATGGCCTCTGCCTCAGGCTCTAGAATGGCTCTGGTTGCAACAGAGCAACGCCCCAGATGGGCGGAGCATCGCCTCCTGGTGGGCATGCTGGGTAGATCCCAGTCCAGCGCATGCGGGAGTCTGACTGCCTCCCCGTTTCCAACTTCAGAAAAATACAAAAAAAATACAAAAAAAAAAAAAATCTGTCAGCATACCTAGTTACATTTTTTTTTCTTGTGATGAGAACTTTTAAGATCTACTCTCTTAGCCACGTTCAAATATGCAATACAGTATATTAACTACAGCCACCATGCTGCACATTACCTCTCCATGTTCCTTTTGATCTCCTTCACCCATTTGGTTTACCCCAACTCCTCCCTCACCTTTAGCAATCACTAATCTGTTCTTTGTATCTATGAGCCCAGTTTTTTGGATTGTTTGTTTTGGAGTCTATATATAAGTTAGATCATATAATATCTGTCTTTCGCTGTCTGAATTATTTTACTTATTATACCTCAAGGCCATTTATGTTGCAAATGGTAAGATTTCCTTCTTTTTATGGCTGAATATTCCCGTGTGCTTGCTTTCATGCATGGGTCTGAATGTATCTTTGTGTAGACTTTTAGGTTGTTTCCATATCTTGACTATTGTAAATAATGCAGCAATGAACACAGGGTTTTTTCAAGTTAGTGTTTTCATATTCTTTAGGTAAAGATTCAGGAGTGAAATGAATGGATCATATAGTAGTTCTATTTTTAATTTTTGAGGTATCTCCATACTGTTTTCTATAATGTCTGTACCAATTTACATTCCCACCAACAGTGCACAAGGGCTTCCTTTCTTCCACATACTTGCCAACACTTGTTATTTTGTCATTTATGATAGCCATTCTAACAGGTGTGAGCTGATAGCTCGTTGTGGTTTTGATTTGCATTTCCCTGATGATTACTGATGTTGAGTGCCTTCTCATGTATGTATGGAACATCTGATGTCTTCTTTAGAAATATGCCTATTCGGATCCTCTGCCCATTTTTCAATTGGACTGTTTGTTTTTTGCTTTTGTGAGTTGTTTATGTCTTTTGGCTATTAACCCCTTATCAGATATATGACTGGCAATTTTTTTCTTTCATTTGTTAGGTTGCCTTTTCAATTTGTTTGCTGTGCAGAAGCTTTTTAGTTTCATGTAGTTCCACTTGTTTATTTTACTTTTGTTAACTTTGCTTTGATGTCAAATCCAAAAAATCATTAACAAGACTGATGTCGAGGAATTTTCTTCTAAGACTTTTATAGTTTCAATGTTTGTCTTTTTAATCCATTTTGAGTTAATTTGATGTATCGTATAAAATAGTGGTCCAGTTCAATTTTTTGCATGTGGCTGTCCAGTTTTCCCAACACCAGTTATTGAAGATACTGTCCTTTCCCTATTGTATATTTTTGGCTCCTTTGTCAAAATTAATTAATCATATATGCATTGATATATTCCTGGACTCTCTTTTTTGTTACATTGATCTATGTGTCTGTTTTTATATAAATACCATACTGCTTTGATTACTATCACTTTGTAATATAGTTTCAAATCAGGATGATTGATGCCTCCAGCTTTGTTTTTCTTTCTCAAGAATGCTTTCATAGCGTGCAGAGGACCCGGGTTCGATTCCCGGCCAGGGCACACAGGAGAAGCGCCCATTTGCTCCTCCACCCCTCCGCCGCGCTTTCCTCTCTGTCTCTCTCTTCCCCTCCTGCAGCCAAGGCTCCATTGGAGCAAAAATGGCCCGGGCGCTGGGGATAGCTCTGTGGCCTCTGCCTCAGTTGCTAGAGTGGCTCTGGTCGCAACATGGCGACGCCCAGGATGGGCAGAGCATCGCCCCCTGGTGGGCAGAGCGTCGCCCCTGGTGGGCGTGCCGGGTGGATCCCGGTCGGGCGCATGCGGGAGTCTGTCAGACTGTCTCTCCCTGTTTCCAGCTTCAGAAAAAAAAAAAAAAAAAAAAGAATGCTTTCACTATTCGGGGTTTTTTGTGACCCATCCAAATTTTAGGATTTTTTTTTTCTGGATCTGTAAAAAATGCTACTGGAATGTTAGGGATTGCATTGAATCTGTAGCTTGGTTTGGGTATTATGGACGTTTAAACAATATTACTTTTTCCAGTCCATAAGCATGGAATATCTTTCCATTTATTTGTCATCTTTAATTTTTTAATCAGTGTTTTTATAGTTTTCAGTGTACAGGTCCTTCATGGTTAAATTTATTTTTAGTTTTTTTTACTCTTGATACAATTGTAAATGGGATTGTTTCTTAATTACTCTAGTAGTTTGTCATTAGTATATAGAAACACAAGAGATTTTTGCATATTGGTTTTTTATGTTGTAACTTTACTGAATTCATCTATTAGTTCTAATAGTTTTTTGTTGGAGTCTAGAGTTTTCTATATACAATATCATGTCATCTGCAAATAGTAACATTTTTTCTTCTTCCATTCCAATTTGGATGCCTTTTTTCTTCCCTAAGAATTCTGGTTAGAATTCCCAAAATTATGTTGAATAAAAGTGGGTATTTTTGTCTTGTTCCTGATCTTAGAGGAAAAGTTTTTAGTTTTTCACCATTGAGTATGATGTTATCTGTGGATTTGTCATATATGGCCTTTATTAAGTAGAGTATGTTCATTCTATACCCACTTTGTTGAGCTTTTATCATAGATGCATGTTAAACCTTGTCAAATGCCTTTTCTGCATCTGTTGAGATAATATATTAGATTTTAATACTTCATTTCATTAATGGGTATCACATTGATTGATTTGCCAATGTTGGACCATCCCCACATCCCTGGAATAAATCCAATTTGATCATGGCATATTATGTTTTAAATGTATTGTTGAATTTGTTTTGCTAATATTTTGTTGAGGTTTTTGCAAGTATGTTTATCGGGGATACTGACCTGTAATTTAATTTTATTGTGCTGGCCTCGTGAGTTTGGAAGTGTTCCCTTTTCTTCTGTTTTTTGAAAGAGTTCAAGAAGGGTTGATATTAAGTTTTCTTTAAATGTTTGGTAGAATTTGCCAGTGAAGCTGTCTGGTCCTTGACTTTGGCTGGGAGGTTTTTAATTACTGATTCAATATTTTTCCTAGTAATATGGTTTGTTCAGACTTTCTATTTCTTTGGTAGATTGTATGTTTTTAGAAATTTATGCATTCCTTGTAGGTTGTCCAATTTGCTGGTGTATTATTGTTCATAGTAATCCTTTATGACCCTTTGCATTTTTATTAATCCTTCATATTTCTGTTGTATTGTTTTCTCTCTCATTTCTGATTTTATTTGAGGCCTCACTTTTCCTGATGACTCTAGCTATAGATTTGCTAATTTTGTTTCTCTTTTCAAAAATCCAGCTCCTAGTTTTATTTATATTTTCTATTTTTTAAAGTCTCTATTTCATTTCTTTCTGCTCTGATCTTTGTTATTTCCTTTCTTCTACTAACTTTTGGCTTTGTTAGGTTTTTTTCCCCTAGGCATTTATTGCTATTAACTTCCCTCTTAGAACTGCTTTAGCTGCATCCCATAAGTTTTGGTATGTGTACTTTCATTTTCATTTGTCTCATGATATTTTTTAAATTTCTGTTTTGATTTCTTCTTTGTTCCATTGGTTGTTCAGTAGTATGTTGTTTAATCTACACATAATTTTCTAGTTTTCATCTTGTTATGAATTTCTAGTTTCATATAATTTTGCTTAGAAAAGATGCTTGATAAATACCTATCTTCTTAAATTTATTAAGATTTGTTTTCTGGCCTAACATGTGATCTGTTCTGGAGAATGTTCCATGTGCATTTGACCAAGGGGTGCCCTCTGGACACCAGACTTTAACACCAGGCACCAGAGGTGTGTAAAACTTCCCTCTGGGAAACACTGGTGCTTTGGAAAATGGCAGAGGAAGGGTGCAAAGACAGTGCCTGCCTTCCAAGGTCTCTGGAAAGGGTACAGTAGGCCCTTGGATGTGTTTAATTAGAAGCCTGCCCCACAGGCCACAGCTCTGAAGAGAAGCTAATAAATATGCCTCTTTCATAGAGAGACTGGGCTCCTCTGACTGTTGCTGCTTGCTGTGCCCTGGGGATAGCAGTCATTTAAGAACTCTTTCTCCAGCCCTGGCCAGTTGGCTCAGTGGTAGAGTGTCAGACTGGCATCTGGATGTCCTGGGTTCAATTCCCAGTTGGGGCACATGGAGAAGTGGCCATCTGCTTCTCCACCTTTCCTCTTCCCCTTTCTGTCTGTCTGTCTGTCTGTCTCTCTCTTCCCCTCCTGCAACCAACCATGCCTTAATTGGTTCAAGTGCATTGGCCCCGGGCACTGAGGATGGCTCTGTGGAACCTCTACCTCAGGTGCTAAAAATAGCTCAGTTATGAGCATGGCCCTAGATGGGGGTTGCCAGGTGGATCCTAGTCAGAGCACATGCAGGAGTCTTCTCCCCTCCTCTCACTTGGAAAAGAAAAAAAAATAGAACTCTTTCTCCCTTGCTTCCAGTTCTGTGGGACCCTTGAACATAAGCTCTGCTGGCCCCCAGAGCCAGGTGATCTAGAGGTGTATCCTGGGCAGCAGCTAAATAATCAGGTGCCAGAGGAGAAATACATGCTTCTTTTGGGAGATCCTGGCAACCTGGAGCAGCCCAAGGGCAAGGGCAGAGATGGCACCCACCCACTAATGAGGCAGTGGGAGCCAAAGACAGCACCCACCAGTCCCCATCCCACAGAGCCCAGAAGGCCCCTAGGTGTGTGTTCAGTCAGCTGTCTGCCCCTCAACCAGTGGATTAAGATAAGCAAATAAGCCTGTTTCCTGTGGAGTCTGGGCAACTCCCTGGTCTCTGCTGAGGGAGTCTGAGCTCACGGACCCATGAAGAGCCATTTCTCAGTTTGCTGTCGTCCTGTGGACCCCAGGTTCACTGGTTTTCAAAGCTGGGTATTTTGCAGGCCCCTCTCTCAGATGCAGGTCTTAAAAGTTGAGGCACCTGATGTGGGGTTCACACGCTTCGCTTCTCAGGGAGAAGCTGAGAGATGTGGGTCCCCACTGAATCATGGGTCCCCATGCCAAGGGTGAGTTTATGGCCAGACTGCGTCTCAGCCTTTCTGACACGCTTCCATGTGGGTTTTTCCACTGGCCCGATGTGTAGGAGTTGCTCAGCTAGGTTTTAGGTTTTCTTCATTTTCTTCCAGAGGAAATTGTTCCATATGTAGTTGCAGATTCGGGGTCTGTGGGAGGAGAATTCAGGATCTTCCCACATCACCATCTTTAACTAGAACCCTCCCTTCTTTTCAAATAGGGAGTGCTGGCCACTGTACTAACTGCCTGCTTCTCTTTTTTAGGGTAGTGAGCTGAGCACCAGGGATCAAACAGAAAGGACAGGTTGCCGGACCTCATGCCTCATGGGGATTTTACAGGTTAACAGGGGAAAATGGATATTATATTTATTATGTGACTGAGTAATAAATAGTTAGAATGTTAAGTTCTATGAAGAAGTTGAGTACTAAGCAGAGAGAGAGGGGGGCCCTAATTTACAGACTGTTAACAGTCTGGGCATAGATCTTCCCTCGGTGAAGTTTCAGCCCTGATTCAAAAAACAGACATAAGGTAAAAGTAAAATATTAAAACATGGCTGCTTGGACAACAGAAGAAAGTCTGGTAATGAGCATTCATTCATTCAAAAAGCACTGATTGTGCTAGGTGTTGAGGCTGGTCTCTGCGCTCAGGAATTCTAGGGAACACACCATCAACAGAGGCCTAAGTAAGATGTGCAAAAAGCAAGGGCCCAATGAGCCTTTCCCAAGGAGGAAAGGCCCAGATGGTATCCAGAAAGATGTGTCAGTTAGCAGGAGGATGCTGCTTGGGCCATGTTGGGTGGGTTAGAAGGGTGATGCCGCCAAGGGGTCTTGTAGAACAGCCGGGAGAGTGGAATGTAGTGCGTTAGGACTGCCCAGCAGTTTGAAGGGCTGAGCAGAGATGGATTTGTGTGCTGGGGTCCAGGGTGAAGAATGGATGGTGAAGAGGCAGCCAAGTGGAGCTTGGAAGATGAGGGAGAACAGTGGTGCTCAGATTTTGATGTGTCAATCACCTGGAAGGCTTAACAAAACAGATTGCTGAGTCCCATCCCATTTCTGATTCAGTAGCCCTGAGTGAGAATGGCAGGTGACGCTAGCCTTGAGAAAATGCTCTGAGAATCACTGGACTAGAGGAAGACAGGAAGGAAGGTGCCTAGGAGGCTGTTGCAGTTGTCCCGGTGTGAAGGTGGTGGCGGCAGGGAACAGTGTTTACTGAGCACCAGCCACTGTGCTAATAAATCCCTTTAACAACTCCAAAACACCATCCTCATTCCAGAGTCAGTGAAGAACAAAGAGGCTAGGTTCTGAGTTCCATTGTCAGTCAGTGACGGATCACTATCTGTTTCTAGACTTTTAAGATATAAAGCCAGTTCTCAGCTTCCACACTGGAATCAACAGACTGATCAGAGGCATGGCTGGGGCCACAGCAAGGTGGGGGCGAGAGAAGTCTCCCGTCGTCTCCACTCCAGATTTCTGACAAGGACAGAAGTCACTGCCTAGAGCATGTTCATTCTGAGGGGTCTCAAACTCAGGTCTGTCATTGGGGTTAAAACTCCAGTTAGCTGTTTCCAAACAAATACAGATGTCCAGGAGATGACTGGATTTGGGTCTGTGGCTCAGGAGGCAATCAGATTGGAGACTTGGAAATTAGAAACCCCAGGAAAAATACAGTGTGTCCGTAAAGTCATGGTGCACTTTTGACCGGTCACAGGAAAGGAACAAAAGACGATAGAAATGTGAAATCTGCACCAAATAAAAGGAAAACCCTCCCAGTTTCTGTAGGATGATGTGGCAGCATCACACACATGCGCAGATGACGACCTAACACCGTGTATACAGCGGAGCAGCCCACAGCCATGCCAGTTGAGATGTGGACGGTACAGAGGAAAGTTCAGTGTGTTCTATGGCTCACTAAATTCGAATCCATGACCAAAGTGCAACGTGAATATCAGCACGTTTATAACAAAGCGCCACCACATAGGAATAACATTACTCGGTGGGATAAGCAGTTGAAGGAAACCGGCAGTTTGGTGGAGAAACCCCGTTCTGGTAGGCCATCAGTCAGTGACGAGTCTGTAGAGGCTATACGGGATACCTACCTAAGGAACCCTAAAAAATCTATGCGTGAGCCCACATCGAACTGCACTGAATAGGTATGAAACTGGGAGAGTTTTCCTTTTATTTGGCGCAGATTTCACATTTCTATCGTCTTTTGCTTTCCTGTGACCAGTCAAAAGTGCACCATGACTTGACGGACACACTGTAGGAGGCAGGCAGAGGGAAGGGATGGGGGGGGGGGGGGCTCTGAGGAAACTGACAGCCCAGAGCAGGTGGAGAGGAGGTGAAAGCAAAGGAGAAGGCAGAGATGAGGAATCTGCAGGAAGCCTGTGATGGAGGCACAGAGGCCAAGAAAGGGCTGGCATGTGCCCGCTGAATTTAATAATGAGGTCAGTGGTGACCTTAACCAGGGCACTTTCAGTGGACTGGTGTTCATAGGACACGGAGGGATGATTGGGAGAGAGCAAGTCAGTGACTCTTAGAATTCTGTGAAAGGAAGGAGACTAGACAAAGGTCAGGAACCAGGAACCAGTAAGGACCTTTTTTTTCTTTTGAGAGAGATGAGAAGCATCAACTAGTAGCTGTGGCACTTTAGTTGTTCACTGATTGCTTCTCATACGTGCCTGGACCAGGGGGCTTTAGCCTAGCCAGTGACCTTGGGCTTAAGCCAGCAACCTCAGGGTTTCAAACCTGGGACCTTAGTGTCCCAGGTCGGTGCTCTATCCACTGTGCAAACACCAGTCAGGCCAGGATCTTGGAAATAACCATCGAGAGTTTAGCTAAGCTACCGAGGTGGCCAAAGGGGCATGTGGCCAAGTGTCAGGAGGGCATGGGGAGGTAGTCGGGAAGGCACTACAGAAGGCAGTCAGGGGGGTTGGGTGCAGGTTTTTAGGTTTGACAGTTGGTAGCTAGGGTCAGGACTCAGCAGCTGTTTCTGGAATGGTCCAGGAGTGATTTTTAGCTGCTACAGACAGGGCTAAAGTGAGTCTGTGTGTGAAGATGTCAAAATGAGAGCTGTTTTTAGAAAGCTTGGAAAGATTGGCCCATTAGGTCTGTTTTTGGTACCAGCTTTATGCAATGCTTATCTGCTTTCCTTAGATTGAACGTTTAGCTATAGAACTTTTTATCTAAAGGATTGTCAAACAGAAAAAGGCAGAAGTGTTCTGGTGGGAGGTTCCAACCTTGAGTGCTGGTCACTTCCAGACTATGCGAAGGGGAGGGGAGGGGAATGGGCAGTTCCCATATGCTAGCCTGCCACTGTCCCCCAGCCTCCCTTTGACCTGCTCTGCCCTCCCTCTGGGTGTTCCTGGAAATCCAGGGCTATTTAGAGGTGTCTGGGAAGCCTGGCTGGGAAGCTATCGGGGGGGGCCCCCTCCAAGGTCGACTGTCTCGGGCTGCTTCACATTCTAAGTCATGGAATGGCCATGACCTTCATCACAGTAGTGTATTCACTAACCTGCCAGGGGTGCCAGCACACAGGCATGGGAGGCGTGGGGGGAGGGGGGCACACAGCAAACCTCGGACAAGCCTGTGCCAGTCTAGTCTAAGCACACGAGTGGCCTCATTCCTGTCATTACCGCTGAGTCAGTGACATGCAGGATGTCCTCAGGGAAGACCTGTTACTGCTCATCGCCTGGCCCTCTTACCCCGAGGTCACATAGTTGGTTCTTCAGATTCGTCCTAGTTTCCTCATGTTGGGGTGAACAGACTAGCTCTTTAAAGGACCTGCTTACACATGTAAAGCTCATCTTGGAAGAAAGTGCCCATGCAAAGGGAGGAAGTAGGGTTAGATGAAGAGTCACAGAGTAGCTGGACAGGATGGGGGACAGTGGCCAGCCAGTATGTGGAACTACTTGTCCCCTCCCTGCTGTGCAGGCTGGAAGTAACCAGCACTCAAGACCTGCCAGGTCTTGCTCAAGAGGCATGAGCAGAGAATTAAGCTCATCTGGTAGATCATGATCCTTGTCTGGTGCCAGACATAAGGATGTGTTGCTGCTTGAAGCAAGGGCAGCCGGCAGCGCTCAGGATGAGCGCAGGTGGTAGACAGCTGTTTACCCTTTGAGCAGGTGGTGTTCTCAAACATAACCCTGGAAGTGAGCAGATCGCTTCCGCCTTTTTTCTTAAGCGCCTTCTAGCACACAGCCACTTTCTGAGTGGAGCTACAGGACGCTCAATTAGGAACCACCTGTGTGGAGGTGAAGGGCCATGTACACATAGGTTTCTGCTTCTCAGACTAACTTTGGTCTAGAGACACTTGAAGCTGTTCCAGGACTGAGGGAGACAGTAGGCGGGGCTGTGGCCAGGACAGGGGGAGGGGCCTCCGCTGCTGTTGACCCGGCGCTTGCTAACCCTTCCTGGGACATGTATTTCTGTGAAGAAGCAGGTGTTAAGGCAGCTGGAGGGTTTGGGCCAGACCAGAGGTAGCCTGCAGGAAAGGAGTCCATGTGAGCTCAGAAACAGACCAAAAGGGCAGGGCAGACAGTTCCCTTAGTGACTCAATCACCTGGAGAGCTTACTAAAACCAGCCACTGAGTGGCTGGGGGCTCCGGGCTTGCCCTGCTAGTAAATTCCCAGGTGGTGCTGACAGGACCGCAGCACCGGTCCAACGTGACACCACAGATATCTGGTCCACAGAAGTGATGAGGGCACAAGACAAATTCCATTATAATAGCCATCTTTATTTGTAAAAATCCAGATATAAAATGTATTCTTTCAGTCTTTCCGAGATTTCCTTTTTACAAAAACAAAAAGGCACATAAAAACCTTCCCCACTGTCGTTCCACAGATGATGTTTGTCAGGCAGCCCCCCTCCCCCCATGCTTCATTCCGGACGTCGCGCTCCCCCCACATGCTTTAGTGCTTTCCTACCAGGGTCGAGTTCTGAATTCCAAGACTGAAGTACACAAAGAGGGGGGGGTGAGGGGTGCAGAGTGTGTGGCAGGTGCTCCATGGCGTGCAGGATGGGGCTCTAGTTAGTAGTAGGTCTCCTTCTCCACCCAGCCTGCGGGCAGAGGGGACAAGACAGGTGCAGTGAAAAAGCTGCATGAACCGCCCTGAGGGAACAGAGCCAATGGAGGGGGAGGTTTTGACCCCAATTCAGTATGGGAGCTCAACTGTATTTATTTGTTCTTTTCTTTTTTTAAGAGTATTGTGCTCATTGGAAAGGTGGTCTAGATTTCTGACAGTTCTCACTGCTTTGTATCTGATCAGTTTTGAAACCGTGATTGAGCTTCCAGTCTTAGGGTGGGACAGCAACCACAGTGAGTTCACAGCTGGTCCAACGGCCTTACCCAATCAGGGGCGCCACGGAGGGAGAAGACACCCACAGGAAACAGAAGCCCACCGCCCCTCCGGCTCCCTCCAAAACTAACAACGCATCTAATTTACCTCCAGGGCTTCGCCTGATGATGAGCTTTCTGACTTCATCGTACACGAAGATGAGCAGAGAGTAGGGGAAGGCACAGAACCACCAGGTGGGTCTGGAAACAGAGCGAGCACCAGTTTATACAGAGCACACACAGACGGCTGACCAACAGCATCGCGCTCTGTGCACCCAGGGCCCAGAGGCAGAGGAATCTGACTGCAGACTTATAAAGGAATCCCCTCCCCATCCTCAGTTTGAGTCATAAGAATCAGTTTTTAAGGAAGTTTAGAGGTTTTGTTGACTGGACATTTTCTCCTCTTGGTAAAGTGTTTAAGACGCTCAAGTAATTTGTGTGATGCTGTCTGAACAGAACTACCCTGTAGGTCACAGCCAACTTATTCACCCCAAGTCTGGTCTGACAGTGAAGCTGGGACATGGCTTTGTGTCCCGAGTACCAAACCCGGGGAATGAACATGCTGAGCCCTGACAGATCAGAGGCCATCAGGGGCGGAGAGAGGTTCCCGCTCCCTTCCACACCAGAGCCTGGGCGGGGCTCTGGCAGCCCCCATCCCTTCCTGTCCTGTGTATCCTCCTCACAGCTAAAAGATGTCCTCACTTGACTCAGGCACCAGAGTAACTAAACCACCTTCCAAACTGGGTCGAATCTGTCAAATTCTCTAGTCATAGTAAAACGTCCGGAGGCCCTACTCTACATTAGTGTGAGTTCCTCTTGGAGAGCTTGGATTCTCCTAGCCCCCCTCCTGATAAATGGTGGCCCCAGATGCTAGAATTCACTGGGATCTGACCTGACCCACTGTGTGCCACCTCTGTGCAGGGTGCCGGGGATACTATGTCAAAATGAGCATGGCCCATGCCTTAAAGATTATCATCTAGTGGAGAATGGAGGTGACAAAGAACAATGCCACAGCAGAGGCGCCATCACACACGCAGGAGGGCAGGAGCATGTGAAGACAAGCCCCAAGGAACTAGCCTTGAAGGATCACCAGGATTGACAGGTCGGGAGGGCCCAGCCTTACCAAATACACAGCAGCTGGGGGAGAGGAATGTGAAGTTCACCTGACAGAAGCGCCAGTGGGTGCAAAGACAGGCTGGGACCGTAATAAGGTAGACCCTGGCTGCCCAGACTCCACAGGACATCAGTGAAAGGAGCTGATGGCAACAGGCTAGTTGAGAGGGTCCAGATGGGTCTGAGCAAGGATGAGGAGACTGCAGTTCCAAGTCAAGGTTGTGTTGTTTGGCTCCTACATTCTGTGGCTCAGCATATTTAATCAAGTTGCAGCTTCTCAACCAGTAAGCAGACACCAGCACACACTCAGTTTCAGAAAGCTACTGGCGCTTGTGGTGAAAACTCAAGTTTATCAGAAGTGCAAAGTCGTTCACTGTGTGGAAGGCCAGTCTGGTTCTGACCAAAGACTGGTGGTTGGCTTCCTTTGATCAATTCTACCCATTATCAATGGTAAAGCAGAAGGGACCTCAGATCTACTTCTCCAGCTTTGTTCCTTGGAGAGCAGAGGATTCAGAGACCCCACAGGTGGGGGACTCACCGTGGGACACAGTGACTAGGTAAGAAATCAAGATTTGAATCTGGTCCCCAAACTGCAGGATACCCCATGGTGGCCCCTAAAGATAACTGGACTAAGGCTGGGAGGAGAGGCGGCCTGAGCGCTCAGGGCACATAGCCCATGAGCCAGTCAAAGGTACCAGAGCCTGTCTCCCTTAATCAGGCCAAATCCCAGCACTGGAGGTTCAGCCGGTCTCTGGGTCTGCCGGTCTGGTTTACTGATGAATCAGCCTTTCCTCCTGTTTTCTTATGTTCACCCAGAGGAATTCATATAGACACCACCCCCAAGTTCTGAGAAGAACAGCTACTGAGACATGTCACAGGAGAGAGAGCCACACTGACCGTTCCACACCTTCTAGAGCCGGAAAATGGCCGACTTACTTGAGGGGGTACATCCTTAGGGCGACGCCCATCCCAGGGCAGTAGGAAAGGAAAGCAGCAAGGGCTGTCTCTTCGAAGAGGCCAAATATCAAGATCTTGTTCCTATAATCGAGGGGAGAAAAATGCTTGAAAAATGCAAACAGAAGTTTATCTCCTAATGTTAAGTGTTACAAGGCAGATTGTCTTTATGTATCAGTTGTACTTAGCATCTCCAGGTCAATGAAAAAAACCTAGAAAACCAAATTTTGCTTCCCAAACTAGATTCCAGGAACTCTGCCCTGTGCTGGGCTTTTTGCAAAGAGTTTAAGAAATGCCCAGGACCCCGGACTGTCCTCTACTCACTTCATCCCCTGCTGGAAGACTGAGTTCCTCCGGGTCTTACAGATGACCAGGTCGGCCCACTGCACCACCACAATGCTGACGAAGAAGGCCGTGTGGCAAGTGAACTCCACAATCTTCCTCTGTTCGTAGGTCTGAAACACAGGCAGATAGCTGAGCCCGGTTCTGCGCCCGCCTGGCTGGTGGCTATGTGGCCACTGCCCTCCGGGACTTGAAGAGCTGGTTGGAACCTCACTTACCCACTGCTGCCCATAGCTGTCCTCCACATCGTTGGTCCAGCGGTCATCCCAGTCTACTCGGATGCCCAGCAGGTGGATCGGGAGGAAGCCGTTCTCAGCCAGAATCACAAAGTAAGTGAAGAAGCCCCCCAGGGCCTGGATCATACCTGAGCGGTTGGAAAACAACTTGAATGCTAGAGTCTGGTGTGAGGGCACCTCCACACATGTCACCTGTCTGGGGCAGCAGGCCTGGGAGGGCATCCATGGGGGTCTTCAGCACGGGTTCCTACAGGCTTCAGCTGCTGCCTGCTCGCACACCAGTTATGGCCAGTGAACGGAGGACCCTGGGGCACAGTCCTTGCCAAGTGCCCTCTCTACTCTGAATCAACTTTTAAGAGCTTAAAAGGGTTAAGACACATAAGCCCTGCTCTTCAACAGCCGCCTCTAATTACTTGATCATCTGCTTCATTCGGGGCGTGGCCCTCAAGGAGAAAATTGCTCCCCTACTTCTTAACCTCTAAAAAACTGAGTCTCCCCCTCAGAATTGGTAACCTCTGCCTTTAGCCAGCCACCGTGGAAGTTCCGAACACAGCACTTTCTAACCCAACCCTCCCCCACTTTCAGGACCTCTCCCGGCACACCGTCCAACGTCACGCCCCTAAGATCCTCGGGACAAACTTTCATCTACTCTCTGAACCTACTCGCCCTCTGCCCAGAGTCAGGTCTTCCTGGGAGTGCCAGGACAGGCGACCACCCCACTGCCTTGTCATCAGCAGTGTTCAAGTCCTCTCTGCCGCATCTCCATTACTTGCAAATGTGCTGTGTCTCCAGGTGTTCACGGTGAGGTGGCCCGCAAGTCCAGAACAAGGGCTCGTGGCAGCTTCACCAGGTTCCCGATGGAGACCAGACAAAGGGTTTAGATCAAAGGCATTCTCACTGCCTCCAACTAGAGCACTTGTTAGTTGGTCATGCTCCCTGGTGGACAGAACTCAGGGGTGGGAGTGCAGGGTCACCATTTGGTGGTGACCTGCCCATCAAGCAGGCCATGCCATTTCTCCAAAGCCTTCCTGCCTATCCAGCTTAGTAGTGGGTTCTGTGCACCCCAGGAAAAGCCTCCCGAGGTTCGTGCCGTTCCCTCGAACTGGGCCCAGCGTTCCTACAGCTCTGTGACAAGGGCAGCCTAGGCTCTCGGGCAGAGTGGCTCCCAGTCCAAACAACTGAAGCTCCCACAAGAGTAACTGGGTAGCCAGCTAGGATTCCTCCTCATGTGGAAGAGAATTTTAAAATCCGCGCCTCCGAATCCTGCCCTATATCCTGGCTGGTCCTAGATTTGAAGGCCCAGGTAGCCCCACCACTACAGACACTTCCAATTCGCCCACTGCCTGCTCGGTGCCCGGAGATGCTCACCAATCTGCCCATAGGCCATGCTGATCAGCCGCTCGTTCACAAGCTTGTCTGTCTTAGGGTTTCGGGGCTGTCTCTTCATGATGTCGCTCTCAGCTTGCTCATAAGCCAGAGAGATGGCAGGAACCTGGGGAGGAAGGGGTTAAACGTTATATAAAAATTGGAAGCTGGCATTGTGACTTTGTTATAAAATCCTTGCTCTCTTTTAATATTCTTTTCATACCATGAGATAGTAAGTACAGCCCCTGCCTCCTCCTCAAACACAGTAAAATTATACAAAAGGCAAGATTCCTATCTGACAAATAGGTGTTGACGGTTGCCCTGAAGAATAACATTGAGTCTTTGACCCTGGACATTGCTACTGAGAATTTCTTTTCCTACTGGTGGTCATATGGACCCTGGGAGCACAGTGGTGAGCACCGATTTGACATCTGAACATTATGCTGTGTGGACACTGGCATTCACTTACCATGTCTGTGCCCAAGTCAATGCAGAGGATGGTGACGGTCCCCAGGGGTAGTGGAATGTTTGCAATAATAAATATCAGGAAAGGGGTAATCTCTGGAATGTTACTGGTTAGGGTGTAGGCAATGGATTTCTTCAAGTTATCAAAGATCAGACGACCTATGAAAGCAAAATGTTTTACCGTCTAGCTGGAAGAGGTAGACTGAACATTGCACATACCCTCCCCATAACCACACAGAAATGGATACTGACGAGCAGTATTGGATGAGTGTTTGGTGAACACTTTAAAGGTAGCGCTCTCACCTTCCTCTACTCCAGTCACAATTGAGGCAAAGTTGTCATCTAAGAGAATCATGTCAGCAGCTTGCTTAGACACGTCTGAGCCAGCAATCCCCATGGCGACCCCAATATCCGCCTTCTTCAAAGCCGGGGAGTCATTTACACCGTCACCAGTTACAGCTACGATAGCACCCTACCAGGAGAAGTGACGTGGGTTAACCATCGCGGAGCCCAGAGACGGACGTGAGGGAGGTGCGTGCGTCCATCTGCCTATCCACGTCCATATCGCAGACACTGCTCCTTTCCCCAGGCCGCATGAACTCTCGGGAGCATCTTGGCTGAGAATCCACACAGCTGCTACAGAACCAAGCTGAGGGGTGACGAACGTCAGCACCCTCTTTCCATAAGGGCTAGTCAAAGTCACGACTTTGGTGAGGGGCACTCTGGAAAACCCCACGACCATGGTCATCTCTCCTGGCTGCTCCATCGCCAGTGTAGACAGGAGCCTGGGCTGCGATTCCAGGCCAGAGCTGGGGCTCAGACTCGGGGCCACCATAGGGCCCTGAAGTGTTCAGTGCGTGTCTCTACCCAACCACTTCCAAGTCACCCTTTCTCTATGCCTGTGGCCTCTTCCTGGCACACACAGAGTCTGAGAAAAGCTAGGCCATGTTTCTGCCACCGTTGCTTGGCTTTTGGTTTTTACCAGAACTGCAATGACCAAGGCCTGAAAACGGCCCAGCCCGCTGTGCACTGACCTGTCTCTGGCAGCCCTCTACGATGATGAGCTTCTGCTGTGGAGAGGTCCTGGCAAACACGATCTCGGTGTGGTACTTCAAGATGTCGTCCAGCTGCTCGGAGGTCATGTCCTTTAAGTCACTTCCGTGGACCACACAGGCCTTGGCATCCCTGAGATTAGGACGAGGAAAAAAGGTCACTCATCACTTCACTTACATGATGCTTATCCCTAGGTGGGGATGTTGTTACACAATGCAGAACTCTTTGTAAACAACACAAAGCTGGGGAATTTTCCCCTTCAGGCGAGAGCTACTGTCTATATATAGTACTTTGTAGGTTACAAAGCATTTCCACATATAATATCTCACTCAGGACTCACAACCATCTGTGGGGCAGGCCTGTCTGTCATCTTCCTTTTCTTGTTTTTATCAAAGACAGATTGAAATAATGTGGCCAAGATTTAGACAGGAGCAGAGCTGATGAAAGCCTAAACCCTCCCCTAACCCCCAAAGTAGTGTGAGGGGGCCCTAAACCTTCACAGACCTATCCATTTCTATTTTACTTTATTGCCAAAATTATCTTTTTCTTTGTCCTGAACTACCCGTTGTGATTTCCCCATGTTATTTTGTTAGTGTGGACCTGGAAATTGACACGGTGCTAGCCCAGTGGTTAACAGCGTGAAATCAGAAACTAGACTACTGTGTGAATTTCCCTCCTCTACAGAGTAGGACTAATATCTAGCACAGGGGTCCCCAAACTTTTT
Source organism: Saccopteryx bilineata (assembly GCF_036850765.1). NCBI lineage: Eukaryota > Metazoa > Chordata > Mammalia > Chiroptera > Emballonuridae > Saccopteryx > Saccopteryx bilineata. Next base: position 166,312,474 of record NC_089492.1, read on the forward strand.
ACACAGGGGGCGAGTTCACTGTCCCTCAGACCATTGGAGGGCCAGACTATAAAAAAAACTATAAACAAATCCCTATGCACACTGCACATATCTTATTTTAAAGTAAAAAAACAAAACGGGAACAAATACAATATTTAAAATAAAGAACAAGTAAATTTAAATCAATTAACTGACCAGTATTTCAATGGGAACTATGGGCTTGCTTTTGGCTAATGAGATGGTCAATGTCCAGTTCCATATCTGTCACTGCTAGCTGTAACAAGTGATATGACACGCTTCCAGAGCCGTGACACGTGCATCCCGCATCACTGGTAGTACTGTACTTGAGCCACGCCACACTTTGCGACGCCGCCACATACAGTACTCCAGGAGCACAGGATGCAGATGCTGACCACCAATGAAAGAGGTGCCCCTTCCGGAAGTGCAGCGGGGGCAGATAAATGGCCTCAGGGGGCCGCATGCGGCCCGCGGGCTCTAGTTTGGGGACCCCTGATCTAGCATATAGGTTATGACATCAAGTGCCTAGAACAGTAAGCATTATCCAAGAGCTGGCTGTAATGACTTGCTACGGTTGCACTTGGTGGCGGGGCAAACCCAGAAGAAAACCACTAAGAAACTAGGCTGAAGATCTTCAACCCCCTCCCTTGGCACATTCAAGGCTGACTATACTTTGAGTTTCCTGCCTCACCTGGGGTTCACCTGGCTCACTGGGATGTTGAGGCGGGCAGCAATGTCTTCTACAGTCTCATTGCCCTCTGAGATGATGCCCACACCTTTGGCAATGGCTTTGGCTGTGATTGGATGATCTCCGGTGACCATGATGACCTGTTATAAGAAACAGGACGATTTACTGAATGCAGTTGCTACGGCCTTCTGTAAGTACGAAAACAAGACTATTAAAGATGACTCTGCTTAGAAAATCAAAAGAAAAGGAATATAAACAGGTTCACAGAAAGAAAATGCAAAGCCGATACCCATTTTATCTTGGTGGGATACACTATTTTTCCTTTTACATAGTCATATAAAAACGCTCAAATTTACCCAAACCAGTGAAAAATTATAATCTGACGTGAGTGGAACTGCCGAATAAAGGTGCCGCGTGTAGCCGGCTGGCATCCCCAAAGTGGCCCAATCTGGGAGGAGAGCAAGGCATAACAAGAATTCAAAGTGTGGCTACTCTTTCTGACCCAATGATTCTATTTAGAAGAATATAACCAGTGATGGGGGAATCATTTTTAGTTTTTTATTCATGGGAATGAAAAAGAAATCACCTAACAAAGGAGACTAAATGAACCACCCAGAGTCAAGATGTCTGAATAGCATTCTAGAGCTTCAAGAGAAAAAAGTAAGGATACATCAACATTCATTATGAAACCCAGTTAATTAAAAACACATTAGACGTGCCATTGTCTGTATAAAGATTATTTTGAGTGCAAGTATTTCAAAATTTAACAACTTACTAAGTCTACTTCTGCTTTTTAATTTGCTTACATGTCTTTCCCTAAAAAGATGGAAAAAAAAATCCCTCATCTGTCTATACCAACATTTAACAGCACTTGGTCTTTTCTGGTGGAAATTAAAGCCTTGGTGATGGACTACCCCAGTGGAGAAAACCAGCCGGCCACATGGCTCCCATAGCAACATCACTGAGCAGGGTACCCCCAGGCACTAGGGGTGCCGGCGATAACAAGGAGGCAGGCTGGCCCCACCTTAATCCCGGCGCTCCGACATTTGCCCACAGCATCAGGGACGGCAGCTCGTGGAGGGTCAATCATGGAGATGAGCCCAACAAAGCAGAGATTTTCAACAGGAAAATTCACATCATCGGTGTCGAACTGGAACCCTTCGGGAAACTGCTCGTCAGGTAGGTAAAGGTGGCAGAATCCTGCGAGCAGAGGGCAGGGCCTGTGAGCACGAGAGGTCAGCACTGGCTGCCCTCACGCCGCCTCCCTTTCCCCGCGTAGTGTGAACTATCCTTAAAAATCTAGTTTTATAACAGAATGAGGACTTCATTTACCATGTGGATGATACAGTCACTGAAAGAAAACACATGCCTCAAAGGAAGAGGAATTTCATATGGAAAGGACAATGATGGCACGAGTTCTGAGCACCAGGACCTCAGGGTCTGAGACCTGCCCACATTGCTTAGGTTTAGCAGATCACATAATTATTTCTCAGATTCCCTCTCTGGAAAAATCAAGGCCATATCTTTGCTTACTATTCACGTAAACAATATAAATTTCTGTGTGCCACTATGCTAGCTACCTGGAGGATAAATGCAGATCAGACACGTCCTGCCCCAGGGGTTTAGCATCTAATGCTATTGTTAATATGAGTGTCATGATATTCAAAACATTCCTTTCCTTTAGATGTTGTCTAAAGTTACAATGGACTTCCAAGTGGTCTCAGGTACCCTGTGGTTTCATAGGTAAGACAGTGTTTCTACTTGGGGGTGGTGGATGGAGGTGGAGGAACAAAAAGCACCTAGAAGTACAGACAGTGATCTCTCAGTTGGCTGGAGACTTAAGACAGACACCTTGCGCTGGACAGGGAGCAGATGTGAACTGAACCACCATACGGGACCAGGCAAGCAGGTCTCCGTCATCTAAGCAAAAGAACCGGAAGAATTGCATAATTTCTGCCAACCTACAAAATCCTGTCACTGCTACTTTCCCAGTTATACCACAATGAAGAAAAGTCCTTTTCATCTACAGTGTCTGCCGGAGTAGAAACGGGGCATCCCAGGCCGAAGGTTACCACTTGTCTAATCTATGAGGTGATGGCCCCGGGCCAAGGTCCCACGGAAATTCACAACCCTCCTGTGCAGTCAGGAAATGGCTTATTCTGAACTACCCTAGGAATGAATTTTAATTTCACAAAGTTTACAGATCATGAACAGAGCAACAAAGGTTAGATAAACTCTTCTCCCTTGGTTATTATTATTATTTTTTTTTGGCGAACAGAACTGACCAGCATGAGACCAACGGCTGAGCATGAGTCAGAAGCAAACCAGCAGGGTTTGTTGCCCACGGCCCAACACACCCAGCGTTTCCCTGGCATCATTTATTGTTTTCACAACAGGGGCCCATAAGGAGCAGGAAGATCACTCCAGAAAGGCTCCTGGGGAGGCTAGTGAGCCCCGGAGGTGACTGCACTGCCTCACTGTCACCAGATGCCTATGTACCGAGAACGCGCTCCCCCAGGCCGCCCAGCTCCAGGTAGGCGTTCTGGAAGGCGTCCTTCAGCTCCTCATCCAGGGGCTGCTCCTTGCCGTGGAGCAGGATAGAGCTGCAGCGGTCCAGAATCCTCTCTGGGGCGCCCTTCATCACCAGCAGGTGCCGGGGCTCAGACGTGTTGGGGTTCTTATGAATGGACAGCTGGAAAGGATGGTTCAGATTTCAATGGGTGTGGCAGTCAGTGATGGGGAAACAGCTCCCTCCCTAATTAAAGTTTGTCATGGAAAAAACCAAGACCCCTTATTTCTAAACTTGGAAGTGTCTCACACCTTGTAACACACTTTGAATTCTACAGAAAAAAAAAAAGAACAATGACAGTCACAAATTCCTGATGTATTTATATACAAAGTTTTGCTGAAGAAAACGTTTCAAAGGAGACTTTGTTTATCCTACTGATATTCAAATAAATTGGGATTTTTCTCAATGTAAATGAGGATAAAGTCAAAGTTAATGTTCATAAGAAATCTAAACAATTCCTTTTAGAGAGCATTTATGCTTGTATAGTCCCCCGCAGGAGACAGGCCCTTCCCTAGTGCTCCTCCTCCCCCTCCCGGCCCGCACGCACCCCGCGAGCCCAGACCTGGTACTTGTTGGTGGAGTTGAAGGGGATCTCCACAATTTTGGCATATCGCTCTCGCATCTCCTTCACCGAGCCGCAGCACAGCTCGATGCACTTTAAGAGGGCTGACTCAGAGGCATCACCTGCAACGGCCCGCTGTGAACAGAGGTGACACCTGTTAACTTCCCCAAAACACCACACCGAGGTCCATCACTGTAAATTAGGAAAAACAGCCAGGAATGTGTTCTAATCTCATCGAAGCAGAAGAGGACAGCACAGGAGAAGCAACACTGTTGGGACCGACAGGACACCCTGGAGCCCAGATCCAATGCCCTTCAGACACAAATGCCTATCTCCTCTCATCCAAAATCCGCTTTGGCTAAAAGAAGGGCATCTGAAGGTGTCACCTGACCTCGGGAGAGGCAAAACAAACCCTTCTAATCTACTTTAGCCTATTTTTTTTAATCTTCCCCTGTTGAAAAGTCTCAAAACCAACACATTTCTGGTTATGAACCTGAAAATACCCAGTGAGAAAGTAAACATTTAGAGTGCTCTCTGCTGCCCTACAATTTACAGGAAAGTGCCTTAGGTTCTCAGGATTGGGAACAAACTATATGTGTCAAGGGCAAAGTAGAGGACTTTATATTCTAAACACAAATGTGGGAAAATATCTGGGCCTAAAGGATGCAAACTGCAAGATATGACCAGTTCCAACAGTCATATAATCAGCTCACAGTTCAGCTAAAGCCCACACTTCAGGTGATGGTCCTTTCAATGCCATTAACGTGGACCCACCCCCTGAAATACTTAGAAACACATCTCAAACTACCTTTCTGGGGCTTTTAAATCAGGGAAGGTGTGATGCCTCTGAGCCCCTGTGCTCTGAGCCAAGAGAATTTCTTCGAGGCAGGGATAAATGTGAAGCGAGCATCTCATGTTATCCTAGGATCATTTGAGAACAGGCACTTTCAGCATCCTCCTTTGAGCAATGACAAGACATCTCCTTTAAAAAACAAAGGAGCTTGCTCTGCCCAGATAGCTCCGTTGGTTAAAGCATCATCCAGAAGTGCTGAGGCTGCCGGTTCAATCCCCAGTCAGGGCATAAACAGGAACATACATATAGGAACAGATGGATGTTCCTGTCCAGTGTGCGCTCTCTTCTCACCCTTCCTCTCCAAAATAAATAAAATAAAGCAGCCCTATTTGTGTAACAAGAGCCATCTCAGTTCCTCTCTTTCTCTTTGATAACAGTGTCTCTACCCAGAGCTACCACAGGCAGCATGGCTGATAACGAGCCAGCCCCAGGAGGACCTCAGGTGGCTCTTTTTGTCCCTAAGGGCCCTGTGCAGCTCATAGCCTTTCTGACTTTGTCTTCACGGGGCAACACAGTAAAACCTAAGTCATTTCCAATTTCAGGCATGCCCTGTGAGGCTGAGCTTATTTTTGCATCATTAGTAAGCACGCTAAGAACAAATAAGAGAAACAGCTGAGCTATTTTAAGAAAATAAATGGCTTAAGGGATTTACTGGAATCTGGTATATCCTAACATGCAAATGTAATTACTGAGTCACACAAGTAGCCCTTGCTGTCCAGATAGAGGCGACAGCATGTGAAGTCAGAGCAGTAAAACTGGATTTTACTAGGTTTTCACTAAAGATTACCTTCCCCGCTCTTTGCTCAGTTTTTACTGTAGATTCACTTTTTTCTGAACTACATGGATTAGGGGTTTGGTAAGTACTTCAGGCTCTACGGGCAATAGAAGTCAACCAGAGCAGAACATCACACGCCATCCCTGCACCTGCAAGATTGGGTATTTAGGGACCACAGAGGTCACCTGCTATTTAAAAAAAACACTCACATGGTAACAATCTGTGTGTGGTATCTACACAGCCCCAAGCCTAAGGGCTAAGAGGAACTCCTGAGCTTACCTTAAGGATGGGGAGGTTTTCCTGGTTAGCCTGAAACACGGCCCTGTTACAGAGACCTGCGATTCTGGACAGAGCAAGCCAGGTGGCTGAAGACTTGTCAAATGAGACACCTGGTGGGGTCAAGATGGGAAAGTAATGCCTTAACATTGTAGTAACGTCCCATAAAAATGGAAATAATGCACTGCACTTCCCAATTACTGAAACAAATCAGGTCTTAGGAATTTTTCAACTCGATTTGTATGGCAAATTCAGTTTTTCCATTAACATGCAAAAAAAAAAAAAAAAAAAAGGTAAAACCTATACCCTTGATGCCTTATCAAATGGTTTTTTAAAAAAAGGCACCTTGAACAACTGAGGCTCTGGTGTGGGCAGGCCCTGCTCTTACCACTCTGATTCTCTGTCGTATCAGCTTCATGGATTTGATTGTCAAACCACATGTGGGCCACTGTCATCCGGTTCTGAGTCAGGGTTCCAGTTTTATCTGAGCAGATGGTGGATGTGGACCCCAATGTCTCCACAGCTTCTAAATTCTTCACTAAGCAGTTTTTCCTTGCCATGCGCTTGGCAGTAAGGGTCAGACACACCTGAAAAGCATTTGGAACAGAATTATTTCAATCTCAACAAGGTTGGAATTCTAGACAAACTCCCTACTCAACCTCAAGTTCTCCTTTGTTGGTTACATTACTCTAGATCAGTGGTAGTCAACCTGGTCCCTACTTCCCACTAGTGGGCATTTCAGCTTTCATGGTGGGCGGTAGCAGAGCAACCAAAGTATAACAAACAGATAGATTTAACTATAGTAAGTTGTTTTATAAAGATTCATTCTGCCAAACTTAGCAAAAATCCAACATAAAGTACTTGGTAAGTAATTATTATATACTTTAACTTGCTTTTTAAATTTTATGAAGTTACTTCCCTACTTTATAAATCACCATTACTGTGGAACCGGTGGGTGGTTAGAAAATTTTACTACTAACAGATACAAAAGTGGTCGGTAGGTATAAAAAGGTTGACTACCCCTGCACTAGACCATGTGATAATACAAGAACAAAATTCATTTCTTTGGATTACTATGTTCCATATAGAAACGCACCGAGGTCCTCCCACAGTCTAACCTACCATGTGGCTCTGAAGAAAATCTTTATATAAACATGTGCAATAAAACACAAGTTGGCCCTCCAGGAGAGGAGCGCGGATGAGTCTTATTTGCATGCAAGCTGATCTGAGTCAACCCCGAGTGAACACTGCCTCCCCGCAGCCTCTTACCGTGACAGTGGCCAGCAGACCTTCTGGCACGTTCGCTACAATGATACCGATGAGGAAGATGACAGCCTCAAGCCAGGTGTACTCAAGGATCAGCGAAAGGATGAAGAAGGACACCCCAAGGAATACTGCCACGCCCGTGATAAGGTGGATAAAATGTTCAATTTCTGCAGCTATGGGAGTCTGGCCGCCTTCCAGGCCAGAAGCAAGCGTGGCAATCCTTCCCATCACGGTGCGATCTCCCGTGTACACGACAATGCCACGAGCAGTGCCTGAAGGGGGGGTACCAAAGCTTACTCAAAGAAGCCAGAGTTTGCAATTACCTGGCATGGTTAAAACACAGACACACACATTTTTAAGGGCCAGCTCTTTGGTGCTATATGCTGTCTGCTTTAAACCAGAGACTTGGGCAAAGGAATCAAAGGGATTTTCATCATTCCATTGGCAGGAAGTGGCTCCAAACGCCAAGCTGGAGGAGCTCAGCCACAGAGGGGCTGGAGGGGAAAGAAGAAGAAATCTGCCACCAGTTTCCTAGGCTCCCTGCCAGCAGGTGAGCCACTCTGCTCTGGGCCTGACCAAAGTGGCCAGCAACGAAGTCAATAAAACGAGAAATCATGTCTAGGATTTTTTTGTTTTTTTGTTATTAATGATGAAGACAAATGGCATGCTGTGCTGAATAATGCCTTCAAAAGGTTTACCTTCAACACAGTTGGTTGAGAAGAAGGCAATGTTCCTTGTCTCCAGCGGGTTCTCATTTGTGAAATCCGGAGATCTGGTCTGGGGTTCTGATTCACCGGTGAGGGAGGAGTTATCCACCTGTTGATGAGAACAGGCGTAAGTGTCGTGTGAGCGCACTGGCCTGGTGCTGGGCCCTGGGCTGCGACTCCCAATGCCCACAGGTAGGGTTTGGTGTCCACCCACCTTGCAGCCGTTTGCAGATATGATTCTGAGATCAGCAGGGATCCGGTCGCCACCTTTCACTTCAACCAGATCCCCAACAACAACATCCTCTGCATTTATGCTCATTTTCTCACCATTTCGAATCACTAGGGCTTGCTTTGGAAAGGGAAAAGTTTATACCATTAAATCAGATAAAAATAGATACCAACAACAAAATCATCCTACAAAATAATCTTTAATCCTAATTATGTGGATACATAACAAAGATATTTTTAATTGCACTAAAATAGTACTAGCCTGACCAGGCGGTGGCAGTGGATAGAGCATCGGATTGGGATGCAGAGGACCCCAGTTCAAGACCCCAAGGTCACCAGCTTGAGCACAGGCTCATCTGGTTTGAGCAGAGCTCACCAGCTTGAGCCCAAGGTTGCTGGCTCGAGCAAGGGGTTACTCGGTCTGCTGTAGCCCCCTGGTCAAGGCACATATGAGAAAGCAATCAATGAACTAAGGTGTCGCAACAAAAAACTGATGATTGATGCTTCTCATCTCTCTCCATTCCCGTCTGTCTGTCCTATCTATCCCTCTCTCTGTAAAAAAAAAAAAGAAAAAGGCCCTGGCCGGTTGGCTCAGTGGTAGAGCGTCGGCCTGGTGTGCAGAAGTCCCGGGTTCGATTCCCGGCCAGGGCACACAGGAGAGGCGCCCATCTGCTTCTCCACCCCTCCCCCTCTCCTTCCTCTCTGTCTCTCTCTTCCCCTCCCGCAGCCGAGGCTCCACTGGAGCAGAGATGGCCCGGGCGCTGGGGATGGCTCCTCAGCCTCTGCCCCAGGTGCTAGAGTGGCTCTGGTCACAACAGAGAGATGCCCCGGAGGGGCAGAGCATCGCCCCCTGGTGGGCGTGCTGGGTGGATCCCGGTCGGGCGCATGCGGGAGTCTGTCTGACTGTCTCTCCCCGTTTCCTGCTTCAGAAAAATACAGAAGAAAAAAAAAAAAAAAAAAAGAAGATAGTGATTTCATAAAAAAGAAATAAAAAAGATAGGACTAATCTTCTTATTTGTGCACATTACAGTAGCTTGCTCAACAATTCTCTAAGAGACTGCCCTCTCATGCTCCTGTCATATGTGTGCCTTTTCTGTCCATTCAGACGGGAGACAGTCACTTTCTGGGGTGTAAAAATCGGTCTGGTTGGGGTGGAAGGTGAAGGCACCCCTCTCCCTGATGGAGTCACTAAATTCTTGGATACACCTGAACCTCACACTAATTCATTCTCAGGGCTGACAAGTCACCTGAGGGACAGGACAGAGCAGCAGGTACCTGTGGAACCATGTTTTTGAAGGATTCCATGATCTTTGAGCTTTTAGCTTCCTGATAGTAGGAGAAACACCCGGTTATGATGACGACAGCAGACAGCACAACACCGAGGTACAGCTGGGAGGAAACAAACAAGTTAAACCCGCATGGGTCTGGGCAAAGAATGAGGAACAGTCAGTTAATTTTTGATAGAATGAAAAACAGATTTTGAACAGAGATCAAGGCTTCAGAAATACAGAACTCATGCCCTTGTATGTATCTTTCTCAAGACCATTGTATAGGAGTCTGAAATGGAGGCACAGATATCTCATCACTCACGTGACAGATTTTTAGAAATGTTCTAGATAAATCAGAATCTCCTGCTTTATTAAAACAAATTTTTGGAAAAACTTGTGACTTTTGAAGAATAGTTATCAAACGTTTCTGGACAGGTGTAATGCGCCAAGATTAAAAGCTGTGGTCTGTTGTCAAATGAATGGCCCGCAGGCCTAGGCCAGGACCTGAGGGAGCTGCTGTGCACAGCAGCAACGTGTACAGTGGACAACCAGTTGGATAGAGCACCCGCAGGGTGGGGGGGGGGGGGGAAACTTCAATTGAAGGAAGAACGGATGGGCCCTGAAGGCAACAGGTGCTGACACTACTTTCCCCTGGGGTTAAAAACATTCAATAAACTGCCCTGGCCAGGTAGCTTGGTCGGTTAGAGCATCATCCCAATACATCCAGGTTGTGAGTTTGATCCCTGGTCAGGGCACATGCAGGGACAGATAGATATTTCTCTATCTCTCTCTTCCTTCCTCTCTGAAAGCAATCAAATTAAAAAAGAAAAAAAAAAAACATCAGGAAACTAGTGATAGTTGAAAATAAATGAGCAGTCAAGACCAAGGACACCTTATGCATGCCAATTATCCAACTTAGAAGTACAGAACTCACATTATCGTTCTGAGGTTCCTCTTCCGTGGCAGCTTGGATACCGTAAGCCAAGAAACAAAGAATCGCTCCAATCCACAGTAACATTGAGAAGCCCCCAAACAGCTGCCGGCAGAATTTGACCCACTCTGGGGTGGTGGGAGGGGGTGTGAGGGCATTCGGACCGTCACGGGCCAGGATCTCAGCAGCACGAGCACTGGTTAAGCCCTGAGCAGAGAAATATTAAGTCAGATAAATGGCTCCAGCACTTGAGAAGGTAACAGAGCTGGAAAGCTGCAGCAGAGGACTTAGGAGGAAACAGTCCCCAAGCCTAGGTAAAACCTGGCAAACTCACGTGATCCCCAACAATAGCCCACGTTTCCCGAGGGACCCACAACACCCAGGCTGATCCACTGGGCGAATGTGAATCCAGTCTGATCTCTTCTAAGTTGTAAGATAAGGGATTCAGGCTAAACTTCATTTTTACTAAAAGGATATCTATTTTAATGAATTGATTCAGCTTTGTAAATTAAGAGCTTTAAATTTTCTGTACATTGAATTTGTCAGGGAGAATAAAACCCTGTATAAGTATAGAAGAAGAGGGGGAAATCTCTGTAGAAACCCAACTTATTAGTGGGTTAACAGCCCAGTTTTAAATATAGAACTTTAATTGCCCCCCTCTCCCCAGGACACCTGTGAATTGAACAGTATTCACTGGAAGAGTCCACTCTATTCTCTTAACTGAGCCTTAAACTGAGATCACTGACAGCAGAGAATAGACATAAGGCTCCTATTACAAGGGGAAAATGTGGTCCCTTTTGCACTATCAAAATACAAAATCCGGGGAAAAAAAGACATCTCACTGCCCAAAGTGTCCATTAATACATAGTTTGGGTTCATGTTATTTTTATTATTTAACTCAGGAGCGTGGGAAAAGGAAAACAACAATTTTACCTTTTTATTTAGGACCCTCCCCTCCGCCTCAAGTTCACGGTGTGATCTCAAGCACCAAATCCGAGCTTTACATTAACTCCTTTAATTCCCACAACAACCCTTTAGGGTATTATTAATCCCATTTTACAAGTAAAGGAACAGACCCACAGCGTTTGAGCACACTGACTTAGGGTCGCAGAGAACATAATTCATGGGAACCTCATAAAAACTTCAGTTTTATGACCCACTTGATATGCTCAGAGCCTGCCGACTGCGACTGTCAGCCGGACCCAAGCCAAGGCCGCCGCTCAGAGCTCTTGGCCAGCTCACCTTCTCAGATCTTCTTGATAAAGAACACTCCTGCCAACTGTTTACCTTTATGTGGCAAATTTAATATCAAAACACCCTAGATAACAAGCCTATATAACACCCACTTTATTAAAAGGTTTCTTTGAGTTGTGTAAAAAAAAAAAAGTCACAAATGACCAAAGTTCTGACATACCGTGTAATGAGCTACCTGGTAAAAGTGCAACAATTTGAATTGTTGGAAGAGCCACCTCAATTAACAAACACAGAAGAATAAAGGCAAGATTTGTAGTAAAAACCCAGGAATAATCATGGTTTTGGAACTACTCAGTTTCAATCTTGGCACCCCATTCATTGGATCTCACCTGCTGTGGAATGGGAAAATCGTATACACTTCCAAAGTTTCAGAGGAAACAAAATTTTCATAAATGCATATGGAAGACCAAGTTCTGTGCATGTCACACAGTAGATATCAGATAGTGACTGTTATTATGCTCTTTTCTAGAGTCCCCAAGGTTAGGCCTGTGACATGGGGGAAATGTCACAGGGGAAAACTGATTCTGTATAGAAATGTTTCAAATTAGAACGTACTCGGCTCAAGTCTGTTCCATATTTGCGATGAAGTTCATCAAGGCTAAGTTTATGGTCATCCTAAAGAAAAGCAGAAACAAAAAAAGCAATTAAATACTGTACTATGAAAAAAAGTTCGGATGTTGGTATACTTCTCACCACTGCCTAACGGCTCAGCAACCACGCAGCTACCCACTGAGAGAGAACGCCTAAAGTTGCGTGCCTGCCTCGAGGCTGCAGAGCAGCCATCGGTCTCAGAGAGCCTGGGGAACTTCCCTGGCTTTCCCTGATGACCAGGCAGACTCCAGACAGACTGCATCTGTGGGAGCTTCCACAGGTCTGGAGACGAAAAACACAGAAAAGCAAGGGCCCCCGATTTCAACCACAGCCCCTGTGGTTATGCCAGAGTAGTTTAACTTCGCTACAGCTTTTAAAAGGAAAAATTTCTACATCAACTTCTATGATTCAGTAAGATCTGTACAAGGGCCGTGATCACTTTACTTTGAAAATAAAGCAGGTCTGTGACTGGGGGGGGGGGGGGGGGGGGCAGGGGAGGGTCTCAAAAGATATGCCACAATTAATTTTTAGAAGGAGAAGAGAAAGCAATCTTCCTCCTAGCTCTTACCATAGAAACTTCTTTCTTGAGTTCATCCATATCCCTCTCTTTCTTGGCCTTTTTTTTGTCACCATGCTCAGAAACGGCTGCGGGTTCATATTTATCACGTCCAACCTACAGGAGAACAGGGAAAAGAAGTGGTTTTGAGTTACGAATAGCCAGCACCTCGAAACCCAAGATTTGGGAACAGGGGATTTCAGCAGTTTTTTGGATAGCCATCACTTTGAATAGTCATTGGGATAATACTCACGAAAATTTAGTGCTATGCAAAGTGATTTATTATTCATGTGGCCATCATAAGCTCATCAGCACTCCAAGGCACGAAAACCAGCAGGCGAGCTGTGGCAGCCCCAGAATGAAAGGCCCTGCAGTCACTTCCATTTGTGGGGAACAGGGTAAGGGCAGTGTGGTGGCCTGCCTTCCACTGTCCCCACTGCAAGGATGAAACCAGCTTTAGATTGACTTAGAACGTATGTTTTGCATTCTGAATCAGACAGGCCCGATGTAAAAACCTGGGCTCTACCCCTTATGGGCTACACTAACCCTTAAGTTTCAATGTTTTTCTTCTATAGCATGGAGATAATAGTGCTTTGGAGAGGATTAAAGGATACAATATATCTAAAATACTAGTTACTGTTATTTAAATTCTTACCTTTGCCAAGAAATCATTAAGTATCAAATTTAAATATTTTTAGGGCTCAAATAAGAATGTGGGCCTTTTCATCTCCTTGTTGTTACTGGGTCAGTCTGAGTCCTTAAAACTCTTTAAATAAAAGAGTCAGAAAAGGAGTCCTCACCCCATCCTTCAGCCTGAGAAGAACCCCCCCCAAACCTAAGCCACCAGAAATGTTCTGACATAACAGGGTGTAGGAAAGGCATGTGAATCACCAGGAATCATAGGGTCCACCTACGCCTCCTGGAAACTGGAACAGTTTTTAGAGAAAATGTCACTTCTATAGTTTAAATTTAGATTGTTCCCCCTTCCACCCCGTTTAAAATGCTTGAGCTTATCTACACACAACGCCTGAACTTGGTGCTGCAAAGCTCGGTCTGTGGAGGAAAGGTGATCACCAAGCCCAACCTGCCCCCCTCCACAATAACTACCTCTAAAGGAGGGCAAAGAGAAGAGGTGTTAGCAATTTTCTAAAAATGGATAATCTCTGGCACTATTACTCATTTCTAACTTTCCCTTACTCATTTCTAACTTTCAGAAATATACAACCAGCTGAAAGCAATGAGGAAGAAAGTACGTCCAGATGAAAATTTTACTGTGCTGAAAAAAATTTAAGAGTATAGGTATGTTTCAGCCATACCTGATACAGTTGCAAGTAAATACAAGATTCATTTGAACTTGAAGGCTCTATAGCGAAATCAAATTAGTTGGTATTGCCCACATGTAGAGATGTGTGTACCACCATCCCTTTGACTCCTGTGGTTACTTCTGCAGTGTCTCTCAACTAACAGCTAACCCTTCCAACAGGGAGCGGAGTTCTTTAGTTTCTGCCTTATCTGTTAAGAATGGAGCAGGTCTACGGAGAGCCAACATTCTTGACATTCCCTCTGCTGTGGAGCAACTACACAAGCTAGTCCTCTGTGCACATAGCCCCTGGTGCCAGCTGAAAGCAGACAAATACAAAGGACAGGGCTCTCACCAGAGAGATCTCCATGCACTTCATGGGAAGGCACAATCCTGAAAAATCATTTTAAAGCCATCGACTGGGGAACTCGAGAAGACGTGTGTGGTCAGTTTGTATTGATTTTTAAAATACAGCTCATATATTTTCTTTAAGCATGTGGAGATTCATTAAAATATATTTAATTTAAATATATAAAAATCAGAGTTAAAATCCCTCTGCCTCACCATCTGTATGCTTTGATTATTTGCAGACTTGCAATATTTTCCACTCCAAAAGAGGGAGGCAGGAATGTCAGGAGCAGCTAGGTCTTGGACACTTTCCAAAGTTTTACCCCCATTTACAAATAAATATCTTGCCTGCAGCTTTAGTTATCAATGGTTAAGTTAGCTGAGAATCAAGGCTTCCTAACAGTCATGCCCATCCCTTCATCAATTCGTGCTATACAAACCATACTTTTATTTATTCATTTTAGAGAGGAGAGAGAGAGAGAGAGAAAGGGGGGAGGAGCAGGAAGCATCAACTCCCATATGTGCCTTGACCAGGTAAGTGCAAGTTTTGAACCGGCGACCTCAGCATTCCAGGTCGACGCTTTATCCACTGCGCCACCACAGGTCAGGCCCAAAGCATACTTTTAAATGAGGACTTTTTGAAGAAGATACAGGAAGTATTAACGTCTGAGATTTTTTTTCTCCCTTCAAGAGGTTCCTTTTTCACTAGGAAATATTTGTCAAGAAGACCAAGCAGCTTTTACACGATGTATACAATTCAGTTCTTCCCTACAAGTAGGAGTTTAAAAGTAGCTTATCTTGATGGGAAGCAAATACTACTTAAGTCCCTATCTGTCTCCATCATGAGTTTCAAAACAGAAAAACATTCTGTGTATGTGTGTGGGGGAGTGCAGGGTGGGACGGGAACAGTGCTAAAAATGGGTAAGATAACATTTCATTTATTATTTCTTTTAAAAGCATTTTGGAAGAACAAAGGTCATGGCAAAGGTAACTGATAAATAGTTTTAATGACTACAATGACTTTCCCACTCCTTTAGGAACAGAACTTTCTTTTCCATTAGAAAATTCAGATCACCTGGTGAGGGGTGACCAATCCTCACTCCCACCTCGCTCTCTGAGGACACTCCTTGGGCACTCTTTGATGTCTCTAGAAGGACACAACGGAAGCTCAATGTTACAACCTTTCTCTCAAAAGGGCCAACTGTGAAAATGAGGTTGTGGTTTGTTTTTCTCCATTCTAATTTCGGAAGTGGGAGGTCACAACAAGGGTAGGGGTTTGCCCAATGTGACACAGCTTAACATGTGTCATTAGTTAGTCTTGTGCTTCCCAGGGATTCCATTTTCTTGCCGATTCACTATCCTGAGTTTGCTACCATTTGATCTGGGTAGAGGGAAAGAGCGTACACTAGATGGGAAGTGAAAATGTTTGACAGGAAGAGCCAAGGTTAAGACATACAGGAAGGTTCACTCATTTAAAAACATAAATGGAACCATCCCAATGAGCGCAGCATCCCTGAGATCTGCTAGTGATACTCCTTCCTCCTCTTCAGCAATGAACAATGTAAAGGGGGTGGAGTGGGGTACAGATATGACAGGTACAGAAGACAAACCCAAAATTTTAAAGAGGTACACAAAAGAGCAGCGATGGTTAGAAAAGAAGTTTCCACCCCATAAATTTAGTCACTTCTGCAAAAGCTGAAGATGCCATACAAGCCTTCAGACAGCTCAACTACCAGCCTCCCTCAGGGCAGGCTTCTGTGGCTTTCTCAACTGCTACCCCTGAGCACAATGCCCTGGGTTAGCAGGGAGCTCAGAGTTCTTCAGACTTCTGATATTCCAGCTGAGAAAGTCGCAAGTGTTCTTGGAAGCTGAGCTGACCATGCCCTTTAGACAGGACTTTTGATAGTGCTTTTAATTCATCTTAAGTCATTCTAACTCTGCCTATGCCAGCTACAGGACCTTGAACAGCCAATCTCAGTTTTCCCATCCCTAAAATGGGAGAAACACTGGTGTAACTACTAAAGAATCTAGAGAAGGCATTCTGATTAATCAAGGGGCGGCCACCAAATTGGAAACAGAACACCTAGAAACTGCACTGTTCCCCAAACCCACAGAAATTCTGGAAGAGCAAGGGGCGCCACTAGGCATGTAAAAGTAACTGCCCCCACAAAGCCCATTTCAAAGCTGACCAAGAGGGTCACAGAAACGGCATCTCTGGATCCAATTTGGCAAATTCCACCTTAGCAGGGAAGTTGGAAGTTAGGGTGTGGTTTCTGATCCTGCTGGTTGCCTAGGCTGGGCTGCATCTTTCCTTTATTTGAAAGGCAGTGTGTGTGTGGGGGGAGGGGGGGCACGCGCGGTCCAATCTTCCTGGGATCGTGTATTATTAAAACATCATTAAACACAATTGACTATGTAAAGGTACTCTGTAAAGTGCTATAAAAAGGTTATAATGTGGTTTCAATTATTGCCATTCCTCACTTACTATGAAAATTCTTAAGCCTTCAAAAAAAAAACCTTCACTGAACATTTATTTCATCTTATCAACTGAAACTTACAGAAGGTATAAGAAATGATCACACCCAGTTAGTTCATTAGGCCTCTGGTTGTTTCCTAAATGACTAAGTAGTTTATGCACAAGGAACTGTCTAGCCAGGTATCCAAGGACTACAAGATGGCTGGGCTGGGGGAGGACATGCACCACCACATACTGCAGTGAAGGGACAGCTGTTCTCTGCAAAGCAGGGGACCCAAGGGACCACCATCCTTCACAGTCTTCCTCTCACTGCTAGCGTGGCTCACGCAGGCCAAAGCAGTGGGTCCCTTTGTGAGCCCAGCTCAGTGCCTCCAAACCTGGGCTGCAGGCAACAGTGTGCAAGGAAAACAGCTGCTGCCCCAGCCAGTGGGTTCGCTCAGCCCCAAATTGAAGAGGCTTGCTTGCTTGACCTTCCTCCCCAACCAACAGGCATGTAAACATTTAAACAGTCTGCCAGCCCACCCTATTGCAATAATTAATATACATCACCCATGATCAAAAGAATGCTAAAATGTCTACAGAATCAACATACTTTAGATTCATCCCCTTTTTTCAATTGAAAACAAACAAAAAACCTTTCTTTCCAAAGGGGTACTCTACTTCTCCATTGGGCAGGTAGGCCATCAGGAGTTAAAACCCTCTGCCTGTTACTCTACCTGCTGGGCTCATCACCCCTTTTTCACTTGATCTAGCGCTACTCAAATGGAGTTGTCGGTTTCAGCGACAGAGACAACTGGCACAAGTGTGAAGAGTGGCCTGAATTCCCCTCAGAAGTCCTGATCACCCTTCACCTGGTTCCCTGCAGGGAAGTCAGGGAGTAAATCAGCTTCAGGTGAAGAGGATAAAGGCAGCTTCAGCCCTAGGGAAATATGTGAGCTGAAACAATAAAACAAATAAGGCGCCCTGGAAGCATCCAGAGAAGGAAAGACACAGATAATCAATCCCCTTATGCTGAAAGGCCCTGCCTTCACCATGATGATGACAGATGTAAAGATAAATCAAACACCAAGACCCACAGACTCCAAACCTTACACTCTGATTACCAGGCCCCCAAACACAAGTCCAAAAACAAAGCCATCAAGGATCAACTGTTCCAACCAACAGAAAATATCTAATAGCTGTTACTAAATGGGATTTGAGTAAAACCAGACACAGAGATGAATAAATGTTCAGATATAAGTCACTGTAGAGTCACAAAGGAACTAAGAAATGAGGTCCATTGGCCAAAACTCCCTTGGCCCAGGGAGAAAAACTGGGTTGGGAGGGCAACCTAGTCTCACTGACAGAAATTACTATTCCAAACATCAGTCAAATAAATGTGAAGAACTTCTTGTGGATTCCTGACAACAGATTTCAGCACAACTAATGAGGTGAGTCATATGCAAAGAACAGTCTATGACTCCAGCCAAAGAACACACTTCCTCTCATACACTCAATTCATGGCAACGTGAGAAAGTTCAAACCTGACTTGGTTACTCTCATTTTCCAAAAATGTAGAAAGGAAGAATTAAAAAAAGTTAGTGGATCTTAAAATTCTCTTTCATTCACATTATCACTTACTGTACCTGCATTTTCAGCTCTGGCAGGGATGGGGGCTCACTCTGCCCAGTGTTTTGCTGTCCAAATGCAGTCACTCTGATTACTGTGAGCCCATCTGATCTGATACTCGTGTTTCTTCTTGGGGCCTGCTGGCTGGCACAGGGCCCTGGGCAGCTCCATGAAGGCACCACAGCGATGTTCGGCGCCTTCCCACCACAGCGGGGAGCTGAAAAGCCCATTTTATTTTGCAAGACTTTTACAAAGACTTTAAACATGTGAAGGCCTTTACTTTAAAGTGAAAGTAGATGAAAACTCTAAGATGCTATTATATACAGAAGGTCTGCAATGTCAAATGATACTTCCACTTGGCTTTCCTTTGGAGAGGAATAGTATTTTCCATTATTTTCTATCTTTAATATGTTTTTTAGGTGAAAGAACTGTCCTTTAGTTTTGAAAGCGCTTAAGACTAACATGAGAACCTACAGTTCGAAAAGATTTGATCTATCTCAACAACCACAACTCACACTGGCCCTGCACTCACTCTGAACAGAACAGATATGCCTTTACTTGGTCCTCAGGGTAAGGAGTCTACCTAAGGGCTCCTTTTTAAACAGAACAAAACAAAACAATTTTTGTTTTTTAAATGAATAAAACTTATTTTATTTCCTTTTCCATATAAAAACCCTTCAAAAATGTCAAAGTATCTTTCTTAAATTTAGATATTTTTAAAAGAACATACATAGTCTAATTTAAATAGAAACTCACTGGTATGTTCAATTGTTGCTAAAATAATCAGAAAACAATGACTTAGAAGGATTCTGGGACGGATGGATGTGTACTAAGTCTATTGTGCTGTATATACTGTTGAATTCCCTTTTCATGGTTAAATGCAATTTAGGAACACTTCCAGAAGTTTGTATATTTTAAGCTTTAGCTCTCACCTGGATAAACATTTCACTGGGGTTTTTTTAAATCCCTTCTTTTGGCCCTGGCAGGTTGGCTCAGTGGTAGAGCGTCGGCCTGGCATGCGGGGGACCCGGGTTCGATTCCCGGCCAGGGCACATAGGAGAAGCGCCCATTTGCTTCTCCACCCCCCCTTCCTCTCTGTCTCTCTCTTCCCCTCCCGCAGCCAAGGCTCCATAGGAGCAAAGATGGCCCGGTCGCTGGAGATGGCTCCTTGACCTCTGCCCCAGGCGCTAGAGTGGCTCTGGTCGCCGCAGAGCGACGCCCCGGAGGGGCAGAGCATCGCCCTCTGGTGAGCAGAGCTTCGCCCCTGGTGGGCGTGCCGGGTGGATCCTGGTCGGGCGCATGCGGGAGTCTGCCTGACTGTCTCTCCCCGTTTCCAGCTTCAGAAAAATACCAAAAAAAAAAAAAAAAAAAAAAAAAAAAAATTAGCATGGGTATGAAATACTTACAAAAATAGAAATGTTTGTTGTCATTGCCATGCAGATTCAATTCACCAACTCAAAAAATAAATCCCTTCTTTTTTTGGTTGTCAGGTTTAGCCTACTCTCAATCAGATTCTCAAATTTATGATGCAGACCTCCCCCTTTCCTACCCTCCCACCCAAAGGTGAGTCACTGGCATGTTACAAACTTACTGGCAGTGAAAGCTACAAATTAAACAGTAAGTTATCAAAAGAGGATACACCCTCAGAACAGGGTAGAGAAAGAACACAGGAGTCGGGAGCTGCCACACACACACTGAACACTTCACAGGCGACTGGTGTGATGCAACCCCAACCCCCTTCTCTGCCCCCAGTCCCACGGCTGCATGGGCTGGTGGCTAGGCTTGGGCACCTTTCCACGTTGAGGACTCTGCCTTACAATGTTTTCAGTCTAAAGTACAAGCTTTATAACAGCTAGAGAAGATTTAGTCACACTTTCAAGTTGAACTCCAAAAGGGCAGCTGATAATGTTACCATACAACCAGAATTTCTGCTGACACGTGTAACCCTTGTGCAACCTTCACCTGAACCTTTCCCTTCTCCCCTTTAAATCACTACTCATAGGCCCTGATTTCCTTTCTAGGTAACTAAGTTAATATTCAAACAATGGAGAACTGCAGTGAAGGGACCTGGTGACATCCTCTGCTTCCACTCCTAACGCTTTGTAAACTTGAAAAAAGAGAGTTTCTGTGTACCTTTGGCTAAATAGTTGTGGGTAGGTAGTAGGCCTAGCTGCAGATTTAAGCCAAGTCACTGGCAAAAACACCCAATGTGAAAAAAAAAGGACAAAATCCTATTTCATCCAGGAATGATTCAGCTGTTCTTTCATTTTCCTACAAAAGCTTAGAAACTAAAATTTTAAGGAGAAATAAAAATCACCTCAAATACCATGAAAACCTGAGCCCTCCAATGGGAATGGGAATGGGAAGAGGAGGGGAAGAAATTAACAATGACCTTAAAAATTAGCTGCCAGCACAGGCTTCCTGGTTAACCAATTATCAGCAGAGCTTTAGTCATCACTCCACCCACATTTTAATCCTCATGTGGAAAAATCCCAACATTTCAGTCTAAAATATCCTCCTGAACATTTGGACTATCACATTTGGGGACAAAAAGAGGAACTTTATCCAAAGAGAATCAAAACACACACAAACACACTGTTCAGATTATCAGCGTATCCAAAATACTAAATACAGCCCAGAAAATAGGCGGCATATCACCTTGTGTTAATCAGCTGTAATTCAATTTTCTGTTTGCTAGCCACTAGACATTTTATTTGGATCCATAAAGTATTCTGGTTGAACCTTTACAATCCAGGTGTAGTGCGGTCCTTATCACTACTGTGCCTGTATGTGGTTATGAAAGAGACATATTTGGACATGACTTAGTTACTCAAACATCTCTCTGATCCACTCAATATCACATATACCCCAGTTTCATTTGAAGAATGACTTATACAGTTCTGCATACAAGACAATGTTAAAAAGTGAGTGTATGTTCAGAATGGGGAGGCCGCAGGCTGTTCAGGAATTAGGGACATCTGGTGTGTCACTAATGAACCATTTGACCTTGAGCAAATCACTTCACCTTCCTAGGCCTCGGGCACTATCTATGATCTCTAGACCCTCCCAAATCAGCACTGTCTAGCTCAGGAAATAAACTTTTTTTTTTTTTTGAGGAGATTAGAGATAGAGGAAAGAGCTTGTTCAGAGGAGTGATTTAGGGTTTGATGGTACAGTAGGAACATAGGCCACTAACCCAGTTCCCACTCAGGGCTGTAACAGGCTGGCATTCTGCTCTTGGCCTTCAGCTATTTGACCTGGGCCAGCCCCTCCACCTTTTGTGTTTTTAATAGATACAAGTTGTGCATTCCCACATCTCCAAGCTGTTCAATTACCTCCTTCAAAACTCATTTTGAGTCGGAGGCACCCTCCCTCTTCCCCCATCACTCACCGCACAGCTAAGAACCTTAACCTTGAAAAACCTACTAAGTGCAGGCACAGTGCAAGCCCTGGAGATAAGGGAGCAGATTCTGTCCTACCGTATTTTCCTGATCTAGTCATTTGATCCCGAATTGATTGATACTTTGGCGGTCATTTTGTATAAACTTTTCTCAACTAGACTCCTGTTGGGGTCAGGGACCCCAGTCTTCTGCCGCGGTTAGGGGTTATCACGGCTCCGAGTTATAGAGGATAAGAACGTGACGTGTACTCCCTTCTCCTGTCCTGGGGCCCCCTTTCCTTCGGGCACTCCTACTACTACTGCCTACTGCCCGCAGCCACCAGTCCTTTTTCGGGTTTATTGTACCCAGAGGCCCTGGTGAGCCAGCCTGTCCTCCTTCCAGGGCCAATAGTAACTCCCGTAAAATAAAGATCTACACATCCCTCCCCAACGTAGTTGCTCCGGGTGCATCCTGTTTATGGAAAGTCTCTCAGTCAAAAGTATACCTTAAAGGCCATCTTAGGGCGGTGAAGACACACCCTTGCTGGCACCAGCCCGCACAACCGGCTCTGCAGTAAGGGGAAGCCAGTTTTTTCCTTTGGGAGAGGACTGCCGACTCTGCGGGAGCTGGCTAGCCCACAGCGCCCCCAGGAGAAGGAATCTCGGACCCTAGGCCACCCCAGCGTCGGAAGCCCCCGTTGGCTCCAGGGGCCGCGGCGAGAACAGCAGCCCGGGAGGGGCCGGGCAGTGCGCCCCGGGGGAAGGGGAGGAGCGCGCCGGCCTCTGGGCACGGAAGGCGGAGGGAAAGAGGAAGGCGAGAGATGGGAGGTGAGGGCGGGCGGAGGGAGGGAGAGAGGGAGGGAAGGAAGCGGGTGGAGGGATGCCGCCGACGGCCGGCTCCTTCTCCGGGCGGCCCAGCACCCGCGCGCACTCCGTCTCTCCGTACTGCGGCTCCGAAAGCAGCCTTGGAGCGCACCAGGCCGCGGCGCGCTCGGACTGGGGGGCCTGCAGTCCCTCTCGGTCCCGCGCGCCACCCCACCCCCGGCTCTCCCTCCTCCCGCCCGCCCCCATTGCTGCGCTCCCTCCATTTCTCAAGTGCGTGGTCTTTTAAGCCTCGCCGTTCAGCCAGCCCGTGCCGCGCCGCTTCCTCCTCCACCGCCCCCCGCCGGCTGCCTGCGGCGGCCCTCCCGATTTCCTCCCCTTCTTGCCCTCCCCAGCCTCGGAGGCGCCCCACACCCCCAGCTCCATCTTTCCGGGCACTCACCCCTTTCCCCATGGTGGCGGTGGTTGGTGCCCGGCGCCGGGTCCTGCCGCTCTAGATGCAGAGAGAACAGAAAGCAGCTCCCGACCGAGCAAGCGCGACCGGGGGAGAAGCGAGGAGGGAGCTAGGGCTGCCGCGGGGCCGGAGGGAGTGCGGCCGGCGGTCGGGCCGATGCCGCCGCCGGGGTTGCTATTGCTGCAGCCGCCACGTGTGTACTTACTCCCGCCACAGTGCTGCGACCCAAACCCCGCCGCAGCTCCAGCCCGCGCCTCCTCCTCACTTCCTAAAATATGCAACCTGCATGCTAGCCCCGCCCACGCCGTTCACGTCACCGTTACCGGAGCAACCTGACACCCGCCGCCGGCCAGACCCCGCCCCCCCAAAACCCCTCCTCCAGGCCGGGCCGCGCTAGCTGCGTCCAGTTGGGGCTGCCGGCAGGAGGCTGCGGGTCTAGGGCGCGCGTGGCCACTTCCCGGGAGGCCAAGGCAGCGCCACTGCGGAGCGCGCCGGCTGGCTGGCCGGCCAGTAGGAACTCAGTGGCCGTGGAGCTCCCGCGCCCCTCCCGCCGCCTTTTACGACCGCCCTGCTTTGTAAGGCACGAAAGGTCCGCAGTGGGTGCAGGTACTTTTTCGGAACAGAACTCCCGGAATCTCCGGGGACCCAGGACAGAAACCTCATGCGGAGAGGCCTTTCGGGGCGTCAGGGAGCTCCTCTGGGAATAAGGGACGCGCCGAGGTGGGATTGGGGGTCGAGTGTGACTGAAACCAGCGCCCACCCCAGGAGCTCCACCTCCCTGCAGAGCCCTGGCCCCGCGCCCACCTGCTGATGGCCTCCCTAGCCTCTAGGTGCCCTCCCCAAAACCTCCTCTGGTCTGGGATCCCCGTTATCCACTTTCCGCTCAGCTGCTGGAGGAATGAGCTTCTACTGGCATTGCCAGAGGTCTCAAGCCCCTCCCCAAATGACAATCCAAAGGGCATCCCGTGAATTCATTGAGGCTACTTTGTGAATGAAACCTGCTTGTCCAGTTAGGGGATTGCCTTTCAGAGGAGGATCACCTGAAACCTTAAGGAATGCATATTGTTAACAAAAGGTGCTGACTCCAGGGTTGAAGACCTATCTGGTGCCTCTCCATGCCTCCCACCTGGCACAGTCATACCTCTTCCAGGGCAACCTAGGGTGATCTCAGGGACCCTTGGCCTGGAGTGTGATGATGAGCCCCAAGAACCCCCCAGAGAGCCCTAGTTAGCTGCATGATGGGACTTCCTGCCCAATATACCTTCTGCTTCTTAGCAGGGACTGCAGTGGCTGAAGGTCTCTAACGTTTAGAAAGCAAATATCTGCCTGACCTGTGGTGGCGCAGTGGATAAAGGATTGACCTGGAACACTGAGGTCGCTGGTTCAAAACCCCGGGCTTGCCTGGTCAAGGTACATATGGGAATTGATGCTTCCTGTTTCTCCTCCCTTCTCTCTCTCTCTCTCTCTCTCTCTCTCTCTTCCCCAAAATAAATAAATAAACTCTTAAAAAAAAAAAAGAAGAAAGAAAGAAAGTATCATTTGGCTCAGTGGTAGAATGTAGACCAGCATGTGGAAGTCACAGCATGTGGAAGTCCCAGGATCAATTCCCAGTCAGGGCACACTGGAGAAGCAATCATCTGCTTCTCCAACCCTCCCCCTTCCCTCCTTCTCCTCCTCCTCCTCCCCCTCCCCCTCCTCCTCCCTCTCCCTCCCCTCCTCCTCCTCCTCCTTCTGCCATGGCTCAAATTATTTCAGCAAGTTGGCCCCAGGCCCTGAGGATTGCTCCATGGCCTCCCTCAGGCACTGAAATAGCTAGGTTGCTGAGCATCACTGCAGCCAGGGCTTGTCAGGTAGATCCCAGCCAGGCACATGTAGGAGTCTGTCTCTCTGCCTCCCTGCCTCCCTGTCTCTCACTTAATTTAAAAAAAAGAAAAGAAAAGAAAGCAAAGCAAAGTATCATTATTAACAATGCTTTCAGGAAGTCAGCTATACTCTGGGGAAGCTCAGGATTCCCAGGAGGAAGTTACTCCACCTCTCTGGGAAATACTACAAGATACAAGGAAAACATTAACTTCCTAAGCAAGTAAAAGCTGGCCTTATCAACCCCTAAGTATTCATTTAACATGAACAAATAAAGATGTGAAGCTTGAAAGAAGTGAGGGAGGAAAAAGGAAGGAGAGGGAGGATAGGAACTGTGTTATCAGTTAGAACCTTAGGGTAATTCTTATTCTCTTAAAAGAAACTTTCTTTCTCTTGCTCAAGAATGCATTGTTAAGGGCTGGTCCCTTCTCCAGTGATTCTCAGTCCACACCATGAAGAGAAAAGCAACTGTAACCTGAATTTAAGTCCACGACAGCTAGGGAAAGAGATCCCAAGTCCAGAACATAGTTCTCAACACTGCTAATTCAACAGAAGGCATTTACAGAGTGCTAACAGGGCTCTATCTCCAAGGGTATGGAAAATGCGTTCTTTACATGCCTTTACAGCCCCCATTACTGCTAACTTACAGCAGGCTTTTGCTTGCTAAAGATCTTTTAGCCTGTTTAAGATGGTCTCTTGGGCTCTGGTCTGAATGGAAAAAGTGCAAGAACAACCAACAGATGTATAAAGCAAAACTAAACAATGTAGATTTCTCCTGCCAGCTGAACTCATTTTTCTCCATTAAGTAAAATAATCATTTTCCATTCAACAATGTAACCCTGTTAGAGCAAAGCTTTGATTGCCCTTTGTCTCTAATGCTCTTTATTTGGCAGCTGAAGATCACTGAAAGTCCTCCCAGGAGGACCTCAAAGTTTCAGCTGTATTCCAGAGGGGGGGAAAAACAAGACATGTTAACTATAAACTTTGTTTTTGCCTTTACCTCCACATAGTACTTTTCCATATAAGATCCCCTTGGATTCTCATAAGTCTGGAAGGTAAAGGGCTTTAGCTACATATTCTATATTGGGGACTTTCTTTGCATAAGACCATTCAGCTAGTGAGTGGGAAAGCCTGGCTTTCTCCAAATTGTAAAGTAGAAACCATCTTCCTAGTTCTTAAATTCAGTCTCTGAGCATGGCACTAGAGAAGTTTGGGTAGGGGAATAGCAATTGCTTTGCACATTGCTATCCTCGTAGATACAGAGGCTTTCCACATCTCCTCTTTTACAACCAAGATGACCTCAGCTAGAACCTTTTCTTCTTATTTCCATTCATCAATCTACTGTGTACATCCTTGTTCTGAAGAAAGCCATTATTTTACAGAAATGCTTCATATAGGTCAACAAAGACCCCCCCCCCACCTCTGTTCTGACCAACCTGATTTCACCTCCAGAGGCAAATCCTATCCCATTTTCAAGGTCTTTGATGATTCCATTTCCCACAGCAGTCTTATGGAAAGAAACATACTCAACAAAAACATCTCAGAATATCAGACAGGGCCTTGCTATTGCTCCTCTAAAAGTATGCTTTCTCTAAATACTACACCTAAGGGCTATGGTCTAGGTAGGCACTCCTGGGCAGTCTAAAGGGCTATTTTATAGGAATAAGGGTTATTGCTAGTAGTTGAGGGCTAATTTTTAGAAGCAAAAGGAAAAGAATTGGGAGTTGGCCAACATTTTATGGCAAAGAGTGATGGAAAGAAATCCTGCCTGGTTGTAATAAGGAAACATGGACACGCCCATGGAATTAAGACACAGGGACATAACATGGCCAGGTCTGAGGTTCAGATGTCTTAGATGCAAGAGATGTACTTTGGAATACAGGCGACCAAAGGGGGAACATCTTTTCCTTGAGAAACATTTCTTCCCTCCTCTTGGGGGAGGCTTCTTAATGGAATCTTCGAGATCAAATACATCCCTCTTTTTACAATGAAGAAACTGAGGCCCAGGAAGTGTTGGGCAATGGATAGTCCCAGGAGAGCAGCAGAACAGTTCAGTGGACAAAAGTACTTCTAGAAGACAGGGTGGGGAAAGGTCTGCCCCTATCAGCTGTTTTGAAGCTTGGGGGACAATGAAAGGATTGGCTTCTAGACCTTTAGTAGCATTACAGACCCCAAGACTGCCAAGTGTGGATTGCTTTGAGGAGGGTTTGACAAAACCATGGAGGATTGGCCCAGTCATTGTGAACAGAATCAGCAGATGTATGAGAAATATGATGCAAGTTAGTAAGTAGCTTGAGCCAAAAATGCTAGCACTTTGAATAAGTACTTGCTGAATTGAATAAACACACATTGCAATTAAGGATTTGAAAATAAGAGTTGGAGTCTACACCAAGTTAGCATTTTCCATAGGAAGCAAAACTTTAGGGGACCAATGAGCTAGGAATCTAGGACAGAAGTCTCTTGGGCCCAGAGCTAGTGTGGAAACAATCTTAAGCAAGAATCTTGATCTTCTATTTCCTAGCTACCTCAGCAAGCCACTTAGCCACCATTCTCCCCGAGTGAAAACCAATGAACTTAGCCTCTCATCTAAGTTCTTCCCAGCCCATGTCTATCTGCCATTGCAAACCTATGTTTTTCTGTCCGGCAGCAGATATTGGTCTTTAAACACAGGTCTAGGCATACCACTGACCATCAAAAATCAGTCAGCTACCCCTGTAACTTCTCCTCCATAGTCTACTCATCTACTCATCTCTTAATTCCCTTTTAAAGCTCCCTAGTACTCATCTGAATATACTTTGTTAATGATTTAAAGCTCTCAAGTTTTGCATCCAGGAATTTAGAAAAATCAGCCTTCAACTGGGACCTGCCCTGGGGGCTACTACCAACCACAGAGTCAAATCCTCAGACTTTTCCTCAGCCTCTCTTAACCTACTGCCACTTAGATAATTTGCTTTTCTTGAAGCAGCTTTAGTAAAAACAATTATAAAGGACTCCAGTTGTTTCCCATGTGTTTGACATGGGATCCTGAAATTATGAGCCAGTGTTGGGTCTTCTTGCACTCTCCCCCACAGACTTCTTCACCCTACTCCAAAATACTATTAAATGTTACAATATCCTGGTAAGTAAAAACTCACTGTTAGTTTTCTTCAAGTCAACAACCATTGGGACATTGCAAACAAATATCAAATGGCAACAAAGAAGGAATCTAAACCAGTGGTTTTCAATCTTTTTATACTTGGGGAGAATTATTTTGGGGTCCACTAAGGCAGAAATCACCCTGAGGATAAGTGAATTTGACTAAGATCATTGGGTTTCTAATCTTCATACAACATCAGGGTGGTTAGCTATTTTGTGGACTAGCATGAAATTTCTGGCAGACTGGCGGTTGAAAAACACTGATCTAGTCTGAAACATATTCTACTGCCAGAGTCACGTCTGCACCCAGACAGTAGAGACATGACTTCAGGTGAGCTTACCACGCAGCAGGGGCAAGCCTAATGCAGAGAAGTTGGTCAGAGATCCTGTCCTTTAACCCTTCCTGTTCCCAGGGGGATACAGCCATGAGCACTAAGGAAATGAACGCTACCATTGGAGTGCATAGATTTGCTATTCTTGGCTTTTAAATCTTCCTTGGAAAAACAATTGAGCAAGTTCTGTGGAAGCTGGTCCTACTGAGAACAGTAATCTTCCACTAATACCTTCACACTGAAACTGGGTTTCAGGGACTGGGCGACGTTACTTTCCACAGGGTGAAAAGCCATGCTAAGAGGAGAGAATACAAAACCATCAAAAAGTGGTTTGGTTCATTTACAAAATTTTGAGAGTTTTCTTAACAGCAGTAGAAAGTAACCAAGAAGTAGGTCAGGCACAAAAATAGGAACCAGCTCAACTCATTTTTAACAGCTTAGGTTTTACTCTGGAGGCTGACATTTTGGTTGACAGGTAACTTTTGCATGTGGACCCTTCCAGATAAGCCCCTAAAAAGAGTTCCCTCTCTTTCTTCCCCCCTCAGTAAGAACCCTCTCTAACCCCTACCTCTGGTACTCTACAATGTTTAACCGAAATCAGAGCTAGTTTATGCAGAAACCCACAGCAGCCATTACTGGGTATCCACTCTGAGTTTAGCACTGTGCTTGATGCTGTCATTTAAAGATGACCAAGACAGCCTGACCAGGCGGTGGCTCAGTGGATAGAGCGTCGGACTGGGATGCAGAGGACCCAGAGGACCCAAGTTCGAGACCCCGAGGTCGCCAGCTTGAGCGTGGGCTCATCTAGTAAGAGCAAAAAGCCCACCAGCTTGAACCCAAGGTCGCTGGCTCCAGCAAGGGGTTACTTGGTCTGCTGAAGGCCCGTGGTCAAGGCACATATGAGAAAGCAATCAATGAACAACTAAGGTATCACAATGCGCAACGAAAAACTAATGATTGATGCTTCTCATCTCTCTCCGTTCCTGTCTGTCTGTCCCTGTCTATCCCTCTCTCTGACTCACTCTCTGTCTCTGTAAAAAAATAAACAAACAAAAGCCCTGGCCAGTTGGCTCAGTGGTAGAGTGTCGGCCTGGCGTGCAGGAGTCCCGGGTTCGATTCCCAGCCAGGGCACACAGGAGAGGCACCCATCTGCTTCTCCACCCCTCCCCCTCTCCTTCCTCTCTGTCTCTCTCTTCCCCTCCCTCAGCAGAGGCTCCACTGGAGCAGAGATGGCCCAGGCGCTGGGAATGGCTCTGTGGCCTCTGCCTTGGGCGCTAGAATGGCTCTGGATGCAACGGAGCGACGCCCCAGAGAGGCGGAACATCGCCCCCTGGTGGGCATGCCAGGTGGATCCCGGTCGGGCGCATGCGGGAGTCTGTCTGACTGCCTCCCCGTTTCCAGCTTCGGAAAAATGAAAAAAATAAAATAAAATAAATAAAAATAAACAAATAAAAAAAATAAAGATGACCAAGATACACTTTCTACCCTTAAACAGTTCACCATCTGGCTTAAAGAGAGACATGCAAAGAGCAACACAGCAAGAGATACTGTATCTATGAGGCAACTCATAAGCATATGAAGAAAGATGTGGTCAGCTCTGCCTGCCCACCTAGAAGGGCTTCTCTGGCTGACTCTTGGAAGATGGATAGGAATTTGTTGAAAGCAGGAAAGGGAGAGAGGGATGGGAGTGGGAAGGGGGAGGGAGAGGGGGGAGAGAAAGAGGGAGAGAAAGAGGAAGGGAGGGAGTGTGTTTATTAGGGGTGTGATTGCAAGCAGTTTCATGGACAAAACCTTCTGGACATAAATTGCCTGTTGGAGGCCTGGCCAGGAGTTGAGAGTGGCTAGGGCATAGGCTCAGTGAGATAGAGCGGCAAACCAGTCTGGAGAGGAGAGCAGGGTCCAGATTGTGGAAGACTTGGATGCTATTCTGAGGGCTTGGACTTTCTCCCATAGGCCATAGGGAGACTCAGCAGGATTTGAAGCAGGGAGATGGTGTCACCAGACCTGTGCTTTGGAAAGGTTTTTCTCTGGCAGTGCCAGCCCCCTGGGATGAGCCTTTCCAATCAGTTATTGATCAAAACTCTTCTGAAGCATATTCAGATTCACAAGACTTCTATGTCCCTTCATATATCTTTGAAGAGATAACATACTAATTTCATTTTTTGTCTTTCTTTCCTTCTTTCTTCCTTTCTCTCTCTCTTGCTTTATTTTTTTTCCTTTTTTTGCACACATGTGCATGGCTTAATCCCCACCATAATCCCAATTATGCACTACTTCTCCCAAACACCCAAACAGAGGCTTTCAAATTATTGGATAGGATGGGAAACTGAGGTTTGGACATAGTGTTACAATCTGTTAGCATATGACAGCTTTACCCCGGAAGAGAGTTCAATTTCCTGGGAAGGTTCAGGCATTTACCCAGGTTTTCTTAATATTTTTGACTAAACTGAATTTCAAATAGACCAAGGACTGTTGGCTTCCACCTCTCTCAGAAACCAGTTCTTGATGCAAGTCCACCGATCAAAGAAAAGGTAAGCCATCTGGCTCCCAATTCTACCTACAAAGACAGGAACTATGGAGAATAAAGAAAACAGAGAAAAATGCCAAATTAATGAATAATGTAGCTTCAACTGTTCAAATTAAGTAAAAGAGATCCTGTGTCAACAAATCTCAGTTCTTTTTTGTTGTTTTCTGACAAGTCCTTGCAGAGGTGGATTTAACAGTGGGTACACGGGGTGCATGCCCTGGGCCCTGACTTCTGAAAGGCCCAACAAAACCCCAACTTTACACTTTTTTCTTTTCTTTCTTTCTTTTTTTTTAAATTTTTTTTTAAATTCGTTTTTAGAAGCTGGAAACAGGGAGAGACAGTCAGACAGAATCCTGCATGCACCCGACCGGGATCCACCCGGCACGCCCACCAGGGGCGATGCTCTGCCCACCAGGGGGCGATGCTCTGCCCATCCTGGGCGTCGCCATGTTGCGACCAGAGCCACTCTAGCGCCTGAGGCAGAGGCCACAGAGCCATCCCCAGCACCCGGGCCATCTTTGCTCCAATGGAGCCTTGGCTGCAGGAGGGGAAGAGAGAGACAGAGAGGAAAGCGCGGCGGAGGGGTGGAGAAGCAAATGGGCGCTTCTCCTGTGTGCCCTGGCCAGGAATCGAACCCGGGTCCTCTGCACGCTAGGCCGACGCTCTACCACTGAGCCAACCGGCCAGGGCTACACTTTTTTATAATGACAAGTTTGGTTTCATATGTGCAATTTTAACATTAACAGTACATAATATTTTTATTTATTTAAAAATATGGTTAACATGTATTTTTATTTTCCTTGTCTCTCTCTTTTTTTTTTTTAAGGGGCTCAATATTTTCTTCTGCACCTGGGGCCTCAACCAACCTTAATCTGCCTCTGAGTCCTAGTCAATTTGATATCCAGCATCTGGTAGTACACAGGGCTGTAGAGGTGGTGGGGGAGGTGAATCATAGAAGGGGGAGGTTGAAGGTGGAGGGCATGAGAGTGGAGGAAAGGGGTGGTCGGAGGTGGCAATGAGGGTGGAGGTGTTGGACCCAAAACAGTTGATCAAATAACAGAACTCCAACAATTACCTCCTTCAAGCAACAGCCTTTTCCTTGTTCACACCAAACTCTGGAATCTGTTTTGTCAGTAACTATACCCCCAGGCTGATATGAGGACTTTCTGCATGATACACTTGAAGAACTTAAAGCATTGCCTGTCACATAGTAACTGTTCCAAAAGTATAAGGACTTGCCTTGATCTCAAATACCTAGTCAGCCTGGAAGAAACAGGCCCAAGGAAGGATGAAGGCAGCCCCGCAAATCTGTCTAGAGAAGAAGGGAGAACAGTCGACTTGATGCTGCTCCCTGCCCTTACCTCCTTTCTCCATCACTGAGCCTGCTCTGGATACACAGCCAGTGCGAGCAGGAACCCGAGCACAGGTGTCAGGTGGGTAGAGGTTGTTGCACTCCACCTGTCTAAACTGGTCTGGCTATTGCCAAACCACAGCTGAGGACCAAGGAAACAAAGCCATTATCACTTGGCAGTGCCAGCCCAGCCAGAGATTTTCACCTTCAGAATAAGAAGTCTAAATAGCCATGCTTTAAAAATAAAATCCTAAAAAAAAAACAAAAACAAAAAAAGAGATACCATCTACTAAAGCAATGGCTAATTACAGAGGGAGAGTTCTTACAGCTTCCTAAGAACAGACCCAAGAGAAGGCTGATTTCAAGACCACACTCCTGTTCCTGGAATAAAGCTGCCAAGGCCACCAGGCACTGAGCGCAGGCTGGAGGCCAGAGACCCACTTCCCTCTCCTGCCTCTAATCTCATAAACCAGAAGTGCTTGGACACAATGTATTCTCATCTCTGCTCACTCTTCATAACAGGGGTGGGAGTGGGAGGGGTGGAGGGGGTAGGGAGGTGATGTGAAAGTTTTGAATTAAGAAACGGTTGACATTGGGTAATTGAATTTTGCTTGAAGCTGGCCACCTGGTTCACATCACTGGCTCCTGGCAGGTATGGAAGTGTCAGCTAAGTAAGGTCCTGCACTGACTTCTAAACACAGGCGCCCGGTTCATGCGCAGTGCACAAACTTTACTTTCTAAACAGCAAAAGCCATTTTACATCAGGTTAGCTCAATGCCTGGTAGATGCCTTAGACCAGTGGTCCCCAACCCCCGGGCTGCAGACCGGTACCGGTCCATGGGCCATTTGGTACCAGTCCGCAGAGAAAGAATAAATAACTTACATTATTTCCATTTTATTTATATTTAAGTCTGAACGATGTTTTCTTTTTAAAAAATGACCAGATTCCCTCTGTTACATTCGTCTAAGACTCACTCTTGACACTTGTTTCGGTCACGTGATACATTTATCCATCCCACCCTAAAGGCCGGTCCGTGAAAATATTTTCTGACATTAGACCGGTCTGTGGCCCCAAAACAGTTGGGGACCACTGCCTTAGACTGCAGGACACTTAGAATTATAGCAGTAAAGTTGATCTTGTCCATTCCTAGCCACATATTAAAAAAAAAAAAAGCAAACAAAAAAACCCCTCTCCTCCCCCAAACCAGTAAAAAGCCAGTTCCCTTTGGCTTCCTGATTGGACATCATGTCATAGAATATGTGTGACTGAAATCGCCTTGCTCTCCCTCAGCATTCAGGTGGCTGGGTATTCTCAGTTCCTCAAATAGCAGAGAGAGGGTGGGAAATGTCAGAAGAATGTCAAGGGTTTACCTATGGGCTGGATGCCATGTCCTACCCTTCTCGGCAACTTTCTCTGTTGCCAATCACTCCTATTCCCTCAAGTTGAGAATAGAGAGACACCATCAAGTTGTAGTCCTTGTCCCCAACCTCAGAAGCTCCATCTACCAAGAGAAAGGAAACCAAAAAGAACCCAAGAGCTTTACAGGTCACTGGCAGCCAGGGCTGTCTGGACCAAGTGCGTTTTCATTTACATGCACGACAGAGCTGGTGTTGACTGGAAGGGTTTGTGAGGTCAAGATCTAGGAAGGAACAGAACTGCTGGGAACTTGGGTGATCTGAAGAAGTCAGTCGAGCAAGTCCTTGAACTTGCCTTTGAGCCCATTGCCCACACATCTGAAGTGTTTCCTGTGGAACTGAGTGCAGTTAGGAGCCTTGCTCAGGCAGCATTTGGTTCTGGAGTTGGGAGGAGAGCTAAGTAGGCAGTCTGGGTTTTACAAAGGACAGTAGGCTGATGGAATGATGATTCTACACCAGAAATAACCGGGTCTGACCTCCTCTTTTCCAGAGTGGAACTGAGGCTGAGAGATGCCTGCTTCCCCAGCATCACAGAGCTCCTTAATATTGAGGGAAGACCCCAAGCCCCCTCTCTTCCTACTATGTTATTCTGTTTCCTTAGCTTTAGGACCACCAGAAGAGAATCAAAGATAAGAACAGAAATATTTTGTATCTAAACAAAAAGATGAGAGTTATCCCAAACATGTCATTTAAAGGACCAACTCTTTTAAAATAGTATTTTCCATGATATCATGGGTACTCAGATTCATCTTTAATGTCCCTCTTTTCACACTTTTCTCAGGGGAGCTGTATCTGAACACACACACACACACACACACACACACACACACCTGTTTTGAATTTGAGAGAATTCAAGAACACCTTTTCCTTCAAAATGGTGTCAAGGTAAAATTAAATTAAATTAAAATCTCTTGCAGGCTTAAAAAAGCTCCCTCCCACTGCCACCTGCATTTCTTTTCTGGGAAGCCTCTTCTTTCTTCAGTGAAAGTCCCCTGGACCCCATCACACTGTATGGGGTCTCCCCAGACTACTGGATGACAGTGCTCAGCTCCACTCCATGGCCGTCTTGGTTGCACCATCATCAGATATTTCTCCTCCTCCTGCTAGCTGATGGGTAAGGAGGATTCTGAAGACTGTAGGGAGGGCAGTGGCCTGGGGCCAGGGCCTGGTGTGGAGCTGGGCTAAGGCTTAAGCAGACTATGGAGGTAGGTGGGGTGTTCCAGCAAGCAAAGGTGCCTCAGAGCCTGTCCAACTCCCCGCAGGCCCACTTAGATCTCTTTCTTAATCTAATGAAGGGGCACTTGCCTAAGTTTGAAAGGTGCCATAGATTGTTTAATATACAACAGTATCCTGTCCTGAAGCAATTTGATCCACCCAATTTCCTCTTCAAAACTATATGGTTTCTGTCTAATAAGATATTGATCGAGAATCACTAACATCTTACAGCCTCTGAAGTACTATGGTCTCTTTACTCTCCTCTTTCTTGCCAAAAGACAGTGTCTCAAATCTCCTTGTTCCTTCACGCACTCATGTTTCTCTCTCTGCTGTTACCACATCCACTTCTCTGCCTTTGCAGAGAACTGCCTCTCCTCCTGGCTTCTCTGAAAACTCCAATCATAAGAGACTCCATCTTCAAACATCTGGACCCATGCTTACTGTGCAGGAAATCAGACCCCTGTGCTTTGGAACAGTGATGGGGTGGGGTGGGGTACTGACTTTAACTCTAGCAGCAGGAAGGCTAGAGGGACCTGTGAGCCACAGTGCCCTCAGGACAAGGACTGTCCCTCTTTCTGCACAGTTATCAAGATTCCTTTCCTTTTAAAGCTACTCTTACCATAAATCCCATTCTACTGATTATCCAAGTTGGGTTTTGTAGAACTATCCTGTGATTTCTTCTTGGGTATCACCCACGGCCTCTAACAACATCAAGAAAACAGGTCTGGGGAAATACTGAAAATTTTCTCTCTGAGGTTCATATCAGTTTATACCCATTATCACCTCTTCTGTCTACCACCACAGAGGTCCTGGAACCACCTGGCAAGCCCATGCCCTCAGTACCCCCTCCTGCACCCAGTGGTGGCCACTCCTGTAAGATGGCTGGGACCCACACTGCCCTGTTCTTCATCACTGGTGGTGTGCATATTTCTGTAGCAGCCACACTTTCTCCAAAGAGGTCTGAATCTCAGCCTTGGCAGTGGGCAAGGGGCCCTTTTAAATTTCCAAGTATCTTATTCACCATGCCCGGCCCAAGATATAGTAGCTAGAGCTAGCAGTTGCCCCTTCTGTACCCTTAGAATCACCTACCCTTTGAAGTAGGTATCCACTTTTACTAGTT
The DNA here is from genome assembly GCF_036850765.1 of Saccopteryx bilineata. Classification (NCBI taxonomy): domain Eukaryota; kingdom Metazoa; phylum Chordata; class Mammalia; order Chiroptera; family Emballonuridae; genus Saccopteryx; species Saccopteryx bilineata. The sequence goes on from NC_089492.1 coordinate 166,348,338, forward strand.
GTACAAGTAACAAGGTTTTATATTAAATTCTTCCTGTTGAAATTACTGGTCTGGTTTCTGTTTCTTCACTGGACCTTGACTGATACAACACCTAAATAAATGCAGGAATAAATAATATTCATGAATTAGAAGATGCAATATTGCAAAGAAGTCATTCTCCCTAAATTGAAATATTGATTTAAGAAACAGGTCTCTCCTAGGTGCTTCTTTTGAGGATATTAGGGTACTAGATAAATATAAAATGTCCAACAATACTTGATTATTACTGCAGTACATTTCTGGAAATTGCATGGAAAACCCTAAATCTGATCTTACCCATAGGATTGGTGTTATATTTGAATATTGCATTCTTGACCCTAACCAACTTGTGGGCCCACCCAAGCTGTTTCTAGTGTCTTTTACATACCAATGGCCTGTCTTGGCTTATGCTTCAGACTTTCTTAAAATTTCTCAGATAAGCAGCACCTGGCCTTGGCCTCCCCTGTACTTCTTGCTAAGTGGTCCCAGGCCTGGCACTAGTGGCAGTTGACCTTGGTTCGCAGCTTGGCCTTTCCTGGGCATCTCCGAGTCCAGCACAAGTAGCAACCCTCTGCAGATCACTTTGCAGTTCATGCCAGGTAGCCCCAGGCAGAACATAGGTGGAGGCTGACTTTGGATTTCACCTCCTGGGAGGCCCCAGAGCCCTTGCACCTGATGGAGAGCTTCAGACCACATCAAAGCATCACCCAACCACCTCCACAAGGGACACGCTCAAGGGGCTGACTCAACAAGCACCAGAGTTCTGTTGTAGTAAGTTCTGTTCTGTGTAGTGGACCCCTGCACAGCTGATCCTCCATGGTGGTCCCAACCAGTCCTTGCAGCTGATGGGCCTGGAGGTAAATCCTCCCATTGATGTGCCAACAGCAATCAAAGCTCAACTACAACAGGAGGGTGGGGGCTGGGAATGCCTGGTTTGGGCAATTAGGGAGGCTGTGTTACCAGATCCTACAGAACACCCACTATATAGGGTACTTTATCAAGCCTGGTAGACATAGAAGCTCTACATAATATGTAAAAACAAACACAGGGAAGTTGCCAAAATGAGAAGACAAACACGTCCCAAATGAAAGAATAGAAAAAACTTCAGAAATAGAACTAAACAAAATGGAGACAAAATATTGGTTATAAGGATGCTCAGTGAACTTAGGGAAAGAAATAGAAAATATAAAAAAAGAACCAGTCAGAAATGAAGAATATATAAACTGGAATGAAGAATACATGACAGGGAATTAACAATCCAGTAGATGAAGCAAAGGATCAAATTAGAGATAAGAAGTTAAGGAAGCATAAAACACTAAATAAGAGCAGCAAAAAGAAAAAAGAACCCCCCAAAATAAGGATAGTGTAAGAAGTCTCTGGGACAACTTCAAGTGTACCCATATTTGCATCATGGCAGTGCCAGAAGAAGAGAGAGAGTAAGGAATTGAAAACCTATTTGAAAAAATGACAGAAAACTTCTGTAATCTGGTGAAGGAAATATATATACAAGTCCAGGAGCACAGAGAATCCTAAGGAAGACAAATCGGAAGAGGCCAACACCAAGAAACATCATAATTAAAATACAAAAGGTGAAAGACAAAGAGAGAATCTTTTTTTTAAAGGTTAAGATTTATTTATTTATTTATTTATTCATTCATTTTTTCAGGGACAGAGAGAGAGTCAGAGAGAGGGATAGACAGGGATAGACAGGCAGGAATGGAGAGAGATGAGAAGCATCAATCATCAGTTTTTCGTGGCGACACCTTAGTTGTTCATTGATTGCTTTCTCATATGTGCCTTGACCGTGGGCCTTCAGCAGACCGAGTAACCCCTTGCTTGAGCCAGCGACCTTGGGTCCAAGCTGGTGAGCTTTTGCTCAAACCAGATGAATCTGCGCTCAAGCTGGCAACCTCGGGGTCTCGAACCTGGGTCTTCCGCATCCCAGTCCAACGTTCTATCCACTGCGCCACTGTCCGGTCAGGCAAGAGAGAATCTTAAAAGCAATTAGTTACCTATAAGGGAGCTCCCATAAAACTGTCAACTGATTTCTCAACAGAAACTTTGCAGGCCAGAAGGGATGGGCAAGAAATATCAATGTGATCAAAAACAAGGACCTACAACCAAGAGTACTCTACCTAGCAAAGCTGTTATTTAGAATCAAAGGACATAAGAGTTGCTTCCCAGACATGAAAAAGCTAAAGGAGCTCATCACAACCAAACCAGAATTACATGAAATATTAAAGGGTCTTCTTTAAGAAGGTAGAAAAAAATGATAAAAACATGAACAATAAAATGGCAATAAATGCTTATCTGTCAACAATTGAATCTCAGAAACAAAATAAATGAATAAGCAAAACAGAAACAGACTCAGATACAGAGAATAATTTAACCATTGACAGATGGAAGAGGGGTTGGGGGGATGGGTGAAAAAGATGAAGGTATTAAGAAGTACAAATTAGTAGTTATAGAATAGTCACTGGGATGTAAAGTACAGCATAGGGAATATAGTCAATAATATTGTAATAACTATATATGGTGTCAAATGGGTACTAGATTTATTGGGATGATCACTTGGTAAGTTGTACACATGAAACTAATATAATGTCAACTGTAATTAAAAAATTAAAAAATATTTAAAGTTAAAAAAAGGCAAAAAGAAAAAAAAGCAAGTCGCAAGATTTATTGATTCTCCAAATGGTAGAGATCCCACAGTGATGAATGAGTCATTTCACATGGTAATGAGATGTTGCATATTGCATACACTGTTCACCAGGTCCAAATCTGAACTAGTGACCTCAAGGTACAATGTTTTAAGGTTGATGGTTAGTGAGTTAATGAGTATTTAGAAAGACTCCATGGCAAATGTAAAAATTCCATATTGGGAATTTGGCTGGGAGTCTTTGGAAAAGAATAGACACATTCTCTGTTCTTAAATGTTCAAGAGAAGAGCACAATGATTTTAAAGTCAGGTTTCCAGTGATTTGGAAACATGGAAGGTTGCCCTTTGCATTGGTGATCTGAAGTGATCTCAGCCAGATGGGTCAGGATCAGATTATTTAGATATTGTGTTAATCCAGAGATGCATTTTATGATTATTCCCTTCTGGCAAAATGCTAGAGAGAGCTAAGCAAGGGACAGAAGCCACAGCTCACCCTCTGGGTCACCTCCAGGGCACAGTCAGTGCAGATAGGAGGCTGGTCCTAAGAACCAGCCACTGGAAGGCTCTGCAGGGAGACCAGCCCAGTGCATTCCTCACTAGGTCTATGTAAGTGGGGCTGGGGACAAATCTAAGAGGTTGTTGGTTCCTCTTTCATACTCCAGTTTTTTGTTATAAACGTTGTGATTTGAGGCAGGACATATGATGCTTCAGTATATACCCACTTTAACCCCCCCCCCCCCAAATAATGTCTATTTCCTATCTACCTCAAAAGATACCTTAAGAACAGAGTAAATTCTATCAAAAAATATTTGAGGATTTTAATGTTTTTTTTTTCTGATTATAAGAGTGACATTTATTGAAGAGAATTTAGAAATTACAGAGGAATAGTTGCGAATATAAGGAAGAAAATAAAATATAAAGATAACAGTTGGAAATAATCTCAGAAGCACAAAAAATGAGATTTAAAAAACAATCAATTATTTTTAAAGGTCAATTCATTTACAAGGGACACAGAGAACATGCAATAATTGCCTATAACTACATTTCCATTGATTCCTGAGTGGTAATTTTATCTTTAACACTCCATACTGGTTTGCCTCACAGTATTAGTGTTATCATTTAAAAAAAGAAGACAAATTATGATTTCATTAGAAATCTATGAACTTTCCAGTCCTATCTTTGTTATTCTGTCCCTTGAAAAATAAAGTGAGATGAATAGGAGCAAAGGAAAAAACAGAACAACAGATTTTTACTTTATATAAAAACTCTCTCCCACCCCTATCTGTTGGAGAACAGAGGCTGGAGAAGGCCAAGAATAAGGAGGAGATAGTCTCAAATGTTCATTTAAGAACTTGGTAACTTGTTGCATTATTCATTCATTACAAGACCATTACCACAGGCTTTATAGCACAGATTATTACTTATTAGGAAGATAAACTCAGGAATGTGTGGATTCACTGGAACCAGGGGTTAAGTCAGGTCAGGAACAATGTGTGTTTATTCTTTTTATTGCTAGAATTCCAGGCAGATCAATGCAAAGTGCTCATGGAGATGCCACTTAACTGAGCAGCGTTTGAACCATCAAAGTGTTTTATAGCATCTTCCATCCAGTAACTCCACATTATGCCACAAAGGTCAGCTGATGTCCATGTGTAATGAGGAAACAAGGATCTATTGCTCTATTTCTGATAGGTCTAGGTTCCCTTCATCCATTCAAAAGGCATGCATTGAGTTTCTACTCCCTGCATGGGACTGATCTAGGCACATGAACAAAACAGACCAGGTCTTTCCCATGGCTTTTCTAGCTTAGTGGAAAACATGAACAATAACAAAGCAAAAAGAGTCCAATTTGTTTCAATTATACTTTTAAATGTGCAATATTTGCATTTGACTACAGATAGTTCTAGAGACTATTCAGGAATCTTCTCAAATTATCTGTTTGCAGAAGAAGAGCATCTCACCACTCACAGTAGCTCGCTCCTCTACCACAAGACTAGATTCTCAGAGTGAGTGTTTCATGGGTTGCTTTGGGTTGTCCAGGGCCAGTGATGGCCTTTAGGGGATGGGAGTCTCTCTCTTCACCCCCAACTAAAAAAATACTCCGACAAAAACACATGGTATCTAGAGACAGGGTTATAAGTCATCTTTGATGTCAAGGGCTGGAGTAAGTTTGGTGTTAATTTTTAACCATTGGGAACAGTTTTTATAGTTCCATGCCATTCCTCTTCTTTTGACTGTAGCTGAGTTTGATTTTAGTATTTCTCGTCTTAGATTAAAATAACAGGATTGTTTTCACGTGCCATGATACATTTATTTTCTCTGCATCCTTGTGACAATTTCATTAGTCCTGTGTTAGGAATGCAAAAGGTAAGCCTCAGAGGGATTAGGGGCTGGTTCAAGGTCAGAGACAGAGGAGGACTGCTCTCTAGTCTCTGACCCCCTGTGCACTGTGTGCCCCTCAGTCTGTGCCCATCTCCTCTGTCCTTGTGCACACAGCACAGAGCTGGGCCTTGGGGAGGGCCACGTGAATCGTAATGGGTAGATAGCCATCTTCACAAAGATTATAGTCTCACCGGGGTCACTATCAGCAAAGAAACATTAGGGTAAGGACACTGAATGCATACTTGAATATATAGATTTTAAATATGGTTACAGATAAGAGGGGATATCCCCGGAAGATGGCAGCAGAGTAGGTGGATGCACAGACACCCTGCTCTCACCACCAAACTGGAATACAAATCAATTTAGGAAAAATTAGCATGAAAAACCAACTCTGGACTACAAGAACAGCTCTCAAAAACCAAGGAGCAAAGAAGAAGCCACAACAAACCTGGTAGAGAGCGCCTGAATCTCCCCTGCTTACAGGAACGGAGGGGGAGGGGAGGCTGAGAGCCCAAAGAGGATCTCACTCCAGAGAAAAGAGCAGTAAATACTGCTCACAGCCACTTGCCTGGAGACCAGGGAGTGAGGTGTGTTGAAAAGACCAGCTTATCTCCCAAGTGCAAAGGAAAGAGAGAGGGACAGACTGTGAGGGGCTAAGGAATGCAGGAGACAACCTAAAAAAAGCTGACTCATCCATGCTGGAGGTGGCCATAGCTGGGGGAGGGACTGATCCTTCCCCACAAAACAGTACTGAATTGCTTACAGATCAGAGATCTCCAGACATCTCTCCAGCTCCAATCAGCGCAACAAGACACAGCTGAAAACAAGAAGTGGGGAGGAGGGGCAGTAACTCAGGTCTCCATAGAGATCTGAGATACACTTCCCCCTACTGAAGCTGAGAAAACACCCTGCCCCCAGAGAGATTAGTTGGTGGAAGAGGCCTTCAGAGTCTGAGGTTACACCCATCGCATTCCTGGATACAGTTTCAAGGAAGCTTCCTGCTGAGATCAGTAAACAAGACTATCACCTGTTAAGAAAACAAACAAATCAAGACTTCAAAGCTGCCCAAATCCAAAAGTGGATTGTAAATAATAGCTGATACCAACCCAAGAAGACCTAGAAATAACACAACTGAAAACTGGAGGCAGACAACACCAAGCCTAGACTCAACCAACTCTACAAACAAAACACCCAAACACAGACAATGAGAAGACAAAAAAGTGCAATCCAAATGAAACCACAAGAGAAATCTTCAGGAGATGAACTGAGTGATATGGAAATAATCAAACTTCCAGATGCGAAGTTCAAAATAATGATTGTAAGGATGCTTAGGGATCTTAGAACAACAATGGATGGTCATTATGAACACCTAAATAAAGAAATAGCAAGTATAAAAAAGAATCAGACAGAGATGACAAATACAATATCAGAAATAAAGACCACAATGGAAGGAATTAAAAACAGGATAGATAGAGCTGAGGATCGAATCAGCGAGTTGGAGGACAACTGGAATGAAGGCATGAAAGCAGAGAAGAAAAAAGAAAAGAGACTCAAAAAGTCTGAGGAAACTCTTAGAGAGCTCTGTGACAACATTAAGAGAAATAATATCTGCATCATAGGGGTTCCTGAAGAAGAAGGAAAAAGAACAAGGGATAGAGACTTTGTTCAATCATATCATAGCTGAAAACTTCCCTAAATTAATGCAGAAGAAACTCTCACAAGTACAAGAAGCACATAGGACTCCATTAAAGAGAAACTCGGCCCTGGCCAGTTGGCTCAGCGGTAGAGCGTCGGCCTGGCGTGTGGGGGACCCGGGATCGATTCCTGGCCAGGACACACAGGAGAGGAACCCATTTGCTTCTCCACCCCCCTCCTCCTTCCTCTCTGTCTCTCTCTTCCCCTCCCGCAGCCAAGGCTCCATTGGAGCAGGGATGGCCCGGGCGCTGGGGATGGCTCCTTGGCCTCTGCCCCAGGCGCTAGAGTGGTTCTGGTCTTGGCAGAGCATTGCCCCCTGGTGGGCAGAGTGTGGCCCCTGGTGGGTGTGCCGGGTGGATCCCAGTCGGGTGCATACAGGAGTCTGTCTGACTGTCTCTCCCGGTTTCCAGCTTCAGAAAAATACAAGAAAAAAAAAAAAAAAAAAGAGAAACTCAAAGAAACCTACACCAAGACACATCATAATTAAAATACCAAAGCTAAGCGATAAAGAGAAAATATTAAAAGCTACAAGAGAAAAAAAAGCTATCACCTACAAAGGAGCCCCCATAAGGATGACATCTGACTTCTCAACAGAAACACTTGAGGCAAGAAGGGAATGGCAAGAAATATTCAAAGTAATGCAGAACAAGAACCTACAACCAAGACTACTTTATCCAGCAAGGCTATCATTTAAAATGGAAGGAGAAATAAAAAGCTTCCCAGACAAAAAACAACTCAAGGAATTCATTACAACCAAACCAATGCTGCAAGAAATGTTAAGGGGCCTGTTGTAAACAGATCAAAGTGGGAAAAGAATATAGCAAAAAAGGAATACAACTTTAAAGAATTAAATGGCAATAAACAACTACATATCAATAATAACCTTAAATGTAAATGGATTAAATGATTCAATCAAAAAACATAGGGTAGCTGCGTGAATAAGAAAACAGGACCCGTACATATGCTGTCTACAAGAGACACACCTTAGAACAAAAGATACACATAGATTGAAGGTAAAAGGATGGAAAAACACATTTCATGCAAATGGAAATGAAAAAAAAGCTGGGGTAGCAATACTTATATCAGACAAATTGGACATTAAAACAAAGGATATAGTAAGAGATAAAGAAGGCCACTACATAATGATAAAGGGAGTAATCCAACAGGAAGATATAACTATTATAAATATCTATGCACCTAATATAGGAGCACCTAAATATATAAAACAGACTTTGATGGATTTAAAGGGCGAGATCAATAGCAATACTATAATTGTAGGGGATTTCAATACCCCACTAACATCACTAGATAGATCCTCAAGAAAAAAAATTAACAAAGAAACAGCAGACTTATTGGACACACTAGATCAACTTAATTTAATAGATATCTTCAGAACCTTTTACCCTAAAGCAGCAGAATATACATTCTTTTCAAGTGCTCATGGTACATTCTCTAGGATAGACCACATGTTAGGGCACAAAAATGTTCTCAACAAATTTAAGAAGATTGAAATGATATCGAGCACTTTCTCTGATCACAATGGCATGAAACTAGAAATGAACCACAACAGAAAAGCTCAAAAATTCTCAAACACATGGAAACTAAATAGCAGGTTGTTAAATAATGAATGGGTTAAGAATGAGATCAAAGAAGAATTAAAGAAATTCCTAGAAACGAATGACAATAAGCATAAAACAACTCAAAATTTATGGGACACAGCAGAAGCAGTACTGAAAGGGAAGTTCATAGCACTACAGGCACACTTTAAGAAGCTAGAAAAAGCTCAGATAAACAACTTTTTTTTTTTTTTTTTTTTTTTTAGATTTTATTTATTCATTATAGAGAGGAGAGAGAGAGAGAGAGAGAAGGGGGGAGGAGCAGAAAGCATCAACTCCCATATGTGCCTTGACCAGGCAAGCCCAGGGTTTCGAACCGGCAACCTCAGTGTTTCCAGGTCGACGCTTTATCCACTGCGCCACCAAAGGTCAGGCACTCAGATAAACAACTTAACCCTGCATCTAAAAGAACTAGAAAAAGAACAGCAAGTAAAACCCAAATGTAGTAGAAGGAAGGAAATAATAAAGTTCAGAGCAGAAATAAATGACATAGAGTCTAAAGAAACAATACAGAGGATCAATGAAACTAGGAGCTGGTTCTTTGAAAAGGTAAACAAGATTGATGAACCTTTAACTAGACTCACCAAGAAAAAGAGAGAGAGGATTCAAATAAATAAAATAAGAAATGAGAGTAGAGAAATAACAACTGACACAACAGAAATACAAAATATTGTAAGAAAATACTATGAAGGATTATATGCCAAAAAACTAGACAACCTAGATGAAATGGACAAATTCCTTGAAACATACAATCTTCCAAAAATCAATCTGGAAGAATCAGAAAACCTAAACAGACCGATTACAACAAATGAGATAGAAACAGTTATCAAAAAACTCCCAACAAAGAAAAGTCCGGGGCCTGATGGCTTCACAACTGAATTCTACCAAATATTCAAAGAAGAACTAACTCCTATCCTTCTCAAACTATTTCAAAAAATTCAAGAGGAAGGGAGACTTCCAAGCTCCTTTTATGAGGAGAGCATAATTCTGATTCCAAAACCAGGCAAAGACAACACAAAGAAAGAAAATTATAGGCCAATATCTCTGATGAATATAGATACTAAAATCCTCAACAAAATATTAGCAAACCGGATCCAACAATATATAAAAAAAATTATACACCATGATCAAGTGGGATTTATTCTGGAGAGGCAAGGCTGGTACAATATTTGTAAATCAATCAAAGTGATTCATCACATAAACAAAAAGAAGGAGAAAAAGCGTATGATAAATTAAATAGATGCAGAAAAAACATTTGATAAAATCCAGCACCCAATCATGATCAAAACTCTCAGCAAAGTGGGAATACAGGGAATATACCTCAACATGATAAAGCCATCTATGAGAAACCCACAGCCAACATCGTACTCAATGGGCAAAAATTAAAAGCAATCCCCTTAAGATCAGGAACAAGGCAGGGGTGCCCCCTTTCACCACTCTTATTCAACATAGTCCTGGAAGTCCTAACCACAGCAATCAGACAAGAAGAAGAAATAAAAGGCATTCAAGTTGGAAAAGAAGAAGTAAAACTATCATTATTTGCAGATGATATGATATTGTATATAGAAAACCCTAAAGTCTCAGTCAAAAAACTACTGGACCTGATAAATGAATTCAGCAAAGTGGCAAGATATAAAATCAATACTCAGAAATTAGAGGCATTTTTATACGCCAATAATGAACAGTCAGAAAGAGAAATTAAGGAAATAATCCCCTTCACTATTATAACCAAAAAAATAAAGTACCTAGGAGTAAACTTAACCAAGGAGACTAAAGACTTGTATTCAGAAAATTACAAAGCATTGATAAAAGAAATCAAGGAAGATAGAAACAAGTGGAAGCGTATACCGTGCTCATGGTTAGGAAGAATAAACATCATTAAAATGTCTATATTACCCAAAGCAATCTATAAATTCAATGCAATACCAATTAAAATACCAATGACATACTTCACAGATATAGATCACATATTCCAAAAATTTATATGGGACCAAAAAAGAACATGAATAGCCTCAGAAATCTTAAAAAAGAAGAATAAAGTGGGAGGTATCACACTTCCTGATATCAAGTTATACTACAAAGCCGTTGTACTCAAAACAGCCTGGTACTGGCATAAGAACAGGCATATAGATCAATGGAACAGAACAGAGAACCCAGAAATAAACCCACAGCTCTATGGACAACTGATATTTGACAAAGGAGGTAAGGAAATACAATGGAGTAAAGACAGCCTCTTTAACAAATGGTGTTGGGAAAATTGGACAGCTACCTGCAAAAAAATGAAACTAGATCACCAGCTTACACCACTCACAAAAATAAACTCAAAATGGATAAAAGAATTAAATGTAGGCCATGAAACCATAAGAATCTTAGAAGAAAACATAGGCAGTAAGCTCTCGGACATCTCTCGGAGCAATATATTGTATTTGCTGATTTATCTCCACAGGGAAGTGAAATAAAAGACAGGATAAACAAATGGGACTATATCAAACTAAAAAGCTTTTGCACAGCTAAAGACAGTAAGAACAGAATAAAAAGACAAACTACACAATGGGAGAACATATTTGACAATATGTCTGATAAGGGGTTAATAACCAAAATTTATAAAGAACTTGTAAATCTCAATACCAGGAAGACAAACAATCCAATCAAAAAATGGGCAGAAGAAATGAATAGACACTTCTCCAAAGAGGACATCCAGATGGCCAATAGGCATATGAAAAAATGCTCAACATCACTAATCATTAGAGAAATGCAAATTAAAACCACAATGACATATCACTTCACACCAGCCAGAATGGCGCTCATCAACAAAACAACACAGAATAAGTGCTGGCAAGGATGTGGAGAAATGGGAACCCTCCTGCACTGCTGGTGGGAATGCAGACTGGTGGAAAACAGTATGGAGATTCCTCAAAAAACTGAAAATCGAACTGCCTTTTGACCCAGCTATCCCACCTTTAGGAATATACCCCAAGAACACAATAGAATGGCTCCAAAAGGAGAAATGCACCCCCATGTTTGTGGCAGCATTGTTCACAATAGCGAAGATCTGGAAACAGCCCAAATGTCCATCAGAGGACAAGTGGATTAAAAAGATTTGGTACATATATACTATGGAATACTACTCAGCCATAAGAAATGATGACATCGGATCATTTACAATAACATGGATGGACCTTGATAACATTATACGGAGTGAAATAAGTAAATCAGAAAAAACTAAGAACTATATGAATCCATATATAGATGGGACATAAAAATGAGACTTAGAGACATGAACAAGAATGTGATGGCAACGGGGGTGGGGGGTGTTGGGGGGAGGGAGGATGGGGCGAGGAAGGAGAGAGGGGGTGGAGGATGGGAAGGGCACAAAGAAAACCACCAGATAGAAGGTGACAGAAGACAATTTGACGTTGGGGGAGGGGTATACAGCACAATCAAATGTTAAAATAATCTGGAGATGTTTTCTCTCAACATATGTACCCTGATTTTATCAATGTCACTGCATTAAATTTAATAATAAAAAAAAAGAGGGGATATCCCTTAGGTGTTGGCTCCTTCTTCTCAAATACAACCTTGAAATAGAAAATACAGTATTAATTTATAAAATTATATATATTTATATGATATGTTACTAAAGCAATAAAAGTATTGGGTTGGGGAATAAGTTCGTAGCATTTTTACCGAAGACTTTTATTTAAACAAAAAACAATAATTATATCAATAAGTTAATCAATTATATATTCGCCATTGCTGTTTACAACCTCTTCCCACCTCTCGACCAATTTGTTGATGCCGTTCCACCAAAAATCGCCTGGTCTGGTGTCAAAGAAGTTGTTGAGCCAGTTTTTAAGGACCTCTTCGTTATCGAAGGTAACGCCCTTCATATGGTTTGATAGGGAGCGGAAAAGATGGTAATCGGTTGGTGCAAGGTCCGGAGAATATGGTGGATGCTGAAGGACCTCCCATTTGAGCTCTTGGAGTGCGGCTTTGAGGACTTGTGCAACATGGGGCCTGGCGTTGTCGTGAAGGAGTATGGTTTGACCATGTCGATCAGGTCTTTTCAGTCGAATAGCCTCATTCACGCGGTGTAGCTGGACAATGTAGAGCTCCTTGTTGACCGTGGCATTCTTTTCGAGCATTTCCCAGTTCTTCATCGAATTCAGAAGGTCTTCTGCTGCAGCACGTGTCATCGACGTCAAAGTCGCCATTTTTGAACTTTGCAAACCATTTCCGTGCTGTAGACTCACCTATGACACCTTCTCCATACACGTCGCAAATGTTCCGGGCTGCTTTGGCAGCTTTTTGACCTTGATGAAAAGCAAAAGAAGAGCAGGTGTCGAAAATGTTGATTTTTGCCTCTTGGGTATTCCATTTCTAAGCCTCAAAACTAATAAAAAATTAAATAACTCAAAAATACAATTAACATAGTTTTGTAGAGCAGAAAGAGTTTAAGCGAATGAATACTTACCCTTTGCCAAACAGCAAACAAATCATTGTAAAATAAAAGAAAATATAAAAACGCTACAAACTTATTCCCCAACCCAATATATTATTATTCCAATAAAAATCGTACAAGATCTTTATTGAGAAAAAAATAGCTCTATTGCTCTGTTAAAGGAGAAAAGAAAAATACCTAAATGCATGACTGGGACAATTTAATATTGCCATGATGTTGGTGGTCCCCAGATCACTTTATACTTTATTACAAGTCCAATAAAAACTACAGTAGGCATTTCTGGGATTGTAATAAACTGATTTGAAATTTTATATGGAAGAATAAAAACTGGAGTAATTAAGTAGCTTTGAAAAAAAATACAAAGAGACTGAACCATTTTACTTTGAAATGAGACATTTGCAAAGACATATATAACTAAAGTTATAAGGTTTAGGTGCATGAACCAAAGAGACCAATGGAAAGAATGAAAGGTACCAAAACCAAACTATGCATCTATGAGAAGTAAATATGTGGTAAAGACAGCTGAACAGGTGCACAGTAAAAGGATAGACTACTTAAAACTTTTTGGAGAAACTGGTCTATATGGAGAAAAAGTTGAATTTCTATCTCAAAGCATTAAAAAAAAAACCACACCTCAAAAGGCATAAATTTTACAATATGAAAGTAACACTATAAAGCTTAATAGAAGAAAATATTAGAGAATAGCGGTTCGCCCTTAGATGGTAGAGAAATTATTAAATCAAATGTTATAAGCTCAAAGTATCAAAAGAGAAATTGATTAATTTGACAATTATTAAATATGAAAGACTTGGATTCAATGAAGGATATTATAAAGTTAATAGGTGACAGGTGGCTGGTGCCAGTCTAGAAGATTTTTGTTGTTGTTGTTGACAGAGAGAGGATAGATAGGGACAGACAGACAGGAAGGGAGAGAGATGAGAAGAATCAATTCTTCGTTGCAGCACTTTGATTGTTCATTGATTGCTTTCTCATATGTGCCTTGACTGTGGGGCTATAGCAGACCAAGTAACCCCTTGCTCAAGCCAGCAACCTTGGGCTCAAGCTGGTGAGCTATGCTCAAACCAGATGAACCCTCAATCAAGCTGGTGACCTCGGGGTTTCAAACCTGGGTCCTCCGTGTCCCAGTCCGATGCTCTCACTGCGCCACCACCTGGTCAGGCTGGAAGATATTTATGATATGTAAAACGGTAAGGTATCAACAGAATGTACAGGGAATTAATGAAAGTCAGCAATAAAAATATGGAAACCAATGATAGGTAAAGAAAGGACATGGAAATGCGCCAGCATTTCACGGCACAAGAATCCTCAGTGACTAGTCATATGGGGAGACAGACGTTCAACCTGACCAGCAATCAGAGACGAGCCCATTAAAACACCATTGAGAATGCATTTCCCATCACCAGACTGGCAAAACCCCCAAAGTCTGACAATACCAATTGCTGGTGAGAATGAGTTCAAACAAAACATTTGCACACAGGCGCAGTAAGACAAACTACTGCACCTCTTTAAGGGAACAACTTGGCCATTTTTATTGAAGTTATATATGTATAATCTTATGACCCAGCAATCTGCCTCCTGGGTACATACTTCAGAGAAACTGTCCATAGGGAGAAACTAGGAATTTCTCTCTGTGGGCAGTTTCTCTGGCTACCATAAAGAATGGTGTAAGTCCAGGAAATTGACATGAATGTTCAGGAAGTGTTTTGGAGGCAACCAGTGCGTCCACTTTGAAGTATGGGGAATGCATACGTGGTATGTGCATTTGCTAGAATCGTAAGCAGCATGCAGGAGCATGTGGTTATCTTCCCAAAACATAACGTGGGAAGACAAAAGTAAGAAACAAAATAAGATTTATAGCACAACATTATTTATGCAATTTAAAAACATAGACACAGAAACACTTCTTTTTATAAATGCACATTCATCTAAACAACAAGTTAGGATGAAGGACATCCATTAACTACACCGGAGTGGATGCTGGAGAAGGCAGGGAAGGGGTATTGAGGTTGGAGGGTGAACAGGAAGAAAGAAAGCAAAGACAGGCCCTGTACAAACCACAGAGGAGATGCTGCAAGCTGGGAACGAATGAGTCCGCTCTGCACAGGGACTCCAGAGAAGGGAGAGGGTCAAAGTTGTTTGGGAAGACCCAAAGCCTTTCCATGGAAAAGGTGGGATGTGAATGGGTTCTGGGTAAAGGAATTAGTGCATAAAGTGACAATAAATCATTTCCAGCATTTCCAGAAAAAATTCCCACTGAGAATGAAATTGAAAGACTCTAAATGTACTAGACTACCCTTTGTATGAAATGTTTGCATTTCAGTGACATTGCCTATACTTTCTCTTCTTATCAATCTCATTTTTAAAACATAAATTCACTAAAACTGGCCATGACTATGAAGCAAAGTTTAATGGCGATGCTTACTTTGAATAATTTTTCATGTACTAGAGAGATATTCCCATGTTGATTATGAAAAATAAAAAATACAGAGTTTTGTAGGCTTTCTACATTCTTTTTTTTTCTTTGAGGTGCTATTTAAAAAAATTATGCACTGTAATTGGGTCTTTGTTTGGCTTATGGAAAAGTATGAATTCATTTTGATTCTGAAAAGACAGAAAACAGAATGACTAAAACAATCTCACTTCTTGGATATTCTGACATCCCAAATGGTGTTGCCAGGTAGGTAAAGTAAGAAGACAGATTTAAAATAAAAGATTATTTTTTACAGGTGACAGTTTGGGGTCTAAACTGACAAGATAAAATTCAACAGAGATAAATTTGAGCTCCAGCACTTAAGCTCAATAAAATCAACTTCCCAAATAGAAAATGGGAGAAATCCAGTTCACGATTATCAATGAGGACAGGATATGGGGTATTTGGTTGACCACAGGCCTAATTTGAGGCTATGGTATAATGTGTCTGCTAAAAATGTCAGCCCAACATTTTGCTTGCATTTGTAGAAGAAGTGCAAAGAATGGATCACAGGCAACTCCACATCGATCAGATGTCATCTATGATCATGGCCAATGATAGATATCAAAGTAAGTTTTAATAGTTTTGTTTGTTGTGAAGATGATACATGTTGAAAAATATATACAACCAATAAAAGTATGTGAGAAAATGCTTAAAATTATTAGTCATTAGGAAATGCAAATCAAAACCATAGTGAAATACCACTTCACACCCATCAGAATAACTATAATGAAAAAGATGGACAACAATAAACATAAAGAAATTGAAGCATTCATAAATTGTTGGTGACCCTGGCTGGTTGGCTCAGTGTAGAGCATCGGCCCAACGTGTGGAAGTTCCAGTTCAATTCCTAGTCAGGGCACACAAGAAAAGTGACCATCTGCTTCTCTACCCCTCCCTCTTCTCTGTTTCCTTCCTGCAGTCATGGCTCAAAAGGTTGACCCCAGGTGCTGAGGATGGCTCCATGGCCTGCACTTCAGGTACTAAAATAGCTTGGTGTGAGCATAGACCCAGATGGGCAGAGCATCAGCCCCAGATGGGGGTTGCCGGGTGGATCCCATTTGTGGCACATGTGGGAGTCTGTCTCTGCCTCCCAGCCTCTCATTTAATAATAATATAGATAGATAGATAGATAGATAGATAGATAGATAGATAGATAGATAAATTGTTGGTGAAAATGTAAAGTGGTATAGCTACTTTGGCAAAACATTTTGGCAGTTTCTTAAAAAGCCAAACACAAACTTATGAGATGAATTCTCCCCTAGAACCTCCAATAGGAATGCAGGTCAGTGTAAGATTAAAAAAAAAATTGTGTTGTTTAAGCCACTAACTTGGGATAATATGTTTACAGAGGTAATAGAAAACTAACATAAGAAGTTATACTAATATTAGACAAAATAGATTGTAAAACAAAAAAAATGTTAGTAGAAACAAAGAGAGATATTTAATAATGAAAAAAGTTCAATTCACTAGAAAGATATGACAATAATATATATATATATATATATATACATATACATATGTATCTAATAGCAGAGCCCCAAAATACATGAAGAAAAACTGACAGAGTTGAAAAGAGAAATAGACTATTGAGCTATCATAGTCAGAAACTTCAATATTCCACTTTTAATAATGGGGAGAACACCTAGGCAGATGATCAACAAGAAATAGAAGACTTGAGGCCCTGGCCGGTTGGCTCAGCGGTAGAGCGTCGGCCTGGCGTGCGGGGGACCCGGGTTCGATCCCGGTCAGGACACATAGGAGACGCGCCCATTTGCTTCTCCACACCCCCCCCCCTTCCTCTCTGTCTCTCTCTTCCCCTCCCGCAGCCAAGGCTCCATTGGAGCAAAGATGGCCCGGGCGCTGGGGATGGCTCCTTGGCCTCTGCCCCAGCCCCTAGAGTGGCTCTGGTCACGGCAGAGCGACGCCCCAGAGGAGCAGAGCATCGCCCCCTGGTGGGCAGAGCTTTGCCCCTGGTGGGCGTGCCGGGTGGATCCCGGTCGGGCGCATGTGGGAGTCTGTCTGACTGTCTCTCCCCGTTTCCAGCTTCAGAAAAATACAAACAACAACAACAACAAAAAAACAAAAAAAGAAAAGAAAAAAGAAATAGAAGACTTGAACCAAAATGTAAAGCAACTAGTCCTAATAGACCTCCACAGAACATTCTACCCAACAAGCATAGAATAAACTTTCTTCTCAAGTACACATGGAACATTCTTCAGGATAGACCATATGTTAGACCATAAAACAAACCACAAAAAATTTTAATGGATTGACAGGATATAAAATATATCCTCCAACCACAATAGAATAAAATTAGAAATCAATAAGAGAAAGAAATTTGGGAAATTCACAAATATGTGGAAATTAAATAGGTAGGTCTCCTGTATACATGGGTGAGACCAAGGAAAACTAAGCAATTCACCAAATGCTGAAGCCACCAGCTTAAATACCATCTTGAGTTGAAAATAAAAGATGTTAGGGGTGGGCAGAGTCAGTTATGGGAGGTTACCAGAAAAAGCGCAATAAGCAGGGTAAGGTTGTTATGCAAATTTAAGTCATGGTCTTCTGCACAGGTAAGAGTTTCTAGAGATAAGGTCAGCCACTTCTACCAGGTACAAAGGTGGGAGGCACCCTTACAAATGAAGATGTCCCGTACAAATGTAAATGTATGTTACAAAGGATAACTTCTACTTAATTTTCAGTTTCTCCCATGTCTGCTGTTTCTTAAAATTAAACAGCTTAAAATAATTCTTATGCCAAAGAGATATATTTGGGGATGACAT
Organism: Saccopteryx bilineata; assembly: GCF_036850765.1. NCBI lineage: Eukaryota > Metazoa > Chordata > Mammalia > Chiroptera > Emballonuridae > Saccopteryx > Saccopteryx bilineata. The sequence continues at coordinate 166,366,447 of NC_089492.1, forward strand.
ATTCTGTTCTGTACATCTCTTAGACTGTACACTTGTATAACATGTTACTTTACTGAACACAGTGTAGGCAACTGTAACACAATGGTAAGTATTTGTGTAATGCATTGTACTACAAGGACGGTAGGACAGTTATGACCTTACTTGCCAGGTAATAGTTAGTTTTCAGATGCATTATAATCTTATGTGACCACTATTGCATATGCAGTCTGTCATTGACAGAAATGTCACTCTTATGCAACACATGATTGTATTAAAGAAAATAAATGAAACAAAAAAGTTAGTTCTTTGAAAAGATCAATAAAATTAGTGAACTTTTAGCTAGACTAACCAAGGATGGTGAGGGAAGAAGATTCAAATTACTAAAATGAGGGAAAAAAGAGAGACTATCACTACAAGCCTTATAGAAACATATATATATATACACAAATGAACAATTGTATGCCAAAAAATTAGATAATCTAGATTAAGTGAGCAAATTCCTAAAAAAACACAAACCACCAAAAATGACTCATGAAAAAATAGAAATTCTGAATAGAACTATAACAAGTAAAAAGGTCAAGTTAGTTAAACAACAGAACAAAACAAAATAAAGAAACCCTAACAACTTCTTACAAAGAAAAACCTGAGTCTCACTGGCTTCATTGGTAAATTATATCAAAGTTTTAAAGAAGAATTAAGGAATCAATAATTCATACACTTCCAAAAAACAGAAGAGGAGGGAATACTCCCTAACTCATTCTATGAGATCAGTATTACAGTGATACTGAAACCAGACAAAGATAATATAAAAAAGGAAAACTGTATATCAATATAGCTTATAAATATAGAGCAAAATCATCAATAAAATATTAGCAAACCAAATCCAGCAAATTAAAAAGGATTCTACATCATTACAAGTAGAATTTATCCCCAAAATGCAAGCTTGACTTAACACACAAAAATAAATTAATCTTATACAATGGATTAATAGAATAAAGGATAAAAGGTACATACACGATCATCTCAATAAACACTGAAAAAATCTTTGACAAAAGCAAACACATTTCATGACAAAACACCAATATACAAGGAATAGAAGGAAAAGTCCTCAATCACATAAATGGCATCTATGAAATACCCATAGCTAATATTATACTTAATGGCAAAAGATTAAATATATACTTTCCTCTAAGGTTAAAAATAAACAAGGATGTCTCTTATCCCCACTTCCACTAACATTGTAATGGAGATTTAAGCAAGGACAATGAAGTAAAACAAGGAAATAAAATGTATCCAGATTGGAAGGAAGAGGTATAACACTCTCTATTTGCAGATGCTGCAATCTTGTATATAAAAACCCAAGGGAGCCACAAAAATACTGTTAGAATAAATGATGGTGCAGGCATAATATTGATATACAAAAGGGAATTGTATTCCTATAGAAGTAATAGTGAACAATTTGAAAAATGATAGTAAAAAATTTCCATTTACAACACAATCAGAAGAAGAAGATATTTAGGAACAAAATTAACAAAAGGAATATAAGACATAAATAAATGGAAAGGCTAGGGTAATGGATTGCAAGACAATACTGTTGAGATGGCAATACTCCCAAATTGATTTATGGAGTCAGTACAATCCCATTCAAGATCCCAGAGGCCTTTGTGTTTTTTTTATTTTTGTTGCTGTTGTTTTGTTTTGCAGATATGGGCAAATTGATTCTAAACTTCATATGAGGGGCAAGGGACTGAGACTAGTCAATGTGATCTTGAAAAAGTACATAGTTGTATACTCATACTTCTTCCTTTCAAAACTCATTACAGAGCTACAATAACCAATCTGATGTGGTACTAAGTGCCAGCATTTCTATATAGAGCAATAGAATGGAATTGAAAGTCTAACATAAACCTTCATATTTATGGTCAATTGATTTTCATCATGGGTGCCAAAATGATAATTCAATAGTCTTTTCAAAAAATGTTCTCCATGTGCAAAAGAATGAAGATAGACCCTGACCTCATATGATATGTAAAAATTTACTCAAAGTAGGTTACAGACCTAAGGGTAAGAAACGAAATTATAAAACTTATAGAAGGAAACATAGATATAAATGTTCATTGCCTTGAATTAGACAATGATTTCTTAGCTATGACTCCAAAAGAATAAATAACAAGTGACAAAATAGATACATGGGATTTCATCAAAATTAAAAGCTTTGGTGCTTAAAGGAAACAAGAAAGTGAAATGACAACTCACAGAATGGGAGAAAATACTTGCAAATTATTTATCTGATAAGGGATTTGTATCTAGAATATATAAATAAGACTTAAAATTCAGTAACATGAAAACAAATATCACAATTAAATGTGGGCAAAGGATTTGAATAGACAATTCTCCAAAGAAGAGACAAAAATGGCCAAAAAGTACATGAAAGATTCTCATCATCATTAGTCATTAGGGAAATGCAAATAAAAACCACAAGTTACCACTTTACATCAACAATAACTATTATAATAAAAAGATAAAATAATTTTTTTGTGAGGATAGGAAGAAAACAGAACCCTCACACAGCACTGGTTGGAATGTAAAATGGTGCAGCCACTTTGGAACACAGTCTGGCAGGTTCTCAAAAAGATAAACATAGTTACCATGTGACCTGGCAATTTCACTCCTGAATATATATCCCCTTCCCCAAATTAAGACATATGCACACAAAAACTGGTACACCGGTGCTCATGGCAACCTTACTACTTATAATAGCTCAAAGTAGAAACAACTCAGATGTTTATTAATTGATAGATGAGTAAATAAAATATGATCAATCCATAATGGAATATTGTTTGGCTATAAAAAGAAATGAAGTATTGACACACGCTACAATACGAATAAACCTTAAAACATTATGCTAAGTGAAAGAAGTTATTCAAAGAAGAACGCGTATTATATAAGTTCATTTATGTGAAAAGTGAAGAACAGGCAAATCTATAGAGACTGAAAATAGACCAGTGGTTTTCTAGGACTGGGGTGGGCTGTAAGGATGAGGGAGAGCTGATAGGTGATGGTTAGTAGGTATGGCATTTCTTTTTGAGTTGATAAAGATGTTCTAAAATAGATGGTGGTGATGGTTACATAATTCTGTAAATACAGTAAAAACCATTTAACTATACTTTTTAAGAAAGTAAAATAGAGCTTTTAATTAAAAAAAAAGTTGAACCAAATGGTTGAAGTCATAAACTTACACTATTTCATTTTAAGAAAGAACTTTTCCAGTAACTAGATCTACCTGAAAATGGAATGGGCTATGTCTGAATTGGCAAGCTCTCTGCATGTAAGAGATGAGTGGTCAAGTGGAAGTTGATGATCATCTGTTAAAAATGTCAATCCTTGGCCCTGGCCGGTTGGCTCAGCAATAGAGCGTCGGCCTGGCATGCGGGGGACCTGGGTTCGATTCTCGGCCAGGGCACATAGGAGAGGCGCCCATTTGCTTCTGCACCCCCCCCTTCCTTTCTGTCTCTCTCTTCCCCTCCCGTAGCCGAGGCTCCATTGGAGCAAAGATGGCCCGGGCACTGGGGATGGCTCCTTGGCCTCTGCCCCAGGCGCTAGAGCGGCTCTGGTCTTGGCAGAGCCACCCCCCAGAGGGGCAGAGCATCGCCCCCTGGTGGGCAGAGCGTTGCCCTTGGTGGGCGTGCTGGGTGGATCGCAGTTGGGCGCATGCGGGAGTCTGTCTGTCTCTCCCCGTTTCCAGCTTTGGAAAAATACAAAAAAAAAAAAAATGTCAATCCTTCCTTTCCAGATGCTGATGGTCCTGAGCTGGCTACACAGCCCTTCACCCAATAAAGGTGTGCCCAGGATGTTTCCAGCCTCACCTGGGGCTCTAGAAACTCAGTCTCACTGGGGAATTCTGGGAGACTGTATAGTCTATGCCTCAGATTTATCCCAACTGAAGGATAAGGAAGTGGGGTTATTGACCTACCAACTTCCTGTTCGTCACTGGCTGAGGGCTGCTTCTCGGGCATTACTTTCTGGCAATTCTAGTTTTTCCTTTGTAGGGGCCAAGTCTGTTCTGAGGCCAGAACCAGGTAGTGAGTTGTGGGTGTTCAGGTCAGCTGCCTTCAGGTAGAGAGTGACTGTCAGGGGCCACAATCTGCTATAACATCCTAGTCTCTCGCTAGAGTCCAGGTGTCTAATCTGGGCATCAGACCCATAAATCAACCAGTCACTAGATTTCTCCCTCTGTATCCATTTGTAGTGAGATGGGACATTAGTGGGGAGTCAAACAACCCTGGTCTCTCTGCCTTTTACCTTCCAAAGGCATCTCAAACTCAACCTGCCCAACACTGGACCCACTGCCTTCTCCTCCAAGCCTCCTCTTTCTATATTTGCTGTCTATGTAGATGGTCACTTAAGCCCCCAACCCAGAACTCTTTCTTGACTTTCTTTAACCCCACCATCCAATCCATCACCATGCTTGCCAGAGCTACCTCCCACCTGTCTGACTTTTCTCAGTCTACTGTGTTTTCAAAATGCATTATTTATTTAAATGGGAATGTAGTTACTTAAGAAAGGACATCAGATAATTTTCTCAGTGGCTGCCAAGCTGAGCATCTGTGCTTTGGTGGCTGTAGTCATTGCTTTTGCTTTTCTCCCCAGCTAGGCTGAGAGGCTCTGAGTACAGGTACCACACCTCACATTGTCCCCTTCGTCCCCTACCTCATGGCTCTGAGCACAGGACTGGGCACCAACGTCTCACTAACGCTGAACTGCTCTCAGTAGGGCCATCTTGTCCAGTAGGCATGGTAGGCACAGTGGCCTGAACCCACTGTTCTTTCAGGGGCCCATGAATTGTTTTAACTTCTTTTAAAATCAGAAAAAAAATAAACATGGTATAATAAAAATAATAACTGTATATATGAATGAATCCAGCCTGGATTATATTTGTCTTTGCAGTAGCATAGTTGTAAAATATAACCGTTAATATTGTTTCTTCCTTGTTATGGACAAAGAGGCCCAGGAGAGAGAAGACACAGCCCTGGTTTTCAGGTCGGCATCACCTGCTTGCTATATAGTCGGAAACTTCTGGACTTGTCAGGGGCTGCATGACTGTTGTCCTTTTTCAGTTACACTTGAAAGAAGAGCTCAGAGAATTGTGTATTCTGCCTTGCCTCACCTCCCTTGAAGACTCCAGGACAAAAATAGCCCCAAGGACTTTTAGACTGGTTGAATTGAAGATAAGTTTAAATTTAAGAGGCTTTTCACTCCAAACATGGGTGATAAGATGAAAAAAGAAATCCAGACAGTCTACTTTAGTTCTATTCCAGTTAAACTTCTGTTTCAAAGAACTATTTAAAGGACCTGACATATGTGAAACACAAAACTCTTTTTAAAAAAACCCCATCAAGGTTATGACAAAGAGCCTGAAACGAGACCTCCTTCCCACAGCATTGGCTATCCTGGGAGTGCCAAGGTATGGGCCATGCAGCGAGGACAGCTCTATTCTGCCGGCCCTAGGGCATCTGCGATACAAATTTGTTTCCTGGACTCCCTGCAAGTTGCCAGCTGCAAGCATTTGCCCCGCAAATCAGGTTAAAATGAACAAAGGCAGCCTCAAAGGAGGATGTGTCAAGGCACTGCAGGCCAAGGGTGTGTGTCATGGGTGGTGGGGAAGGATGGGTGGAGCAGGTTGGGGAGGCAGAAACTTGTTGCTAGGCAACCAGCCCTGGTGCCTTTGTAAATGCGGATATATTTTGTTTGAAGCAGCAGCTGGCAGCCACCAGCACCTTTTATCTTTCTTTTCCTCCGTTCTGTGCCCAGAACACAGACCTAGCTGTGGCTCTCAGTAAGATCCTGGGAGGATGGAGGAGGGTATCTGGTTGGGGCTCTAGAAAAGACATGTGCCTGAAAGGGCAAATGATTTGACAGGACAGCCTGGAGCTAATGAAGTCTGGACACTTACGATTACTAACCAAGATCTTAGTGTTTATTTAATCTCTCCAATTTTAATGTTTCTTGATTGTAAAACTAAGGATTTTACAATACATCTTTTGCAGGAATGTTGTAAGGATTAGAGAAAATGCATAAGAGGACCTGGTCCAGTCCCTGGAACATAGTAGATGCTCAAAAGCAGTAGCAGAGTGGTGAGAGTGTGGGCTCAGGCGCCAGGCTGCTGTGTGCCCATCCCAGCTCTGCCACTCATTTGCTGTGTGACCTCACACATGCCTCTTTCTTAGCCTTCCAGTGCTTTTGGTTTGCTTACATCTGTGAAATGGGGGATACTACTACTACTTACCTAACAAGGCTGTTGTGCATTAATAAGGCAAAGTGCTTAGAACAGTGCCTGGCACATAGTGAGCACTCAGTACATGCCCATTTATAATACCCATGTAGGGTGTCAGCGCGTCCGCTGAGCAGGTGCTGGAGGAGCAGGTTTGCACGAGGTCGTTTCCAGAGGGCTTTTGGTTTCAACTGGTGAAGACAGTGGGGAAGGTGTACCTCTGGTACCTCAAGCAGTATACTATTGATTAAGCAAGGACTTTAGCAGAGTCCAGGCGCTAATGAACTGTGTGACCTTGGGCGAGTCGTTTAAGCTCTTAAAGCTATAGGAGACCCTTTTGTAAAATGAATAAAACAAGGATGCTTATCCTATCTGGTGGTGGCGGTGGTGAGGTAAGTTGTCAGGTGCTTGCATAAGGCCTGGCCCAGAGAAAGCAGCCAGAATTTAGTGCTAATATCGTTTCTAGAAACAGAGACAGAGAGAGGGAATAGCAAGGGGTCTGTGTTCATTCCAACTGAGTCACCTTAGGAACAGGGCTGCAGAAGGAGGTTGAAAAAGTATTATTATATTATTATTTTTATTTTTTTTTAAATACAGCTCTGTCCTTGGGATGTGAGCAGGATGAGCAAAGGGATCAGCAAAACTGCTTTGTCCTTTAGGTGACCAAGAATGACCTTCCTTGTGTGTGTGTGTGTGTGTGTGTGTGTGTGTGTGTGTGGTTCACCACAACTGACCGCTTTGGGACTATGAAGGTTGAGATTCAGGGCATTAGGAGGCAGCATTGTTGGTACAGATGTTGGAGTTCTCACAGTGAGAGGGGATGCAGAAATGGGGGTGAAGCTCTCCACAAAGAAGACCTGGTAGGGGTGAATGAGGAGGAAAAGATGCATGGTAATGGAGTCTAGATAAGCAGGTGGGGACCAGACTGGTGAATGTTTCTGTGATGACTACTCTTAGGACCCCGTGTAGCGACCCCTGAAGACATCTGGTGGTGGGAACTCAATAAATGCTCTAAGAGTTAAGGGGAAGAAACCCCACCAAAACAAGGGCTATTTTACAAAATTTTAGGAATAAACTTGGACATTAGAAAAGAATGGACTAAAGCAAGTGGAGAAGAAAGCACAATCATTTATACTTAAACAGAGGGGAAGCCCACGCAAAGGCCCCAACTGGACGGGACTTGCATATTTTAAAGTGATCAGTAGAGGTTAGTTTATTGAAAACTTTGAATCCTTTTTTTCTGGAGGCAGTGGAATATGTTGAATATGTTTGAGCAGGAGGACAACAAGAAAGTCATGCCTCAAAGAAGTATGGGGAAAAGTATATCTGGCGTGAGGAAGCCTAGGTTTGAATCTTCACTCGTTGCTTTGTAAGAATGAACAAGCCATTAACTCTCCTGAGATGAGGATAATAGTGTATCTTTCCAGGGTGGGGTTAGGAGCAAGTGTGTGATGTGGTCTGACACCAAAAGCAAAGGCAACAAAAGCAAAAATAAACAAGTGGGACCACATCAAAATTAAAAGCTTCTACACAGCAAAAGAAACAGTCAACAGTATGAAAGGCAACCTACCAAATGGAAGAAACTATTTGTTAATCATATATCTGATAAGGGGTTAATAAACAAAATAGATAAAGAACTCATACAACTCAATAGCAAAAACAAGCAAATAATCTGATTTAAAAATGAGCAGGATATCTGAATATTTTTCCAAAGACATACATATGGCCAACAGTTACACGCAAAGATGTTTAACATCACTAATTATCAGGGAAATGCAGATCAAAACCACAGTGAGATACCACCTCACATTTGCTAGAATGGTTAGTATAAAAAAACCCCTAGAAATAATAATTGTCGATGAGGATGTGGAGAAAGGGAACCCTTGTATACTGTTGGTGAGAATGTAAATTGGTACAGCCACTATAGAAACTGGTATGGCGGGTCCTCAAGAAATCAAAAATAGATCTACCATGTGATTCAGCAATCCCACTTCTGGGTATTTATCCAAAGAAAATTAAAACACTAATTTGAAAAGATAGATGCATCCCTATGTTTACTGCAGCAATATTTACAATAGCCAGGATAAAGCAAACGAATAGTCCATTGACAGATGAATGGATAAAGAAAATGTTACACACACACACACACACACACACACACACACACACACGATGTTATTCAGCCATAAATAAAATGAAATCTTGTCATTTGAGACAACATATATAAATGTTGAGGGCATTATGCTAAGTAAAATAAGTCAGATGGAGAAAGAAATACTGTGCAACTTTCACTTACATGTAGACTCAAAAAAAGAAAAACCAACGAACCCAAAACCAAACTCATAGATACAAAGAACAGAGTGGTTTCAAAAGGCAGGAGTGGAGCCTGACCTGTGGTGGTGCAGTAGATAAAGCATCAACCTGGAATGCTGAGGTCGCTGGTTCAAAACTCTGGGCTAGCCCAAAGCACATACACGAAGCAACTATGACAAGTTGATGCTTCCTGTTCCTCCCTTCCCTTTCTCTCTCCAAAGAAATAAATACAATATCTAAAATCAATAAATATAATCATAAAGAGAGAGAGAGAGAGAGAGAGAGAGAGGAGTGGAGGGTAGATGAAATAAGCAAAGGGGTTGAAAGGTACAAAGTTATAAAATGTATGAGGTTGTAATGTACAGCATGGTGACTACATTTAATAATCCTGGATTGCATATTTGAAAGTTGCCAAGAGAGTAGATCCTTTTTTAAAAAAAATGTGGTGTGAAGCGCTATATAAACTGTACTCTCTTGGCCTACCCTCTTTTCTTTCTATGTCTTGATTCAACTTCATGAAGTACATCTTCCTCTGGGGTCACTGTCACCTTGGACATTGGCACAAGTTAGGCAACTGTTATTTGCAAAAATCAACTATCCCTTGACTGTCTTGAATAATCTTTAACTATCTTGACATTAATTGGCTCACCATAACTAGAAGTCTAGAGGTAGGGTAGATTTCAGGATTGGCTTCATCGCCATGCTGCAACTACTATAAGTTGATGCTTCCTGGGTTTGAGATGGCTGCAGCAGTCCCTGGAATCACAACTGTGCATAGTAACATCTAATAGGCTTGCTTCCAGTAATGTTCCTGAAAAAAGAAGGAAGATGTTCTCAGAACCTCCCCAAAACTCTCTTTATAGCTCATTTTCCCAAAGTGATTCCATACCTTTTCTTGAACTAATCATTAGCAAGATGGGTAAACTTATTTTTACATCAATGGTTCTCAACTGGGATGATTTTGCTCTCCATCCCTCTCCCTCTACCAAAGACATTTTCAATACTTAGAGACATAGTTGATTGTCGGGGGGCGGGTGAAGAGAGGGCAGGGAGAGCCTATGCCATTGGCATATAATTGGTAGAGGCCAGGGATGCTTCTAATCATTCTACAATTACTGGGACATTCCCCTCCCCACCTCCAAAAGATTATCCAGGCCAAAATATCAACAATGCCAAAGTTGAGAGGCTCTGTTTTAGACTTATCAGTCCTGTGCTTCAAACTTGGAGTGCAGTTGATCAGATCATGAATGTAGGTTTGGGTGAGGAGTGGCTAAATGAACTAAACCGAGGCTTATTTAGGAAAGAGAAGAGGGGAATGGATTTTGATGGATCAACCAGTTATGTATACTGTGACTTTGCTCAGAGCACTTTTGTGTGGCTCTTATTTATTTATCCCATGTTAGTTCTCTATTGCATAAAAAACTGTCACAAACTTAGTGTTGTAAAACAACACCAATCTATTACCTCACAGTTCCTGTGAGTCAGAAGTCTGGGCATGATGTGGATGAATGCAGCGCTCAGGGTCTCAGTGGGCTGAAATCCAGGTGTTGGCAGGGGCTACCCTTCTCCTCTGGGGCTCTGGGTCCTCTTCCAAGCTCATTCTTTGTAGTTGAATTCACCTCCTTATGGGTGTAGGACTGAGGTCTCCATTTCCTTGCTGGCTTGCCATTTGGGGGCAGCTCTAAGCTCCCTGAGGCCATCAGCATTCTTACCACGTGGCCTCTTCTATTTCCTAGTCAGCAATGGTGCAGAGAGTCCTTCTCATGTTTTGAACCCCTGACTTATTCTTCTTCCCCCAGCCCAAAATCTACTTTTAAAGTACCCAAGTGTGTAGGTCAGGCCTATCCAGATAATATCTCCATCTTAAGGTTAACTAATTTGGAACCTTAAGTACATTGACAAACCCCTTCACCACAGTACCTATATTGGTGTTTGAATGAATTACTAGGAGAAGATAGATCTTTGTGTGCCTGGCTTTCAGCAGGGTACCTGGAAAATATTCTTTTCTTAGTAGATATCATTTGAACAAATGAAAAAAGAATTAAATCAATTTATTACCTTGTTTTGATAGAATTACCAGATTGGTTACTCAGAGGAGTGTTACAGAGAGCTGTATAACCTTGCTGTTAGAAGGTACATGTGGTCATAGAGGACTCTGCCAATCATTCCAGGTATCCACATTTTCACAGATGAAATCCATAGTTCATCAGATCAAGATCACCCTGCTTTGTAGCACTGTAGTCTTGACAATGCAGACTAATTGTTTTGCATTGCCTTTCTGGCAGAGCTGGCAAACTGCTGACTCATGTAAATGTGTAGTTCACTTCAAGCTTGCCTGCATTAACTGGCATTGTGCGAGGTTTCTCCCATTTTGTACTTGGGCAGGGTTTTATGCCGCTTGCTTCCAATTCATGTTCAGGTTGTGGGTTCTGCCCTATCATTTCCGCCTGTTGGAGACCTTTGGCAATGCTGATTTGATTATCCAACTTCTTGGCTCTCTTGCCTAATTTTATAATACTTGAAAATATAATAGGTACATTTTCTTTGTCCAAAGAATTTATGGTAATGTTAGATGAGGCAAGGCCAGATTCAAAGCCCTGAGGCATGTTACTTCTTTCAAGCTGACAACAATGATTTAATCGATACTCTGTATTAGGATTGCTCAATTTATGATGAATCAACTCTTACTTTTCTCTCTCCATCATATCTACAAGCATATTATAAAAGAAAATATTTGGCGGAACCAATGCTATGAAGAATAATACCATTCAGTTAGACTCCCAGAAATAAATGCATATCTTTTGCAGTCAGGTATATGAACATCTCAGGAAAATCTCTTCTAAGTCCTCAGATATCCATGCCTCGGAGTACTGCATATTGTTCTCCTACAGAGCCATGGGTGCCCTTTAGTCCACAGATTATATTGATTGTGTCCAATATTTTCTCAGTGACAGATGATTTTAGTAGCCTTTATTGTTGATCTATAAGCTGGCAAGCATATCCACTTTTTGTCTCTGTGGCTTATGGAATTTCCACTTGGGAAAGAGGTGATTGTCCTGACTTGGGAGGATTAAAGGTGGGGCTACAGGATAGGAGCAAATGCCATGACCCCTTGTTCTCATTAAGGTGCCTTGGGGGCAGCTCTCAGCTTCCTGACATGCCTAGTTATGCCCCATGTTTTTTCTCTTGGTCAGTTATTCACATTCACAGTTGCACCCAACTCTCCTTAATCATCACACTGTAGAGAAGTCAAAATTCCTTTGTTCTCAGGAAAAGGTTGGGGCTTCTTGAACTAGGTTTTCTGACAGTGCACAGCATTTTCTTCAATGAAGGATGGGATGTTCTAGGCCTCCTCAATGGACCAGTGATGCCGTAGGGACAGTCACACTTGAAAAACTCTCAGAAGGCCTGTGAACTTGGGGAGAAGAGAAAGAGAGCAGGGAAAAACTCAGTTGTGGTAGACAGTCTTCAAATGGCCTTCAGTGGTCTCTGCCTCCTGGTCTTCATGTTCTAGTGTGTTCCCCTCCCATGTTGTACCAAGTCAGTCTGTGTGACCAGGGACCATAGCAGAAGTGATAGTATGTCACTTCTCGGATGATGTAATAAAAATCACTGCAGCTTCTATTGTGGTTGCTCTGTGTCTTTGACTCATCCCTGAGGGGAAGCCAGTGCCCTGCTGTGAACAGCCTTCAAAGAGGCCTATGTGACAGAGACTGAGTCCTCCTGATCCTCAGAAACCATATGAGACAATAATTTTGGCTGTTAGGAGCTGGTAAATGTTGAGGGAATTTGTTATGCAGCAATAGAAAACTTATACACTAGGACAGCAATTTTCAACCTGTGTGCCACAGGGAATTTTAAAACATGCCATACCTGACTATTTAGTCAGGGGCACTGACCTCTTTTCTCTTAGATTGTCAAATAAAAATATGACAACAGCCAACACAATAATAGCTGGCTGGTGTGAATGAATTGAAATTATACCTTTTTTTTTTGTCAGATCAGCAAAAAAAATATTTTTTGTTGTGCCGCAGAATTTTAGTAATTAGTTTAAACATGCCATTGGAGTAAAAAGGTTGAAAGTCACTGTCTAGGGGATGCTGAATGAGATAATAGGGCTTTCCTGAGTAAAATGAATAAAATGCTAAATTCTCAGACAAGAGTGGAGGACATGTTAGTGAATTTCTTTTTTCTTTTTCAAGAGAGAGGAGGGGAGATAGACAAACTCCAGCATAAGCCCCAACTGGGGTCTACTGGACAATCCACATCTGGGGCCGATGCTTGGACCAACCAAGCTATCCTTAGTGTCCTGGGACAACACTCAAGCCAATCGAGCAACTGACTGTGAGAGGAGAAGAGAAGAGGAAGGGGGAGAGGAAGCATATGGTCGCTTCTCATATGTGCCCAGACCAGGATCAAACCCAGGACTTCTGCATGCTGGGCCGACTCTCTATCCACTGAGCCAACTGGCCAGGGCCATCGTTAGTGAATCTCTAAAATGAGAACACTGGAGGATATTATCAAACTCACACAAATAGGCCTTTTACCATTTTTATAAAAAAATGTCAAAAATAAAACTCATTGTTAAAACATACATATATACACACAGATTTATAAAGTAAGAAGTACAGGTACATTTTCTGTCTTTTTTATCTTACTCCTCAGAAGCCATTGCTGATATCAGTTTGGTTTTTATCCTTAGCTCCTTTTCCATTCAATTATAATCATCCACACAAATATACTTATAAAATCTGGTCTCTGTGTGTATGTGTGTACTGTTCAACAGCTGTCTTGCTACCATTTAGCAATATATCATAGCTTCTTCCCATGCCAGCACACCTGGCTCTGAGCTGTTTTCAAATGTTCATTGTATCTCATAGTGTGATGTTCTATCCTTTAAATATGATCTCATCTGTAGTAATTTATAACATTTTATTAATTATTATATTAATTTGCCATTACACATAAGATCACAATAAACATCTCTGAGCAAACGCACAAATATTTTAGTAGGATAAATTTCCAATTGTGGAGTTGAGGGTTAAGAAGCAGGCAGACTTAAGTTTTTTATAGATGCTACCTAATTGCTTTTCACAGACACTGGGATTTTCCCCACTTTTTGAGTGTTAACTGCACCTTGACCAGAACACTCCTTGATCTTTTTTTTACATATGTGGTGCTCATTTTCAGATTTTGGGGTTGCCCCAAACCCAGGCTGGGGTACAGGGGACAAGTGGGAACCTCACTGCTGGCCAGTGGTCCTTTGAATTCTGGTTTCCTCCCCAGTCCACCTGCTACCATTTATTTCTCAGAGCCTTCCAGTTGCCCCATGGTGGGTTTCACAGCAGCATTCAGTTGGAGGGACAAGGTGGGATGTGTTTTCTCCATTTCACTGCGCACTGGACTCTGCAAACCCTCCGTTCTCCTTCAGGGATGCTAGTCTGGCAGGGCTAGCTGAGCTGTGCTCCTTGCTGCCTTTGTCTTACTGCCTTTCCATGAGAACAAACCCCAGCCAGACATAACTCCATCTTGGGATAGCAACGTCCTTAATGAGCACCACTCACCTGCTCTCACCTGTTCTGTGTTCTAGGACTTTTATTGGAAGAGACACATAGAGGTCAAAGCCAGTCTAGAAATCTGGAGAGAACGTTTAATACAGTGTCTTATAAGCAACAGAAGGATCTGGTGAGAATGAGTGAACCTCCCTATGAAACAAGAACATGGAAGCAGTTCAATACACCTTAACATTTTAGCATGTTGCCTGCAACAAACTACTGCCATCCTAGAAGAAACTAATTTTGACCACCGAAGAACTGAGGAGAATTTTTAGATGACGTGGCTAAGGAAAGAGTGTAAATTTGTCCCCTTACCCACCTACATGTGCATGCCTTCCCTTAGGGATTCTTTCTTATATGAGGTTCCTTATGGTCATGTGGGAAAATCCAAAGTCACTGCTTGTGTTCAAAGTCCACCTATGGTATTGCAGGAGAAGTGTCTCATCTTTCCTCTTTATTCTAAGGAATGCTGGCACTTAATTTACATATGTTTTTTCCTTGTCTGCTTAATATTGCAGCTCTGGGTTGGGCGACCGGTTGAAAGAGGTGAAGGGATTAAGAAGTACAGATTGGTAGCTACAAAACAGTCACAGGGATGTAGGTACAGCATTGGGAATAAGAGACAGCTAGTCAGTGATATTGTCCAAGTGGGTACTGGAAATACTGGGGGAAGGGACACGTTGTTAAGTACATGATTGTCTAACCATTAGGCTGTATATATGAAACCAATACAAAGTAAAATTGGGAGTTAAAAACTAAACAAATAAGTAAATAGTGATAACACCAAAAAGAAAAAAAAATTCAGCTCTGTTCCCTAAGCTGAGCAATTTGTTGTCTGACCATCTGCCCGTTTCTTGTCCTTCTGCTTGTGACTGGATTCTGCAAAATAGAGGATTTTAAAATCCTTTCAGTAGGAAAAAGAACTTCTAAACTAAAAGCCTCCTGGGTCGGCATCCTTCTATGATCCAGTGGTCAGTTCTGCTCAATTTCTCATCCAGTTATCATGGCAGCCAGTGAGTATCAAGCATGAGGCTACATATGAATCATTTTGTTAGAATATGGACTCTGATTTTGTTGGTCTGGGATGGGACTGAGATTCTGCATTTCTTCTACCCTCACTGGGATATTGACACTGGGGCTGCTGACAGCACTTTTATAGCAAAGTAGAGACAACATAGAGCATCTATCATTGGTATTTGAAGAGCATTACTGATGATGGCAGCAGCACACAAAAAAGCAGACATGGTAATGTTACACAGTTTAAGAACAATTACTAAGGGCTTTCTGGTCATGATCTCAGGCTGGGTTCCCGGGCAAGCAGACCCTGCGATGGGGTCCGAATGCATGTGTATATAGCAAGTAGGTCCTGGATATGTCATTTCGTTAAAATGTCGTTTAGTTGATGACATGCCATAGGAACTTAACTCTTGCTTGGATCAATTTACCTTTTGTAAAATAGGTTTCTCTCTGTGGAGTTTCACTGTAATTCCAACAACCTGCCAGTGAGGACTTGCTGTAGTAAGTAACGTGCTCTTGGGTGTTCCACCCACACAAGAGCAGAGGCAGAAAGTGGGCGGTGCTAGAGGCGATGTCAGGAGCGGCTCCCTCAATCCCCCGGGAGCTTGAAGCAGGGTTGCTGCTTTCCAGTTGTCCTGAGTTGGGGTGAAGGAGCCAGGCCCGTGATCCAGGCTGCCCCAGAAAGGGGATGCTACTGGGAGTGAGCAGACTTTCTTCCGGGGAAGCGCCTGCCGTATGGGGCTGACACCTGAGGTTGACTGCAGGCAGCATTTCCGGAAGCTAAAGGACTGCTGGGCACAATACCATGTCGCACACCTGCGCCCGGACTCTGGTCTCTAGTCCCCTTTCACTGATGGACGAGGGTAGAGTCCTTCTCTTCATTTTAACGCTGATTTAAACACCCTCAGACAAAATCCTTTCTTAGGACCTTGGCCTGGAAAGCCAACTACTGTTGTCCCCTCCAGGTGGCTAGCTTGCATTTCTAAGAATTTCTATGCTAGATTTTTAAACATTATAAAGGATCACATTTAACATTTCTTCGAAGACTCCTGCTAAATCCAGGGTTCTGATGTCTACGAGAAAACCTCAGTCTGCTGCGGAGGGAGAGGCGTGAGGACTGGAAAAGCAAAGGGCCTCCGTTCCTGCAGAAAGAAAGGGCTCGAGGGGTTTGTAGGAAGAACCGAAAGAAAGACCAGGACTACAAAGTCTACAGGCTGTACAATGAGTTCCTCCCACTGATTGTGTACTGTGAACTTTAACCTCTGTTAAATATAGTCTGTACCCTGAAAATCCTCACACTCTAGTATAAATAGCCTCACCCTTGAATAGCTCTGTCCTTGATGACTGCTAGGAAGAGGGTTGAGGAATTCTGGGCAAGGGAAGGGAGAAGGCCCAACAATCCATGGGCTGAGGTAGGTGGAGCCATCCTGCCCCTTTGAATATTCTAGACCACCATGACCTCCACAGACCACCCTTCTACCCGTCTCTCCTACCTGAGCTAGACTGTGCCTTCTGGGGGACGGTGCTCCTTGCCTGAGGGAGATGCAGTAGCTGGAACATCAGGAAGCCCGACCCTGGGTATGGGAGGCGCAGAAGAAATGACCCAGGAAGCCAGGCCCTAGGCAGGAGCTCTGCACAAAGGCAGGCATAAGAATAAAAGGCCACACCACTCCATGATGGAGCAGAGGCAGCCCTATTGGCTGGAGGAGGATCCTCTTGTGCCACAGCTGGACACAGGCTGCTGCCAATGGTTAGGGACAGGGATGCTGGCAGAGGATCAAGTGTCTAGGAGGTGATAGATCTGACCCCCCCCCCCATTTCCTTCAGCTGGTGAAGTGCATGAGGAATAAAGAAAAATCAAGCCTGGGACACAATGTTTGCCTTCATGGCGAGGGTGGCTCCAGGAACCAAAGGCATCAACTG
The DNA here is from genome assembly GCF_036850765.1 of Saccopteryx bilineata. Classification (NCBI taxonomy): domain Eukaryota; kingdom Metazoa; phylum Chordata; class Mammalia; order Chiroptera; family Emballonuridae; genus Saccopteryx; species Saccopteryx bilineata. Next base: position 166,383,505 of record NC_089492.1, read on the forward strand.
TTGCTGTTTGTTCATTCTAGCTCCATGCACTGCCTCCAGAATTTTCCATAGTCTGTGTGTTCAGAGATGAGAATGGAAATGGTATCTGATGCCCCTGGGAAGGGACATGTTGAATTATTTGCAACCTCACTGAGGCTGGGTTGGCAGGAAGATCACTGCACACAGGTAGAAGACATGCCAAGGTGCATCTGCCAGGGAGAAGAGCTATGCCTGCTGCTGGCCAATCTCTTCCTGCCTTTGCCCTATTCTCCTAAAAAGATTCTCCTGATGCTTTCACGCCCACAAGCTGAAAACCTATACAACAGCAGGTACATAAATGCTGCCCAACCCAAACAAAGCAGTAATGTAAATCACTGAGCAGGGAGAACCACATCCTGGTGGGTCAAGTGTGCCCAGCCATTGACTGGCCACATACAAAAAGGAGAGAGCAGAAGGTAGCAAAGAATTTGGACGCACTGATCCTGTACCAAAGACCTTTCACAATGCCCGGCCCCTCTAATTATACTTGTTCTCTTTCACTGGCTGACTTCAGGTTTCTTCTTTAAAGAAGAGTGGGATTTATTGAGAAATGACTATATACCAATCTAATGCTTACAGCTACCTAGTAAGATAGGATTTTTCTTTTCTCTTTTCTTTTCTTAAATATATGAGGGGAACTCAGAGAGAATAGTTCTGCCGTGTCAGGGCTGCGGATTTTCAGCCCAGCTCTATTTGATACCCAAACTGTCCTCTCCGGTGTTCTCTCCTGTATCTGCACACCACACTGCCAAAGGGAGCTTGGGAGAATGCAGTGCCTGGGTTCCCCTCCTGTCCAATCAATCAGAATCTCTGGAGGTGTGGCTCAATATTATTACTTCAAAGACATATCTTGGATTCTAATGCAGTCGAGGATGAGAACCACTAGGCTAAATCCCCCCTTCCCCCGTGTTCTGGCCTCCCTCCCACTTTCTTTAGCTTTTCAGAAATACCCAATCCGACCAGCTTGTCCATGAAGGTCCAACAAATGAAGGGGGCACAGGAAAGCCTAAGAATCATCCCTTTTGTAACAAATGGAAGCAGGCTCTCCTTATTCACTGCATGTAAATGTGTCTGATGAATGCTATGTAAATTACATTGGAAGCAAAGTAGCAATTCTGAGAGATGTTAACTAATTGCCTTGCTGCTCTGACAGGAGGTAGTGGGGAAAGCTTTGCCTTGGAGCTGTGCCCATGGGCTTTCTTGTTCTGTCAGCCTGCTACCTAGCTTGGTGATCTGAAGAAAGTTCCTTTACCCCCTGGATTTTAATTTCCTTTCTTGTGAAAAGAACATGTTGTAAGATTTGGTAACATCAGGCATTCCTTCCATTAGCTACCATGTGGATCATGACATTGCTACTTTCTTAAAGTCTTGTGATATCCATCTATATAAGATGGCATGCCATCTAAGCAGGGACTTTACCTTAAATGTGTTTCTATCTCCTTATAAATGAAAAGAAAAAAAAAAAAGAAAACACAAAAGGCTGTTTCCCTGAATAAAAATGAAGGCCACACTCTCTCTTTCCTACCACCCTTTGAATCGGAGTCAATTTAGAAAGTCTAATGCTTATGCTTAGATGTTAATTATAGATTCCTTTAATGATATGTATGATCTTGACTTTTAATTATTTAGGTGTGGCAGATAAAGAACTTAAGTGGACTGTTGACACCAGATGCTTGGAAATAAGGGAACTCTTCTCTCTTCCCCCCAAGTCAGAATGCAGCAATTAGTTTTCAGTGTAAGTATTAAGAACACATTCATTCTGAGATGTTCAATTTAGTCCAATGATATAATTCTGGAATTTAGGTCTTATTTATACTTGCTAACAATGAATATTAGAGGGAGTCAGAGGGGGCAGCCCAGCGAGGCTTTTCTGAACTGGGGCTTGTCCAGTGAAATACTGGGAGACCCATTCACAGCTCCTGTCCTGGGTGGGAGCTTCATAGCGGAGGTCTCCTAGGGGCACCATGGAACAGTAGGCACAAGGACACACCAGCTGAAGTGTGCTGGGCTCTGCTGAAAACGGGGCCAATCTTCTCATTGAACCTAATCGTGCATGGCAAACCAACCTGGGAGGGGACACTTGGTGGCATTCACTCTGTGTTCCTTAGGAGGTGAATGTGGAGGAAACTGGGGTCCTGGGAGGTGACCAGAAGGAGGCCTCAGAGGGGCAGGGGGAGCTGAGGAGGGAAGGCAACCAGAAAGAACCCACTTCTGATGCCACCTGAGCAGCTGGGCCTTTATATAGTATGCCCATATAGGTTTTCTTTGAGAAAATGTCCCACAGCAAACAAATAAACAGGATTGTTCCAAGACCACCAAAGTGAATTCTTACCTAATTCCACCAGTAAAGGTTGACTGGGCATCCAATCCTGAGGACAGCTTCCGCACCTCCACAGCAGGTAATCAAGGGACTCCGAGATCTCTTCACTCTGCAAAACAACGCAGTGGAGAAGCCTTGCTTACTGTTTGACGTGGGCCCCAATAGGAAGCCTTTGATTGGCAGCTGGGCATTCAGGTCCACCTGGGGAACTTCAGAGGGAACTTCAGAAATGATCATGGGCTGAGTGAGCTCCCAGTGACCCCTTCCCATCCTCTCGGGAACCAGCCTGTTACAATTTTCTCCCTTCTATTTCATTATGGGCACTGCCTTGGGAGATGGGTCTCTTTAGACCCACAGCTAAAGTCTTAACATTCCAAGAAGTCATCACAAACAGGCACAGATATTTCTGGAAAGTTCACAGAACTTTCACAGGTGCAGCCTGTCAAAATAGTACGTTCCAGCCCAAATACCACAGCTCCTGGCAGGGTGCAGGTGTTCGCCGAGTGCCTGACAAGTCATGTCTTCCGGAGGGAGGCCTTTTGCCCCATCGCAGTTCTGTTTCAATAGCCTGGTGGTTTTAGAATTGCTTCTCACCACCCCACCCCCTCCAGCTAGAATAAAGATAGGTCTACGGAGATCAGATTTCCATCTGTACACTATGTTTTCGTTCCTTCTGACTAAAACATCACCTGTGTTTTTCTAGACCATGACAGGCCTATCAAAGCCTCAGTCCCCTCCGGAATGTCCACATCTCGGGCCTGATCTTGGTGACAGACAGAACAGGGGTTCCATTTTCTCAAGAATTAGGCCACAGGTTTTCTTTTTAGAAATACCTTTGAGAATAATAAAGGCTTGTAATTATTTGGGGAGGTCTAAGCCTCATGCAGGAGTGCCTTACTTTTTGCATAATATATTCTCTAAAATGAGAGAGAATAAACTTCTACTTAAATTCACCCCCCCTTAAAGGGGGAAGGTGAGGAGTACATTTGAAATTTCCCCAATTTGTCTGATAGATTTGCATTTTTGTAAGCACTGAATTTCCTTAAGTGGAGACAGGGTTACACAGGAAGACCTCTGGGCGGTGGTGTGATCCTGGTCCTCCTACACAAGGTCTAGCATTCCTTCCTCCCAATGAACTTTTCCTGTTGCTCTGCTCCACATAGAAAGAGTGTGGACCCTGGCCTAGTTTGCTATGTCTATTAACCTTCCTCTTCCCTGGGCTGGCTGGCCACTTGTGCTCCCAGGGGTCAGATAGTTCAGAAACCAGTGGCAGCAAAGGAGAGAGTGCGTGGAGCAGAGGCTCCTGCCAGTCTGTGGCGGCTCTGCCCGCCCTGCAGGATGGCTTGGGCAGTATGAAATAAGACTGGGATGTGTGGGTGTCTTCCTTGTCTTAAGGGAGAGGAAAGGAAACTATTTATTTTTGTGACAGCTCATGGTTCCCAACATCTTTCTCCCAGCATATGATTTCTAACCTTTGGCAAATCCAAGGCTGTCACTCATGCAACAATTCTTGGAGAAGGGATCCATCTCTGAGGGTGATCGACTGGGGCAGCTCCTCCTGGACTCCTTTCTCTAGGGACAGTGGCACCTGCATAACGAGGAGGGGGCAGTGGTGGTGATCATATTCACCTCCTAATTATCATCAGAGGTGCCTTCCCTGCCAGCTGCCTGCATGGTCCCTAGGGCCTCTTGGTGATGTCTTCTTGCCTTGCTTCTATCATCTAAGTGCTGAGTCAGATGGTGTGGGTGCCACTGACCAAGGCTGACCTTGATGTCCAGTTACAACAGAGTTTGCTGTGTACAGATATTACAAGAGCAGGACACGCAGGCCCTGCCCACTGTCATTAGCCTTAGCTTGAGCTCCATTAGGGATTACTCATAAATGGTGTCTTTTTCCCAGAATTCAGACCTTGGGTTTTCTCTTAAGAAGTATATATACTTCTTGGGCTATTTCATCTATTTCTGCGGATCTAATTTCCACATAAGTATCGATCAGGAAATTTCAGACAGATTAAGTTAAAAATTCCACTCCTGGGACAGATTGAAGTTGCAATGATGTTGGTTATTAAGTTTTGGTTTGGCAACATGGTTAGTGAAAGTGAGTCCATTTTGGCCTGTTGTTTCTTTTTTAACAGCACAAAAGGCCCTTATTATCAAGTTCCTGCATACATACATGTGATCCCTGACCCTGCCTCAGCCAGTATAACTTCTGGCTGCCTTGCAAATTGACTGTGCTTTTCATGCACCCTGACACTGAACACTGCTTTTTATTCTGGGAACACCCCTTACTCCCTTCCTCCCCAGCTAATTTCTGCGGCTTCTTCAAGACCCCCTCTGTGTCATCTTCAGAAAGCTTTCTTTCCACAATGCGTCACTGTGGGAATTAACAGTTATTAAATTTATATTAGGGGCTTAGTGTTTTGAATATATTTACATATCTTACCTTTTCCTAATCCTTTCAAAATCCCTGTAAAGAAGGTATTATTGTCCTGGTTTAAAAAAAAATAAAGAAACTGGGCTCATAGAAGTGAAGAAGCCTGGGAATGTGTTAGAAATGCAAATTCTCAGTCTCCTCCCACCACCCCATCACATATATCTGGCCTAATGACTTAACATTTCTGGGGGGGGGGGAACCTAGCACTCTGTATTTTACTGACTTCTTGGGCTGTTATGCTGCAAACCAACAGAGGAGCTGCCACCAGGGAGCTGGGAGAGATGCAAGGTCTGTGAAGAGAACAGTGCTGGAGGGTGTGGCCCAGAGGAAATACCTTTCCAGGGCTTGAAAACCCAACTTAATGCCACTCAAGGGTAGTAAAGATACTATCTTAAGATGGAAATTAATTGGAGAATGAATTAGAATACAGGGGGTTAGGTAAGCAAATGCAAGGTGTAATGAAACTTACTGGTGAATTTTTAGAAAAGCCTCTTTGAGACTATAACTATAGACTAAATGTGATCTTGTTGGGCAAACAAGTTAGTTAGGCTTCCTAATGGGTCCTCAGGAAGTGGAGTGAGTTAGGGTAGATTGTCCTAAGTATTGTCACCTTTTTTGTGGCCACCCACATTTCCTCCTGGGCTAGCCAATGCCCCACTCCCTACCTTAGGGTGTGGGGGTTCCAGAGGGAGTGCAGGGCAACAGTCCGTCAGGAGCGCTTACTTTTGCTGGGGTCTCTTCCAGTTACATGGATTTCATCCCCAGAGGCAAGCATACTTCTTTAAAGGTTGACAAGGGATGTTTTGGGAGTAAGAATTCCCAACTGAAAAAGATGAATGTCAAATGGGTCAGTTTACAGATCTGACTCTGGTTATAACCAAGAAGTGAAGTGGAGAGCGTACTCCAGACTATTTATGGAGAGCCTTCAACTACCGCCACTCCTGCTAAACAACAACAACAGCAATAATAATAATGGCTGCCATTTAGTAGGCATCATTTTATAGATATGAATATTGAAATTTAGAGAGGTAAAGCAATTTATCCCAACTTATATTCTGGGGCTAAATGGTCTTTGCATAGCATAAAAGATAGAAAAATAGTATTTCTCCTACTAACTTGTAACAGGCAGAGTGAAATACAACCTAAAATTTGGTATTTCCTTCCGTCATGAATGTAACTCACAAACCACTGTAGTGACCGCAGTACTTGGGTCGATGGCACTAACAGAAACTGCAGATAATTTCATGTCATGTTACAGCTGTGAATATCTCAAAATATCTCCTATGCTCATCATTATGTCAGAATGTTGACATTTATTAAGCTTGCCTCTAGATCTTGTTACTTCATGTATTGATGAAGAGGCAAAAATATTTCTCTAACAAATTTTTTTTGTATTTTTCTGAAATGAGAAGTGGGAAATGGCAGACAGACTTCCACATGTGCCTGACTGGGATCCACCCGGCACGCCCACCAGGGAGCGATGCTCTGCCCATCTGGGGCGTTGCTCTGTTGCAACCAGAGCCATTCTAGTGCCTGAGGCAGAGGCCACAGAGCCATCCTCAGTGCCAGGGCCAACTTTGCTCCAGTGGAGCCTTGGCTGCAGGAGGGGAAGAGAGAGACTGAGAGGAAGGAGAGGGGGAGGGGTAGAGAAGCAGATGGGCGCTTCTCCTGTGTGCCCTGGCTGGCAATTGAATCTGGGACTTCATACGCCAGGTCGATGTTCTACTGCTGAGCCAACCTGCCAGGGCCTAACAAATTTATTTTTTAAATAATCTAATAACTTTTAAATTATCTAATAACGTTTAACAATTTCAATTATATTTCAGTAAAATATGTTTTCTCAGTAATCTTTTTTTTTTTTTCCAGAGACAGAGAAAATGAGTCAGAGAGAGGGGTAGATAGGGACAGACAGGAACAGAGAGAGAGATGAGAAGCATCAATCATTAGTTTTTCGTTGCGACACCAGTTGTTCATTGGTTGTTTATCATATGTGCCTTGACTGCAGGCCTTCAGCAGATTGAGTAACTCCTTGCTCGAGCCAGCGACCTTGGGTCCAAGCTGGTGAGCTTTTGCTCAAATCAGATGAGCCCGCTCTCAAGCTGGCGACCTCGGGGTCTCAAACCTAGGTCTTTTGCATCCCAGTCCGACGCTCTATCCACTGCACCATTGCCTGGTCAGGCTTTCTCAGTAATCTTGTATTTTATTTTATCTATTTAAAATCGTATAGGCCCTGGCCGGTTGGCTCAGCGGTAGAGCGTCGGCCTAGCGTGCGGAGGACCCGGGTTCGATTCCCGGCCAGGGCACACGGGGGAAGCGCCCATTTGCTTCTCCACCCCTCCGCCGCGCCTTCTTCTCTGTCTCTCTCTTCCCCTCCCGCAGCCAAGGCTCCATTGGGGCAAAGATGGCCCGGGCGCTGGGGATGGCTCTGTGGCCTCTGCCTCAGGCGCTAGAGTGGCTCTGGTTGCGACATGGCGACGCTCAGGATGGGCAGAGCATCGCCCCCTGGTGGGCAGAGCGTCGCCCTTGGTGGGCGTGCTGGGTGGATCCCGGTCGGGCGCATGCGGGAGTCTGTCTGACTATCTCTCTCCCTGTTTCCAGCTTCAGAAAATGCAAAAAAAAAAAGAAAAAAAAATCATATAGTACTGAGAAAGAGCCCATAAGATTCCTCAGATGCTAACGGGGTTGGTAAATTTAAAAAAAAGGGGGGGTGCCCCCTGTGAGTTGTGGAGCTGGAATTCAAACCCACTCTCACCTAGGCCCAAGGCTAGCAGTAAATTGATGATAATCTGGCCATACTCTGAGCCATTGCCAACACAGAACTGGTCAGGCCATAGGCCACAAAAGGAGAGAGGCTGAGAATAAGGAGGGACTGTGCAGGTTTTAGTCAAATTCTGGGCAAGTCCTACAACTGCATCCAAAATGTTTTGGTGGTTTGAGAATAAATCTGTAAGTTTATTTTCTTATTACCTCTGAGGAAAATTGCAAAATCATTGGCTACATTTATAATATTTATCCAGTGCCAGTAATGTGCAGGTTTCTCTCCTGATGCATTAAGTGAAATTCAGTAAATATGTTGGTAGCATTGCAATGCACAGACATCATGATGGGCCGTGGGAATACAGGGGGAAACTGACTGAGTTTCTGTTTCAGGTGGACACAATCCAACAAGAAGACATACAGGCAGAGCCTTTATTTAGGCAAGTATACATTGTACTGTGGGATAAATCAACCTGCCTGTGGAAGTTAAGGGTGGGAGGCTCATTCTGACAGCATGGGAGGGGAAACTAAGAAAGAGAGGGGTTGGCTAGGGCCATTGATGGGGTCAGGCAGGTGGGTTTGGTGTGAGGGAGGGTTCTAACTTGTATAGGAAAAGGTAGATTGTTTTTGGAACAACTATGGTTCACTATGTAAATGCCATTCTTTTCAATGGCTTACAAGTCCCTAGGCCTGGAACCCCATGATCTTGGCGCCCACCTGTCCTCCTGCTCTGTCCCCTCTGCTCACCCCCATCCAGCTGCGCTTGTCTCCTTGCTGTTCCTTGAACACCTCAAGCCTGCTCTTGTTCCAGGACCTTTGTATTGGTCGTTCCTTCTGCCTAAAACAGTTTCTCCCTAGGTACCCTGCAGACCCACTCCCTCGTCTTCTTTATGTCTTTGAGCAGATGCCACCTTCAGAGTTAGGCTTTTTTGACCACCCTATTTAAAGTTGCACCCCCTGCACCCTAGCATACCACCCCTTTTCCTGCTTTAAGGTTTTTCTAATCCACTGTTATCACTGACATGCCACTTCTGTGGTTCTTAAACCCGAGTACGTGCTGGAATCACCTGGAAATCTTGTTAAAACCGTTTGCTGGGCCCTACCTCTGGTCTCTGAGGCAGTAGGTCTGGGGTGGGGCCTGAGGATGTGCATTTTTAAGAAGTTGCTTGGTGATGCTGATGCCACCGGATGGGGGTCTGACTCTGAGAACCAGCTCACTGTAAGTTTTACTTGCGTATCCTCTATCTACTCCACTAGCATGTAAGCTATTTAAGCAGCCATCTGTGTCTGTCCCACTCATTGCTGTATCACTAGGGCCGGAACAGTGGCTAGAACACCGGGATGTATTTGCTGAGAAGGCACATGGATGTGGCTCAAGCACAGGGTATGTCAGGGTGCTAGGAGGGTGCATTGGAAACAATTCGAAAAGGAATGTTCAAGCCATAATCTTAACTTACTGTTATCGCAGTAACACTTTGCTATGCATGTAATACTTATTGCAACAAACCAACTATTTATTGTTTTCACGGTGCCAGGCCCCTTAACAATGAGGTTTGAAGAAGCTATATGACTTTGATTTGCCTAAGATCATAGAGTACAGGTAGTAAATGATTAGGCAGTTAGGATTTCAATCTATGTCTGTCCAACTCCAAAAGGGTGGCCATAAACACTAACACTTGGCTGCAAAGCCACCCAATGATTGATTTTTAAACTCTTTATTTTGAAATAATTTTAGATTTATAAGAATTGCAAAGATGGTCTACAGAGGCCCCATATAACCTTCACCCAGGTTCCTCTAATGGTAACATCTCGTGTGAGCATAAACATGCTACATTTATCAAAACTAAAAAATTAAAGCCACTACAGTAGTATTAACCTAACAACGGACTTTACTAGGATTTCATCTATTTTTCCATTATAATGTCTTTCATCTGTTCCAGGATTGAATCCAAGATACTACTGTCTAGCAATTTTTAAAGACTGGGCGTGGACAGATTGGAACGAGGGCAGTCTGAGGGCTGAGATACAAAGCTGACTGAAGAGCAGTGCGGCATATGACAGGGCCACAGGCACAGAGGGGAAGGGTGTCACTGTCACTGGAGGAGGCCTGCCAGGATGGAAGGAGGCTCAGGGTGCTCCAAGGGCCAGGGGAAGGCAGGTAGCCTAACCCGGGGGTTTGGGAAGGCTTCTCGGGAGGGTCAGGCAGGAGGAAGGGCATAAGTAGATAATATAAAGCTACTGAGAATCAGCAAAAGGAGAGGCTGGAGGGTGATGGTGGTTGATAGGGAGAAACGGAGATCCTAGCAGGGAACCACCTAGAACTGAGACATTACGGGTTGTGCTGAGGATGAACAAGGCTACCTTCCCGCATGCCAACGCAGCCAGGTATGTTGGAATTGGAGTTTTCCGGAAGGAGCATGTTGGTCAAATGTTTGTCCTTTTACAATTCAACGGGTTTAATGCCACAAGCATCATTTTAGTATACTTATATATGGGAGGTGGTATAGTATAGTGGTTAGTAGCATGAGCTCTGGAAGGAAGCCTTCTGGTTTGGAATCCCATCCAGCTCCACTACATTCCACCTATGTGACCTATAAGATTTCTTACTTTTCTGTGCCTTGTTTTCCCATTTGTAAAATGGGGATAATACTAGAACGCATTTCATAGTGTTGGAAGGATTAAATAAAATGATGATGTAAGGCACTTGGTGCAAAGCCTGCCCATAAGAAACAATCAAATCAGCTATTATTATTCAATTGTGTGTCTATTCGTATCCTGGTTATATGTCTTAGACAAAAGCCGTGAAACCTAAATAGTAGTTTCAAAAAGAGTTTTATTCTTATGACACCTTCAGCATAATTTATTGTGCTTATTTTGCAGATAGGGAAGGCAGGAAACAGCTAAGTTCAACTACAAAGCTAAGATCCCTTTACAATCAAGGAGACGAGCAAGTTTTGAGTTTGCATTCCCAGATTCTTTCTGCCTTGACTGGAACGTGGACCAAGCTCCATTAATGCTAAGGCACAGTTAGAAAAATAAACTGTCTGTTCTTTCGGTCCTGTCTGAAAGATTAGCCTTATCAGCAGTTTTACTACATAAAATATTTCATGAGTCTGTCTTCTTGCATTGGAATGTCAGACTTGTGAACATTTAGGCAACTGGCAAATACCGATGGATTTTATTTGCTGAGGGCTTGAAGACTCCCTAGAGTTGACAAGTTGTTAGCTGTCATAAAAATGGCTTACAGATTGGAGCATTGGAGATAAGTCCTAGGGGTTGAGCAGGCCAGAATCTACACCCTGTGTAAACTTGGGTGAACTGCATAACTTTTAGGGCCTCAGTTTACTCATCTGCAAAATGGGGGTTCTAATATTGACCTCTTAAGGTTGTAGGGAGGTTTAAAAGACATATTCATTGCATGAATTTAGGCATTCTAATGGTTTTCATTAAGCATGAGTTATCTTTTCCTACTCAATCCATTTGCTCCTTTCCGATAGCTGTAGATGATGATGATTATTATTTTAATAAGGGGGGGCATACAGGGACAGACAGGAAGGAGAGAGATTGCTTTCTTATATGTGCCTTGATTGGGGGGCTACAGCTGAGCCAGTGACCCCTTGAGCCACTAACCCCTTGAGCCAGTGACCCCTTGAGCCAGTGACTCCTTGCTCAAACCAATGACTTTGGCTTCTAGCCAGTGACCTTGAGCTCAAGCCAGCGACTATGGGATCATGTCTATATTCCCATGTTCGAGACAGCAACCCTGTGCTTAAGCCGGCAACCTCAGGATTTTGAACCTGGGTCCTCAGTGTCCCAGGCTGATGCTCTATCCGCTGTGCCACTGCCTGGTCAGGCAGTTGTAGATTATTTTTAACAAAGAACAGGAAATGGCCTAGATGTACATGGAACACTAAATAATAAAATTTTACCAGAGATACTAAATGTTAGGAAGGAAGGGACCTTACAAAGCAGTACTTGGGTAGATGATAAAACCAAGATGTGTTCTTCTCCATTAAAAACTCTGAGAAGCACCTGACCAGGAGGTGGCACAGTGGATTGAGCATTGGACTGGGATGCGGAGGGCCCAGGTTCGAGACCCCGAGGTCGCCAGCTTGAGCGTGGGCTCATCTGGTTTGAGCAAAGCTCACCAGCGTGAACCCAAGATTGCTGGCTTAAGCAAGGGGTTACTCGGTTTGCTGTAGCCCCATGGTCAAGGCATATATGAGAAATCAATCAATGAACAACTAAAAAAAGTGCCACAATGAAAAATTGATGCTTCTCATCTCTCTCCCTTCCTGTCTGTTTGACTCTCTCTGTAAAAACAAACAAACAAACAAACAAACAAACAAAAAAACCCTCTGAGAAGCTAGAGTTGGGTATTGCGATTCTCACTTCTCATTTGAATTTCATGTGTGTAATGAGGGTTGAAAATTGATTGTGTTGGTAACTTCAAGTGTCTCCAGTGGCCTGATGTAGCCATGGAGGACACTGATTAGACAATTAGACTGAATAGACCCCATCAAAAAGTGAATAGTGACAACAGGAGGCCTGAGACTAACAGGCTTGGGCTAGAGCTGTGTCCTGTTTCACGTACACATAATATATACGCAAATACTGGCATGTGCCTGTGAGCTGCCCTACTTCTCAGGCTGAGCCCTCGGAGCTGCGTCTCTTGGAAACGCTGCGCTCACCTGAGTAGGCTGCTTTTCTGAGGGAACGCTTCTTCACTGAGAGAGTGGAGCAGAGAGGCACCGGCTGTGACAAAGCTGTTGGTCATCAGTATTTGAATAGAGGCCCCTGAGCAAGTAGGTGCACAGCTGTGAGGTGCTTTGCTGCAGGAAGTACGCATGCCTCTTCCTGGGGCCTGGCTAACCATACCTGGAACAGACCGCCTGATTCCCAGCGCCTGGTGGAGAACGGGCCAGTGGGAAGGCAACAGAACCAGCCAGCCCACCCAGGCCCACATGTGCTGTCTTGTTCTGCAGACTCAGAGCTATCTGATGGTGATCACTCACTCGGCCAGCACACTGAGCCATGTCCTGGGTCTGGCAGGGGGATCTGGACAATGATTCACTTACTTTCAGAGACTGACTGCTCTCAATTGCCTTTCTGCTAATACTTACTATGAATTCCAGATCTGTCTCTGACAATGGATAAACATGGTCCTCATATTACATGTGCATTACTCTGCCACCCATATTCTATGATAGATCTTGCTTTTGGCAAGGGATGTGTGGGGGAGAAGATGATAGTCAGGAAAGACTTCTTGGAGGAAGGGGCACTTGAACAGAGGTAGCTAGATACACCATGGGAAGACCATGTCTAGAGGTGGCACAGGCAGTTTGAAGGTAGGCTTCAAACTGTCCAATACAGGCAGGGCTCATCTATAATTTTGGAAGTTATAACTTTAAAAATGAATCTGAAAAACATAAATAAAAAAAAGATAAAGTGAAACCCTTAGTGAATAGAAATGAGGTTGAAGGAGAGCACAGAGGAAGGAATAGCAGAGAGGATGTTCCCACTGTCATCAAATCCTAGGGCTTTGGCTAATATACGCCAGTAACTGATGATAACCAGAGTGCCCACTTATCTATCCCAGACATTTATTTGCATATATTGACCTTCGTGGGGAGAGTGCCATCAGAGGACCTTTATTCCAGTAGTTTCCATCTCTAGAAAAGTGATTTGGCCTTTTCCCATTTCAGTTTCAAATTGGTTAAATAAAGATAATTATCCCCACTTGTTGTACCCTGTAAGAATTTGGTGGAGATAACAGAATCACATTTATAGGGATAGCTTAAAACAGTGGTTCCCAACCTTTTTTGGGCCACGGACCGGTTTAATGTCAGAAAATATTTTCACGGACCGGCCTTTAGGGTGGGTCGGATAAATGTATCATGTGACTGAGACAAGCGTCAAGAGTGAGTCTTAGACGGATGTAACAGAGGGAATCTGGTCATTTTTTAAAAATAAAACATCGTTCAGACTTAAAAATAAATAAAACGGAAATAATGTAAGTTATTTATTCTTTCTCTGCGAACCGGTACCAAATGGCCCACGGACCAGTACTAGTCTGCGGCCCAGGGGTTGAGGACCACTGGCTTAAAACATTAGGAAGTCTATAGAAATGAATGCTGATACAGATTTAACAGTAAAGCTTCATTGCTTTGGATTTCCTTTTTGCAGAATTTGCGATTGCTGTTTATAGAAGAGGGAAGTGCAAAAGTTTTACCTTGGCCCCATTATGAAAAGAATGTATTAAATAATTTAAAAATGCAAATAATATGCGAGGGATATAATTAACCTACTTCTGGGAATGATTGAGTTGCACAAAGGTAGTAGCAGTTAATTGCAAATTAAAAATTCATGAGCCATTCTTCTGTGCCGTCCACAATGAGTCATGGAATCCCTCAACTTAGCCACACTGAGCTGTTAAAATCAGAAACACAGCACTGGAAAGGCACTTTTAGCTCCTCTAACCTGAAGTTCTCATCTTAGAGATGACAAGATTCTCATTTTACAGATGAGCACCGGAAAGCCCAAAATTGAACCTAAATCCCGTGTCTGTCGTTATTCCATGCTGCCTTCTTTGCTGGCCTGGTTGAAGACAAAGTTTCCTGATCCAAAGGGGCAAACACTGTTTTCTCGGAGTGGAACCTGACACAGAAGCACAGGCTCACCAGCTGTGAGAAAAGCAATAGTAAGCTTTCATATTGCCTCCCTCTCTCCTTTGATTAGTTGTTAATCCAGATTTGGTGGTGGGCCTAAATCTTACTAGATTTGGAGATCCTCTGTCAGAAAAAGAACAAAAATAATGACTAGAAAATTATTATAAATATAAATGTTTATTTAAATGGAGAGAACTATAATAGTTTTAAAAGTTTAAAGTTGACAATTACCACAAATCCAGAGAAATAACAACATATTTTTTATTAACAGTTTTATCATTAATCTTATTATTACCTTTTATTTACTGCACATCTTTAAAATCTTTTTCTTTTAAAAATTTCTTTTGGCTGCAAACTCTTTCATTATATCTTCACTTGATAAGAGCTTTGTGATATTATAACCCAAAGTGAGAAAGGTAATTTTAATTTAACATTTCCTTTCTTCCCAAAGTTTCTAGAATGCCTGATCAAAATTTTTTTATTAATGATATTTTTATTTTTTAATTGCCGACCTGTGGTGGTGCAGTGGATTGAGTGTTGCCCTGGAATGCTGAGGACCCAGGTTTGAAACACCAAGCTTGCTGGCTAGAGCATGAGCTTGCCAGCTTGAGTGTGGGATCATCAACATAATCCCAACTTCACTGGCTAGACCTCAAAGATTGCTGGCTAGAAGCCTGTCTCTGGCTTGAGCAAGGGGTCACAAGCTTGAGCAATGGGTCACTGGCTCGGCCTGAACCCCCTGATCAGGGCACGTATGAGACGCAATCAATTAAAAAACAACTAAAGTGAAGCAACTATGAGTTTATTCTTCTCCTCTCTCTCCCCAACTCCCTTCCTGTCTCTTTCTATCTCAAAAAATAAATTATTTTAGCCTCCCACCTAGTTATTGGTAATGTCATATAAGTTTTAATAATTCTATTCATATTTGAGAAAACTTCTCCCATTTTTACCATATATGGTTATAAACATATTTGCTATGTTGTTCTGCCTGAAGCATATGCCCTATAAATAGGGAAATTCTTCTAAATCCTATTTCTCACAATTCTCATTAAAAATAACAAAAAGACTATTTATTTATTTTTTTGTAATTGCACATGCTATAATATCAGGCTTCTTCCTGATAAGAGGGACTTACAGTCTGATTAGATTTTGTTAAAACCGAATCATGCACTTGACAACTTTCTACATCTGATGTTTGAAAGAATTTTCCACATCTTGTCTCTGGCTCAGAACACTTCCAATGTTATTTGTTCTCCACTTCTCATACATATCTGGTGGAGTCACTGAAGGTCATGTTTATATTCCCACATGACCCAGGCCCTGAATCTGAGGACCATGATGGTGACAGGAGTGTTCCAGAAAGCTGTTCCTGCTCTGGGATGACTAGCAGTAACAAAAGCCGACATGGAAGTGATTGTGACCCACACAAATATTGCCTCAGAAACCCACACTAGTCTTAGCCTTCCAGTCACTTTCCCCTTAAGTGATTCCTTAAATGCCTGGGGCCCCTCCAAGGTCACCTCACCTGAAGGGGTGTGTGATAGAGTGGGAATCTGAGTAAAAGAAGCAGAATTTTTTTAAGTTTTCTTTGAGAGAGAGAGAGAGACAGGGAGGGAGGGAGGGGGGAGAGAGAGAGACAGAGAGACAGAGAGAGAGAAAGAGAAGTATCAACTTGTTGCTTCAGTTTAGTTGTGCACTGATTGCTTCTCATTTGTTCCTTGACCGGAGATCAGACTGGTGACCTTGGGCTCAAGCAGAGCCGGCAAACCCTTGCTCAAGTCGGCAAACTTCGGATCATGTCAGTTGTCCTACACTTAAGCCAGTGACCCTGCGCTCAAGCCAATGACCTCATGTTTCAAACCAGTGACCTCAGCATTCCAGATTAATGCTCTACCTACTGTGCCACTATTGAAGCACCATTCTTAATCAATTGCAATAGAACTGTCTTCTTTCTGCAAATTTTACAAAAAACATACGACCATGTGAACACATCGGTAAGACTCTTCCCAGGACCTTGGAAGAGCAAATGAAATGACGGTCCTAGAGGTTAGGCTTTGTTGACTTCATGGTGAAGGAATGGTCTTAGTTCTTGGAGGAGAAAGAGTTATGGCTCTCACCATGCTGTCCAGGGTGTGGCACATGCTTACAAGGAGAGAGGTGGGAGTGTTCTCTGGGCAGTTGGGAAAGCAAGGAGTCTACCGCCTGGTTAAGGGAGGGCCTAGGGTTCGTGACCAGGTTCCAGCAGAGGTAACTGCGATGATACACACTGGAGCAGGTGCTCTGCTGCATTGGGCTGTTCTGAAGAGAGGACCTATTGATGTTACTGGGTGTAATTAAGTCTGTCCACACAGCCTATTACTCAGGGACCAAACCACCCACACAAATGCAACCCAGCAATCCCTCAAAAGTATGTTCTATAGACATCAACTAATATAGGAGCAGTCTAGAGACTAAAGGGAGAAAGTCTCATTAAAGATACAATTCTTCTGGAAGGTTCAGATCCCACACAAAGGGCTGTTGTTCTGGGGTCCCCTAACAATTTACCCTCATGGTTTATTTTACAATATGAACTTGAGAAAACCAATAACATTCTTTTAGATACAGGATGGTACAAAACTAAGTTTACAGTTTTGAGTGCTCAAAGCATAGTTTATTTTTGTGTTATTTATTAATTAGTGTATTATTTTCCATACAAACAACTGTAGGCCTACTTTTACTCCACCCTGTATTTGGAAATCCTGATTTTTAATTTTTTTAAAAAAAGTCAGTGTGATTTTGGAGGGCAGAAAAATGGCGATGGAGTAGGTGGATGTTCCAACTTCCACCTCCCAAAACCAAAGTGGATTACAACTTAATTTTAAGGTCATCTGGAAAAACCAACTTTGGGCTAAACCAAGAGGAATCTGTAACCAAAGGTCACTGAAGAAGAAGTAGGAAAAGTAGAAAAGCAGAGAGGGTTGCCCAGCTCCTGGGAGCAAGCAGTGGCCTGGAGGGACTCGCATGGTAATGGGGTTTTACCAGAGAGGGGAGGGTCCTGGGACCCAGGACCGAAGCCCCAGCCTGTAATCCCAGAGCCTAGAAGAGGTGTACAGACAGTATTTAGCTGTGTAACAAGCCAGGATACTGTTTGTGAGAAAGAGACAGATTTCTCAGACCCAGGATTCGTCTTAAAGGGACCACGCAGAAAACTTCTTTCACAACCATTCACCTGGGGCTCCAGGAGATGGGGAGAGAGGAGAGGACCGGAGTAGCAGGAAGAGAGTGTAATCTAGGAGGCACAGGGAGAAACACTTTGAGGGACAGCCACCCTAAACCTTGGGCTGAGTCACTCCCCAAATCTAAAGTGAATATTATTCCTGGAACCAGCAATACCAGCAAAGGGAAGCAGGTCACCAGCCAAACGGAAGCTCTCCTGCTATATTCAGAGCAGAGTTGCTTAGAAGCAGGGAGCCCGACAGGGATACAGTACTGAGTACTGAGGTCTGAGCGACAACGCTGCCACCACACTGCTGAGTGCTCCCCGGAGGGTGGATGGTGGCAGAATGCAGGAGCGCAGTCCTGCCTGTGGGGGTATAAGCCAGGAGCCAGTGCGGCACTTGGCCCAAGTGAGTGGCAATCTCGCCGGCAGGGGTGGGGCGGAGGCCAGGGAACTGGCCCAGGCTTGTAGCCCAGAGGGGAGAATGCAGTCCCGCCCATGGGGGTGGGGCAGAGGTAGGGGGCCGGCCAAGGCTTGCAGCTGGATGCATGAATGCAGTCTTGCCCACGGGGGTGGGGTGGAGGGTGGGAACTGGCTCAAGCTTGAGGCCTGGGCAGCCCAGGCTTGCAGCTTGGACATGAGAATGCAGTCCTGCAGGCGGGGTCCGGGTGAGGCTGGGGGCAGCCACGGCTTGCAGACCAGGCAAGCATGTGTAGTCCCACCGGCAGAGGCAAGGTAGAAGGTGGAAGCTGCAGCGACTGCAGTGGCAGGCTGGCACCAGCGATGCCTGTGCCTGAACGCCTGAGGCAGCAGCAGCGATGGTGGCAGGCCTACAGACAGATCACACCTTGGGAACACAAAGGCCACACTGGACTCCTGTGGCCACACCCTTCTGAGGGCTGAAAAGAAAGAAAAATATAAAATAAAATAAAAAAGAAGGCTGGATAGAATGATACCTGATGCTAAGGGACAAGCCACATCCAATACCTTACTTAACCCTTGATTTATAGTACTGAGACCAACAAATAGCCACCAATAAGAGGCAGCAGAAAGCAGATCTCAGGGGAACCTGAACATTTAAATGAACATCCTCCAGGCTAAAAGTAGATAAAAGCCAGCCTAAGTTGATATTAACAATGGCACCTGGGCTCAGCAGAGGCAGCCACAGGACCTGTATTGCCTGTTGCTCCAAAAAGATAGATAAAGGCCAATGGTATGCACCAGGCTCTAACCAAGAAGGTCCAGGGAGGGCATATCCAGAGGCCAGATACAGAGAGCATCAGTTCAGGACATAACAGCCCTTGTTAGAGTGACATCTTAAGGAAGGGCTCCTCACACCTGACCCAGTTAAGATATAGAAAATGGAAAAGCGGCTCTACCAGTTAAGGAGACCACAACTCAACCAAGCCTGCAAACCACAGACAGAAACAATGGGAAGACAGAGGAACATAAGCTATATGAATCAACAAGAAAAATCTCCACAAAAAGATTTGGATGAAATGGAAGTAATCAAATTACCAGATACAGAGTTTAAAATAATGATTGTTAGGATGCTTAAGGATCTCAAAGATACAAAGAATGGACTTACTGTGCACCTAAATAAAGAAATTGTAAGCATCAAAAAGGACACTGAAATCATAAAAAAGAACCAGAGAGAAATGACAAACACAATATCAGAAATGAAGACTACACTAGAAGGAATTAATAGCAGGCTGGATGAAGCAGAGGATCAAATCAGCAACTTAGAGGACAAGATAAGTGAAAGCACAGAAGCAGAACAGCGAAAAGAAAAGAGGATCAGAAAGTCTGAGGAAACTCTATGAGAGACCTGTAACAACATAAAGAGAAACAATATCCACATAATAGGGGTTCCTGAAGGAGAAGAGAAAGAACAAGGGATAGAGAACTGATTGAAGAAATTATAGCTGAAAATTTCCCTAAATTGATCAAGAAATAGTCACACAGGTTCAAGAAGCAGAGAAAACCTCATTAAAGAGAACCCAAAGAGACCTACACAAAGACACATCATAATCAAAATACCAAAGCTAAGAGATAAAGAAAGAATACTAAAAGCTACAAGAGAAAAACAGTCAATCACCTACAAAGGAGCCCCCATAAGGATGACATCCGACTTCTCAACAGAAACACTTGAGGCCAGAAGGGAATGGCAAGAAATATTCAAAGTAATGCAGAACAAGAACCTACAACCAAGACTACTTTATCCAGCAAGACTATCATTTAAAATTGAAGGAGAAATAAAAAGCTTCCCAGACAAAAACAAAACAAAACAAAAAAACCCCAAAACTCAAGGAATTCATCACAACCAAACCAAAACTACAAGAATTGTTAAGGGGCTTGTTGTAGATAGAACAAAGTGGGGAAAAAGTCTAGTAAAAGAGGAATGTAGATTTAAAGAAAAAAAAAAAAGGCAATAAACAGCTCCATATCAATAATAACTTTAAATGTAAAGGGATAAAATACTCCAATCAAAAGACTTGCTTTATGGACAACATAGATTCTAGGACAGAGGAAGGGTACTCTATCTCTTTTTCTCCCTGGGGTTATGGGCTATAAGGTTTCTGCCCAAAGGAGAGAGCCGTTGGAGAGACAAGCCAGTCCCCAAAACCAGAGGGACATGGAAGATAGAGCCTGCTTAGCTGAGGCCCTGAGTGCAGCCATGCTTGAAGTCCAAGTCCATCTCCAGATTTTTCAGTATAATCCAATTTCCCCTTATGTGTGTAGGCCAGTTTGCATTGATTCCTGTTCCGCCTAGTTGAGACAGTCCCAAGTGATAAAGACAAGAGGGAGGTCCTGGGTCAGCCCCAGAGATCAGAGTGGGCCGGTAAGGAAAGGCATGCAACTGACAAGAAACTGTGACACCTGTGTACAGCAGTTGGTGTGGCAGACTGCAGCCTGGGACCTGGGCAAACTGATCTGAGTTTTAACACCTGCTAATCTACTTCCTAGATTGATTAACCCAAGAAAGCCACCTATACCTTAAACCTAGCTCTCAGTTTTCCCATCTGTAAAATGGGAGAAGACAACTTACAAATTTGTTGTGAGAATTAAGCATGATGATGTATATAAAATTTCTCATGCAGAACTTGGCAGATAGTGAATCATAGAAAACAGGCATCAAAGGTGCTGTAATAAAAATGTTTAAACTGATTACTAATATTCCTTGGATTTTCTTTTCTCCTTGCTGCCTCTTAACCTTCATCTCTTTTTGTTGGTATTTATTCCTAGTAGTTTCAATTGAAAATAATACTATTGCCATTATTTAAACACAAACCTTGTTCTTGGGCTTTCTATATATTATCTATGATCTTGACAATAATTATTTGAAGTAGGTGGCACCTTTTCAGAGGTGAGGAGAGATTAGGGACCCCTCTATACTGCTAGTTGAGGGCTAAGTCAGGAGGCAGGGGCATCTAGGAGGGAAGGAGAGATCCTAGTAGCATTGTTTACTGTTGGAATTTTTCTTTCTTTGGAGAATTATGAAAGGCATACTGTTGTTTTGAATTTCAAACCACAATGCCATGTGTAACTAAAGAACCCAGAAGTCCTTCAGTAGGAAAAAGTGAAAACTGACCCAGTGAATGCCAGGCCCAAGGATGTATCCAATTGCAGTTCTTCCTGGGATATGAGTAAGAGGATGTTTTTGAACTTCACACAGGCTGATGCCAAATTAAATCTAGTTTAGATTAAATGTAAGAGCAACAGTTTTAGAATTATAGAGTTAGAAGATGAGATTCATGCTAAATGGACTTTTCTCTTGTGGTTCCACAAATCCTCAAACCAAGCCCAAACATCTACTATTATTATCGCTATCTTCCATCTGCATCCCCACCCCAATCTGGTTTATAAAAAATTTGAGTGGTTCTGTTCTTACTAGCTGCATTGTCTTCATTGGGACATAAATGGAGCTGGTTTTGCTCTCACAGAAACAGGAAAGTTACGAGCACATGTATGAGGATGTTTGTTGTTGATACGTGCTAATCTACTTCCTAGATTGATTAACCCAAGAAAGATAGTGAATCACAGAAAACTATCTATTCACTATCTGCCAGAACAGGACCACTCAAATTTTTAAAAAATTTCTGTATGAGCAAAAAAAGTGTCCTTCTTGCTTATGTCTAGTAGTTAGGGGGTTATTTAAATGAGTGAACACTCTGCCACAATGAAAAGAAATGGGCTAGAACTGTACATACTGACCTGGAAAAATGTTAACAATATATCTGTACATTTAAAAAGTAAGTTGCAGTATAATATTTAGAATATAATCTCATTTATATGAAAACAAATAAAAAAGCCAAGAAAGTATCTGTATGATTGAAATGCCTAGAAGAAAGAACACCAACCTATTATTAGTGGTTATTGGGTTATAGTCTAGAGCAGGGTCACAGAGGACACGAACTTTTCACTCTAGCATTTCTATGTAATTGTAAGGTTTTGGCCATTAAAAAAATCTTTTTTTTAAAAAAAAATCCAGTTTTGTTTTGCTATTCTGAAAAAAATACATGAAAACTTTTAAAAGCTGAAATTAACATCAAGTGATCAACACTAAGAGGACAGGTTAAGCTATTAACTGGTATTGTTGTGAATATCAGTCTTTCTAGTCTATTTCCTTTGTCTATGTCCTGTGTTTATTTGCGTAGCCCAGATGGTTTTTCTAATTATTGACTTGTGAAGAAGCTCATCCCTCTTCTTACAGAGTGCTGGGTGGCCCTGAGGACACCACCAGCTCCACCTCCACTTACTTCCTCCATCTAAACTAGAAAGCCCACCCAGGCTATTCCAGACATTCCACTCTCATCCCACCTATATAAAGGTTTCCGTGTCACATCTATAGTCCCTAGTAGAATTAAAGCAAGATTAAAAATTTTAAAGTCCTCTCCCTATATGTTTAGATAAAACCCTTCCTTTACCTCCATCTTTAACACTTCTTCTGCATCTGCCACTTACCAAGTGCTGTGTAAGGTGGGGCACAGTCTCCATGCTCAGGGCACACAAAGCATCTTTGTAGAGACAAACAGGTTGGCAGCGACGGCGACAAAACGAGGTGACACCTGTATTGCTACAAATACAGTGGCACCTTGAGATACGAGTTTAATTCGTTCTGTAACTGAGCTTGTAAGTCAGTCAATTCATATATCAAACACATTTCTCCCATTTAAAATAACTGAAATATATTAAATCTGTTCCAGCCCTGTGAAACATCCCCAAACCATCCTAAATTATGAAAAAAGATATGTTTTTAATTAAGAAACACACATGAATACTTTACTATGCATAACAAAATATATGAAATAAAAGAAAAAATATTTAGTACTGTATTCTTACCTTGGAGACAGATGAGTGCAGCTAACTGGCGGAGGAGGAGGGAGGGAGGAAGGGATGCAGGCACTATAGACATGTAAACTAAAACCACTTTCTTAACACTAATTGTAAACTAAAACTGCATTTTTTTAAACAAAACTAAAATTGCACTTTCTTTACTTAAAATGAAACCACAAAATCTTAATTGTAAAAAAATGCACTTTCTTAACTTTAAACTTAACCTAAGCTTAACATTATGTATTTTTCATTTAATCATCACCTGGTCTTGCCTTTTTGGCTGTACTTTCAGCACTTTCACTTGCAGGACTTTTGAATAAAAATCTATCCAAAGAGGTTTGCTTTTGCCTGCCTTTTAAAATGTTATGGAAATGTGACAAACAAGTGTCATTAAAAAGCAAAATAAGTAAATCAGAAAAAACCAGGAACTGCATTATTCCATACGTAGGTGGGACATAAAAGTGAAACCAAGAGACATTGATAAGAGTGTGGTGGTTAGGGGGGAGGGGGGAAAGGGAGAAGGAAAGGGGGAGGGGAATAGGCACAAAGAAAACTAAATAGAAGGTGACAGAGGACAATCTGACTTTGGGTGATGGGTATGCAACATAAGTGAATGACAAGATAACCTGGACTTGTTTGAATATATGTATCCTGATTTATTGATGTCACCCCATTAAAAATAAAATTATTAAAAAAAAAGTGCTGAAACGACCAGTTGAAACTTTTTCTTGGTGTTTCTTTTCAATGAAACTTGAAAGTTCTCCCACATTGCCAGCGTGTCTTTAATTTCACTTGTAGAAATCACTTCCTCTGACTCTACCTCCTCCTCACTACTAATCTCTTGCAGAAAAGCTCTGTATGTTGCATCAAGCATCATCTGTAGCTCCTTCAACTCCTCACTTGAGAGTTCCTCCTCATGTTCCTTGACGAGCTCATTTACATCACCCTCATCTACCTCCAGACCCATCGACTTTCAAGGGACAGAATCTCCTCCAATGCTTCTACTTCGGTCTTGGTCTCGGTTCGAATCCTTCAAAGTTCCTGTCTGCAACAACATCAGGCTATAACTTTTTCCATGCTGAGTTCAAGGTTCTTCTTAAAACCTCTTGCCATGCCAAGTCAATAATATGTAAACATATCATGATGTTGTAGTGATCTTTCCAAAACTCTCGAAGGGTTAGATTTGTATTCTCAGTCACCTTAAAGTAGCAGCGGAACAAGTGCTTTGTGTAAAGCTTTTTAAAGTTGGAAATGACCTGCCGATCCATAGGTTGCAAGATTGAAGTGTTGGGTGGGAGGTAGAGGACTTTCACGAATTTGAACTCATCAAGAATGTCATCTTCAAGACCAGGTGGGTGGGCTGGAGCATTTTCAAGGATTAGTAATTCTTTCATCATGAGTTTATTTTCCTGAAGATATTTCTTCACTGCAGGACCAAAGACGAGATTTACCCATTCAATAAAAAACTGCCGTGTAACCCATGCCCTAGCATTGGTGCGCCACATAACCTGCAGTTTTTTTTAAAGAATCGTGTGAGTCTTAAAGGCTCGAGTATTTTCGGAATGATACACTAGCAGTGGCTTTACAGTCACCACTAGCATTTGCACACAATGCAAGGGTCAGACGGTCCTTCATGGGTTTATGGCCTGGCAGCTTCTTCTCCTCTGCGGTGATGAAAGTCCTCCAGGGCATTTTTTCCCAAAACAATCCTGTTTCGTCACAGTTGAACACTTGTTGGGGGATGTAGCCTTCCTTTGCGATAAGCACAGCAAAACATGCGATGTACTCCTCAGCCGCCTTCGTCAGCACTCGCAGCTTCAACATGCCTCACCACCGAGTGGATGCCAGATCTCTTCTTGAAATTTTCAAACCAGCTGTGACTTGCCCTAAACATATCTTCTGCCTCTTTTGAGGTTGATAGTTCTTTCCTCTTCAAGTCGCCGTAAATAATATGTGCTTTTTTGCATATTACAGTCTCTGTCACTGTATCTCCTGCCAGCTCCTTCTCTTTTACCCACACCAGCAGAAGCTTCTCCATTTCTTTCTTTTATTTTATTTTTTTACAGAAACAGAGAGAGAGTCAGAGAGAGGGATAGATAGGGACATACAGAAAGGAACAGAGAGAGATGAAAAGCATCAATCATTAGTTTTTTGTTGTGACACCTTAGTTTTTCATTGATTGCCCTCCCATATGTGTCTTGACCGTGGGGCTACAGCAGACTGAGTAACCCCAGACTGAGTAACCCCTTGCTCGAGCCAGTGACCTTGAGTCCAAGCTGGTGAGCTTTGCTCAAACCAGATGAGCCCGCATTCAAGCTGGCAACCTCGGGGTCTTGAACCTGGGTCCTCCGCATCCCAGTCCAACGCTCTATTCACTGCGCCACTACCTGGTCAGGCACTTCTCCATTTCTTCATGGATACTTGTCCTCAATTGGGACAGAATTGTAGTTCCTTTTGCTGAATTTGCACTTTTGATGACATCTTTTTGTTTAAGGATGGTACAAATTGTAGATGTATTGTGGTTGTATAGCCTTGCCAGTTCAATCACTCGTACACCACGCTCATATTTTTCTATTATTTCTTGCTTTACTTCTATCGACAACATTCTCTTCTTCTCATCACTGTCCTTTACACTCACTTTCTTTGGCCGCATGATAGCACACAAAAAAAGTTAGTAAAAAACGCAAAAATGATGCAAGAATGAGTACAGCACACAAGATTCTACTTCATTCTGCAGGTAACACATGAGAAAGAATGAGATGCTGGTGTTGTGCTGCTGGATACTGGACCTGTGTGCCAACGTGCCAACTAGCGGCAGCTTCCCAAATCACGACTTGTATCTCAGAATTTTGCTCGGATCTCAAACAAAAATATGGACACAGTCTTAGCTCATATCTTAAAAAGTTCATATGTTGGTCTGTTCATATCTCAAGGTACCACTGTACTGTCTTAGCATTCAACTACATGTCTGTATTATGTACTGAGAGTACAAAGATGACTAAGACATGGTCCCTTGCATGTCTTACAGTCCCTTACAGTCTTACAGTCGAAGCACTGTCCAATAGAAATATAATGCAAGCTACATATGCAATTTAAATTTTTCTAGTAGCCACATCAAAAAAAAAGTAAGAAAAAAGGTGAAATTAATTTTAAACAGGCACTTAACCCAATACCTAGGATATTATCATTTTAATATGTAATAGATATAGAATTAATATAAAATTATCAATGAGATATTTTTTATACTATTTCTCATCTGGTATATATTTTATATTTACAACATATCTCCATTCAGACTAGACATAGTTCAAGTGCTCAGTAGGCACATCCACATATGGCTGGTGGTTACTATACTGGACAGGGCAGATCTAAGGGGAAGATGGGCTTAGAGATAAATCATTCTACATGAGCTGAGAGCTCCCAGAGGGATGTTGTGGGTAATGGATCTTACTCCTAGGGTGGAAGCTTCCTTGGGGGGAGAAAGTAAGAGTCAGGGAAGACTTCCTGGAGGAAGGGGCGCATGAACTGAGGTAGCCAGAAGACTATGTCTAGAGGTGAAGTAGGCAGCTTGAAAACAGGCTCAATGACTTTAAACAGTGTAGTGCAGGTAGGGCTCATCAACAATTTAGCAGTTACAGCTTATAAAGTGAACCTGGACCTGAAAATCATAAATTAAAAAAAAAAAAAAAAGTGAAACCATTAGTGAATAGGGGTGAAATAAAAGGGAAGTACAGAGAAAGGGCAGCAGAGAGGACTTAAAAATAAAGTTGACAGGAGATGAAAGGGACGAGGAACCCTTAGGGCAGAGCCAGATTGGTGGAAGCAGGCTGAGTTGAGGCCACTGCTCAGCCCCTCACACAGGCTCTTTGTGGAGGGCATGGCTGCCCAGCACCCCTGGCGGCCCTCCGCTATTCTGTCATGCTGCATCCTCTACAGCCAGGCTGTTTCTCCACACTTCTGTGAGGATAAACACGTGGAGCTGGTGGAGGATGTGACATCGATCTTTTTGTTTTCAGTTTGTCTGGAAGCATAAGTTCCTAACTGTGTTTGCCTCTTCCGGCATGCCACATATGGGCCAATGCAAAACACAGAGTGTGTCTTCCTGGGACTTGTCTGTCCAAACATCAGCATTCAATTAGCATTGCCATTTAAAGGGCACCTGTGCCTGCAGACCTGGAGGATGAATGTCACATGTGCTGGGCAGGTTGTGGATGTCTCAGCAAGACACCTATTGACTCGAGTGATCTTGGACAAGTCACATTGCCCCTTTAGGCATCCCCTCTTCTTCTGTGAGCACAGGGGTTGGGACAAATAACAAAACTCACAGGTGTTGTAACTCGAGATCTGTGACAATCTGGAACAGAAGTGTACTCAACAAACTGCCCTGGACTGTCCCCATCTCAGGCCATAGTTCCCACCCAAATCCTCTAGTCCTCAGCCCTGGAGACCCACATCAACTCGAACACTTTGTCCTCCCAACCTCCTCTGAGCAAACCTGCTTGTTGAAACACAGGAAAATATAGTTTCAGTTACGTCCTTACACAACAGTCTTCCCCCCACCTTCCATGTTATGGTGCTGGTGCTTTAAGAAACACAATATTGCCAAAATGGATTATGCTTCGAATGATCCCTGGGAACTGAACAGACCAGTTTGGTGAGCAGCCCCAGGCACCTTCTATAAGGGCCAGACCTTGCCCTCCTGCTCCCCCTCTGCTGAGATTCGAGGATGGCTGGGTCACAGAACGAGAAGTCTGAACTAGCTGAAGCTGCCCGGGACAGCACTAGCCTGTCCATGACTTGGCCCGGCTCACTGGGGCTGTAATAATGCAATAATAACCAGCTTCTAAAGCACACAAAGGCTTTTGGAAAGCTGCACATAAAAGCGACTTTGTTCTGCTGTTGCCCGTCACAGTACACATCCATAGGTGTTCCCCCAGAAACCGGCCACTTGGCTGTCGCTGGGGCTACGTTGCCGCCGCCTTCTTGCTTACTGAGGAGAAGCTATAGATAGAGTAGAAGGAAAGCAGCCCGCCGTGGCTTCCGGCCCCCGGAGCATGTCTTCTAGTAGAGATGGGTGTGCTGGAAAGCTGGGTGCTTTCTGCCGTGCTCTTC
The DNA here is from genome assembly GCF_036850765.1 of Saccopteryx bilineata. Taxonomy (NCBI): domain Eukaryota; kingdom Metazoa; phylum Chordata; class Mammalia; order Chiroptera; family Emballonuridae; genus Saccopteryx; species Saccopteryx bilineata. Next base: position 166,411,347 of record NC_089492.1, read on the forward strand.
TCTCCCTGAGGTTGCCCGGCTCTGCAGGGTGCTGCAGTCACTTCATCAAAAAATCATCGCTGCCCAGTGTGAGCCTCAGTGCAGTCAGAGCGTGGGCGGCTGCGGGGACACAGCCACTTCTCCGCCCAGCGGAGCTCTGCATCGGGGCTGCAGCGTGCGTGCTAGAAGGGGGAGCGATGCTGTATGGGCAGCCCCTCGTCTCCTCCTCCTCCCTCCTTCCTGCCATCCGGACTCTGTCCGTCTGTCCACGTCCTCCCTCTCCCTTTCGCCCCCCCCCGCCGAGGGCTGGGTTTATATAGCTGCCTTCTTCACTCCCAGCTGTTCTTGAACTTTACAGACAAGTCCAAACTGGGAGCTGAGTAGTAGAGGGGATTCGGCCAGAGTGACCCACCTACGCCTCTTATGTTAAAGAATAAGAAACAGAAGCCTAGAGAGCAAAGTGATAGGGCCATGGAAACACAGCTGGTGCCGAGTAGGAAGATATTAATCTATATGCTTATTGCTTTATGTTGCAACAACAACGCAATGCTTTATTTATAACCTCAATTGTCATCTTGAGGAGGGTGGGTCTTAGAAACTGTAGGGGACACAGCTTATTTATCCAAGTCATATTTTGGGGACAGTAGCTAGGGCAGAGCAGAATGACTTAGCAAAATGGAGCAGGAGAAATCTGGGAGGAGAAAGAGGACCCAGGTGGCTAGACAGGGGGATGGGCTGAAAAAGAAGTTCTGGTGGCTGTCCAGCAAAGGAGGGTTTTACAGAACATACATGTCTGGTGATTGTTAAAGACTGTTTGCTGTGGGTAATGTTTGCTCAATGTAAACTCTTTCGTGAAACTGCTGGGAGATTCTCTACTGCTCCTTAATGTTCTGTGAGTGGATTTAGGGGACATTTAATGAGTTGTTGAGATCTGGGTCTGTGCTGACATGGTGTAAAACAGACAGCTGTTGCAAATGCCTGGCTGGGAGGTGAGAACTAGCTGACAGTTGGGTTCTCCATCAGAGTTCTACATGGAAGTCTACAGGGGGTGCGGCAGTTATATGGGCCCATTTAGAACTGATCATGCATGGGTTTGCACATGGAGGTCCCATTCACTGATCTTACAGCTTTTGGCTGTCATCCCGAGCTTGTTGGCTGAGTGGAAGCCTCCTCCCTCAGACTGCCCTAAGCAGTAGTTATACTTACAACCACAGGTGGCATTTATGGTCTCTCAGCCCTACCTTACCCATACCTGCTCAGTCCATCACTGAGGACTGGGACAAGTGTGCTCTGGTGCTAGGAATTGGAATGTCTCTCGAGACCATCATGGTTTCTCAGATTCCCTATTGATAGCATCGCCCGCCTTTTCCAAACTGCTGTTGTTTCCTATTGCCCACACTATCAAGTCTTGACCCTATTATTCCAAGTTGTATGCCTTCTGGCCTTAACTTACATTCATTTACTCGCCAAACACCAATTTGGCTTATTTTAAAAATTAAGGCATTTTAATCACTTTTATCGCCTACTTAAAAAATAATCCCTTTTCTGCACTTTCCTCAGTCATTCATGAGAAATCTGATCTTTCTACTGCCATAGTGCTGCCCTGGGCAACTCGAATTCTCTTTACCTGTGCTCTGCCTGGTTGACTTTTTCAGTTTAGCTTTTGGATTGCAAGGAATAGCATTCAATCAATCACCAGAAAGAAAAGATTGAGGAGTGGCCATAAGTCTACACACAGATGGAGACTGGAGCTGGCAAGACATCAAGTTCCAGCGTGGACATGGAGACATGTAGCTCCACCCCTCATTTCAGCTGCAGTCTCTCCTTCTCTTAGGCCACTGTCACTTACATTGAGTGTGGTTGGCGCCTCCGCTGACTGGCTGGTTCTGTCTGCTCGTGCTGTCTATTTCCTTGTGACGTAGACTCTCCAGCTGCACTCTGCCTCAAGGTAACTCCTGTGGCACATCTTTTAGCACCTGCCTGTGCTGTCAGATCTACCAAGTTGTTTTCCCAATTTCAGATTCCAAGAGGGAACCACATTGACACAGCTCATCTTTTAACCTTTTGAGTAGTACGAACATTTATGTACGTCCCCACTCAAAGGATTAATAAATACTCACTACCCAAAGGGTTAATGCTGGTCAAAGTCATAGATCTCAGACTATGACTGGAATCTGAGTTCATCAAAGGATGAACTGCTCTTGGATCAGTTTTCCCTGGCCAATCAACCTTGGCTGGTGGACAAGGGTCCAGTTCCATCACTGGAACTGGATGGGGTGTTTCCATATGGCATATCTCTGCCATGATGGGCTTAAAGCCCCATTCAGGTCTATCTCCTCTGTATTCTTTTTTCAATGACTTTCTAATTTATTTGGTATGATAGTGCACTTTTAGTTATTCCTGTCTGTGCATTTGTATGTTATTATCAGACGATGAACAGCTTCAGGTCTGAGACTCTTAAAAAGAGGCCAAAAACCTTACTATCTTTGTTAAATGACCACTCAACCTGAATTCTCAGTGGCATTATAATTTCAAATATTCTCTACCACTGTCCCTGGAAATCATCAAAACATTTAAAGAATCCCAACCTTTTTGAATTGACATCTGTTTCTCAAAATACCTCATATCTGAAGGTGACACAGAAATTCCATATTCCAATTTCTGAGGTTGAAAACATGGCTGCAGTGTTCACGAGGGATAGCGAACTTCTCTAAAGGTGGTGATGAAGGTCAGTTGACATTGGAGAGAGTTAAAAAAACAGAATGTGGGGCTTGGTGACTCAGTGGCTAGAGAACATAAGGAAGAGTGTGAAATCTATTAATAAAGTTACCCATGTTTTTGACTTGGGTGACTGAGAGGAAACTGGAAAGAAAATTGTAAATTTAAAAAATAGGAAGAGCCTGGCCTGAGAAGGCACAGTGGATAGAGTGTCAATCTAGAACGCTGAGGTCACTGGTTCAAAATCCTAAGCTTGCCCAGTCAAGGTACATATGACAAGCAACAAGAAAGCAATGAACAACTAAAATGAAGCAACTAGGAGTTGATACTTCTCGCTTGTTCCACTTCTTTTCTCTGTAAAATCAATAAATAAAAACTTTAAAAAAAATAGAAGGAAGGTTGAGTGATCCATATTTTATAGACCTTCAACATTAAGTCAATATGTACTTACTTAGCACCTACTCGTGTCAGGCACTGGGTTTGGACTGGTGAATAGCAACAGTTCCTGCCATCAAGGTGTTCTTTCTAGGAAGGAGATCACTGTGGAAATAAATAGTTATAATACGGTGTGGTAAGTACTATAATGAAAAGATACCTGTACTACATACAGTGGACCAACAAAGAGAAAAATCCAGACTTTTTGGGAAGGTCATAACAATTTAACAGAGGAGAAGACCCTTGAGGAGAGTCATGAGTGATGAGAAAGTGATTGGGGAGGGCATTCTTGCTGTTGAAAACATCATTTGGAATGTCTTGGATACAGTCAGAAGAGTGATAGGAAACAAAGCCAAGGTCAATTCCAGAGAAAGTCTATAGGCAGGCTAATGAATCTGGATTTTATTTGACAGAGAAGAGGGAGCCATTGAAGAGTTTCAGCATGGTGGTAAGAAGAGCAAATTTGAGGTTATGGCATGGTCACTCAGGAAGCAGTGTGAGGTATGAATGCGAAAGAGAGGAGAGAGGGGGCCAAGGGAGTGGCTAGGAGATATCGCAAGAGTTCCCAAGAAAGACTTGATCTTAGGGTGCTATAGGAAGTGATGAAGAGAAGTGAAAACATAGAATGCATAGGACTTGGCAACTCACTAGATGGAGTAGATGGAGAGGAAGAAGGAGTATTGGGTAATTGGGCTGATGGTAGTAATAATAACCAGAATCAATAATACAGAAGTTGATTTTGGACTGATTATTTCCACTAGATTGTTGTTTCCTTGAGGACAGTGACTATGTGTTGTTCACTCACATTATCTGTGACTAGTACAATATATTGAATGCCTGGGGATTAGATAGTTTTGAGTATGTGGGTTTAAAACATCTGATGTTCAGGTAGACACATCCAGTACTTAGCTTTGAAATGCGAGAGAGAGATCTGAGCTGGAGAGGCACATCTGGGAATCATCAGATATAATTGTAGATGAGCTTATCTGGGGAAACTGAAGAGTGAGATCAGAAGAGGGCTGAGGATAGGATGCTGGGTAACAGCAACATTTAAGGGGAAGTTAGAAGAAAAGAAGCCATTTGTGAAACTAAAAACATGGAGTCATGGAAGTCCAGGTGGAGAGAGTACCTAGAACTTGGGATAGGTCAATGAGTCAACGGTCACTAAGAGGTTGTAGTTCCCAGGAAATGTCTCTTCAGTTATTTCAATTAACTGGTTTGACTCTGGCCTCAGAATCATTGATTGCCTTCCCATGAAATCCAGTCCTTCCAGGTATAGTCCCAGGCTCCTAGCCTCAGTTTCCTCTTCCAAGGATCCATAGCAGTGAGTGGCTAACTTACTCTGCTTTCCACAGGTTGTGAGGTAAGGTAATATGTCAGGGCCATTGTGAGGGTTGAGTGAGATAATATGTCAGTAGCTCTCAAAATTTTTGGTTTCAGAACCCCTTTATACTCTGAAAATTTATCAAGACTCTAAATAAGTTTTTGTTTAAATGTTCAATATTTACTGATATTTACCATATTGTAAATTAAAACTTGGAAGTTAAAAATATTTAACTCATTTAAAATAAACAATAATAAACCATTGTATGGCAACATAAACTTTTTATATTCTCAAAAACAACTCAGAGAGAAGAGTGGCATTGTTTTATAGTTTTTCAAATCTCTTTAATGCCTGGCTTAACAGAGACGGTAAATTCTCATATCTGCTTCGGCATTTAATCTGTACTTGTGTGAGAAAATGAGCTAAAATGGGTAAATAATATCTTGGTATTATTACGAGAATTGTTTTGTCCTTTAGAACCCCTGGAAGAGGTCTCAGGGACACTTAAGGATCCCCAGGCCACACTTTGAGAATCACTGATATATTTGAATTCACTTTGGAAGCTGGAAAGTTCATGCACAATTGCTATGATCACTTTGAAAATCTACACCCTGGGAATCAAAAAGGGATCCCTTTCATGTGGCTATAATTTGTCCCTGGAGGAGCACTATGCCTGAGTTACATTGCTCCAGATGGGTTCTCAGGTCAAGACAGAGAAAGGGTTCCAGCCCAAGTTTCTTACTTTCCCCTTCCTGAGAATTAAGACAAAAATGTAAATGAGAGTGTGTTGTAAAAATTCAGGATATTAATGCAAACTAGGTGGTTTTAAGTTAAAATTTTGATATCTTTAGGCCAACCACCAACCAAAAGTATTATATGTATACACACATATGTATATATAGCATGTATGTATGTATACATAAAGAAACAGCAAGAGTATGTTTTACAGTAGAAAATATCTATTTAACACAAAAGAAGGCATAGAGGAACAAAAAATTCATAAGACATATAGAAAAATAAGCAAAAGGAAAATGTAAACCCTACTTTATCAGTAATTACTTAAATATAAATGGTGAAGAATTCCAATAAAAAAAAAAAAGCAGGGATTGAAAACAATGAATGAGCCTGACCAGGTGGTGGTGCAATGGATAGAGCATCTGACCAGGACATGGAGGAACCAGGTTCAAAACCCTGAGGTCACAGGCTTGAGCATGGGCTCACCAGCTTGAGTGTGCGGGGTCACTGGCTTGAGTGTAGGGACTTAGACATGACGCCATGGTCGCTGGCTTAAGCCCAAAGATCGCTGGCTTGAATCCCAAGGTCGCTGGCTTGAGCAAGGTGTCACTTTATCTGCTGTAGCCCCTCGGTCAAGGCACATATGAGAAAGCACTCAATGAACAACTTAGGTGCCACAACGAAGAATTGATGCTTCTCATCTCTCTCTCTTCCTGTCTGTCTATCCCTATTTGTCCCTCTCTCTGACTCTCTCTCTTTGTCAAAAAAAAAAAAAAAAAAAAGAAAGAAAAAGAAAAAGGAAACAATAAATGAAAAAACCCTCCTAACTATATGCTCTCTACAAGAGACCCACTTTACATTCAAAGATACAAACAGTGCCCTGGCGGGTTGGCTCAGCAGTAGAGCGTCGGTCCAGCACGTGGAAGTCCTGGGTTCGATTCCCAGCTAGGGCACACAGGAAAAACACCCATCTGTTTCTCCACCCTTCCCCTTCTTTTTTCTCTCTGTCTCTCTCTTCTCCTCCTGCAGCCAAGGCTCCACTGGAGCAAAGTTGGCCCAGCGCTAAGGACGGCTTCATGGCCTCTGCCTCAGGCGCTAGAATGGCTCTGGTTGCAACAGAGCAATGGCCAAGATGGGCAGAGCATTGCCCCCTGGTGGGCATGCCGAAGGATCCCAGTTGGGCATATGCAGGAGTCTGTCTGTCTCCTCGCTTCTCACTTCAGAAAAATACAAAAAAAAAGATACAAACAGGTTGGAAGTTAAAGAATGAAAAAAGCTATAGCACATGCAGGAGTCTGTCTCTCTGCCTCCTCGCTTCTCACTTCAGAAAAATACAAAAAAAAATTTTTTTAAAAGATACAAACAGGTTGGAAGTTAAAGGACGAAAAAAGCTATAACATGCAAACACTACCCAAAAAAGGTCTGGAACTGTTGTACTAGCACTGGACACAACAGACTTTAAGACAAGGTTGTTTCTTACTGCTACCCTCATGACTTCAGACGCCAACTGTAAGTCCAGGTTGTTATCTGTGCTTCTGACCAACTCACTACTGAATCAAAGGTTCCCACAACCTCCTCCTCGGGTCCTACTCATTTGTTACAATGACTTCTAGAACTAAGTAAAGCATTTTACTTAGTAGGGAAATGCAAATCAAAACCACAATGAGATCCCATCTTACATTTACTAGAATGGTAATGATGATGATGATGATGATGATAATGATAATAATAATACAGAAAACAGATAATGGCAAGTGCTGGGAGGATATGAACCTTCCTATATTGCTGCTAGGAATGTAACATGGCACAGCCATGTTGGAAATACTATAAATAGAATAGTAAAAGATACAGAACTCCATACAGAATAAAGAGCTGACTTGTTCTGACAGTTCCTCCAAACACTAAACACAGAGCTACCATATCACCTGACCATTCTGCTCCCAGATACCTACCGACTGGAAACAAAAATATATGTCTTCACAAGCTTCAACATGAATGTATACAGCAGCATTATTCATAGTAGTCTAAAGCTAGAAACAGCACAAATGTCCAATAACTGATATGTGGATAAATAAAATGTGGCATATTTGTAAAATGGATTATTATTTGGCCATAAAAAAGAATGACGTATCAGTACATACTACAATGTGAATTAAACTTGAAAACATTATGATATCAGTAAAAAAAGCCAGACATCTCAGGCCACATAACTGAATGATTCTATTTATATGAAATGCCCAGTAAAGTAAATTCATAAAAACAGAGCAGAGCCCTGGCCGGTTGGCTCAGCGGTAGAGCCTGGCGTGCGGGGGACCCGGGTTCGATTCCCGGCCAGGGCACATAGGAGAAGCGCCCATTTGCTTCTCCACCCCTCACCCCCTCCTTCCTCTCTGTCTCTCTCTTCCCCTCCTGCAGCCGAGGCTCCATTGGAGCAAAGATGGCCCGGGCGCTGGAGATGGCTTTTTGGCCTCTGCCCCAGGCGCTAGAGTGGCTCTGGTCGGGGCAGAGCGATGCCCCGGAGGGGCAGAGCATCGCCCCCTGGTGGGTAGAGCGTTGCCCCTGGTGGGCGTGCCGGGTGGATCCCGGTAGGGGGCATGCGGGAGTCTGTCTGACTGTCTCTCCCCGTTTCCAGCTTCAGAAAAATACAAAAAACAAACAAACAAACAAACAAAAACAACAACAACAAAAAAAACAGCAGAGAGTGGTTTCCAGGGAGCAAAGATGTCTGGAATGGGCAGTGCCTGCAGTGATTATGGGCTCCTTTCTATGGTGAGGAAAGGCTTTGGAAGTAGGGGTGCTTGTTGCAAAATTTTGTGATATACTCAAAACTGCTGAATTGTACGTTTTAAAAGGGCACATTTCTAGGTATGAGCTCTATCTCAGTAGAGCTAATATTTCAAGAAATACTAGATTTTTTTGCTTTTATCATGAATTCCACCTTCTGTTTCCTTACAACTCAGGCTTTTGCCTTGTTGCCAATAGCTACACAGTTCCTAGGAGTCTAGACGTTTGCTTCCAAGAAGCCTAAAACTCCTAGCTAATTTGGACTGAGATGAAGATGCAAGTAGAGGTGGAAATAGACTGGAAAAGGGGTCAGAAGACGGAGTTTAGATTACGATTCTGTCTTTTACTAGCTCATTGACCTTGAGCGAGAAAGCCTGCTTCTCTGAACCTCAGGTTCCTATTCTGAGAATACAAACAATCCTGGCCTTGTGCATCCCCTAGCATTGGAAGGGTCAGCGACTACCCTGTATGTGAGAATGTTTACTAAATCTTGAGCACTACTCAGTCATTAGTCTTTGGGATTGGGATCTTCATGGCTCAATGTCAGGGTGCATAGACTGTGAGAGGAGCTATCTGCATCCCAGGATGACTTGAGTCATAGAACTTTAAGGAAGAACTGCTGACCTTGAGACTTATCGTCGTTGTTGCCTTTAGCTGTCTGGGAACATGCTTATAGTCTCCAGAGTCTGAGAGATTACTGTTATTTGATGTGCTTTTTGTTTGTTTGTTTACCTCCCCCTACCCCCTTCCCCTCTGGTAATCACCATGTTGTTTGTGTCTATGAGGGTTTTTTTTTTATTTTTTGCCTAATCTCTTATAAGTGTTTATTTATATTATCTTTCTTTTAAGGATTTTCACTTTGCTTTTCTCTTCTGTTTATTTTAGCGTTTATAGGCATTAAAGCAAGGCCTTCTTGAGCTTTGGTCAAATGTTGATAGGTAGAGCTTAATCTCCAACTATCCTGCTAGGAGTAGCACAACGCATGACACAGGTTTTACTGCTAGCCACAGCTGGGTTTAAATTTCAGTTAAACCATCTCCAAGCTGTGAGGCCTGGGGAAAATTATATTACTTCATGTCTCTGAGCCCCAGTTTCTTCATTTGTAAATAGAGATTTCCAACTTCATAGGTTGTTGTGAGGATGAAAAAGGACAATGTTTAGCACAGGGTCAAGCATGTAGTAAGAAGTTAATAAATCTAGTCTTTATTACTGGGCCTAGACAATGAGTAATCAAGGTCAAATTCTTATGTATGGGGTAGCAAGGCTGGCTTTGGGCAAACTCAGAGGAAGAGGCTCTGACAGCTATCAATTGCCTACTTCGTGCCCAGTACTTTCCCATGTGCTGTATCACTTAACCCCCAACCCTAAAATATAAGAATTAATTCATATTTGTATGTGGTAAAACAGAAGCTCAAAGCGATGAAATAGCTTGTCTAAGGTCATGCATGTTATTAGTGGTCCATTTCCGTGTGGAGCCCAGGTTTGACTGATTCCCAAGTCCAGGGTCTTTCTTTCATTCTGTTTAGCCCAAGTTCATGGTCCCTGGTGGTCTTCCTTCTTCCTTCCATCTTGTCTTTTGTTGGCTTTATAAACACAGGCCTGCCTTTGGCTGAGTGGCTCCATCTGTCAAGTCCCTCTCTGCCCCTTCCCTCCACCTCCAATAACAGCCAACCTCTGGATACGTGGATTCCATGTGATGATGCCATAGAGGTGACTCCAGGACTGGGTGGGGGGCTGGACCACATTAACAAAGTCTCTCCAACCCATTCATTTTTCAACAGTCAGCTTAAATGTCACCTGCAGTCCTCTCAGAATGCTCTAGAAAGAATTAGCCCTTTTCTTTGTTCTTTGTACCTTATTCAGCCCTCTGTTTTATAGTTTTTATTATTTTGAAGCTGTCTGCTTATTTGCCTGTCTTCCAGGGTTAGTAGACTCTCCAAGCTCAATAAAGAACTATTTAATGCAGGGCTGCTTAACATTTTTGTGCCATCTAACCTTTGGCAGTTGATTAAAGCTCAGGGACCCCTTCTCGGTTTATAAATACATAAAAGAAAATATATAGGATTACAAAGAAAACAAATTATACAGAAACATGGCAATCAAAATGTGAATAAACCAAATCTGGCCATAATAATATATTACTTATTTATTAGCACATCAAATAATAAGATCTAGTGGTAGGTTTGACAACTATCATGGTTTCAGAGTAGTGATGACATAGGTGGGCTACAAAGCTGAGACTCATGGACATAGATAAGAGTGCAGTTGTTACGGGGGGGAGATGTAGGAGAAAAAGAGGGGGTATTGAGGGAGGGTGGATAGAGGGGCAAATATGAGGTGATGAAAAATGGTTTGGCATTAGGTGATGGATATACAACAGAATTGACTAATGAAATGATGGAGTGATGTTTGCCTGAAATCTATGTACACATATTGATCAGTGTCACCTTGTTAAAATTAATTTTCTAAATAATAAAAAAAAGAAGTAGTGATGAGCAGAAACATCTCAAAGTCCACCACAACCTTAATTCAATGTATAAACATCTGTGATTCTTATATACTCCTGTGGTTTGTTCCTCTCATGCACAAGTGACAAGAATGCTAAATTTCAATTTCAGGTATTAAAATAAAGATGTGATATTTTTCTCATCCAAATTGACAATCCCCTGAATTCTATTCAAAGACCCTAGATTAAGACTCCTTGATTTAATAGATGATCTAAAAGTCTGAGGTGTGATCAAGACTACTTGTAATATTTGTAATTGTACTTAGTACGTTAAAATGCAAACAGAAAGATTTATGTGTCTTTCTCCAGACTGTGTTCCACTGAACTGTCAACTCCTTCGGATGGAGGAATTGTCTCGCGTATCTTTGTTTCCCAGAAGAGTGCTTGGCATAGGGTAGGCCCTTAATGAATGTGGAACTAATGGGGATGAATAATAAGATTTAACTTACTGTTGGATAATAAAAGGGTCAGCACTGCAGCCATGCATTTTCTGGTCCACCTGTAGCCTACCATTTTTCATGGTGTGTCTCAGAACAACCTCTCCTTTATGATGCCCTGACTGTTCCTAGCCTCACTGCTTTCTCTTCTAAGTGTGTGCTCACTATGTTGGAACTCATCTTGGCACTGAGAGTATTTGTTCTTGCAACTTTTCTATGTTTATATAAATATTTGTAAGTCAATATCTGATAAAGGACTTTTAACTAGACTTACATAGAGAACTCTTACAAGTCAATAGTAAAAGACAAAGAACTCAATTTTAAAAGTGGCTAAAGGCTCAAAATAGACATTTCTCCAAAGAAGATGCACAAATGGCCAATGAAGTACATGGAAAGTTGTTTAGCATCATTAGTCACCAGGGAAATGAAAGTGAAATCCCAATGATATGTCACTTCATACTCATTAGGAAAGCTATAATCAAGAAGACAGATAATGACAAGTGCTGTAGAGGATGTGGAGAAATAAAAACTCACACACTGCTGGTGGGAATGCCAAATGGTGCTGTGGTACCTGAGATTTGAAAATCTGGCAGTTCCTCAAAAGTTTACACATAATTACCAAATCATCCAGCAATTCCACTTCTAGATGTTGACCCAAGAGAAAAGAAAGCATGTATCTACACAAAAATTTGTACATGAATGTTCACAGCAGCTCTTTTCATAACAGTTACAAAATGGAAACAATAAAATGTTGATTAACTGATGAATGGATAAATAAAATGTGGCATAAAATCGAATATTATTCAGTAATAAAATCATTGAAGCCTGGCCAGGCAGTGGCACAGTGGATTGAGCGTCGGACTGAGACGTCGAGGACCCAGGTTTGAGACCTCGAGGTCGCCAGCTTGAGCGTGGGCTCATCTGGTTTGAGCAGGGCTCACCAGCTTGAGCCCAAGGTCTATGGTTTGAGCAAGGGGTTACTTGGTCTGCTATACCCCCCCCCCCCTGGGGTCAAGGCACATATGAGAAAGCAATCAATGAGCAACTAAGGTGCTGCAACAAAGAATTGATGCTTCTCATCTCTCTCCCTTCCCGTCTGTCCCTATCTGTCCCTCTCTCTGACTCTTTCTGTCTTTGTCACACACACACACACACACACACACACACACACACACACACACACACCATTGAAGTACTGAGAGATGATACAACATGGATAAACCTTGAAAATATTATGCTAAGTTAAATAAGCCAGTCAAAAAAAGGTCACAAGCTGTATGGTTCCTTTATATGAAATGTCCACAACAGGCAAACCTACAGAGGCAGAATGTAGATTACTTGCTGCCTAGAGCTGGGGGGTCGAGAAGAATTGGAGAGTGGCTGCAAACAAAGACTTTCTGTGGTAATGAGAATGTTTCAAAATGGATTGTGATGATGGTTGCACAAGTGTATGAATTACTACAAACATTAATTGTCCTTTTAATGAGTAAATTGTGTAGAATATAAATTTTATTCCAATAGTGCTGTAATATATATTTTAAAAGCCTCATTAAAAAGACAGAGCACAGCTTTTCAGCAAACAAAAGGAAATTTAGCAAGTCTGGATCACTGAGTATAAGGGAGAGGCATTTGAAACTGGAGAGTCAGGCAGCAGCCGGGTCTCAAAGAGCCTTGCTAAATATGTTATGGAGTTTTGATTGATTAGAATTTAAGAGCCCTGGCTGTTGGCTCAGTGGTAGAGTGTTGGCCCAGTGTGTGTGTATGTCCTGGGTTCAATTCCCAGTCAGGGCACACAGGAGAAAAACCATCTGCTTCTCCACATTTCCTCCACCCCTTTTATATTTCTCTCTCTTCTTCTCTTGCAGCCATGGATCAATTGATTTGAGTGCATTGGCCCTGGGTGCTGAGGATGGTTCCATAGAGCCTCCACCTTAGGCGCTAAAAACAGCTGGTTGCCAGTGACCCCAGATGAGCAGAGCATTGGGCCCAGACAGTGATTTCCAGGTGGATCCTGGTTGGGGTGCATGTGGGAGTCTGTCTATCTCCCCTCCTCTCACTTGGAAAAAGAAGGGGAAAGAAAAAAGAATTTAAGAGCACTGGAAAGGTTTAAAAGGGCTCATGTAGAAGGATGATGTGATCAGATGCACAGTTTAGAAAGATCCTAGGGAGATGGTGCGACAGGCCTGGGGGAAGCCAGCCTAGGGGCAGGCAGACATGCTGGGGCGGTGTGGGCATCCAGTGAGGGTGATGCCAGAAGTTTACTTTTTTATTATTATCATGACTTCTAAACAACAGCAGTGATGAAATATCTCTTCCCTCCCCCAATAAATGTTATGCTAATCTAAGTTTGAAACAATTGCTGTATCTATTGCTGAGCTGGGCTGGACTGCTCCTACAGCCCCACCCTTAGTAGGCCAAAAAAAGAAATAGTAGCTACAATTTTGCACTTGTGTTCATCATATCAGAGACTGGACCTGGTCCTTTTTTTGGTACACGGATTTTATTTAAATCTCACAACTGTGGTGGTTAGATATTATCATTCCCGTTTTATAGATGAGAAAACTAAGGGCCAACCAAGTAAAGTAACTTGTCTGAATTCACTCAACTAGTAGAGTTAAGAGTGAAGCTATCAGCTAAACCTTCTGACTCAGAGCCCACTCTTCACTAGGCTTCCCTGTCCTTTGGTATCAACTGGCCTGTGGAAGACCCTGGAGATGTACAGTAGTTCCCCCTATCCATGGAGGATACATCCAAGACCCATGTGGATGCCTGAAACTATGATAGTACCATACCCTATGTATACTATACTATTTTTTTCTTTACATACATATATACCTGTGATAAAGTTTAATTTATAAATTTGGCACAGTAAGAGATTAACAATAGTAGCTAATATTTTAAAAAAACAGAACAATAATAACAATATACTGTGATAAAGATTATGTGAATGTGGTCTCTCGAAATACCATATTGTACTGCACGTACATTGTGGACACACTGGACAAGGGGGATTCATGTCCTCGGCAGGATGGATCACTACGGCATGAGATTTTGTGATGCTGCTCAGAATGGTGTGCAATTTAAAGTTTATGAATTGTTTGTTTCTAGAACTTTCGACTTAATATTTTTGGACCACATTTGACCACAGGCAACTGAAACCATAGAAATAAAACTGAGAATAAATGGATGAATTGATCATTAATTAGTTCAAGGAGGAGGTCTACATGAATATAACTTCTTACCCAAGGTAATTTAGGTAAGAAAACTCTCTCTGTGCCTCTTTCCTTGGATTTTAAGGGCAAGTCCCTTAGAAAGTGTAGCCACCATTTCTCTGCTTATTGTTTCATAGCCACGACCTGAATCTCACAATTATTTTAAGTAGGCTGTATTTGCATTTTTAGACAAGGAGACATCTTCTGAGCACTCAAGTGATTAAGCAATGGGCATGCAGCTAGGAAGAATGCAGGGATTACCTAGGTGGTTAAAACATGGGCTTTGGGATCTGAAAGACCAGCATTGGTGTCACCTCTTGCTAGTAATGTTACCCAGATAACGTTTGCAACATTTCCAGGCCTTGGTTTTATCACCCATAAAATTGCAATTATAATAGTTGCAAACCCACATACCCAAAGGAGCCAGGGGCAGGGAGTTCTTCATTGTTGAATAACTAGAAGGTTGGCATTTGCGTGGGATGCTGCTATGGGGCAGGGGCTGCTGGGGTTGGAGATACGTTTGGACTCCACAAATTAGGCTAATGCCCACTCATTCCCTCATTCAGCATTTCTGGAGCATGCTTGATGTTCTAGCATGGTTCTAGGCTCTGGACTACAAACATAAATAACCCTTGGGCCCTTTTTGTGCACAACACGAAAATAGCCAATGAAAACCCAATGTGGTATCATGGCATCCTCCAGGTCTAGGAACTTCATCTCAGCAGTTCTAAGGCTAAGAGGCCACTGACAGCCCACGCAGCACATCTGCCTCTCAGTAGGACAGACCATAAACTATTTCAGCCATGTGAAGAGCCCATTCCAGTAAAGCCTGGAACAAGCATATTTTACAGTTCTCTTCTGCAGTTCATCACATATTTAAAGATAATCGAGTCTTGGAGTCAACTCTTTTAAAGCCAGCCAATTAACCCACAAGCACGGAGCTGCCCACCCTCATCATTACCAGCAACAGGTAATGATGATTTACGTGTTGCTGGTAATGACGCGACCTGTTGCTCCCTTCATGCCTGATGCAGCTTGGGAAGCACTAGATGTGGCCCACTCCTGTCCTCAGAGGGTCACACAGCCTAAGACAGGCAAATTAATCTGGACAGACCCTTTGAAACCATAATAATAACATATTAATCAAGCAGCACACCTTGGGACTTCCACACTGACCACTCAGCATTCCTCACACCCATGAGATCCCTCCCATCCACCCCGCCCCCTCTTTCCTGCTTGGACGTCACCTCTGCTCTGGTCACCCTGGTTCCTGGGCAGCACATGCCGGGAACCCTCTCACCCAGTGTTTGGAGTGGACCCATGTGTGTCAATACACTTATTGCTGGGCTCCCCTGAAGGAACACAGGTTCTTTGTGGTCACACACCTCACTTTGTGCTTATTGCTGTATCACTCATATTGGTCCCAGCTGCTTATTTGTGTGTGTGTATTCTTAGCTGTTTAGGATGAGGAATGCCAGATGACGTTTGCACCATTTTTTATTTGCATGGACAGGACCATAATAAAGGAAACATATGAGTGGTTGCGATTAAGCCTCATCTTGTTCCGGAAACAATTCCAGTGGTTTATTTGGCTAATAAAAAATAAAGTAGTAGGGGTTAAAAGTAGGGAGAAAGAAATAGGAAAATGAGAGGTTGGGATTAAGTGAAATAGGGATCAGGCCAAAGGCAAACCTGCAATCCATAATGGCCTCTCACTTACTAGGAGTAAATGAGTGTGACATAAACATGCAGCTTTCAGGCTGGGGTGTTCTACATACTTAAACACCGGTTTCCTGTGGTTTACTCAGATCTCAGGCTCAGTTCCCACTGCAGCTTTGCTTGGATGGGAGATGAAGGTGGGAAGTTTCCCTTTCCCCGCCTAGCAGTCTCGCCGCCTCCTTCACAGTTCATGACGCATCCTCTCACCTAGGTTTGGCTTTTTCCTCAGGTTATTACATTTCGGGAGAGTAGTCTCTAAGGTCAGCTGGAGTGGAGCAGGAAAAACACACTCTATCTGCTCTCATCTATCCAGGAAGGAGTTTCTGGGGGCAATGGAAGCATGGAAGATAGAATGTGGCTGACAGCAGGAAGCAGAGAATTGGCCAGGGGACTTGGGATATTGTTTAGAATTCCAGGGCACAGTAATAATAAGAAAGCAAACTTCTGGTATCACCCCTCACTTGGATGCTTACAACCACCCCCAGCACGTCTGCTTGCCCCTAGGCTGGCTTTCCCCAGGCCAGTTTGCACCCAAATCCCTGGAGATCTTTCTAAACTGTGAATCTGATCATGTCATCCCTCTATGTGAGCCCTTTTCAAACCTCTTCAGTGTTGGGGGTGGAGGAGGACAGACAGGACCAAGCCAGTGGGGGAGCGAGGTGAGGTGGGGTCCAGGACACAAGCCAGGTGCCAGCGAGGAGGCTGAGGCAGGGTTTCCACAATTTGGCATTATGTGAGGACACCAGTGAAGGGCAGGGAGGGGCATGGGTTATCCAAAGAAGAAGAGCTGCACGCCATAAAAAATGAGGCCATTACCTGGACCAAGGCAGTGACAGGGTGAGGGTGGTCAGGTTGGGGTCAAGCCAAGGTGAGAAAGTCTTGAGATTCATGAGTGTTGTAGTCTGGAGAGACTTGTGCCATGGAAGCCGATGAGACTAGCCCCAAAGTCTTAGCACAGTGTTGCATCCAGAGAGGCTCTGAGAAGTTCTTGAGGCATTGGCACAAAACATCATAGGAGAGTTCAGTAAAACCTTGCAATTCTGTACACTATCATTAACCAAGCCCTCTATATTTATGTAGGGGTCTTCCGCTTCCTGAACAAAAACCACATTCTCATAGAGGGTTACTGATGGCTTTGGCCTTGGTCTACACCAAGATAATTTAATGCAGCGGTAGTCAACCTGGTCCCTATTACCCACTAGTGGGCATTCCAGCTTTCATGGTGGGTGGTAGCGGAGCAACCAAAGTATAAGTAAAAAGATAGATTTAACTATAGTAAGTTGTTTTATAAAGATTTATTCTGCCAAACTTAGCAAAAATCCAACATAAAGTACTTGGTAAGTAATTATTATTATATGCTTTAACTTGCTGTAACTCTGCTTTATAAATTTTATAAAGTAAAGTTACTTCCCTACTTTATAAATCACCATTACTGTGGAACCAGTGGGCAGTTAGAAAATTTTACTACTAACAGAGACACAAAAGTGGGCAGTAGGTATAAAAATGTTGACTATCCCTGATTTAATGGATGACTAAGAGTGGGTAGACTCGGGGAGAGCTGTCAGTGCTTGCTGGCCCTCTTTCTTAACTGCTTCCCCTGCACAGATACTATATACTTTGGTATTGCATTGCAGGGAGATTGGGAATTTGCTTTTTTTAAAAAAATAAACAACAAGGGATTTCTAAATTGAGGGTCACCTATGTTTTTGGCTAGGTCCCTGTCATATTAAGAGTAAGCTAACTCAATGTTTAACTGCTCAAAAGAAAGGAGTGCGGCCCATATGAGGATGGAAAGAATCACAAGAGGGAGATGATGTGGGTCATGAGTTCCTGCGTGAGCCTGGAGCTTGGAGCTGGTCAGACTCCCACTCAAAGCTCCCTTCCCCCACCGCTCCTGACACCCACCAAGCTCCCAACACCCGCCAACCTCTCCTTGTCTTTAAGGATTCTTCCTCATATAATTTGTTATTGGTTTATGGATATTTATAGGAGCATTTGTGTTACCAGTGGAACACACAAAAGTTGTGGCTGTTTTGGAATGTGCTTGGTGGCAGGCGGCAGTCTAATTGCCATCTGATAGTTGATGGTTAGAGTTGAAAGTCAGAAAAAAGTGGCCCAGGAGACATTTTGGAGATAGAAAAGTCTGTTTCTCTCTGCAAAGAGATGGTAACTGACCCTCAGGATAGTGGGTTACAGTATCCTGGATTTTGATATAGAAAAAGATAAAAATATGAAGTATAAAAATCTAGGTTATATATTTCCAGGTTTCCTTTTTTTTCAACCTGTATTCCTTGGACTAAACATAGCAGATTCCCAGACCATAGAGATCCTCACAGTCAAATTCTACCTGGTGGAGATGAGCAGTTTCTAATGAGAGCTGTGATTTGAGGGCTAGGGCTTTGGGAGAAATGCATATGAACAGTATAGACGGGTAAGTCTCTAGGTGCCGTTCTAACACATGATAATACACTAGCCAGCATTGTCCCAAAGAGTTTTGGAAATTGCCATGTTTCTCACAAGGAACTGAAGAAAAATGATATACTGGTATGTTAAAAGCAGGCATGTGGGTTAAATTGCAAAAATCTCCAAATCAGGGAAGCTATCCATTCACATGGCCATTTTCAGCCCTGAGTTATGACATGTTTTTGACTCAGCCTCATGCTTGTGTAGGTTTGCACCTGCCCATGATGATTTTGTTTCTGGCTTAACCTGGGGAAATGGAGGACTTGGGGACTTGGCCAGAGCACCTCAAACACATTAAGAGCTCCTGCCAGAAAAAAAAAAATAACATGTGTAAAATGACACCACCCACAACACAAATGAGCCACACCTGTACAGCATGAGGAAATATGTCCCTTTTTAAGAACTGGACTGCTTGCTGGCAAAAGGGGCAAAGGTCAGTCCCTCTCTGACCAGGTAACTCCCATGGGTTCCGATGACCTCCGGCTGTTCAGCCCTGACTCCAGCAAGTTGAATGGTCATCAGAGGAATAGGTAAGACAATGTGAATGGGTCATTGTTTCTCACTATTGGAAATACACCTGAATATGTATAGCCAATTAAATTTTGCCTATTCATTCACTATCTTAAATGTCATCATATGCAAATTGGCTGACTAGTAGCTTTCTCCAAGTTTAAATGCTGAGTTGCCTAACCATCAATTCTGAACTTGCCCTTCTCCTCCTTCCTGGAGAACCAGGAAGTGCTCAGGACTTCTGACACTCTGCTGATAGTGTCCACATCAGTCACATCTGAACTCCTGTATCAAAGACTCCTCAATGTTATTAATAACTAGGTAACATATTTTCAGTAGGTCCATGAGCCAGGCTCTATGATTTCTGTGCAGTATGTGATTTGGTTTTTCATCTTAAATGGCTAATATTATGTTCTTTTATAAATGAAGCATAAGAAATGTAGAGAAGACAAATAACTGGCCTAAGGGCAGACCACTCATAGATGGTAGAACCAGGATTCCAGACCAGATCTGTCCAGCTCTGAATTCCATGCCCAAGCCCTCTACATCTATATTCTAAGGCAGGGTCTTTGCAACAATGTAACACCAACAGAGAAAAAGGTTCATTCATTCATCAAGTGCTTATGGAACACCTGTATGATGTAGGCAATATTCTGGATCAGGGATTGGCAAACTTTTTCTGGAAAAGATCAGACAGTATTTCAGGATTCATGGGCTATATGGTCAGTCATGCTGATTCAATTCTGTTGTACTGTGAAAGCACCCTGGTGGTGCAGCCTGAGTGGTGGTGACAGCCTTGCTACCTGTTGTTTTCCCAACATAGCGCCGGTAAAGGTTCCAGGAGGGAAATATCAGTAGATATTCCCACCACCTCACCTCCTGGAGCTATCCTCAGGGTCACACACCCTGATTGCTGTATTCCTCCAACAGTGCTGACCCTTACATCTACTCTATATTCAATTCTACTATTTTCTCTCAAGAGTTATTTGCATTTCTAAAGTCTGATGTGTCTTCTGTGGCTATCTCTGGCTTACATCGATGAAGCCCCCTTTTTTTGCACCATATCTGTGAGAAAAATGTTTCAGGACCTCCGATCAGCAGTTTGTGATCCCACAGTCTAAGCCAGACCTTGCTCTTTTTATTCCTGCCACCTGGCCCTCGACAGGTAACTAACCTAATGGCTTCCACAACTTCTGCAGGGACCAGTAGGTCCCCAGGACCACCCAAGTTTGCTTAAGATGCTCCTTCTACCCTGGAATCAGCCACAGAGCAACAGCTTCCTGGTTTTTGGCACCTGGTCTTCTGGAAAGTTAAATCATCATCTGTCCCTTTGTCTGATCAAGCAGCTTGGCAACCCTTGAGTGTAAATAACAACCATAAAACAAATATCACTGAGGGATCTTAGCAAGGTATCTTGAGCCCAGTAGGATGTGTTGTCTAAATTCTGGGCAATATTGTGCAGTGGGTCCATTTCCCTTCCTTTGAAAAAGCTGCTATGACAATTTCCATAAAGAGAAGGAGTCTGGGGTAAGGAGTTTGGGTAAACAGGCCTGCTAGGTGGCTTGGCCCACCATTGTCATGTGGTTCAGTAACAGGAATCAGGTAAGCAGCTGAGTTAGGGGCTGCTGGTGAGAAATTCTAGGCTGGTTGGAGAATAAACGTGGAGATGGAAGAGAAAACATTGCTTAGATCAGCAGCTGATTTATTATGTCAGTTGATGTAACAATGATTTATTTTTTTCTAAGCCACCTATAATTATTTCCTTAAACGTCAGTCAATCTTAGGAGAGTACTCGGGTTCTGGAGTCAGACCAGCATGGGTTTTCACTCACTGTGTGCCCTGGACCTTGTGTCTGAATCTCTCAGAGCCTTTGTTTTCTTCTATGGAGATGGAGATAACATGGACTTCCCCAGAACTGACCTGGCTGAGAGATGTAATTTTCATAACAGTGCCCAACGTGATGCTGTTAATATTATTTACAGCGGTGGTTCCAAAATATTAGCCCAATTACTTACCATATAAGCCTTCCCATAAAGGTCATAAGTTAGAAACTGTGGTGCAATGCCCCAATTATTGCTGACAAAATCCCCAGTGAAAGATGAAAGGTGTATTTGCAGAGTTTTGCTCATTCAGCAAGTTTTTGTTTCTCTCTGTGTAACTTCTAGTGCTTTTAGAAGTGCAGAGTCCAAGAAAACAGGTAAAATGTAGAATTTGATACATTGTTCTTGTAGAAGGAATCTCATATATCATATAAGCAGTTAACCTTCAGAGACAGCATCTACCTGTCACACAAAGGGTTAACGGCAGAGCGGGGACCAGGTACCACCCTACCTGAAGCCTCTAGTGCACCTGTTTTCACTGTGCCCTACACTCGGCCTCCCTTGAACTCCTGGGTTAAGTTTGTGAAATCATTCAAGCTGTTGGTGCCAAAGCCACAATGACCTTCATGCTTTAGAGGTCAGGGTCAGAACAGAGAAAGGAGGAAGGTGGTGTAGGACAGAAAGTAGCTCAAGAAAGTGGAGAGACAGGTTGGCAGGTCCTTCCCAACTTAACTGACGGTCCCCCATACCTTACCCTTGGCCCATTCTCCTCCCACAGTGCCTGATTCAAAGTGCAGATGTCTGAGGACCTTAGAACCCTCGCTTGTCCAATCGACACTCCATATACTTCCTCTTCATGAAAGAACAAAGTCCCCGAAAATCACGTTAAAAGCAGCATTGAAACTTTCACTAGCTCCATTACTTTTGCACCTTGGGCATTAAAAACTTTCAACTTGACCTTGATTGGTCAGAGAGGAGGAGCAAGAGAGACTCCGAAAAAAGCTGCTCAGCCTGCGGACGCTGGATTCAATTCTTCCTGACAAGTCTAGCAGAGAAGCAGTCTTCTTTAGTTCAATGTCCAGCTTAGTGAGTACTACTACCCTCTTTTAGGTGAGAATTCTAGTGTCAGTCATCAAAGTGCTTAACAAAGAGCTTTTTCACAATTCTCCAGACTAGACATTTTTATCTCCGATGTCTATCCATCCAGCATTTAATGAGAGCCTTTCATGTAGGAAGCACTGTGCTGGGAGCTGGGGCCATAGAGGTGAGTGAAGAATAGTCCTACCCTAAGGCCTTAAGTAGACTGTGGGCACGACAGGGAGGAAGCTCAGGGGCAGACCTGTGCACAGAGCTCAGATCCTGCAGCGGACACCTGCCAAGCCTGGGAGGGGTGGAGTAATGCCTTCTGTGGGAAGCAGAGGGGACAGGCAGCAGGACCAAGGACCTGGAAAGGGAGAAAGAGAGTCTATGGAAGGCAGGGAGGGCCTGCCTGTGGGCCAGCATTGCTGGCAGGGGGAAGGGAGGGCGGGAGGCAGTGTAGAGGGAAAACAAGGCGGAGCTTAGAGAGCCTGGTTGGCTACTAAAAGACAAAATGTGTGCTTGTTTATTTATATTTTAAAAGATTATAATTTAAAATCTTTAAAAATGTAATTTAATATTTATCTTTTAAAATATGGTTTTAAATATTTATATTTTAAAGGATAATTTAAATATTTATTTTTAATAATTTAAAATATTTGTCTTTTTAAATATATTTATCTTTTATAATACAGTTTAAAATATGTGTTTTAATTTAATAATTTAAAATATTTATTTTTAAATTGAGCTTTAAAATATAATCAATACATAAATCTAGAAAACATTCAAATAGAAAACTATAAAATGAACTTAAAATTCTCCTCACTTAGTCTGACCTGTGGTGGCGCAGTGGGATAAAGTGTCGACCTGGAACACTGAGGTTGCTGGTTCGAAACCCTGGGCTTGCCTGGTCAAGGCACATATGGGAGTTGATGCTTCCTGCTCCTCCCCCTTTTCTCTCTCTCTCTCTCTCTCTCTCTCTCCCCTCTCTCTAAAAATCAATAAATAAAATATTATAAGAAAATTCTCCTCACTTATCTCCCTGTGCACGATCCTTCTCCACAAAGGAATTATAAATAGCCTTCAAGGCATCTTTCCAAGGAAAAAAATGCACATACTAAAATATTTGAATATTTATACATACATTTCCTTCCTATTTACACCGATCAGCAGGTATAATGTTTATTGTCTGCATCTTGATATTTTTTCCATCTGGTGTATTAGAAACCTCTTTAAACCAGACAGAATATGCAGATGTAAGACAGTGGTTTGAACAACTGCAGATTTTCCAATCATTTATTTAAAGTCTCTACTGGTCCTGGCCTGTTGGCTCAGTGGTAGAGTGTCAGCCTGGCATGTGGATGTCCCAGGTTCAATTCCTGGTCAGCGCACACAGGAGAAGTGTCCATCTGTTTCCCCAACCCTTCTCCTCCTCCTCTTCTCTCTCTACCTCTTTTCCTCTTGCAGTCCAGTGAGTTGGCCCTGTTGGTCCTGTGTGCTGAGGATTGCTTGGTTGCCTAGCAATGGCCCCAGATGGGCAGAGCATCACCCCTAGGGGCTTGCTGTGTAAATCCCAGTGGGTGGGGGGCATGCGGGAGTCTGTCTCCCTGCCTCCCCTCCTCTCCCTTGGAGAAGAAGAAGAAAAAGTCTCTCCTGTTGATGGACTTTCAGGTTATTTTCAATTTTTGTCCATTACAAACATTGCTATAATGAACATTTTGGTACACATGTTTTTTCAACACATTTATCAAGCATCTCTGTATGCTGAACACAGTTCTTGACACCTAGAATATAATAGCAATGTGTATTGTTCTTTTGTGAGGATATCAAGATAGTAAACAGAACTGTTGGACTAAAGGAAATGTACATTTTTAGTTTTGACAAATATTTCCAAAATGCCTGCTGAAATGGCTGCAGGAATGTGTATTCTCTCCAAGAGTGTATGCAAATGGTCAGTTTCCCCATCCTGGCCAACCTTGAACATTATCAAACTTAAAAATTTTGCCAATCTGATAGGCAAAAGTGCTTTTGCATTGCAAGCTTTGACTTGCATAATGAGGAATGAAATGAAGCCTCTTTTCTTGTGTATTGACAACTTGTATTTGTTCTGTGAACTGCATATCCCATTCATTGGGCATTTTCTACTGAACTGCTGTCTTCCTATAGATCTGCACTTGCTCCTTATAAATGAAGGAAATTAGTCCCCTGTCATGTGTGCTGCAAATATCTTTTCTGGGTACTTTTTGGTCTTTTGATTTTAGGGTATTTTTTGCAATGCTTCCTGGTGGAAATGATGTTCAAATTGAGTCTTAAAGGAAGAGCAACAATAATTATTAATAACTGTTGTCTAGTGCATCTTAAGTGCTGACCATGTGTGTAAGTGCATGATCGGTATGAACCCATTTAATTTTTACAACAATCCTAGGAGGTGAAACTATTATTGTCCCCTTCTAAGATGAAGAAACAGAGCAGTTAAAAAATGTGTCCAGGGCCTCATAGCTCAGGAGCACAGACAGGACTCAAACCACAAAAAGCTGTTTTCCAGGTGGCCTGAGAGAGTTAGCAAATGCATGGAGGTGTGAAATGACACAAAATATCAGGGTATTCCAAAAAAATACATTTGACATAAAGAGAGGCTGCTTCTTGGGAAGGGACAGGATACAAGTGGAGAGGCATTGGAACCGATGGTGCATGCCTTGGCCAGGGATTGCTGGTCTTGTCTCTCTAACTGGGGCACAATTTTCTTGAATTTGGAGTACATGTCTAAGCCCCATATTATCTAGCACTGTGCAGAACATGCCCAGGCAGACGTGGAACATGGAAAGGCCTGTCATTGTGCTGGGTGAGGCCTGTGGTGCAAATTATTTTACAGGCCTTAGCTCATGTTTGAATAAGCCTTTGTGGGTTCACTCATTTCACTCCTGGGAGACTGGCCATGGTGGCCTGGCCTTCTCTACATGGTCTGTTCCCATGGTGTGCGGGTGGGCTCTCTGCTTCATGGTCAAGGGCAGCAAATCATTCTCCGGTCCCACCATCACATAGCACATTTCAGGGATGCTTCCTGCTCTCAGTGGATTCAGAAGATAATAAACCAAGTGAGTCTGTGCCAGCGGTCATGTAATCCCTCCAAAAAGAGATATAAATGATTTTGGATTATCTGTCTTCCTCTTATAGCATATGTGTGCCTTTTCTACACGGAGGTGATGCTAAGCCCTGTGTGTTGGATAAAAGATTTTAGAATAGCCAAATATGCATTTAGTTCCTTTCTAACAGTGTTCTGCTCACTCCAACTTGGCAGCTCCTGGCAGCCTTCCCATAAGGCTTCTTATTGTTGACGTAGGAATTGTGGGAATATTGGCTCTGGACGCAGTATGGTGAGAAAGATTCCTGGATAAGGAATCTAATATTGCAATAGTCTCTGGTCCCATGGATGGCCTAACCCTGCCATTGCCCCTCCTGGGCCCGTGGCAGACATTGCTAATCAATCACACACTCTTGCCTACTAACTCTGAATGGTGGCCCCAGGAAGCATTCTCAGTGAATTGCACTGGGCTCTTGAAATGCAATGTATCTGTTATCCCCACGCTAATGGTTTAAAGCCAAAGTTCTGGAGTCAGACAAGCCTGAGTTTAAGTTCTGGCAGTGTGAGCCTGAGCCTGGGCCCCTCAGTCTCTCTTAGCCTCGCTCTCACCATGAACATTCATTCTTCAGAGAGCGTGGAAACAGTCAGATGCAAAGAATGAGCCTTGAGTCCAGTTCTAGTGTCAGATTTGAGATGTCACTAAGAACCTCTGGACTGCTCCCAATTTCCTTCCATGAAAAATAACAAGAACAGGTTAGGGCATGGCTGAAGTCCCTTGTAGCACATCAATGGGACTGGGCTTTTTCTCTCCGACTCGCTCACTGAGTGCTGCTTTGGGTGGGGGAGCCACTGGTCTAGGCTCAGTGGCAAAGGCCCTGCCTCCTAGAAGCCTACATTCTAGAGGGAGGCAGGCAATCAACAGATCATGTAACACTAGCAGGAGCAAGTGCCATGGAGAAAATAACCGTGGGTGGCTGGGAGGGAGTGCCAGGGTGGCTCCTGAGCTGCTGGTTCTGAGACAGGAACGGAACCGGGTGCCTGGCTGAGAGAGAGCAGAGGTCGGGGTCAGTCCTTTGCCCCATCAGAACACTTAGGAATTACGAGAAGATTACGTGACTGACTGCCAACCCTCCTCCACTCAACCTGTCAGGGAGTTGGGACTTCTCCTTCTGTGAGAGCCTTGGGTGACCCTGCTACTTCAGAATGGGACCATAAGCGTGTATAGGTCCAACCATCCTTTCCCCTTGTAGATAGACTCTTCTTTGGGATGGGGTGCGGGGCATAGTCTACCAAGGTTTCCACTTATGCAGCCAACAGGAAAAGACAGACTGTCTCCTGGGCTGGGAAGGCCTGAGGCCCTTCAGGTCTGTCACTGTCCCTCCTCTTAGCTGGCTGTACATCACACTGAGTCCTGGGAGCGTCAAGTGCAGTCTTCTTCAGATTTTGTCCTCCGTGTCAGCAAGATGGCTTTCTCCCCATCACTATCTACCCATCCCAGTATAGGTGCATTATTCTAAGCTAGCAACATGCTGGGCTACCGAGGAGGAAGAGCCCACAAGGGGAGATGGGCTAGAGAACAGGAGGACCCAGCTACACCGAGTGTTGGGCCATGCTGCTGAGTTGCACAATTCAAAGGGGTCACCATTTATAATGTGTTCAGTAGAAATGGTTTTTCTTGGGAGGGTGTCACAATGTGGAGGCATGAAAAGATGGAAGAAGGAAGAAAATGTCTTCTTTTGACAGTATAATTACCCAAATAGAAAAAGGCATGTGCATTGGGGAGCAGGGAGCTGGGAGTGGAGAAATGCTCTGATGCTGTGTTCATCTTTGTGAAAAATCTTTGCAGGAAAGTGGTGGAAAAGAACCTACTCAATCCTAATGTCAAGGCTACAGAAAGGGAGAGAGGACGAGTTTCCCCCTTAAGAAGTCTCAATCACCTTGGGGTGCTGCGGACAACAGGCCAACAAAGAGATTCTGCAAAGCACCCTGGCTTCCAGGCAGCTGTCTCCATGCCTTCAGAGGGACCAGGGCGTGAACATGTCAGGGGATGACAGGAGGGCCTTAAAAAATAGCACTGAAATGATAAAACCACAAATAACCAAAGTGAAGAAGAAATGATAAAAAGCGCCACCCCAGCTCCTCATCTGACCTGGGGAGGATCCCGAGGGAGTCCAGGGCAGCGGCAGGTGGGGGATACTGCAGCTGTTGGTAGGCAAGAGGGGCTGAAGAAGGAAGGACAACATAGCAACATGGAAGTGCACTTGACCCAGGAACCAAGAAGGGAGGGACGCTAGCATTAACATGTTCATAACAGGGCTTTATATTTTATATTTATTAAGTATTCCTCACGTGCCAGGATCCACTCTCAGTAAACTAGGTTTGTTATCTAGTTTAGTTGCTACACTAGCTCTGTGAGGTTATTATTCCCATATTAAAGATTAGAAATTAAAACACAGATGGGTGAAGCAACTTGTCCAGGGCCTCTCAGCTAACAAATAGCGAGCTAATGCTCAACAAATATTAGAGAATTGAATGGATAAAAGAATGGGAAACTAATCACTTCTCCTCTTGAGGTATTTTAAGTCAAGTACTAGATCCTTGGACATGGTTTATCATGAGTTCATCATAGTATTTGTCAAATCTCCCCTGAATCCTTGTAGAAATGGTGGAGAGGCTACCACCGACTGCAGAACGAGCTAGTATCCCCTCAGGGCAAGAGCTGGAAGTGCTGTGCCAGCACTGTGACTCTTAAGTACGGGTGGGGGTGTGGGCTGGGGTGCAGGTGCAGGTACAGGTGTGGCTTCGGGTGTGGTTACAGGTATAGATGTGGGTGTAGGTGCAGGTATAGGTACAGGTGCAGGTGCAGGTATAGGTACAGGTGCAGGTACAGGTAGAGGTGCAGGAGCAGGTGTGGGTGTGGGTACAGGTGTGGGTGCAGGTACGGGTACAGGTGTGGGTGTGGATGTGGGTGCAGGTGCAGGTGTGGGTACAGGTGCAGATACAGGTACAGGTACAGGTGCGGGTGTGGCTACAGGTGTGGGGGCAGGTGCAGGTGTGGGTGTGGGTGTGAGTACAGGTGTGGGTACAGGTACAGGTGCGGGTGTGGGTGTGGGTGTGGGTGCGGGTGCAGGTGCAGGTGTGGGTACAGGTGCAGATACAGGTACAGGTACAGGTGCGGGTGTGGCTACAGGTGTGGGGGCAGGTGCAGGTGTGGGTGTGGGTGTGAGTACAGGTGTGGGTACAGGTACAGGTGCGGGTGTGGGTGTGGGTGTGGGTGCGGGTGCAGGTGCAGGTGTGGGTACAGGTGCAGATACAGGTACAGGTACAGGTGCGGGTGTGGCTACAGGTGTGGGGGCAGGTGCAGGTGTGGGTGTAGGTGCAGGTGCAGGTACAGGTGCGGGAGCAGGTGCGGGTATGGGCACAGGTGCGGGTGCGGGTGTGAGGGCAGGTGCAGGTGGGGGTGCAGGTGTGGGTGTGGCTACAGGTGTGGGTACAGGTGCGGGTGTGGGTGTGAGGGCAGGTGCAGGTGTGGGTGCAGGTGCGGGTGTGGCTACAGGTGTGGGTACAGGTAAGGTGCGGGTGCAGGTGTGGGTACAGGTACGGTGCAGGTACAGGTGTGGGTGCGGGTGTGAGTGCAGTTGTGGGTGTGGCTACAGGTGTGGGTGCAGGTACAGGTGCGGGTGTGGGTGTGGGTACAGGTGTGGTGCAGGTATGGGTGTCGGTGCAGGTGCAGGTTTGGGTGCAGGTGCGGGTGTGGGTACAGGTGTCAGTGCAGGTATGGGTATGCATGTGGGTGAGGGTACAGGTGTAGGTGCAGTGCAGGTACAGGTGTGAGTGTTGGTGCTGCTCCATAGGCAGCTCTTTCTGTCCTTCATCAGAAAGAAGCCAGCCCTTGCAGAAGGCAGCAGTATCTATGGCACAGATTTCTCATGAATAACAGGGGAGAGGGCTCAGCCCCACCCCAAGTATAAGAGCTCCTACAAGAACTGGTGTTTAACCTGGTGTAACAGTCCTGCTGCTACTTCTCTGTCATAATCACAAGTATCCACATGCCCCACTGACCGCATGGAGGCTGCCGCTGCTTCTTTAGAGCCTCGCATGCATGCTCTTGCTTGGTTCACTTTGCATCCTAACAATCCCTAAGCTCCCTTTCCCCCAGCTCAGGACCCTGGAATACTTCCACAATTCTTCTCTCCCTCCTGCATTCTGCTGATCTCTGTTTTATTCAGGGGTCCTCTCTCTTTCTGCTCTGGAAGAGCAGTCATCAACCTTTTAGCCACGATGACACAGGACAGACGATGCTCGTGTGCTGAGAGTTGAATCTCCACCTTTTCCTCCTGTGTACAAGAAAGCATATAGGTAGGTGTCTGAGAGTGACTTTGCTGTGAAGCTAAGTTTATAGTAATTTTTTAGGAGGATAGTATTTATAAACTTTAGTATTTAAACTACTAATGGGAAACTCTTCAGACATGCCTCTAATACCAGGTGTGAGAATCTCTACTCTAGGTCAATAGGGACCTTTTATTATGAGGGTGAATGTGGCCCCTCTTTTCTTCAAATCCTGAAGAGGTTTACAGCCTGGAAGTTGAGAATCAGATTTTCAACCTGGTCGGGAGCTGCCCCAAGGAACGCTTACCCTGGCTAGTTTCCCAGAATCCTTGAACACCCGGTGGAGGATGTGGGATACAGGAGGAACAGGCCTTTCCCATATTATTCAATACACAGAAGTTCACAGGTTTTTCATACCTGGACAAGTTAATGTTTCCTTTGTTCTTCAGAAAGCCTTTCTTAATGATGGATAATGCCATCATTGACTGAACCTGCTGGGCATGGTTCTCACAGAGTTTTGGTTCATTTGGAATCTTTATACCAACAGAGTATAGAGACCTTCCATCCAGATGTCGCTATTTCTGCAGCTGTGGGGTTATTCTCACCCTGTGATGTGAGTAAACCTGTCTGACCTTTCAATATGACTTCAGTTGTTCTGTCATTTCTCTTTTGAATGACTCACCTCAGAAGGAATCTATGTAACCAGGTTCAGGTTCCCACCAACCTGACTCTCGGATCCAGGGGACTAGAGTTGTGGTAAGGACTATATAGAGATCAGCCACTCTGCAGTCTGTCTCTGTACCTCTGGTTTCTACTTGCTTCCTCCTGCCTTCTCCCCAGAGCCTACTCTAAGGGCTCCCCAACTAACACGCAGACCTTGGGCACGGTTTTGCAACCAGCCCACTTCCTCTGTCCCCGGTCAGAGCCTCAGTGAGCTGTAGCAGAAATGAGATAGCTGTTTCCCAGACAAGCAGTCCAGTGTCCCTGATTATGGCATTTTCAGGAAAACAACTGAGAATTATCCACCCAGGTCAGAAGGAACAAAAACAGGGAGAGATGCCTCTAGGGGTGAACAGCCCCTTCTAGCACAGCCAAACCTAGGCAAAGCATTTTTTAAGTTAGGCTTTGATTTTCTTTTCATTTTCATCCACAGAAATAGCCTGACCTGTGGTAGCACAGTGGGTAGATTGTTGACCTGGAATGCTAAGTTGCTAGTTTAAAACCCTGGGCTTGCCTGGTCAGGGCACATATGGGAGTTCATGCTTCCTGCTCCTTCCCCTTCTCTTTCTTTCTCTCCCTTCTTTAAAATGAATAAATTTTTAAAAGTCAACCACATAAATAGTACACATTCATTGCAGATACTGTATATACAAACATAGATATAAACAATTTTTAAATTCCTTATATTGGCACCACCCAGAGACTGCCAATGGATGTGGTGTATATTCTTCTCAGAGTTCTTCTATTGTACATATACATGTATAGTTTTTTAGAAATAAACATGAGCTCATCCTGTACTCTTTTATAACTTGCTTTTTCCATTAATAACATACTGACTTCTGTCCATAGATATCCATCTTATGCACACCATTGTTTTTAGTATTCCATTGTGTGTCTGTACTTATTTCAACAACCCACTATTAGATTGTCTCCAGTTTCTTATAAACAGCGTGATATAATGTGCAACCTTGTAGTTAAGTCTGTACGGACACTCCTAATTGTTCCCTCGGGATACATAATGAGAAGTCGAAGTGCAGGTGTGCACGTGTTCCTATTCCTCAGCAACCGCTGGGCTAACTTACCCTCTGGTGTAAGTCAGCACTCACTTCTCCAAAGCTTTCAGACACTGGGTACCTCTTATCTTTAAAAGAATATTTAGCCACTTTTTAAAAAAGGTAAAAAACGGAAGGAGGAATGATGGTATAGTTGGTGGGATTTGCTAACAAATCAGTAAGCTCCTCAGAAGGACCCCAGGGGCACTTTTTATTCTTGCCTCTATTTTGTCAATTAAAAAAAATGTTTTTCTGACTCAGAGAAAAGCACGCTAGTCAAGTTTGAAGGTGACGCAAACCAGAAGGGGTAACGGAGGAGTGGCGTGGCAACAAGAATCCCCAGTAAAGGCTGGGACAGAGAACTGGAGGAACAGGGTGGGATTTAACAAGGAGAAAGGTAAAGCCCTGTTATAATGGGGTAGACTAACAGAACCTCTGAGAAAGAAGGCCTGAAGTAGAAGATGAATTCCAGTTCAGTCTAATTGCCAATGGTCTATGACTCCTTAAGATCTAAGTGTAGCCTGAGGTTGTGCAGGCAGATGAGCGAGGAAGTCTCATGGCATTGCATACTGGCTAGACTCCATTTGGAGCAGGTGGAGTTTTAAGTGGGACACTGAGCATGTCCAGAGAAGGGCATTTAGTGAAACTTCTGCAAACCATTTGACATTACACAGTGAAAGAAGGCGCCATGAATGCTTACTCAGGGAGACTAAAGCCCTCAGGGTATGTCATAGCTGTCTACAGCTATTTGAAGAACTTATGCAAATAACTCCAAAACTCCAAAATAAGATCAATGGGTAAAAATCATAGAGTGGTAGGCCTTCATAGTATAGAGTTTTACCACAAAGATTTTGTCCTTGAAATATCTGAGTTACTTAATGTCTTTTAAACTTGACTTCCTCTTTTCTAAAGTCAGGCTAATAGTAGTAACTCTTTACACAGAAATATTATAAAAATAAATTGAAATGTGCATGTTAAGTGCACATTCCAGTGTCTGACACATGAAAACTACATGACATATTAGTATTTATTTTACTTTATAATGACTTAAGTATAACAGTGAAATAGATTGCTTTCTTTTTTTTTTTTTTATAATTTTATTTTTTTAATGGGGTGACATCAATAAATCAGGATACATATATTCAAAGATAACAAGTCCAGGTTATCTTGTCATTCAATTATGTTGCATACCCACCACCCAAAGTCAGATTGTCCTCTGTCACCTTCTATCTTGTTTTCTTTGTGCCCCTCCCACCCCCTATCCCTCTCCCATTCCCCCCTCCCCCCCCATAACCACCACACTCTTATCAATGTCTCTTAGTTTCACTATTATGTCCCACCTACGTATGGAATAATACAGTTCCTGTTTTTTTCTGATTTACTTATTTCGCTTCGTATCATGTTATCAAGATCCCACCATTTTGCTGTAAATGTTCCGATGTCATCATTTCTTATGGCTGAGTAGTATTCCATAGTGTATATGTGCCACATCTTCTTTATCCAGTCATCTATTGATGGGCTTTTTGGTTGTTTCCATGTCCTGGCCACTGTGAACAATGCTGCAATAAACATGGGGCTGCATGTGTCTTTACGTAATAGATTGCTTTCAAAGGCAATATTTGTGACCTGAGTCGAGGCTTCAGGATAATGTAGCTACTGTGAGAGAGATGCCTCCCCACACACTTCCTGAGGTTGCTAATTGTAAGCCTGGAGGTCTTGGTGTCATTATTTGAAAAAGAAGTCAAGAGAGAGAAAAGTGAATAAGAGATAGAGAGAAACAAGTTTCTAATAACAGTCTTTTAACACTAGACCAAACTAGTCCCACAAAACCTCCTGAACATTTAGTTAATTGAGTCCATAAATTCTTCTTTTTCTCCAAGTCAGTTTGAATTGTATCTTGTGATACAAAGACAAATGACCAAACCTCCAGCTTCCTCTCTTTAGGAGGACAGTAATTAACAGGAAGTTGGGGGGAAATGACAATTTCCTTTGGTCAATTCCAGTCAAGACAATAGCTCTCATATGACTGTAACTATATAAAAGACCCCAAGTGAGAACCACCCAGCTGAGCCCAGTCAACTCATAGAACCATGAGAGATAATAAGTTATTTGAATAGCCACAGTAGGTAACTGAAACACAAATTAAATAATGGTGCCTCTGAGAAAATCCTAGCAAGTACTATAAAAAAGTCTCTAACCCAGGGCAAACTTCTAGTTTGTGTCTGAGCTACTCAGCAGCTCTAGCTGAGGTTCAAGGACTCTATAAATGCAGGCTTTATACCTCCTTTGTTCACCTTTTTTCCTTATCAAGGGCAGGGGTCTCAAACTCGCGGCCCGCCGAACAATTTTGTGCAGCCCGCAGACTAATCCATGAAGTTCAAAATATTTTGGATAAAATTAAGTAAGCCTAGGGGCCTACAAGTATTTTTCATTTCTCTAGCATCCTAGCTAGATATTAGCTTAGTTAACAGCAGTTGTGATGCGAACTACAGTTTCTGGTCGTTTTGTGACACTGAGTAAACTGCATGTACGATTGTGCTTGTTGTACTGATTTTTTTTTGTTTTCAACTGCAGTGAGAAAAGTGTTGCGTAACAGTTGCCTTTTGTAGACCTAGTGTGGCCTGCCGAACGGCTGTGATCTTGCTCTGTGGCTCACATGCTGAGTTGAGTTTGAGACCCCTGATCAAGGGTTATGATGACAGCCCTTGTTAAATCCCAAAGAATTGCCTTTATCTTTTTTTCTCATCCAATTCACCTTCCTATTTTTTTTTTTTTTTTTTTTTTTTTTTGTATTTTTCTGAAGTTGGAAACGGGGAAGCAGTCAGACAGAGTCCCGCATGCACCCGACTGGGATCCACCCGGCACGCCCACCAGAGGGCAATGCTCTGCCCATCTGGGGTGTTGCTCTGCTGCAACTAGAGCCATTCTAGTGCCTGAGGCAGAGGCCACGGAGCCATCCCCAGCGTCCGGGCCAACTTTGCTCCAATGGAGCCTTGGCTGCGGGAGGGGAAGAGAGAGACAGAGAAGAAGGAGAGGGGGAGGGGTGGAGAAGCAGATGGGCACTTCTCCTGTGTGCCCTGGCCAGGAATCAAACCCGGGACTCCTGCACGCCAGGCCGATGCTCTACCACTGAGCCAACCGGCCAGGGCCTCACCTCCCTCTTAGTCACCCAACCTGTGTGCACATACTCAATACTACTCGTAGTAATAAGGAACCCTGTTCCAATGTCAGATCAGTCCTTTTCATCTTACTTCAGGGAAGGATTAAACCAGGGAAACTCTTTTATTCCTTGGACTAGCTGTTATTTATAATGGCATTACTGATTAAACATTATCTATAAAATTACAATACATGTGCGTACAGATTTAGGCATCACACTAATAAGCTTTTATTCTGAGGATAGTCTCGAAGGTTTGCTAAGACATCTGCACAAGGTTATTAACTGGAGCATTTTGGCAATTGGAGAAAAGGAAACAAATTGTCCATCTATTGGGATTGGTTGAGTAAGTTATGGTGCATTTGAACAATAGGACCTATGAAGTCAGATTAAAAAATCAATGAGATAGATCTAGGTCTTGATTGGGAAAGAGCTCTGGGAGAGATTATGAAGAGGAAACTACATTCCTACCACATCTCATAACTCTGATTGGGCACCAGTCACATTGTATGCCCTGGGAATGTCGCCCCAGCTTGAGGCACCAGCAAGTACAACGGGGCTGGTATCCCACGGAGTTGTGCAAGCCTGATGCCATTCTGGCATATTAAAATATTTAAGCACAAAGAGATATGTGGGCATATTCATACACTTGCTTCCTCTGGAAAAAAGACTTTTAAAAGCAGTGCCTTTGGAAGATGAATAAGTAAGGGGGTGAGAACTGTCACTTTTCATTTTGTACCATTTTGTATATATATTTTATCTAATCAAGTGCTTTTATTCGTTATCCATTTACAGATATCTAGGGGTGGGGGAGAAAAATTGTTTTATTCTTTATACCTCTCTGTGCTTATTTTTCAAACCCTAATATGTAGCTTTTCTTTTTTTAAAGAAGCCACTAAGCTTTACTGTACACAAAGTATAATTTTTGAAGAATACCCAGGCTACCCATTTTTCTCATGTGAAGCAGATTCCTCCTGTTGCAACATCCCCTCCTGTGAGATGCTTGTTTCTGCTTGTGAAGGGAGCCCTGACATCCTCAGGCCAGCACATATTTTTGTCCCCCATGCAGTCAATGGAAGGTGGGACCGGGTGACAGATGGGCGATCACTCCTGTAGGGACAGCTGCTTTTCCCACACCCGCCTGGGCCTCCCCAAGTGGCCTGAGCCCTCAGCCATCAGACTCCTCGAGGCTGCATCCTGTGTGCCAACTCCCAGGTTTGTTTAGAAGAAGAGGGAGATGAGACAGCAGATTTGCCCGATGAAAGGCTGGCCCGGGGCCAGCATGATGCCCTGCCTGGCTCCCGCTGCCCAGTGCCAGCAGTAACTGGCAAGATGGGGTCAGAGCCACCTCTCGGGTCCTGGAAATGAGCTCATCTCCTTTGGCTGACCTGAGAAGACAGACGCCCGGCCAAGGGGAGCTAGCATGGAGGAGGGGCCGCCTCCTCACCAGCACCTCAGAAAGCTGGAGGGCACTGGGTGAAGTCGAGGTGCCCAAGTCTCCCATCAGACACTCTCACCCGGCTGAGGCAGCTCCTGATATGCCTGTTCATCACTGCTGGACAAGGACTTCCTCCTGCTCAGGTTCTCAGCAACACCTCTGTCCCATTTCCTCTGCCTCTTCTTGGCTGGGGTCCACAACTGTCAGAGGTCAAATGACTGGAAGAGTTAAATGACAATTCAGGTAAATCAGTGAAATGGAAGACTTCCTCACTCCTGACCCTGAATCATTGTCTCTTTTGAGCACTTTCTCCTAATGGTGGGTCAGGCTGAAGGACCACACCTATCAAACCCATGCACTGTCTCTGGCCCCTCTCACTTCTTCTAATGACTTTACTTGACATTCTAGGCTCTTTGTGAGTCAACCAAAGCACTGACTGGAATGAACACTCTTCCTTTGGGGTGGCCCATGAGCTCTGCTTGCTGGGTGCTCCTGCTGTCTGTCCCAGTTTTCATGCTTTGACCTTTAGAGTGGCCCCAGGGTTTTTTGTGATATTTTGTTGCTTTCCTTGGCTTCCTTTGCCTTGAATTTGCTGCGATTTTTCTGAGGCAGAGAAATGTTCTAATCTTTCAAGGCAAAACCCCAAAGACTTTAAATATCGGTGTACCCTTGGTATGAAGAACAACAAAGAACATTGTCACTCAGTGCACGGTCTGTACTCTCAGCTCCCTTGTCAGAAGGAAGCAGTCTCCTTGTCAAGAGACACAAATGCTGGTATCATTGGCTTTGTGAGGAGAAAGACAACTAATTATTGTCAGGCGCTGCACTGTAGACACTCTAAGAATTTTGATTTGATTTTCTTTTTTTTTTTTTTTATAAAGTTATTGAACCCAAGTTTTATTTATCTTTTTTTTTTTTTTTAAGATTTTATTTATTCATTATAGAGAAGGGAGAGAGAGAGAGAGAAGGGGGGAGGAGCAGGAAGCATCAACTCCCATATGTGCCTTGACCAGGCAAGCCCAGGGTTTTGAACCGGCAACCTCAGAGTTTCCAGGTTGACACTTTATCCACTGTGCCACCACAGGTCAGGCCTTGATTTGATTTTCTATATTCCTCCCAACAATTCTGAGTGGAAACATTTTTGCCCCCACCCCTTTTTTTTCATAGAAATGGGAACTAAGTTCAGAGGCAGTTGGCTGTTTGCCAGAGTGACAGAGCTTAAATAGGGCCTTGGTTTGTCTCCTGCAAAACCCCGACCGTCTCTTTGTGGGTGAATGAGTTGCTATCACAGGATAGAGACTTAACCGGCTCCACAGCCAGTGGGTTAGCAGACTGAGGGTTTAGATCGGTCAAACTTGCCACACCCATGGATACAGAAGGAATGTGACCTGGCCTCTGGTTCACTTAGAATGGGGGCTTTGTGCCAACATGGCAAAGAGATGGAGAATCTTGACCTGCAGTGAATATCATCCCAGCCCTGTCCCCATGAATGTCTATCCAACAGGATTGAAAGACAAACAGAAGGTAGCTCCCAAATTCAGGGAACTTAAGTCAAAGGTTCCATTCACTCGTCCCTTCCAGTGTCGACAGACCTAACTGGTAGACCACTGGCTTTCACGGCTACATGTGCCCTGGTCCCTGAGCCTTACCCTACACATAACAATATGGCTGAAGGACAGCACATGAGCACCGTACCTTGAATCACCTTCCTTTGGGTAATGACAGCAGCAGCTATTGCTATTAGAAAAGCATTTTGCAGACATGGCTTTTGGCCCCATGGTTCTAATATGAGGTTAGAATGGAGCCTCCTGGGTCCCAGCACTGGCCAAACCATTATCAAAGTCAATTTTCTAATAGCCTCAACTCTCAATTATTCATAGAGAGATGAGGTTCAATCTGCACATTGTCTCTGTTCTCCTCACTCTTCCTCTCTGCTCTCTTTGCCAGCTGCCGTTGGCTCTCCTCCTTAATACACCCACCAGGGCGAGGAGGGCAGAGGACCAGGGATCAGTCAGCATTCGGGCCTGTTAGCAATCACAGTAAAGGGTTTGTTAAGAAGTGGTTTGGGCAGAAGTTCACGTGTTCTTGCTAATCTCATTTCCATTTATCATGGACAATAGACACCACCTTGAGTTCTTTGAGCTACTCTGCTGAGTGTTGCCAGGTGAAGAAATAGAAAGACTGAATTCCGCACACCCAGAGCCAGGACCCAGGCTGAGACGGGCTGTGTCGAGGAGGCAGGCATGCCCCATATTGCCCGACTTGCGGGCCGAGGGTGTGTGTGTGCTTTTACCTTTGTGGTGAGTGGGACAAATGAAACACTTGTAGTTCTCCTTTCTTGAGTGGTTGGAGTTTTACATTTCTAAGTCAAATACATCAGCAGATAAAATATGAGCACTAATTTTTAAAAAATCTAATTCACATACTGTAAAAGTTGTCACCTCTTTCTCGCAAACAAAAGGATTTTTAAGGCTTAGGATGAACATTAGATTAAAAAAAATACCATAACTTCTCTTTATGTTAGTAATAAAAAAGGCTAATTTATGCTGATACATAAGTGCCTGAGGCTATGTTAATTGATATATATATAAATACATATATATTTATATATATATATATGAAAATAGCTTATTTGATCTTTACAACTCCATGAGATAGAACTAGTATTCCAGTTTGCAGAAAATGTTATGGAGAAGTCAAGTCTCTTGCTTCACATTGCTCAGCAAGAAGGGGTAGAGCAGGTTGTCTCAGCCAGTCAGCGAGATCCCAGGACCCCAGACCTACCAACTGTACCACCCTTCCCCTCGTGCGGGCCACACCAAATGTTTTGACCTGTTCTCTTGATCAAAAGCACAACAACAACAACCAAAACCCCCATAATATAATTGGGGATCCCTAGCCCCTCTCCTCTCCTGTCCATGTGGTCTCCTGATTCTCAGATGTCTAGCCTATGGACTCTCCTACTCTGTTAGACCTTCTATCCCATTTAGCAGTGAATCGTGCAAATGGTGTGGTCCTTTGTTCTTTCAGCTGGTAGGTCTAGATTGTTATTTAACTTTTGTCTGTTCATATGTTATCTCCCTAGAGTAAGAGTCTCACCGAATGGGACAGTGTCATGCTTCATGCATACTGTCATTTGTCACTGCTACTAGCATAATATTGGGCACAGAGTAAGACCAGAATACCTCTTTTCTGATTAGTTGACTGATTTGGGGATAAACAATATGGAGGCTACCTCTAGTGTATTTCTTATGGTGCTTAATACAGCACTAGTCATATAGTAGATGTTCAATAAAGCTGTTGCTGATTGTGTTTTGGACAACCTGGAAGAAAGAAAGAATTAGTTTAATAGTCACTGAGCATCTACTCTGTGGTTTATGCATATTATCTAAGTTAAAGTTTACAGCAGTTCTGTGATGTAGATGTTGTCCCTGCTTCTCACATAGCCCCAGATCATCCAGCTGGTGGGTGGGGAAGCTAGCACTTGTGTGCAGAGCCTTAGCAGAGTGAGGAGACCACAGGCACCTGAGGATGTTGGCCTGGGACAGTCAAGGATTGCTCTTGGGGAAACCAAGTCATGTGGTGGGCAAGAAGGGTCTGGAGTCAGACAGGCTGGGTCCTAGGAATTTAGGACTGGTGTCTCAGCCAGTGGCCCCCAAGAACGGCCTGCAGGAAGTTCCTGCCCATGACCTTGGACCTAGTTCTGACAACAGGCATTGTCTTTGGGCAAATGGTCACAATCACTCCAGCCCATTCCTTTCCAGTTGTTCCTGAACTTC
Source organism: Saccopteryx bilineata (assembly GCF_036850765.1). Lineage (NCBI taxonomy): Eukaryota > Metazoa > Chordata > Mammalia > Chiroptera > Emballonuridae > Saccopteryx > Saccopteryx bilineata. The sequence continues at coordinate 166,450,623 of NC_089492.1, forward strand.
AGCTGCTTCCAGTTGGGTAAATCTGCATCACTACCCGGGAATCTGGGAGAATCTGGGGGAATCTGGAGGAATGGGCAAGATAAGAGACAGCGGGATTAAGAGATTTAATAAAGAAAGCATTCTTTTACATGGGACAATGCCTGGCAGGCTGGTTTTGAAGCATCTGTGGAATGGGATTTGTATAGCCTGGGAACAAGAGAGTTTATATTTACCCAAACTTCTACAAACTATGTGCATTGCTAGTCTGCCTGTCTTGTGGGAGACAGGGACCCCACTAGGGTTCCCAGTTTATCCTGCCGGGCCTCTGCTCACAGACACCTGGCTGTTCCCATTTCCACTCGTGACAACCTCCCTTAAGGAGAAGACTGATCAGTAAGACAGACTTCTACGGGAAGCAGGAAAGGGCAAAGGCAGGGCCATACTTTAAGCCTACCCCACCCAACCCTAAGGTGCTTGCCCTTGTGCATAAGTGGCTTTCATTCTGCCAGTGAGAGACCAGTGCAGTCTTTGTCTGAGCTGCAAGAGAAGGATCTAGGCTCGACAGGTCCCTTCTGTCCCGTTTTTAGGAGTCTGGGCTCAGCATTTGCGACCCAAGCTCCCCTTGTTCACCAGTGTTTGCATATAGTAGGTGCTCAATAAATATCTGTCAAACAAATTATTTAACGATGTTTCAGGTATGTCTAGTAACCTGTTCCTCTCTGCAGCGCTGTGGCTGGTCTGCAGTGTGTGACTATGGCAGGCTGGTGCCGGGTGGGGGAATGGACTCAGTGGTTCTCAGAGGGCAGAGGGGGATTGGCTCTCTCAGCCTTTCTTCCTTCATGTAAAGATCTGACTTCTACCAGCACCCTTGTTCCCCTTTTTAAGCCCCATTGATTCAGTCTGATTTAGTAGATCAAGAGTCCCTTCCAGAAATTTAATGTGCTCTTCTACCTCACTCCTCTAAATGATTCTCATGCAAATGGCCTTTGGCCAAATTTAAGAAAGATATAAGGTAAGGTCAGGACTTTAATTGGAGACTTAGACCTAACAAGGTCTCCTGTGGGCATCTGTGTGTCTAAGTTGATTCCACTCCAGGCCATTACTGAATTTTGTTTGCTAAGGTGAGAGATTCTCTTCTTGGCTTCCGCTAGTTTGAGTTGGGTTTCTGACACCACATCCTAACTAGTTTAGGTCATTTCTCATCTCTGTGAGCTCCTCTCGTGATCTCTGTGGCCTGCGTGGTGGACAAAGGATCTACAGGAGTGAAGTCAGGATTTTGTTGGAAACATTTAGCATCTCACCCATTCTAGGCCCCCCTCCCACTTTGCAGCTAGCTCCTCACACTCATCTACAGGGGGGTTGTGAGCATCCATGATACGTACACTCACAAAACATAAACATCAGCAACCACTTTTGACCAAACAAGGCTGCCACTCATGCCTATGACTGAAGACAAATGATTTTGGTTGGATAATTACTCCGGCACTATCACACCATATAGAGTGGGGGTTAGGGGTTGGTTCTGCAGCCCGACTACCCAGGTTGGCATCCTGGCCTTGCTGCTGGCTCTATGGTGGAAGACGGTCACGTCACTTCTCTGAGCCTTAGTTTTTTCTCTATAAAATCCGTATAACTAATGGGACTTACCTCATAGGATTGTTGTAAGTGTTAAATGCATTGCTGTATATAAAGAATTCACAGCAGTGCCTGGCACACAACCAGGGCTCAGTAAATATTAGCTACCAGGCTATGGATTTAAATATTTACAATACCAATCCCTATATAGGGTTTCCCCAGCCTAATGATCTTTTACCCATATTAGGAACTCTCATTTGTAACTGCATGTCCCTTTCCCCCTTCTAATGAATCCTGTTTTTCCATCTAAATCTATTATTTACTTCCTATTCCTAGATCTTAGGTTCCTTAACTCCCTCTTTTCTGCCAGTTCAGTGCCCCCTCATTTTCATGAACTCCTGAGTCTTTGTAAGGCTCCTTCCTCTAACCTCAAGGCTCCACTTGGAGCCTCTCTCACTGTGGGTGTCTCTTCAAAGATCCTGGGGGTCCCCAGGGACCACAGAGATGCTCCAGGTACACACCCATGCCCTCGTGCCTAGCACCCACCACCGTTGTGACTGCCAAAGATATGTGCCAGACTAGCTAGTCAATTACATCACTCAGTTCTTACTCAATCCCCTGAACCTTGGATCTCTCATAAATTGAAGGTAATAATACATAATTAATTGGATTACTGTAGAAATTGAAGGTGATGATGTATGCAAAGCTCAGGATAATGCTCAATAGCATTTACTAGTGTAATTATTGTTATTATCTACATCTATAGAGGAAATGCAACAAAAGAGAGGCCTACAGTTTTACATACACATGTACTTTGTATCATTTGCAGACTCTGGAATGTGAGGCCAAAACTTGGCCAAGCAAGCTGACCACTGACCACTGACTACCAGCCCTGCTTTGGTCTGATGAGCGCCTCACTCTAGTGCTTGCCCTGGTGAGAAGAACCCTGTGATCAGTCACTACCATTTTGCTCTATACTTCTCATCTCTCTCTTGTAAAATATACACAACATTAAATTTATCATCTTTGTTTTCTTTTCTTTTCTTAAGTGAGAAGCAGGGAAGCAGAGAGAAAGACTCCTGCATGCACCCTGACCATGATCCACCCAGCAAGCCCCTATCAGGGATGCTCTGCCCATTTGTTGCTCGGCAACTGAGTTAAATCAGTGCCTGAGACAAGGTCACAGAGCCGTCCTGAGTGCCCAGGGCCAAATTACTCAAACCATTCTCCAAGCCATGGCTGAGTGAGGGGAGGAGAGAGAGAGAGAGAGAGAGAGAGAGAAAGAGAGAGAGAGAGGAGAGAGAGAGAGGAAGAGAGAGAGAGAGAGAGAAAGAGAGAGAGAGAGAAGTGGGAGGAGGAGGGGTAGAGAAGCAGATGGGTGCTTTTCTTGTGTGCCCTGACCGGGAATCACACCTCTGGGAAATCCACATTCCAGGCCGACACTCTACCACTGAGCCAACTAGCCAGGGCCTAAATTTACCATCTTAACCATTTTTAAGTGTAGAATCCAGTTGAATTAGTTTCATTCACATTGTTATACAATCAATCTCCAGGACTCTTCATCTTGCAAAACCAAAACTGTACCCATTAACCCATTACACAACAGCTCTTCATTCTGCACGTCCACTCACCCCAGCCCCTGGTAAACACTATGCTACCTTCTATCTCTGTGATTTTGACTAATTCATATAAAGGGCCTCATACCATATTTGTCTCTTTGTGACTAGCTTATTTACTTAGCACAAAGTCCTCAAGTTTCATCCACTTTGGTAGCATGTGTCCAAATTTTCTTACTTTTTAAGGCTGAATAATATTCCATTGTATGAATACACCACATTTTATTTATCCATCCATCTATACATGGATACCAGGGTGCTCCCACCTTTTGGCTATTGTGACCAGTGCTGCTATAAATATGGAAAATGACAACATCTCAGGTGAAGGGCTGGCCCTGCTACTGCACCAAAGCAAAGTGAGCTGCTGGGAAACTGCCATGTGCATGTCTCTTTGAACCCATGTATTAGCATAGAGCCTGTATACTTGCTTGAGGATATAGCAATGTGAAATTCATCATAGACGTATACAGTTCTCTCTTAGAGAGCCTGATTTCAATTCTTTTGGGGTATAGATCCAGAGTGAAATTGCTGGGCCATACGGTTGTTCTATTTTTAATTTTTTGAAGAAAAAATCCTCCATACTGTTTCTCACAGTAACTGCACCATTTTACATTCCCACCAACAGGGCACAAACGTTCTAATTTCTCCACTTCTTTGTCAACATTTGTTATTTTCTGTTTCTGTTTTTCTTTTTATAGTAGCCCTCCCAATGGGTATGAGGTGACCCATACTCATTTTTCCCCCTCCTTTTCCAAGTGAGAGGAGGAGATAGAGCCAGACTCTTACATGCGCCCCAACCAGGATCCACTCGGCAACTCCTTTCTGGGGCTGATGCTTTGTCCATCTGAGGCCATGCTTGCAACTGACCCATTTTTTTTTTTTTTTGTATTTTTCTGAAGCTGGAAATGGGAAGGCAGTCAGACAGACTCCCGCATGCGCCCAACCAGGATCCACCTGGCACGCCCACTAGGGAGCGATGCTCTGCCCATCTGGGGCGTCGCTCTGTTGCAACCAGAGCCATTCTCTGTGGCAGAGGCCACAGAGCCATCCTCAGCGCCCGGGCCAACTTTGCTCCAATGGAGCCCTGGCAGCGGGAGGGGAAGAGAGAGACAGAAAGAAAGGAAAAGGGGAGGGGTGGAGAAGCAGATGGGCACTTCTCCTGTGTGCCCTGGCTGGGAATCAAACCCAGAATTCCTGCACACCAGGCCAACGCTCTACCACTGGGCCATCCGGCCAGGGCTGTAACTGACCTATTTTTAGTGTTTGAGGCAGAGGCTCCATGGAGCCATCCTTAGTGCCCAGGGCCATAACTTGTTCTTTTTTAAAATTAATTTATTTTCTAATTACACTTGACATACAATATTGTATTAGTTTCAGGTATACAATATAGTGATCAGATTTTATATACCTTACAAAGTGATCATTTCTTTATCATAACTCTCTTCCAACTCTGGCCCAACAGGGGTTTTTGACCAATGACAGATTTTCCAAGCAGCACCCCAGGGGAGTGGGCAGAGTGTTGATAGAGGGAGCACAGTCCCCAAACCTGAGCCCAAACCTGGGTTCATGTATTCATCACAATAACCCTAAACATTAGTGCTTTCATAGCAGGGGAGAAAACAGACTCAGAGCTGGAAAACTGGGATTTGAGCTGGACCCAACTCCACGGGGGTGTGGAAGAATTGCTGCCTGGGTCAGCTTCCACACTGCTCCCTGAGTCCATGGTGAGAACACTCTCTCTTTGATTCTAGCACAGCAGCAAGAGACCCCGGGGTTCTGCCCAGCCGCCCCTTCCCCAGACGTTTAGGGGCCTGTTGGGCTGAATGAAGAGGAAAAAAACCGATAGCATTTATTATTTATCTAGTGCCAGGTGCTCCTGTTGTGGCTTTGGACGCTGTTTATGATGGCAATAAAATGTGTAGTCTCAGCATTAAAGGATGGGCAAGAGTTTCCTTCAATTCCAAACCTCAGAATGAGTGAGGGGCAAGTGTCAGCCAGCAGAGGTTTCTGTTAGGACCCATATGCAGAAAGGACTATTACAGAATGATGCATTGGGCTCGGTTCTTCCCAGACAGTTGTGCAAATGGCAGCAGCTTCATGAACTCTCCCCTACAGGGTTTGGGCGCATTGCCTTTGGAACAGAGGGAAAAGGAAGGGGGAGAGAAGCAGGGTAAGGCTGCCAGGGCATCCCCTCTGAAGGACCTGGTCCTGACTGCTCCAGGCTCACAGAATCAGCCAGCCTTTTGTTGTGGGAAGTCTGTTCCAGACATAAGTACCTTACCCGCCTTGAGAGATCACAGGTCAATCAAGGTGCAGCCTTAGTAGAACCAGTTGGAACCTTTTAAAGGTGAACTATCAGCCACAGGTCAGCAATGCTTAACTGTCTCCATACCTGTTAGGCTTTTGACTGATTTCAGAAGTCAAAAGCCTGTCATTGCCCCCAAATTAAAAATAGAGCTGCCATAAGACACAGCAATTGCACAATTCCATTCTGAGTTTTATCACTAATTCAAAAAGCTACCTATACCCCTATGTTTATTGCAGCATTATTTACTATTGCCAAGATATGGAAACAGCCTAGGTGCTCGTTGGAGATGAATGAATAAAGATGTGATATGTAATGGAATAGTATCTTCAATAAAAAGGAATAAGATCTTGCCACTTGTGACAACATAGATGGACCTAGAGGGCATTATGCTACGTAAAATAAGCCTGAGAAAGACAAATATCATACAGTATCACTTATATGTGGAATCATAAAATAAAACAAGACAAATGAATAAATAAAACAAAGTAGAAACAAACATATAGATACAGAGCACAAAATGATGGTTACCAAGGGGAAGAGGTTGGGAGATAGGTGGAAATAATAAAATAAAATAAAACAAAATAAAAGAAAATGCCAACTAATTTAATCAACAAACAATGACTATTAAAAAAAGGAGAGAGAGAAAGAGCCTGACTGGTGGTGGTGCAGTGGATAAAGCATCAACCTGGAATGCTGAGGTTGCTGGTTCAAAACCCTGGGCTTGTCCAGTCAAGGCACGTATGGGAGTTGATGCTTCCTGCTCCTCCCCCCCTTCTCTCTCTCTCTCTCTCATTTCTAAAATGAATAAATAAATAAAAATAATTAAAATAAAAAATTTAAAAAAACATACTGAAAAAAAAAAGAGAGAAAGAGAAATAATCACCATATTGTGACCTGGTCCTGGTGAGGTCAGAGGTCATCCCAGTGAGAGCTGTGTCCTCAAAGAAGGCTGGGAGAGGGGCCGAGGGGTGCTGGAAGCAGCAGCATGGAGGAGGTGACAGTGAAGGAGAGGCCGGGGCTTTGACAGAGAGGAGCCCAGGAGACTTCCTGGTGCGGAAGGAAGCTGTCATGGGAGGGTGCACAGCCGACTTGGCTTGAACAAAATTGTGTAGCTAACAACTCATGAGCTTGCAAATGAGATGGAAGGGTGCAGAAACGGTCGGGATGTGGGGGAGTTCGCTGTGAGCTTCTATATGAGAGAAACGACAGAACAGAAGGGGTGAGGAAGGGGCTGACTGTCATTTTGATTGATTAATAAAATATTGATTAAAATCTACTTTGTGCAGGGCTTCTGGGATTTTTTAATTGAGATAATTGACATATAGGAACTTTAAAAATGAGTGTAACTGTAGAGGATGTATACATAAGAAAATCATCTTTATATTGAGTGAAACTGTGTGTATGTGTGTGTGTGCATGTGTGTGTGTGTGTGTGATTTATTTCACACACACACACACACATAGGTGGCCTCTGGTCCATCTATGTTGTCACAAATGAGATTTCAGTCTTTTTTTTATTGCTGAGTAATATTCCATTGCTCAAATGCATTCGCTTCTTTTTTTGTCCATACACCTATGCCTATGTATAATATATTTGGTTGAAAGCTCAGACTCTTACTAAGAGAGCCTGAGTTTAAGCCCAGTGTCACGGTTACAGTGTGGGCTTATGCAAGTGGCTTACCTCCTGCATTTCTCAATTTGAGGTCTGAATAGAGGTCCTCATTATGAAGCACACTCATAGTGCATACCACATGGCCCAGTATGAGCTTTCAGTACAAGTTGGCTATTATTAATGAATTTCAAACCAGAGCTAATAAAAAAAAACAAAACAGTGGCACCTACTGTGTGCAAGGCAGTGGGCCAAACTATATATGTGACTTCACAATATTTATCCTTTGATGATTCACCACATGTCACAAACAAAGGAAGGGAGGAATCATCATCCTAGGGGAAGGCTGGCCCTGCCACCTCCCCAAAGCAAGGGGAACTGCTGTGGAAAGTGACCATGCACACATCCCTCTGAGCTGGTTTAGAGTCTCTACTTGCTTGAGGATGCATAGCAAGACCCATAGTTTAGAATTTGTCATTCCTAGGCTGGAATGGAATGGAATGGCTCCCTGAGGCCCAGGAATTTTCTCCATCTTGTGAACAGAACTGCACAGAGGGACTGAATATCCCCAGGCATACTGTTTTGCCTCTGAGCATGCCCAGCTCTCCTGGGGGGCCGGACCCATGGGAGGTGCTTATACCAGGACTGACATGGAGTGGAAGGATGCTGAAGCCCGGAAGTGGAGTGAGAAAGAAAAGGGCACCTGCATTTTGCTTTCAAGTTGTCCTCACACAGACTTGGGTGTCTTTACATTCAGTGTCTGTTTTGGCTTGGTGGCTCTAGAGTCTTGGTCCTAGGAATAATGTAGGGACCCACTGATCCAACCACACTGTTTTACTGATGGCTCAGAAGAGGCAGGTAACTTGCCCTGTGTCACACAGCTGGTGACAAAGTCCAGAAGGAAACCTTGGTTTCCTGGCTCCCAGTGCAGAGAGATTTCTGTCTCCACATATGTCCTCCAAATTGCTCATTTTCCAGATCCTTCCTGGAAGACTTTGTCCCAGCCTGCCCGAAGCTGCAGGCCCCTTGGACAGCAGCCAATACTTCAGGGAGCAGCAGGAGAGGTGCACCTGGGAGGCTGGGGGATGGGGCAAGCCTTGTCCTGGCTGCCCTAGCGCTGGTATTAGGCGGATCTGAAGCTCCAGCACTTATGGGGGCTGGCGGACACTCCAGCCTGCAGGAGGGTTACTTGGGGTGAGTTAGAAAACTGGGAACAGAGGAGAAATGTGATGTGACAGGAGGCAGGTTTTTAAAAATAAAACAGTTGTCACAGTTCACACCCCTTCTTCTTTGAGAAAATAAAATTCTTAATTAAAAGGAAATGTCATTTTATTCTGCTCTGCAACCCCTCTGACAGTCTTCCCTTCCCTAACGTGCAGGTGTGAGCTCTCAGGGCATCGTGGGAGTCCATGGGAGCCATGTTAAAATGAGATCTTCCTGGCAATGACCCTCTCTGGACAGGATCAAGGCGGATCCACAATAAACCGAACACTGTGACGGAGCTGAGCATGTGAATAAAACCATCAAGGGCACAACTAGAGTGATTCCTTCACCCTGCCTGAAAGAGTCAGAACAGGGAACAATTACTACAACTTGGAGGAGGTCAGCTCAAGAGAAACAAAAGAAGAAATATTTTGTAGAGGACAGGGTAATGCCCAAGAGCTTACTTCCTCCAAAAGGTTTAGTGGGTTTAAATAAATAACTATAAGTTGTTTTAAAAGACTCATAAATGACATACATTATTAGAAATCACTCCCTGTGAGCAGCTGTTCGGGAGCCATTAAATTTAACATTGTGGGCAAGATGCTTGTGATGGTTCCTGGCTATGTGCCCTATGAGGGCAGGTCCTGTGCCTACCAGGGGTAAGACTAAGAGGCAGAGCAGTGTAAGGAAAAGAAGGTGGGTTAAAAAAAATGTGATCTTTGGATACAGAAGGCTGGTTCAAGTCCCGTGTCACCATTTTTTATTGCTGGATCTTAGTACTGGATCTTAGCTTGGCTCTCTTGGTGTTTATTTTCTCACCCATGAATAAAAACGATATAAATATCATTTTCTCTGTAGTGAGAATTGAACCATGGAGCACATGTGAGAACACTTCATCCTAGCATGTGGTGCAAATATTAATGACTGCCATGCTATGGAAAGAATCAGACAGGAACTGGCCAGGTTCGGGCGATCTTTCTGATGCCTACACTAAGATGAAGAACTGCCCAGTGCCAGCACCCACTCCCATCACAGTCTTCTCTGATTAGCTGGGTCTCATCCTACTTTTTCTTCTGGCTCTGGGACTCCAGTGGCTGGTGCACCACTCATGGCCCGGGGAAAGGTGCTATTGGTGGTCACAAGGGGGGCAATTTCCCAATGGCCTAGGGTCTCTGTGTTTTTCTCTCGCTGCACAGAGGCCCCAGCCGGCTGTCTGAGTCAGGCTGTAATCCCCAGGGAGGAGAGAGCAGTCTTGGTTGAGACAGCTAGACTTCAGAGGACCCCGCCTGACTTGTGGTGGCGCAGTGGATAAAGTGTCGACCTGGAAATGCTGAGGTCGCCGGTTCAAAACCCTGCGCCTGGTCAGGGCACATATGGGAGTTGATGCTTCCAGCTCCTCCCCCCTTCTCTCTCTCTGTCTCTCCTCTCTCTCTCTGTCTCTCTCTCTGTCTCTCTGTCTCTCCCTCTCCTCTCTAAAAAAATGAATAAATAAATTAAAAAAAAAAAAAGGAAAAGACAGACATAGAGTTGCAAGAAAGCCACTGGTCTGATGTTCCTGCTCCAAACCAGTGGTTTTATTCTTTCTTCTTCTTCTTTTTTTTGGTCTTTATCTGACATTATTGAGAACTCCTAAATAGCAAGAAGACATGGAATGAGAAAAGAGCAGAAATCCAAAAACTAAGTAAAAATGGTGGCTTTGTCACTTATTACTTGCATTGTATTAGCAAATAATTCAACTACTCTGAGCTTCTTTGTCTTGTAAAGCTAGACCATGCTTTTATCAATCCCCTGACCTAACAGTCTGATAACCCCCATCTGTGAACCCTTATTAGCTCCTAGTGATCACATCTTCTTCCAAACCAAACATCTAATTATCTCTTCTGGGTGCATGTCAACTTTAACCCTCCATAGACATGAGGCCCCTGGTCTTTGCTGAAAGGCATTTATTCTCTTTGTGTGAAGAATTTCATGTCAAGGCTCAGTAAGAGATGAAGTTACTGGAGGTGAGGATGGTTACTACAGGACTTCTGAGGTCAAACTAAGGCATTTGGACTTCCTGGATTAAGCAGGAGGTAAAAGCTACTCACACAGGGGACTGAGAAGATAAGAAGACAGTTGAAAGAAGTTGCTTTCGGCAGTTGTGTAGTGAGGAGATTGGAGGGGAAGAGTTTAGGAGAGTAGGATGCCCTCTCAGGAAGACAATATTGATAGAGCTTGGGAACTCACAGGAAGAGTTTGGGTGGCTCACTGTACATGGTATGAGGAAAAGTAATGGGAGTGGACTTGTTAGTAGGGAAGCTGACCCGATTGCTAAGAACCCTCTCCCTGGGCCACCCACAACCCACACCCCTTTCTCATTCCATTTTCTGATTTCCTTGCAAGTACTTCTGCACTGGTCGCCAACATTCTATTTGTTTAGTCTTCAAATCATGCGACAAGGGACAAATAGAATCTCAGGGCAGCAGGTGAAGGAGGTGGGGGAGATTTTGATGCTATAGGTGATGGGGAGCCATTGTAGGCTTTGGAAGAAGAGTGTATCTTACTAAAAATGGTATTTGAGCTATTAGTGTTTATCCGACCACCAAGAAATAATCATATATAAGAATTGATTCAGTTTATGCAGATTATTAATTAATTCAATTAGTCTAGGACCTAAATGAAATCTTGAAAAGGGATATAAGGCTGGACAAAGAACAATGATAAAGAGTAATGGAGTCCAGAAGGGATGGTATTTTGAAGAGTGTGCAGGGATAACTTTTATGCCCGTATTTAGAAGATTAGATGGGATCTTCAAAAACATCAAAGAAAGATACGGCAGAATCGAAGAGTCCTGACTGAGAGTTAGGACACCCGGGAACAAGTCCCTGTTCTATTTCTAATGTGCTCTGGGACCTTGGGTCAGTCACTTACCCTCTCGGGGCTCCAGATGGACCTCTAGTACCTCACTATCTCTACAGCTGCCAACATTCTATCCATCTAGTGCAATTAAATCACACCTAAATCAAACATGAATGCATCACTTATATTGTTGATACTGAACTGGTGGGCTTGCAAGCAAGAAAAAAGAAAGCAGCAATTAATAGATCTATAGTTTTCAAACAAGGCACAAATACTCCTGAGAGTACTCAGTGGTATTCCAAGGGGTATAAGGAGTCACAAGACAGACATGAAATAGCCTCTTGAAATGTCAATTCTATTTGCTAGTATATGCTTTTAAATATATTTATATGATATCAAAGATAAGTATAGGTCCTGACTGGTGGCTCAATGGATAGAGCATTGGCCCAGTATATGGATGTCTTGGGTTTGAGTCCTGGTCAGGGCACACAGGAGAAGTGACTATCTGCTTCTTTTCCCCCTTCCCCGCCCCTTTCTCTTCCTCTTCCTGTAGCCAGTGACTTGATTGGTTTGAGCATGGCCCCAGGCACTGAGGATAGCTCAGTTGGAGCACATCAGCCTCAGGCACTAAAAAGGCTCTCAGTATTCAAGCATTGGTCCCAGATGGGGTCCCCAGGTGGATCACAGTCAGGGCACATGCAGGAGTCTCCTTCACTATCTCCCCTCCTCTTACAAAAAAAAAAAAAAGAAAAAAAAAGACAAATAGATTATGGGGAAAATACAATATTAAAATAAGTTTTTAAAATACAACACAAAACTACAAAAAAATTTTTGAGCATGGGGGAGAGCTTTTTGGAACTATGTCCAAAGATTCATAAAGAGAGAGAGAGAGAGAGTGTGTGTGTGTGGGTGGGTGGGTGTGTGCGCGCACGCGCATGCACATATGTGCCTCAGCACAATAGCTCTGAGCAGGCAAAAACTCATGAAAGTGTATTGGAAAATTGCACTCAGCCTCCAAAAAAATTAATCCAGGTTGGGGGAAAGGCATGAAGATAATGTACAAGTAAATATCTGGTGAGAGAAAGTCTCACAGAGCCTATGGATATGGAAGTGGATGAGAATTCATGAGGAGCCAGGGCAAAGAGACAAGGGGTGATCCTTGTAGAGGGTGGTTTGACCTTGTCTCCATAGTGGCCCCCTCAGCCATCACCTTTGTCCTGGTTTGTCCTCCTGCTTAAGCTGTTGTTGATGACAGTTCTGACAGAGGAGACGGGGAGGGGACGCACTGGAGGAGCTGAAGCAACGTGGGCATGGGCAGAGGAGTTGCTCTCCTGGGTCAGCTTTCTGCTAATACCAGTGTCATGTTTTCTGCTTCCCCCAGGACCCCAGAATCATCACCCTCACCATGTCTCCTTCTCTGAGACATTGGAGGCTACCAACTTCCCAACCCACCTTTATATTTATCTCCTCCTGCGTCCACTTCCTCCCACTGAGGCTGAGTGGTCCTTCCTGCTGTTAAAGCCAAAAGTTCCCAGGCTCTTCAACTCCCTCTTCCTGCCACCTGGATGCTGCCCGCCAGTTCCTCCTCCTCTCTCAGTCCCGCCCTATCTGCTTGTCCCCCCTCCTCAACTCCACAGCCCATATGCACCACCAGGTTTCCTTCCTGAAACACAAGCTCCCCTTGTCCTCAGGGCCTCTTGTCTCCTTTGCCCTCACCTTTGAGTTTCCAGGCTACACGGACCATCACTCCCTCATGTCCACTCCTTCTAAAACAACTGCAGCCAGCACAGGCAGACACCCAGGTGCCCAGGGTGCCCTGGAGCAAAGGTGCTATGAAGAAAAAAGAATGAAAAAATAGACACACACGCACACACACACATGTGTATATTAAAATATATGTTTAAATTGCTAACTTGGGGAAATTCAAAATTCTGTTGGCCTTTATTACAATCATAAATTAGCACTGACTTTCTTTTGACATGTACATGGAGAAGGTGGAATGATCTTTTGTGCTGGCAACCTCTAAAGGTCTTCTTCTGGCCCTGGAACCCTAACTTCACCCCAGTCACCCACACGCCATGGAAAGCACTGTCCCCTCCTCCATGACAGGGGCCAGAGACTCAGACTGGAATCACCCTAGACCCTGTCTCAATCACCCCACTCCAAGGAGCCACCACAGAGTCATGATTATTTTTAACCATTTATGTTTCAGATTTGTTGCTTCCCATCTATCCTTCCCACCCTGACCCAGCCTGTGTCCTCATCATTTCTGGACTGGGGACCCACAGATGCCCCCTGGCAATGCTCCATACCTCTAGTCTGACCCCTCAGATGTGGTCCATCCTCCATTCTGCAACTAAGTAATATCGTGTGACTGCCCTGCTTGAAACCATTTGTGAGTTCCCCGTCTTGGAGAGAAGAGAGTCCAAACCCTTAGGCTGCTTAGAGGGCTTCTAGAGGGAAAGTTCTGCATCAGACTCATCTTCTGTAACACAATTCCTACATAGCAATTCAGGACTGTTCCCTAGTGGCCCTTCTCCCAACTCACACCTTTTCTTTCTCCATGCCTTTGTGTTGCTGCCTCTTTCTGGAATATTCTTTCCATCTTTTTTCAACTGGCATCACTTTCTCCTGGAAACTTTCCTTTAACTCCTAAGATAGGCACTCACTCTGGCACTCGAGGTCTGAGAACATTTCTATCTTACAACTTACCCACTGTACCCAAAGTACAGGCTTACTGTGTCTTCCCAAATAAATCCTGACAAGTTACTCATCTGGGCAACCTCAGCCCTTAGTCCGGTGGGGCCGTATGTGTAACAGGTGGGATCTTACATATAGTGCTTTATATAGGGTCTTATATGACTGCTTAATAACTTTTGAGATAAATGTAAGTTGAATTGGACAGGGATTCAGGTAAGTCTTTTGAGCAGGCCCTCAGATGGGGTATGAGAAGGGAGGGCTCAGGAACTGGGTGGGCAGGAAGGTGAGGTGGGGTCCAGAGACTGTGGGCAAGGAAGGCTCGCGGAGTGATGTGAATGGGAAGTGAGGGCACGCCACAGGAAAGGTGTGTGTGTGTGTGTGTGTGTGTGTGTGTACAAGCTGAAGAGAAAGAGACAGGAAAAGATTTTTAATGGTAAAAGAAAAAGTAAATGGAGAGGTTATAGTAAAAAAAAAAAAAAGGAGGAAGAAGATAGCTTGGAAGAAAGGCGTGAGGAAGGGGAGAAATAACAGGCTCGACCTTCCTATGGTTATAGACAGCATACAGTGGCCGCTGAGGGAAAGGTGTAATGGCCACACATGCCCTTGCTTATGGCAAGGGCTGGGAGAGAACCATGATTTATAAACTCTAGACATTCTGTTTTTATTTTTCAAGTTTGAGGATACTTTTCCTTGACCCTGGGCCCTTCTGAACACTGAGTCTTTTATTGCCTTGACATAATAAAACATAGGCTGTTTTTATTTATTTATTTATTTATTTATTTATTTATTTATTTATTTATTTATTTTTAGAGAAGAGAGAGAGAGAGAGAGAGAGAAGGGGAGGAAGAGCAGGAAGTGTCAACTCCCATATGTGCCTTGACCAAGCAAGTCCAGGGTTTTGAACCGGCAATCTCAGTGTTCCAGGTCGACACTTGATCCACTGCGCCACCACAGGTCAGGCAACATAGGCTGTTTTAAAAGTGTCTTTTTGCCCAGAAAATGCAGTTCCTTCTGCCCAGAGAATGCAGTTCCTATACTCTGTACGGTGCTTTTTCCCCGAGGGTTAGCCTGGGCTGTGAGGCTGTGGGCCTCTGAAGGGTGTAATTTTCAAATAAACCCACCACCCAGAGTGGAGCCATGCCCAGGGCTGGAGAGTGTCTTTCATATTCAAAACTCACCTGCTGCCTGACCAGGCAGTGGCGCAGTGGATAGAGCATAAGACTGGGATGCTGAGGACCCAGGTTTGAGGCCTGAGGTCGCCAACTTGAGTGCGGGCTCATCTGGCTTAAGCAAAAAGCTCACCAGCTTGGACCCAAGGTCGCTGGCTCGAGCAAGAGGTTACTTGGTCTGCTGAAGGCCCACGGTCAAGGCACATATGAGAAAGCAATCAATGAACAACTAAAGTGTCGCAAAGAAAAACTGATGATTGATGCTTCTCATCTCTCTCCGTTCCTGTCTGTATGTCCCTATCTATCCCTCTCTCTGACTCTCTCTCTGTCCCTGTGAAAAACAAACAACCAAACAAAAAAAACCTCACCTGTTGAACAGCCCTCCTTTTCTCCTAAATGGCACCTTCAGGGGCTGACACTAGAAAATGCCAATAAAAGGAACACTGAGCTTTGCTGCAGCACTTAGGTCGAAGCTTGTGTAAAGACAATCTCTTTTGACACTGCTTTTCAGTTGCTGAGTAGGAGGGAACAAAAAAACCAGGCACATTTAAGAAGCAAGTGATAAGGGTTCATTTCCCTGCCCTTCTGAGCCTGGCCCAGGTTTGTGGCTGGTCCGCCAGCTGGGACCCAGGCCTGCAGGAGGATCCAGGAGGGGATGGCCAGGTCACTTGGGCAGCCCTGGCAGCTTGAGCCAGCTTCCCCTGCTCACATCCAGCCCTCTGCGTGTTTGTAGACTGCTCTAGGCAGGCCTGTGCTGGGCACCAGAATACGAACAGGCATAAGACTCAGTCTTTGCCCTTGTGGAGGTCCCAGGATGGTGGAGGAAACAGACCAGAATGTCTGTGCAGAGTGGTAAGAGTCTCATGCAAAGGAAACTCGGGATTCTGTGCACCCGGTTGAGCTCCAATTCCTGCTTTCGCAACTGAGTGAACAGAACGCTGACGGCCAGAGGCCCCGGCACAGCATGGTGGGGGACCAAAAGAGGGAAGGGACGTGCTGCGTGCTAGGGGTAATTTGGTGTTGCCCAAGGGTGAGGTGTAAGAAGATGGGCATTCTGAGAGGATGGTAATGACATCTCAGCCACGGTTTACTTTCTTCCTTCTCTATTTGGTTAAAACATACAGGTCTGAGGTGTGGGGAAGGGTAGGAGGGAAGGTTCTTCCCCAGGCCTTGCCACTCAAGTACCTGGTCACCATCTCAGTAGGGCATCTTACACAGAGGAACATGGCCTCCGGGAACTCCCACAGCTCCATGGAAGGCCAGGGAGTCATTCTCACTTCCTTCTCAACCTCAGCCAAGTGAGGGAATGCAAAATTTTTCACTTTCCCATGTGAAATCCCATGATTGCTACTTCTTTCAAACATGTTGGTTGTTTTATACCTTCGGGTGTAGCCCAGCTGGCATACTATGTCTCAGCAGGGTGTTCAGAAGGAGTGGCCCTTTCTGGCCCAGGGCAAACTGAACTCAGGTGGATGCTGTCAGTCTGGGGGTTTTCAGTGGCTGCTGCCTTTGGAGAGAGGCCACGCCCATGGGAAATCAGTGGGGGTCCTGCCATTGCTAATCCTAGAGGGGTCAACAAGGGTCCTGCTCTAGACATGACATAACCAGTCATTTATGATAGAATTGTCATTTGTAGGTTCTTATTGCAAGATAGTTTCAGCACATCTGATTTGTTCGTGCAAGTCTCTGCAAGTGTAGATACATGCATTGCCTTATCAAAATGAAAGACAGTGTACCACTGGGCATGTTTCCAGTTGTTTCTGGGTGCTCTGGTAGGACTTCCCAGGGCCAGGACGAGGGGACAACATCCCAGAGAGTGAGCCTGACAACCCCGCAGTGGTTTTAGAAATTTCAGCTCCCCCCCCCCCACTACATCTAGCCTGCTTTTCATTTCTATTGAGGAAAAAATGTTATCCAAAACTAAGCAGTGGGAAATCTGTATTTTGCATCTTTGTGGTTCAAATGAAACATATCATCAGGGTTGACCATTTAGAATGAGAACTTAAAAGTCCCATTCTGACTTCCCCACCCACATTCTGCCTCTGCTCAGTTCCTTGAAGAGCTGACTGTTCCTGATTAACTGTCAGTTGGCCCCATTAAACATTACTTCTGGCTATTCCAAATGCAGAGAGAAATGAACTCTCATCATTTATTTCTTAAATGTGCCAAGTCTTTTGACTGTTAGCACACCTGGCATCTTAGACCGTTCTGCTACAACTGTCCTTTGGTGCAACCAATATGCCCTTGATATCATAATGACTTTTTCAAATGATGAGATACTGTCATATGCGACAATGTGGCTGGATCGTGAGAGTATCATGTGCCCTGGCCAGATAGCTCAGTTAGTCAGAGAATTGTCCATATATGCCAAGATTGCCAGTTCAATCCCCAGTCAGGGCACATTACAAGAATCAGCCAACTGAGAGTATCATGCTAAGTGAAATAAGTCAGATGAAAAAGATAAGAACCATATAATTTCATTCATATGTGGGATATAAAACAGAAAGCAACAAATAAACAAAACAAAACAAACAAATGCTTAGACTCAGACAACAGACAGGTGATTACCAGAGGGGGAGCCCTCTGGTAATTGTATACTTGAAACTTACATAGTGTTATTAACTGTCACCCTAATGAATTTAATTCAAAAATTTTAAATTAATAAATAAAAATAAAAACTGGCTACTTGTATAAGATTCTTTTTTCCAACTATATAATTCCTCTCTGAACCAGCACTCTCTCCTGTCTCTCTGGTTTCTTTATTAGCGAGATAATAAACTGTGATATGTGCTCAAGATCAATTTGTCCAGACATTTAGTGTCTTGACATCACCCAGCCCTACAGGCACCCTCAGCTGCAAAGGTTTTCTCAGCCTCTTTCTCCCCAGGGATCCCCCCACACACCTCCTCCCCCAGGAATCCCCTTCTCCACCCCCAGGAATCCCCCCCCTCCTCCCCCAGGTATTCCCCCTGCCTCCTCCCCCAGGAATCCCCCCTCAACTCCTCCCCCAGGCATTTTCAAGTGCTTGAAGGACAGGTAGTTCTCTAGCTCTAAGCCTCATGCCATTCTTTTTGTTTTCAATCTGCTTATTTCTGCTTGTCTTTCCCAGTACCCCAAGGCCATCTCTTTCTGAGAAGCGTTCTTGATCCCTCCTCATCCTTCCATTCCTCTGTCCACACCTGGTTAGGGGCTTCTTTGTAGTTTGTGATTACCTGGATTACATCTATCATTCAACACCTAATAAAAACACAATTTATAATTTAATTGTGGAATAGATGAGAAATATTTTTAGCTAACATCCATTTGAGTGCTGACTATGCACCAAGTGCCATCCCAAGAGCCTTCCACAAATGATCTCATTACAGTTTTACAACAGCCTTGTGTTAGAGACTCCTGTTGTCTACCAAACAAGCAGGTCCTCTTTTCACTGCTGGCAGAGCCCTAATTTCATTTAGGTGTCTACTACTCTTCCTAGTAACTCGGGGAAAGCTTTATCCCAGTTGATCTAATCCAATTACTGTGATCCCATTTCCCTTTGAGGGATTGTTTTCATCCAGGACATGGAATAAAATTTTGGCTAATGAGACATGAAGAGAAGTTTGATTGTGTGAGGGAAAGGGGAGGTGCTTCTCAGAAAATTCTGGAGGCTTGAAATTTTAACAATCATTTTACAATTAGGAGGAAAATTAGCCCGAGAACAAAGACACATAAAATGTCAGAACCAAGAAATGGAAAATAATTGAATCTTTGATAGTGCCACTGATCACTGAATTATCCAACCCAGAAGTATCAGGACTTCTTCTGATGTGAGGAAATAAATTTTTCTTATTGTTTAAATTGAATTACTTGTAGCCAAAAGAATCTTAATCACTGAAAAATCCATTAGTATGACTTATTAGTATTTCCATTTTACAGATGAGATAATTGAAGCTCAAAGAGTAAGTAATTTACCCAAGATTAACTGCTTGTAAGTAGTCAACCTGAGTCTAAGACTTTTAGACACTACACAAAGCTCACTCTCTAAGAGACCAATCTTATTCTTTGAAGAAAAAAGAAAAGAAAGAAGAAAGAAAGAAAGAAAGAAAGAAAGAAAGAAAGAAAGAAAGGAGAAAGAAAGAAAGAAAGAAAGAAAGAAAGAAAGAAAGAAAGAAAGAAAGAAAGAAAGATCCTTGCTTCTAGCATGTCTGGCATATAACAGGAGCTCAATAAATACCTTCTGAATATGTGAGTATTTATGTGATCTGAACTATTATGCCCATTCTTCCCTTAACATCACTGAATAGGCTGATGTTCTTAGTCTCCTTAAAGGAACAGAAAAATATATTTCATTTGGCTCCTTCAGTACTACCAGTGGGTTTCTGGAAGTGGGGGCATTTAAAATAAGGAAGCCATGGAAAAATATTACAGATAGGGAAGGAGGTGAAAATAAGCCCTTTGCAGCTCTGTCCTCTAACATAATTAATTGCCATTTGGGGGGATTCCTTGGCAGCCATTTTTCTATGCATACTAAATAGTTCAGTAGATGCATGCACGCACTTCATATAATTTGATATCCATTTATAATTTATTAAAATCTTAGTAAATGAGAAAATAAAGAACACTTCTTTAACCCTTTAAAGTGTACTGATAAAAACCTGCAAACATTTAATTTAATGTTTGAGATTTAAATGAACTGCTTTAAGTTCAGGATCAAGACAAACTCTGTTTCACTAATTCTACTCAATATTATATTGGAAACCCTAGCTAGTGGATTAACATGAGGCAAATAAATAAAGGTTGAAAAGACAAGAAAGGATGACACAAAGATATTACCATTCTCAGGCAATGGTATTGTCCTCAACCTGTAGAATCTATAGGAACACTATTAGCACTAAAAATAAATGTTCTTCTTGTTACTAGATCAATGCGCAAGTACAAATTACATTCTAATAGATCTATAATGACTAGAAAAGGTAATAAAAGGTAGGATTTTCAATAGCAACAATGTCAGTAAGTTTCTTGGGAATAAAACCCACAAAGAAAATATACAAAACCTCTATGAAAAAAATTACCAGTTTACTGAAAACCGTAAATAAAGACATGAGTGAAATTTGACAAGCTTATGAATGACTGATTATTATAAAATGCCCAAATGAAACCATGAATTCAACATGAGAAAGAACAAAGAAGAGAACTTAACTTACTAGATACCAATATGTAAAATAAAACTATAGAATTAGGATTTCAAAAGCATGGTGATAAACTAGTGAGTCTCAAACTTTCATGCTCGTAGAAACTGCCTGGGGATCTTGTTCATCATAGACCCTAATTGAGAAGATCTGAGATGGGGCCTGAGATTCTGCATTCCAAACAAGCTACCAGGTGATGCAGCTGCTACCGCTGGTCCATGGACCACACTTTGAGATACGAGAGACTAAATAAATGAAAGAACAGAGCAAAGAACCCAGAAATAATTCCCTGCATTTACGACATTTGCTATACAACAAAGATGGCATAGCAGGTGAGCAGGAAAAGTGGACTACAGGTTCCCTTGCTATCCGAAAGTAGAGCGCTCCTATAAAACTTTCTTAAGCTGAAACCATGCACAGTGAAGAAGCAATTGCCATTCATTTCTATGGGGAAAAAATCGAGTGTTTCAGACCCCCAAAATAACCTACCAAATTATACCAAATACGCTTACTTACGTCTAATTTTATGTTAAGCGTACAACCCTTAAGGGCGCTGAAATCTTAGGATACATGTTGCTAACTGAAGCTCAAAATAAGTGGAGATGAAGTGCAGGTACTTACATAGTGCCAAGCTCTGGAGGTTTGCTGTTGAGGTGCCCAGTGTGCTTCTGCCTAAGGAGCCTGGTGGGGCTGCTCCAGGGGCACCTAGGACGTGTTGCTCTTTAACAGTGGGCTGAAAAACAAACACTGAAAGTTATTTTTGCTTTTTTTCATCAAAGTCCTGTCCAGTTCCAAATGGAGGTACTAATGTGGGTCTTCTATAAAAGTTAAGGGGCATAAGGTGAACTTTCAAAAAGCAGGGGATACCTGTATTTAATAAATTGGGCTGACCCATGGTCCTTATAAGAGAGCCATTGGACTGTCAAACTGGGGGAGAGATTTGAAGATTCCCAGTGACGACAAGCCAATCAGTGTGGGTAGGCTCTAGAAGCTGGAAAAGTTATGGAAACGGATTCTCCCCTAGAGCCTGCAGAAGGAATTACAGACCTGCCAACATACTGAAGTCAGCCTGGTAACAGCCACCTGGGGCTCTACCTCCAGACTATAAAATAATACATTTGCTGTTTTAAGCTACTAAGTTTGTGGTCACCAGGAACATTAGGACACAAACGCACCATGTAACAATGGATGCCATGAAATAAAGTGAAAAGATAAATCACAGATTTGGAGAAGGTTTTGCATAGCCTCCAGCTGACAATTAGGATATCAGATTATAAAGTGAACTACAGATCAGTAGTAAAAATACTAATGACCCACTAGAAAAATAAGCAAAAGGATATGCACAGAATTCACAGAGGGAGAACCTCAGTGGCCAAGAGAAATAAGAAAACATTGCAACCTCACTAATAATCCTGGAAATGCAAATTAGGAAACATTTTATATGCCCATCAGAATTTGAAGTTTTTGATAAAATACATAATTTTAAACTTTCGATAATGCCAAGACATTGATGAGAATGTAGAACAGGGGAACTTTCATAAAATACTTACAGGAAAGACTATATTTGCAATGACTTTGGAGAGAGCAATTTGGCAACTTTTAGAACACTTGAAGGCACTCACACTTTATGGCTCAACAATTCCTCACATAGGTATTTCATCAGAGACACTATCACAGGTGAGTATTTGGAGAAACTGACAAGACTATTCATGAAAGCATTTTTATAATACTGAACAATCTACATATCCTTCAGTGGGCAAATGGATAAATAAATTACAATGTATGCCCACAACAGAATCCTACACAGCAGTTACAATGAATGAACCAGCTCTCCTTTCCTTACCTAACTGTACACATTGTCATGCCTTAGCTAGTTCCCCTAGTTCGGCCCCATTTCTGCACAGCTGGCAGCTCTTTGAGAATCAGATCATGCCTCTATTTCAATTAAAATGCCACAGTGGGTTTTAAAAAGTTTTGTCGAGATATAATCGATATGCAATAACATGCATATACATATTTAAATTGTACAGTTTGATAAATTTGACATTTGTACAAACATCACCATGATCAAGGTGGTAGACATACACATCACCCCACATCACCATGATGATAAAATCTTATTCTTAGAATAAAAGCTGAAGTCCTCAAGCTGGCCCAGGAAGCCCTGTGATGTAGCTCTGTGTCTCTCTGTGCTCCGGCCACCTGGTCTACCATCAGTCCTGCACA
Organism: Saccopteryx bilineata; assembly: GCF_036850765.1. NCBI lineage: Eukaryota > Metazoa > Chordata > Mammalia > Chiroptera > Emballonuridae > Saccopteryx > Saccopteryx bilineata. The sequence goes on from NC_089492.1 coordinate 166,473,013, forward strand.
CTCCTCCTTTCATTGTGACCTTCAGGTACTGTTTATCCCACACAGAACTGTAAGTCTCCTACCTCTGCTAACTGCTGTAGCCTCAGTGTCACCCCCTATGGAAGCCCTGTTTCACTTCTGACAAAGTCACTGCCCTGTTTTTATTGCTGAGAGTATTGTGTACAATTTTACATTTCCGTGTGCCATCATTGTCCTGGTGTCTGCTTTCCCCACCAGCTTGCAAGTTCCATGGCATGAAAATTGTCCCCTTTGCTACTCACATTTGTGTCTCTAAAGCACAGCCGGGTCTGGTGCATGGCAGCTGCTCAGTACACATTTGCTGAATTAAGGGACAAACTGTACCACTCTTTATAATCGTGAAAGATTGAAGGTGATTTATTGGGAACAAGTTAAATAAATTATGGTCTATTGTGCTATGTAATGTCACGCAGTTCTTTAAAACATCAAGGTAGAGCTGTGGTCACTGACATGGGCGTTGGTTATAATAGACTGAGTGAAAAATAACGAAAAGCAAGTTGCAGAACAAATTCTTAGGGGAAGGTATTGTTTTAAAATCAAAACAGTATATGTAAAATATGTTCAACTGGGCACGTGCGGAGATGTGGAAGAACAGGCCAATTGTTAACAATGCCTAGTGCTGAGGGGGGCTGAGAGTAAGAATTTACAAAATTTTGCATTATTTGAATTTTTATTTTTTTATTAGTTTGTGTTACTTTCTGTAAATTAAACATGATGTTAAAGAGTGCTAGGAAGAAAAAAAGCCATCAGGAGGGAGGCAGCTGCCCTGACAGGCACCACAACTCTCCTTTTCTGCCCTCAAGCTCATCAGTGCCATCCCTACCCTCAAGGCTGTGGACTTGTCCCCAGCACATACACCTGTTCCCCTGCACTCTCACCTGTCCTCTGTTCTCTTACCTGTCCCCCTGCACACTCACCAGCCCCCCTGCTCTCTCACCTGTCCCTCTGTTCTCTCATCTGTCCCCCTGCACACTCACCAGTCCCCCTGCTCTCTCACCTGTCCCTCTGTTCTCTCATCTGTCCCCCTGCACACTCACCTGTTCCCCTGCACACTCACCTGGCCCCTGCACTCACCTGTTCCCTTGCTTTCTCACCTGTCCCCTTGCACACTCACCTGTCCCCCTGACCTCTCGCCTGTCCCTCTGTCCTCTCACCTGTTCCCTTGCACACTCACCTGTCCCCCTGCAAACTCACCTGGTCCCCTGCACACTCACCTGTCCCCCTGCAAACTCACCTGTTCCCCTGCACACTCACCTGGCCCTCTGCACACTCATTTGTCCCCTGCCTTCTCACCTGTCCCTGTGGCCTCTCACCTGTTCCTCTGTTCTCACTTGTCTCCCTGCCCTCTCACCTGTCCCCCTGCAAACTCACCTCTCTCCCTGCACACTCACATGTTCCCCTGCACACTCACCTGTCCCCTGCACTCCCACCTGTCACTCTGTTCTCACCTGTCTCCCTGCCCTCTCACCTTTCCTCCTACCCTCTCACCTGTCCCCTGAACTCTCACCTGTCCCACTGTTCTCACCTGTCTCCTGGCCCTCTCACCTGTCCTCCTGCATACTCACCTGTCTGCCTGCACTCTAACCTGTCCCCCTGCCCTCTCACCTGTCCCCCTGCACACTCACTTGTCCCCTGCCCTCTCACCTGTCCCTGTGCCTTCTTACTTGTTCCCCTGCACACTCACCTGTCTCCTTGCACACTCACTTGTCCCCCTACACACTCACCTGTCCCCTTGACCTCTCACCTATCCTCCTGCCTTCTCACTTGTTCCCCTGCCTCTCACCTGTCCCTCTGCCCTCTCACCTGTTCCCCAGCACACTCACCTGTCCCCTGAACTCTCACCTGTCCCACTGTTCTCACCTGTCTCCCGGCCCTCTCACCTGTCCCCCTGAACACTCATCTGTCCCCTGAACTCTAACCTGTCCCCCTGCCATCTCACCTGTCCCCCTGCACACTCACCTGTCCCCCTGCCCTCACCTGTCCCCCTGCACTCTCACCTGTTCCCCTGCTTTGTCCCCTTGCACACTCACCTGTCCCCCTGCACACTCACCTGTTCCCCTGCTTTCTCACCTGTCCCCCTACACACTCACCTGTCCCCTTGAGCTCTCATCTATCCCCCTGCCTTATCACCTGTTCCCCTGCACACTCACCTGTCCCCCTGCCTCACCTGTCCTCCTGCACACTAATCTGTCTCCTGCCTCTCACCTCTCCCCCTGCCTCTCACCTGTCTCCCTGCACACTCACATGTTCCCCTGCACACTCACCTGTCCAATGCCTCTCACTTGTCCCCCTGCACACTCACCTATCCAATGCCTCTCACTTGTTCCCCTGCATACTCACCTGTCCCCTGCCTTCTTACATGTCTCCCGCCTTCTCATCTGTTCCCCTGCACACTCACTTATCTCCCTGCCTCTCTCTCACCTGTCCCTCTGTTTTCTCATCTATAACCATGCCCTCTTTCTGTATTCCTGCCCTCTGACCTGTGCCCCATCTTTCCACCTGTGATCTGTCCCCTTACCACCTCCCAGTGTTTTTGCAAGTGCCAGAGAGGGCAAGGCTGTTGAAGTAGATTTCACCTCAAGGCCATTCAAGATAGTGACTTTACCTCCCCATTAGATGTAAGCTTTCTGAGAAGGAAAGGAACTAATATTTTTTCTTTCATTTTTCTGAAGCTGGAAATGGGGAGGCAGTCAGACAGACTCCCGCATGCCCCTGCCTTGGATCCACCTGGCATGCCCACCAGGGGGTGATGTACTGCCCCTCTGGGGCGTTGCTCTGTTGCATCCAGAGCCATTCTAGTGCCTGAGGCAGAGGCCACAGAGCCTCCCCAGCGCCCAGGCCATCTTTGCTCCAATGGAGCCTCGGCTGCAGGAGGGGAAGAGAGAGACAGAGAGGAAGGAAAGGGGGAGGGGTGGAAAAGCAGATGGGTGCTTCCCCTGTGTGCCCTGGCCGGGAATCAAACCCGGGACTCCTGCATGCCAGGCCAACGCTCTACCACTGAGCCAACCAGCCAGGGCCAAAAGGAACTAATATTAAAAAATGAAACTCCCAGAGATGGGAAGATGGCAGCAGAGTAGGTGGACGCACAGACACCCAGCTCTCACCACCAAACTGAAATACAAATCAATTTAGGAAAAATCAGCGTGAAAAACCAACTCTGGACTACAAGAACAGCTCTCAAAAACCAAGGAGCAAAGAAGAAGCCACAACAAACCTGGTAGGGAGTGCCTGAATCTCCTTTGCTTACAGGAACAGAGGGGAGGGGAGGCTGAGAGCCCAGAGGGGATCTAACCCAAGGGAAAATAGCAGAAAATACTGCTCACAGCCACTTGCCTGGCAACCAGGGAGTGAGGTGTGTTGAAAAGATGAGCTTGTCTCCCAAGTGGAAAGGACAGGGAGAGGGACAGACTGTGAGGGGCTAAGGAATGCAGGAAACAAATTAAAAAAGCTGACTCATCCATGCTGGAGGTGGCCATAGCTGGGGGAGGGACTGAACCTTCCACAAAACAGTACTGAATTGCTTCTGGATCAGAGATCTCCGGACATCTCTCCAGCTCCAATCAGCGCAACAAGACACAGCTGAAAACAAGAAGTGGGGAGGTGGGGCAGTAACTCAGGTCTCCATGGAGATCTGAGATACACCTCCCCCTACTGAAGCTGAGAAAACACCCTGCCCCCAGAGAGATTAGTAGGCTGAAGAGGCCTTCAGAGTCTCAGGTTACACGCATGGCATTCCTGGATACACATTCAAGGAAGCCCCCTGCTGAGATCAATAAACAAGACTATCACCTGTTAAGAAAACAAACAAATCAAGACTTCAAAGCTGCCCAAATTCAAAAGTGGATTACAAATAATAGCTGATACCAACCCAAGAAGACCTAGAAATAACACAACTGAAAACTGTAGGCAGACAACACCAAGCCTAGACTTAACCAACTCTACAAATAAAACACCCAAACACAATGAGAAGACAAAAACGTGCAATCCAAATGAAACCACAAGAGATACCTTCAGGAGATGAACTGAGTGATATGGAAATAATCAAACTTCCAGATGCGGAGTTCAAAATAATGATTGTAAGGATGCTTTAGGGATCTTAGAATAACAATGGATGGTCATTATGAACATCTAAATAAAGAAATAGCAAATATAAAAAAGAATCAGACAGAGATGACAAATACAATATCAGAAATAAAGACCACAATGGAAGGAATTAAAAACAAGATAGATAGAGCTGAGGATCGAATCAGCGAGTTGGAGGACAACTGGAATGAAGGCATGAAAGCAGAGAAGAAAAAGAGAAAGAGACTCAAAAAGTTTGAGGAAACAGAGAGCTCTGTGACAACATGAAGAGAAATAACATCCGCATTATAGGGGTTCCTGAAGAAGAAAAAGAACAAGGGATAGAGACTTTGTTCAATCATATCATAGCTGAAAACTTCCCTAAATTAATTCAAGAGAAACTCTCACAAGTTCAAGAAGCACAGAGGACTCCATTAAAGAGAAACCCAAAGAAACCTACACCAAGACATCATAATTAAATCACCAAAGCTAAGCAATAAAGAGAAAATATTAAAAGCTACAAGAGAAAAAAAAGCTATCACCTACAAAGGAGCCCCCATAAGGATGACATCCGACTTCTCAACAGAAACACTTGAAGCCAGAAGGGAATGGCAAGAAATATTCAAAGTAATGCAGAACAAGAACCTACAACCAAGACTACTTTATCCAGCAAGGCTATCATTTAAAATGGAAGGAGAAATAAAAAGCTTCCCAGACAAAAAACAACTCAAGGAATTTATTACAACCAAACCAATGCTGCAGGAAATGTTAAGGGGCCTGTTGTAAACAGATCAAAGTGGGAAAAGAATATAGCAAAAAAAGGAATACAGCTTTAAAGAATAAAATGGAAATAAACAACTACATATCAATAATAATCAATAAATGTAAATGGATTAAATGATCCAATCAAAAGACATAGGGTAGCTGCATGGATAAGAAAACAGGACCCGTACATATGCTGTCTACAAGAGACACACCTTAGAACAAAAGATACACATAGATTGAAGGTAAAAGGATGGAAAAAAACATTTCATGCAAATGGAAATGAAAAAAAAGCTGGGGTAGCAATACTTATATCAGACAAATTGGACTTTAAAACAAAGGATATAGTAAGAGATAAAGAAGGCCATTACATAATGATAAAGGGAGTAATCCAACAGGAAGATATAACTATTATAAATATCTATGCACCTAATATAGGAGCACCTAAATATATAAAGCAGACTTTGGTGGATTTAAAGGGTGAGATCAACAGCAATACTATAATAGTAGGGAATTTCAATACTCCACTAACATCACTAGATAGATCCTCAAGAAAGAAAATTAACAAAGAAACAGCAGACTTTTTGGACACATTAGATCAATTCGATTTAATAGATATCTTCAGAACCTTTCACCCTAAAGCAGCAGAATATACATTCTTTTCAAGTGCTCATGGTACATTCTCTAGGATAGACCACATGTTAGGGCACAAAAGTGCTCTCCACAAATTTAAGAAGATTGAAATCATATCAAGCACTTTCTCCAATCACAATGGCATGAAACTAGAAATGAACCACAACAGAAAAGCTCAAAAGTTCTCAAACACATGGAAACTAAATAGCAGGTTGTTAAATAATGAATGGATTAAAAATGAGATCAAAGAAGAAATTTAAAAATTCCTACAAACGAATGACAATGAGCATACAACAACTCAAAATTTATGGGACACAGCAAAAGCAGTACTGAGAGGGAAGTTCATAGCACTTACAGGCACAGCACACTTTAAGAAGCTAGAAAAAGCTCAAATAAACAACTTAACCCTGCATCTAAAAGAACTAGAAAAAGAACAGCAAGTAAAGCCCAAAAGTAGTAGAAGGAAGGAAATAATAAATATCAGAGCAGAAGTAAATGACATAGATGCTAAAGAAACAATACAGAGGATCAATGAAACTAGGAGCTGGTTCTTTGAAAAGGTAAACAAGATTGATGAACCTTTAACTAGACTCACCAAGAAAAAGAGAGAGAGGATTCAAATAAATAAAATTAGAAATGAGAGTAGAGAAATAACAACTGACACAACAGAAATAGAAAATATTGTAAGAAAATACTATGAAGGACTATATGTCAAAAAACTAGACAACCTAGATGAAATGGACAAATTCCTTGAAACATACAATCTTCCAAAAATCAATCTGGACAAATCAGAAAACCTAAACAGACCGATTACAACAAATGAGATAGAAACAGTTATCAAAAAACTCCCAACAAAGAAAAGTCCGGGGCCTGATGGCTGCACAACTGAATTCTACCAAATATTCAAAGAAGAACTAACTCCTATCCTTCTCAAGCTATTATTTCAAAAAATTCAAGAGGAAGGGAGACTTCCAAGCTCCTTTTATGAGGCGAGCATAATTCTGATTCCAAAACCAGGCAAAGACAACACAAAGAAAGAAAATTATAGGCCAATATCCCTGATGAATATAGATACTAAAATTCTCAACAAAATATTAGCAAACCGGATCCAACAATATATGGAAAAAATCATACACCATGATCAAGTGGGATTTATTCTGGAGAGGCAAGCCTGGGACAATATTTGTAAATCAATCAATGTGATTCATCACATAAACAAAAAGAAGGAGAAAAATCATATGATAATTTCAATAGATGCAGAAAAAGCATTTGATAAAATTTAGCACCCTTTTATGATCAAAACTCTCAGCAAAGTGCGAATACAGGGAACATACCTCAATATGATAAAAGCCATCTATGAGAAACCCACAGCCAACATCAAACTCAATGGGCAAAAATTAAAAGCAATCCCCTTAGGATCAGGAACAAGGCAGGGGTGTCCCCTTTCACCACTCTTATTTAACATAGTCCTGGAAGTCCTAGCCACAGCAATCAGACAAGAAGAAGAAATAAAAGGCATTCAAGTTGTAAAAGAAGTAAAACTATCATTATTTGCAGATGATATGATATTGTATATAGAAAACCCTAAAGTCTCAGTCAAGAAACTACTGGACTTGATAAATGAATTCAGCAAAGTGGCAGGATATAAAATCAATACTCAGAAATCAGAGGCATTTTTATACACCAACAATGAACAGTCAGAAAGAGAAATTAAGGAAACAATTAAGTTTTGTAAACTTAACCAAGGAGACTAAAGACTTGTACTTGGAAAATTACAAAGCATTGATAAAAAAAATCAAGGAAGATACAAACAAGTGGAAGCATATACCGTGCTCAAGGTTAGGAAGAATAAACACCATTAAAATGTCTATATTACCCAAAGCAATCTATAAATTCAATGCAATACTAATTAAAATACCAATGACATACTTCAAAGATTTAGATCACATATTCCAAAAATTTATATGGGACCAAAAAAGAACACAAATAGCCTCAGCAATCTTAAAAAAGAAGAATAAAGTGGGAGGTATCACACTTCCTGATATCAAGTTATACTACAAGGCCAATGTAGTCAAAACAGCCTGGTACTGGCATAAGAACAGGCATATAGATCAATGGAACAGAACAGAGAACCCAGAAATAAACCCACAGTTTTATGGACAACTGATATTTGACAAAGGAGGTAAGGAAATACAATGGAGTGAAGACAGCCTCTTTAACAAATGGTGTTGGGAAAATTGGACAGCTACCTGCAAAAAAATGAAACTAGATCACCAGCTTACACTACTCACAAAAGTAAACTCAAAATGGATAAAAGATTTAAATGTAAGCCTTAAAACTATAGGCATATTAGAAGAAAACAAAGGCAGCAAGCTCTCTGACATCTCTCGCAGCAATATATTTGCTGATTTATCTCCACGGGGAAGTGAAATAAAAGACAGGATAAACAAATGGGACTATATCAAACTAAAAAGCTTTTGCACAGCTAAAGACAACAAGAACAGAATAAAAAGACAAACTACACAATGGGAGAACATATTTGACAATACGTCTGATAAGGGGTTAATAACCAAAATTTATAAAGAACTTGTAAAACTTAATACCAGGAAGACAAACAATCCAATCCAAAAATGGGCAAAAGAAATGAATAGACACTTCTTCAAAGAGGACATCCAGATGGCCAATAGGCATATGAAAAAATGCTCAACATCACTAATCATTAGAGAAATGCAAATTAAAACCACAATGAGATATCACCTCACACCAGTCAGAATGGAGCTCTTCAACAAAACAACACAGAATAAGTGCTGGCAAGGATGTGGAGAAAAGGAACCCTGGTGGGAATGCAGACTGGTGCAGCCACTGTGGAAAACAGTATGGAGATTCCTCAAAAAATTAAAAATCGAACTGCCTTTTGATCCAGCTATACCACTGTTAGGAATATACCCCAAGAACACCATAGCACTGTATGAAAAGAAGAAATGCACCCCCATATTTGTGGCAGCATTGTTCACAATAGCGAAGATCTGGAAACAGCCCAAGTGTCCGTCAGAGGATGAGTGGATAAAAAAGCTTTGGTACATATATACTATGGAGTACTACTCAGCCATAAGAAATGATGACATCGGATCATTTACAATAACATGGATGGACCTTGATAACATTATACGGAGTGAAATAAGTAAATCAGAAAAAAACTAAGAACTATATTAATCCATACATAGATGGGACATAAAAATGAAACTCAGAGACATGAACAAGAATGTGATGGCAACGGGGGTGGAAGGGTGGGGGGAGGGAGGATGGGACGAGGAAGGAGAGAGGGGTTGGGGGAGGGGAGGGGCACAAAGAAAACCAGATAGAAGGTGACAGAAGAAAATTTGACTTTGGGGGAGGGATATATAGCACAACCAAATGTCAAAATAATCTGGAGATGTTTTCTCTCAACATATGTACCCTGATTTATCAATGTCACTGCATTAAATTTAACAAATAAATTAAAAAAAATGAAACTCCCAGCAGGCATGTTTATATACTGTAGGCCACCGAATCCTCACTAGAAACTTGCGTAGATATTTTTATCTCCATTTCACAAAATAGCAAGCTTGGAGAGCTTTTCACTCGCCCAGGGTCCTATAGCAAAGACTCGGACAGAGCTCCAACTGCTCCCACTCCTCTGACCTTTCTGTGCCAGGGCCCTGCAGAGCCTGTCCCAGGCCCTCTCACCAGCTTCCTCGCTCACTACCTCCAAGATGGTAAGTGCTGGACAAATGTTTGCATAACGAAAGCAGTTCATCCTTCAGCTAGCACATCCATTAACTAGTTTTTGTATTCATTTTCCACTAAAGCTTCCTCTCCCCAAAGCTTAAAATAGTATTGGGAATTTGCTGTTTGACCTATTTTCACCCATTAGCATAATTTATCCTATTTCAGAACTGAGGAGCTCCTGGATGAAGGGGAGGGGGCCCAGCAGTCTCAGGTGCAGAGGGGCACGGGGTCCCAGGATCGTGAGGACAGCAATGGCTTAGAAGTCATGGCAGGAAAGAGCTCATGGCAGCTTGGAGAAAACCCGGACTCACCCCCCAGCCCCACCACCCTCTTGCTGGGAACCTGGGCAAACCAGCTTTCTACTAGGGCCTTGGTTTTCTCCTCTGGACTCTGAGAGGCTATCAGCCTCCCCAGGGCAGGCACAGTAATTCTAAGGAGATAAAGTATGTGTGCTTGTGAAGAACTAAAAGAGTTAGGCGTTCACAATGCGCCATATGTCCTGACACTGCCACTCTGCTGAATAACTGTCTTCTTTACTTTGGATTCAAAATTCTGAATCTATAAGTTGGGATGTTATAAAATTGCTCTCAGTGTCTTTGAGGCAGGGATAATCTCTACAGTCCTCATCTTCTGAGACCCAGAATGGTGCCTTTATGTAGCAGATGCTCTGAGAGGTCTGCCTGAATGAATGATGAATGAGTGAATTCAGCTCATAACTGTCCAAGTGGTAGCCCTAGTGCTCCCTGACCCTCCCCCGAGTGGCCCCAAGGGCTAACCTATCCAGCGGCAGCTGTGTGGGCATTATTATGATAGGTAAGAGCAGCCATTAGGAATGGCATAAACATGGTAAGGAGAGTATGATTAGCCACAGGAAGAAGCGGCTCCTGAATCCTCTCTTTGTTCACCACCAAAGGCCTGGGGTTGGTGCAGGAATAGTCAAGTGCAAGAGTGAGTCTAGGGAAGGCTGTAGAGAGCTGATGAGAAACAGAAGGGGGTCTTTAAACTATTCGATCAACACAACAAACAAAGATATCAGTGGCTTCCAATCAAATGACTTTATAAACCATATAATACATGCACACACACCTCAGTGGTACTTACAGTTACTCTAGCTATCGGTATATTTAAAGAAAGTAAGATTGTGTTTGGTGTTGAGGGCTTAAAATAACATATTTCCTCTCTGTGTGTTCTTTCTCCAGATCCCAGCAAACATCACACTGTTTTTATCCACAGGTGGTAATATACAGGCTGTTCATTTCCAGCTGCAAGCCTTGATTGCTTTTGGCAGCAAAAGCGTTGCTCAGGTTCAAAATGTGAGAGTGACTTGCTACTAGGAAAAGAATATTGAGATAGATTTGTATAATGAGTGATGCCCTCCACCCTCCAAAGATACATCTACACCCTAATTCCTGGAACTTATAAATGTTACCTGATCTGAGAAAAGAATTTTTGGAGATATAATTAAGATAAGCATTTTGAGATGAGATTATCCTGGATTATTCAGTGGGCCCTGAATCAGGTGACCAGTGTCCTTATATTAGAAAGGCAGAGGCAAGTTTGAAATAGACAGAAGAGGGAGAGGTGTCATGTGAAGACAGAGGTGGAGGTTGGATTGATGTAGCTACAAGGCAAGGAATGCAGGGGAGTGTCAGCAGTCACTAGAAACCAGGAGATCTGGAAAGAGGCGTGACCCTGCTAACACCATGATTTCAGATTTCTGCTTCCGGAACTATGAGAGGATACATTTTTATTGTTTTAAACTCCTTCAGTTTGGGATAATTTGTTTCAGCAGTTCTATGAATCTAATTTAGTCCTGAAGTTCTATATTCTTACAAAGGATTGATGTGAAAGGTATAAACACCCAAACCTAAATCCATATTCTAATGGTGAGAAGTTCCCATGGATGCCCTAGGGCCTAGCCAACTTCTCTGAGCCCAACAGTCTCATAGTTCTTCCCCAGGTCTCTCCAGGTCCTTGGCTTCTCTGCCTGAGCTTGGCCCTTTCCATGATAGTGCAGATCCTGGATCCCCTTCCCCAGAAGATGCACCCAGCTGAGCCCCACACCCCAGCTCTCAAGGATGTTTAGCACTCTCTCACCTGCCCAAGTTCAAGGGCTCTAGGGTTTAGGAAAGTCTTTATTATTTTTTTAAATTATTTTTTAGGTGAGAGGAGGGGAGATAGTGAGGTAGACTCCCTCATGCACTTCTACCAGGATTCACCTGGCAACCCCATCTGGGGCCCAAGCTCAAGTACCAAGCTATCCTCAGTGCCTGAGGCTGACACACTTGGTTGGGACCAATTGAGCTATGCTCAGGGACATGCTTGAGTGAATGGAGCCACTGGCTGTGAGAGGGGAAGAGGGAGAGAAGTGGGAGAGGGAGAGAAATAAAAGCAGATGATCGCTTCTCATGTGTGCCCTGACTGGGAGTCGAACCTGGGTCATCCATACACTAGGCCAATGCTCTATCCACTGAAACACCGGCCTGGGCCAGCAAAATTGTTAAACAAACATGATGAAGATATGTTGATTCTGGTTCTGGGAGCATAGGGCTGTCTTTGTAGCACTATGCTTGTATCATGGCATCTCACCACTCTTATGCACCTGATCACAGCATGCTGAATGGTTAAATTTAGGACATAACCCTGTAAGACCTGCCAGTGAATGGGACAGAGTTGTGTTCTAGTTTCGTCCACAGCTCCTTCCGAAGCTTCCATTTTCCTGAGCACTCCAGGCCTCTGTGTTGCTCTGACCTCTCTGTGGGGCCCCTTCCGCCTCTGCACCCCCCCCATGTACCTGCCTGTGTTTGCTGGTCTAGGCCTTTCTCCAATGCTAAGGGACAATTATCATTAATGCATTAATTAGGTCAGCTCAGGAGGCTGACAAATTTCTTGTGATGGAAACCAGATGGAGAAAGGTAGGTTGGACAGCATACCTGTAGGCGGATGCACCGTTGGCTGAAGGCCCTCAGCTAGTAAAACAAAATTCTTGGCCTTCGGAAGGGAGGCTTCTTGCCTTTGGCCCAATGCTAGCCAACATTTGAATCAAACTGAATAAAGTCAAAGAGGCAAGCTTATCTAACTTGAAATGACCCAACGCTGAGCAATATAGACAACATGTTTGTTCACATACCGGTATTTACAAAAAATATATGAAAAGATGAAGCACAACAAATAAATATGAATCAGTCTCACCTCTTTCACTTGGTTTCAAAAAGTAAGCCACAAAGTACAGTAAAAGAGAGATTAATAGCATTTCATGAGACAGAATGAGTGGTTTTAGTTTATTTTCAGCTCAATATGAGTCAATACTTCTGAGAAGAATTAAAGAAGAAAAGACAAATTTAGGTTACATTTCCAGAAGGTGCAGATCCAGACATGCCCCAGCCCAGCAGAATACAGCCGCGACTGTCTATGTGGCTCTGGGTACTCGGGGAAAGGCATAGGTGAGCACCCAAAGAGGTAAGCCAGGCTGTTGAGGGTTTAATGCCTTGTCACCTGGACAAAGTTGCTTTTTAGACCAGAGAAGAAAAGACTCAGCAACACACGTTATTTGTTTTTCACATATCTGAACACATAGAAGAATTGGAGGAGTGGGGGAGGGACAGGTTGGACTCCTATGTACCTTTAGAAAGTGAAACAAAGACAAGGAAAAATCTAAAGGAACCAGATTTGGTTTTATTTCTAAGAATCAGAGGTGTGCAAACGGCAGCTGCCTTATGAGAAGATAACAGTCCCATCCCTGGAAATATTTAAGCGAAGCTATCCTCCCAGTGATAACCAGGGTGGGATAGACTGGACTTCCTGGAGGTGGGCTCCTCTCTACTGGCTCCTCTGTGTGTGTCCCCTTGGAAGCCACATGGCTAGTCAAAAAGGATGACTTTTCCAGACTAAGGATGACCATTCTTGGTTAAAGGGTCTCAAGGGATGTTATCCCTGGTTAGAATCTCTAAATAAGCAAATTCTCAAGGTCAATTGGAGTCTCTTGATAATGTTACTCATATAGAGCAGTGTTTTCAGCCACTGGCTTGCCTGCCAGAAATTTTGAGCTGGTCTGTGAAAGAGTTAAGCACCCTGATATTGTGTGAAGATTGTAGACCCAGTGATCTTAGTTGAATTTGCTTATGCTCAGGGTGATTTCTGTCTTAGTGATCCCCCAAATAATTCTATTTTCACCAGTCCCCAAGTGTAAAAAGGTTGAAACCCATTGGGTGCAGTATGCTATCAGTATTATTTTGATTTCAGGTGAAAGATAGCCAACTCAAATGAGCTTAAGGAAAAAAGGGAACTTTTTCATGTAACAAACATAATTTGCCCATGGAGGACAGAGATGGAGTGGGTCTCAGATAATCAGTCAAAACCACCCTCTCCCTCCCTGGACCCTGCTTTCTCCATGCAGAACCCATGACAGCAGGGAGCTCCAGGCTGGAACAGAGAGATCTAGCACTCCCTTAGGGGAGAGCTCTGATTGGCTCGGCCTCTCCCCTTGGACAAACATCTGGGGACAGTGATTGACCAGACCTGGGTCACTTTCTCATCATAGATAGATAATGGAAGGAAGTTGTCAGGAAGATAAAACAACCATCCATCACTGGGCTTAAAAGCTACAGAGTACTTTGGTACACATGATCCCATTTGATTGTCATTGTAACCCTGTACAGAGCACATATATGTCTTCACTATACGATGCCACTTCACCTTACAGAGGCAGTTGGTCACACACCTAACAAAATACTTTGGATTTCTTAAGGAACATTGGCGTAAGAAGGACAGATTCTCCGGATGTCCTTACGACCCTCGACACAGTCCTTGCGCACTGCCGGCTCAAACTATTTCAACAGAATTCCTGACAGTAGAAAAGCCCCTTCTGAGTTTTCTGATAGCAGGTCCCTGGGGAGTAGCCTAACACCACCACAGTGTGACTCAGGAGCACCTCTGGCACGGGATTCCCTGGGGACCCACCTTCTGAAGCATAGGTCCTTCCTCTCCTCTCCCAACACTTCTCTGGCTCCACTGTCAGGAAAATCAGACACAGCATTGGGAGATGAGACAGGTGTATTTCAAACATAACTGCAACTGGGAACAGGATGCCTACTTGTTCATGCATTCATTTTACTTACCCTTCTGTTTACCCATGCATCCATTCATTCAAACATAAAAAATTATATCAAGCACCTGTATACCAAGTAGTAATTGGGCAAATCCAGTTTAATAAAGAGATCCCAAAATAGAAAAGCTTAAAAAAATTGTAGCTGTCTCTCACCTAAGTGTCTGGGGGGAGCAGTTCTGATGTTGGGGAGTTGTACTAGGAACCTACATTGCTTTCATCCTGTTGTTCTGCCATCCCTGCAATCCCCAGGGCACGGTTCTAATCTGCCACCTCGGCTTCCCAGCCAAGGGGAAGAAGAAGGCAAAAGGGACAAACTACTCTGTTGTTAGGAAGGTGACGTGGAAGTTCACTTTACCTCTGCTCTTACTCATTTGAAAGAAGCCTCAAAGGGTCATGCCTAGCTGCAAAGGGATCTTGGAAATGTAGCTCTAGCTAGGCGGCCATGCATTCTGCCTACTTACCAGAAGAAAATGTTAGATAGGACAATCAGCCCTGGCCAGTTGTCTCAGTGGTAGAGCGCTGGCCCAATGTGTCGATATTCCAGGTTCTATTTATGGTCAGGGCACACAGGAGAAATGATCTTCTGCTTCTCCATCTCTCCTCTCCTCCTTCTCTGTTACTCTCCTTCTTTCTCTCTCTCTCTTCCCCTCTCATGGCCATGGCTCAATTGGTTCCAGTGAGTTGGCCCCAGGATTGAGGATGGCTCATAGAGCCTCACCTTGGGTGCTAAAAATAGCTCAGTTGCCAAGCAATGGCCCTGGATGGGCAGAGCATCAGCCCTGTAGGAGGTTTGCCAGGTGGATTCCAGTAGGGGCACATGTGGGAGTCTGTCTCTCTGTCTCCCCTCCTCTCATTTAAAAAATAAAATAACTAAAATAAAATAGGGCAAGCAGTGTAAGGGGCAGTTACAACTGAAAACCAAATGGCAGGTTTTCATGTGGATGAGGAATTCCTCAGCTACCTCTTCCTGATGGCACTCCACACACATTCACCCATTCAACCTTTCCGTACCCATCTGCACCTACAAGTCACCAGTGTCCTCCTTGGTCTTGGAAGACACAAAGCCACACAGCTATCCAGGATGTATTTTTAACTGGCTAGGCAGCTCACAGTTAAGTCCTTTTTCATCCCTTTGGAAAGAGAGGAGCTGTGAGGCCTAAGGAGACCAGTCAGTCTGTGAGTCAGAGTCAGGATACCCAAAGTCCAATAACTTATTCATCACAAACACTTTCAGAGCTTTGCAGTTTACAGAGCGTGCTGACCTATAGAATTTATTTGATGTGCCTCTGAACTCAGAAGGGCCAGATAAAGGAAGCCACCAGATATGAAATGCTTTGGAAAAAAATCAGAAGTGTTGCAGAATGGAAAACATCATTATTACCTCAAACTTTATTGATTCAGAATTTGTAGTAATTTGCACAAGTGTCCAGGCTGAAAGTGATCTTTAGATGTGCTCTCAAACTAAAAGGATTTGCTAAGCAAATGAAAAGTATGGCCAGGATTGCTGGAAGACATTTATAACCTTCAGAGGACAACCGGGTGCAGTGACTATCTCTTGTAAGAGTGTTGGACTCCAATTAATTCTGAACAATACCCTTTTTATTAAAGTCAGTCTGGCGGGATTTCTACAAGGCAATAAAACTTTGTTAGCTATTTGTTTGAGCTTCTGAATACCCTAAAGAGTAAGAAAATTGCTAAGCAAATTAGTTCAGAGACTCACAGAGAGAATTTAAGTGTTTAAAGAGAGATGGGACAAGCATTTGACCAGGATGTCAAAAAAGGAGATTTGGGCTCCAGTTTGCGGTCTGGATTAATTCTGGCAGTGGAAACTGCCTTTTCCTGCCCCTTAACTTTTCCATAAAAGCCCAAGCAAGCAGATGCAGGCAGAGAGATCCTGATTGAAGTGAGGGTGTGCCCTCTTGGTTTCTTACCTTTAACCCCACTTTTCTCAAAGCACCTTTGACTAAGCTCCGAAGAACTCAAAAACTTGGTAACATTTAACATCTCTTTGAATTCTGTGTCTATCAACTAATGGAGAACCGCAATAAATAGTAGTCAACATTATTCAGAGCTTATTCTGTGGCAGGCCTATACTGAGTGCTTGCTTGTACAGATGAGGAAACTGAGGCTTGGAGAATTTAAGAAACTGGTCCATGGTCACGCTGACAGTGGTGGAGCTGATTCTTGGACTTGGTCCCACAGTTACCAAGAAGGTGCTTTTAAACTTTTATTTATTGATTGATTTTAGAAAAAGAGGAAAGGAGAAAGAGAGAGAGAGAAACATCAATTTGTTGTCCCACTTATTTATGCATCCACTGGTTGTCTCCTGTATGGGCCCTGACCAGGGATCAAACCCACAACCTTGCCATGCTAGGATCAATTGAGCAACCCAGCCAGAGACAAAATATGTGCTTTCACAATGATCCTCCTTACAGATCATCTCCTTCTCTGTTTAGTGGAACACGATTTGGTGGCCTTTCTTACTTTCTGCATTTTAAATAATTTATGTCCTAACAAAACTCAGAGGATGAGGACCCATCTTCCAACATATCCTTGAAGCCTTAATAAAAGAGCTCGGTGATGTGTCCATGACCCTGGGGTCTGGAGCTTGGTGTTGGAGTGGATGATAGCTGAGGAACTCAAAAAGAGAAACTCAATAAATGGAACCTAAATGTATAAATAAATACTATGCTTCAAACTGGATGTATTTTTCTGGGGGTGTCCAGAAATAGACATTGGGATGAATATAGGGCTGACTAAGCAAATTATGGGCTAAATTTGGTTATTTTGCCTGTTGATCATTCATTCATCAGACATTTATTGAGCCCCTTCCATGCCAGGCACTGGGCTGAATGTTGGGGATTCAGAAAGATGAGGCCTCTGTCCCTCAGGGAAATGACTTATTAAAAAATAACATCTCGGCCTGACCTGTGGTGGCACAGTGGATAAAGCATCGACCTGGAAATGCTGAGGTTGCCGGTTCGAAACCCTGGGCTTACCTGGTCAAGGCACATATGGGAGTTGATGCTTCCAGCTCCTCCCCCCTTCTCTCTCTCTGTCTCTCCTCTCTCTCTCTCTCTCTCTCTCTCTCTCTCTCTCTCTCTGTCTCTCCCTCTCCTCTCTAAAATGAATAAATAAAAAATAAATAAAAATTAAAAAAAAAATCTCAAAACTAAGAATAACAACCACATGAGCAATGATTGGTCAGAACGGAAGCAGCCCCGGGAACCATCACTCACTGTGGGCTGTGGCCATCAGTGCTGAACTGTGGAGACAAGGGGGAGTGGCTTCTCTCCCTAGGAGAGGAGGGGTCAAAAAGGACAATAAGGCCTCAGGACAATGATGCTGCAGTCTTCTTAAGGACAAAGAGTTTGAGTGGAGGAGCCCTGGGGAGAGGTCATAGGCTCCCTCTGCAACCTTGGGCTTGCTGGGCTGCTGGCTCTAGTGGCAGGACTCTGAGAGCAGGTTGTAAGTGACTGGTGGACCGGGTACTGCTCGTTCACCTCAGATATTCTCTCCCTTTGGCAGAGGGAGTCTGCTTTCTCTTTGTGGTCAAATTCCTGACCAAAGCATTTAGTATTCTGTCTACTTGGAGGCCCCCTGCCCACCTGGGGCCCAGTGTTCCCATTCCAGGGTTCTCTGTTACAAGAAACATGGGCTCCCAGGGGGCAGGATGGGTGGGGTGAGGGGCCTGAGGGGAGACAAGTGTCTAACAGGTACAGGGATTTGCACTCCTGGTTTGGGTACTGATTCCTAGCTTGCTACCACCTGGACCTTTGCATATACTCTTCTCAAGAGACTAACATATCATGGTCTGTCCTCAGATCTTCTCTTAAATGCTATGCATTTCTAGAAACAGGACCTCACTCAGTTTGCTTCATGGCAGGGCCTCATTTCCATAGGTGTGACTGGTTACACAGACAACTGGACTCTCATGGAAACCCAGGGGCAGCAGTGTGCTTGGCTCTGTCAAGGCCAGAAGAGGGACATGAGCCACAGCCCAGGACAGTGAGTCTTCTTTCTCCCACAATGGCTTGGTCCCAGGGGCTATTGTTCTATTCTACATCACAGGGAGCTGGCCCTACCCGCCTCCCAGAATGCTGCCGGAACATCTGTGACTTCATACTACCCAATTTCTGCTGTGGGGACCTCTGCTGTCTCCACAGCCCTGCTGGCCAGCCCTCTCTCTATGGATGGTTTTGTTTCTTGTCCTGCCCACCAGCCCTCTCGTCATAACCTCCAGTTCACATTCCTGCTTGGCTAGAATGTTCTTGCAATACAACTTGCCCAGTGCTGGTTTAGGCAGGCACAGCCACGTGGCTGTGGTCACATGGTGTCACAGTCACTTCTGATGAAGGTGTGTAGAGCGTTCTGGGCTTGTTTCACAGTCCCCACCTCCCCCTCCGACCCCGCCCTCCCTGAGGACAGCATCAGGAGGCCTGTTTTGTCCAGTCAGGGTGCCTCTGCTTTCAGGACTCAGACACTGGGTAGAAAGGGCCTTGAAAGTCACCTTGTCTATAATCCCTGTGAGGCTGAGGTTCCTTGCACCACATTCTGGCCAAGGGATGTTGAGCCACTTTGTTAATGCCCCCTGTGACAGAGCACCCACGGTCCCCTAAAGCAGCAATCTATTTGCGGTCCACCCGCCTGTAAGCAAAACTCTCCTTGGGAGCTTGAACCTGCCTGCCTGTCGCTTCACACATGGTTCCTATGCAATCCTTCCAGGTCTTCATGGCCAAGTTCAGTCCCTTTTAAGTGCACACCTTTTTATTTTATTTATTTATTTATTTATTTATTTTAATTATAATTTTATTTTTTTAATGGGGCGACATCAATAAATCAGGATACATATATTCAAAGATCAACAAGTCCAGGTTATCTTGTCTTTCAATTATGTTGCATACCGATCACCCAAAGTCAGATTGTCCTCTGTCACCTTCTATCTAGTTTTCTTTGTGCCCCTCCCCCTCCCCCTTTCCCTCTCCCTTTCCCCCCTCCCCCTGTAACCACCACACTCTTATCAATGTCTCTTAGTTTCACTTTTATGTCCCACCTACGTATGGAATAATGCAGTTCCTGGTTTTTTCTGATTTACTTATTTCACTTCGTATAATGTTATCAAGATCCCACCATTATGCTGTAAATGATCCGATGTCATCATTTCTTATGGCTGAGTAGTATTCCATAGTGTATATGTGCCACATCTTCTTTCTCCAGTCGTCTATTGACGGGCTTTTTGGTTGTTTCCATGTCCTGGCCACTGTGAACAATGCTGCAATGAACATGGGGCTGCATGTGTCTTTACGTATCAATGTTTCTGAGTTTTGGGGGTATATACCCAGTAGAGGGATTGCTGGGTCATAAGGTAGTTCTATTTTCAGTTTTTTGAGGAACCACCATACTTTCTCCCATAATGGTTGTACTACTTTACATTCCCACCAACAGTGTATGAGGGTTCCTTTTTCTCCACAGCCTCTCCAACATTTGCTATACTTGTCTTGTTAATAATAGCTAATCAAACAGGTGTGAGGTGGTATCTCATTGCAGTTTTGATTTGCATTTCTCTAATAGCTAAAGAAGATGGGCATCTTTTTATATATCTGTTGGCCATTTGTACTTCCTCCTGGGAGAAGTGTCTGTTCATGTCCTCTTCCCATTTTTTTATTGGATTGTTTGTTTGTTTGTTGTTGAGTTTTATGAGTTCTTTGTATATTTTGGATATTAGGCCCTTATCTGAGCTGTTGTTTGAAAATATCATTTCCCATTTAGTTGGCTTTCTGTTAATTTTGTTATCAGTTTCTCTTGCTGAGCAAAAACTTCTTAGTCTGATGTAGTCCCATTCATTAATTTTTGCCTTCACTTCTCTTGCCATTGGAGTCAAATTCATAAAATGCTCTTTAAAACCCAGGTCCGTGAGTTTAGTACCTATGTCTTCTTCTATGTACTTTATTGTTTCAGGTCTTATGTTTAGATCTTTGATCCATTTTGAGTTAATTTTAGTACAGGGGGACAAACTGTAGTCCAGTTTCATTCTTTTGCATGTGGCTTTCCAGTTTTCCTAGCACCATTTATTGAAGAGGCTTTCTTTTCTCCATTGTATGTTCTTGGCCCCTTTATCAAAAATTATTTGACTATATATATGTGGTTTTATTTCTGGACTTTCTATTCTGTTCCATTGGTCTGAGTGTCTATTTTTCTGCCAATACCATGCTGTTTTGATTGTCGTGGCCCTATAATATAGTTTGAAGTCAGGTATTTTAATGCCCCCAGCTTCATTCTTTTTCTTTAGGATTGCTTTGGCTATTCCGGGTTTTTTATAATTCCATATAAATCTGATGATTTTTTGCTCTATTTCTTTAAAAAATGTCATTGGAATTTTGATGGGAATTGCATTAAATTTGTATATTGCTTTGGGTAATATAGCCATCTTGATTATATTTATTCTTCCTAACCAAGAACAAGGAATATTCTTCCATCTCATTATATCTTTCTCGATTTCTCTTAACAATGGTTTATAGTTTTCATTATATAAGTCCTTTACATTCTTTGTTATGTTTATTCCTAAGTATTTTATTTTTTTTGTTGCAATTGTGAAGGGGATTATTCTTTTGAGTTCGTTCTCAGTTGTTTCATTGTTGGCATATAGAAAGGCTATGGACTTTTGTATGTTAATTTTGTATCCTGCGACCTTACTGTATTGGCTTATTGTTTCTAGTAGTCTTTTTGTGGATTCTTTGGGGTTTTCGATGTATAGGATCATATCATCTGCAAAAAGTGATACCTTTACTTCTTCTTTTCCGATATGGATGCCTTTTATTTCTTTGTCTTGTCTGATTGCTCTGGCTAGAACCTCTAGTACCACATTAAATAACAGTGAAGAGAGTGGACACCCCTGTCTTGTTCCTGATTTAAGGGGGAAAGCCTTCAGTTTAGTGCCATTTAATATGATGTTAGCTGATGGTTTATCATATATGGCCTTTATCATGTTGAGGTATTTTCCTTCTATACCCATTTTGTTGAGAGTCTTAAACATAAAATTGTGTTGTATTTTATCGAAAGCCTTTTCTGCATCTATTGATAAGATCATGTGGTTTTTGTTCTTTGTTTTGTTGATATGGTGTATTACATTAACCGTTTTACGTATGTTGAACCATCCTTGAGATTCTGGGATGAATCCCACTTGATCATGATGTATTATTTTTTTAATATGTTGTTGTATTCGATTTGCTAGTATTTTGTTTAGTATTTTAGCATCTGTATTCATTAGAGATATTGGTCTGTAGTTTTCTTTTTTTGTGCCATCCTTGCCTGGTTTTGGTATGAGGGTTATGTTGGCCTCATAAAATGTGTTTGGAAGTATTGCTTCTTCTTCAATTTTTTTGAAGACTTTGAGTAGAATAGGAACCAAGTCTTCTTTGAATGTTTGATAAAATTCACTGGTATAGCCGTCAGGGCCTGGACTTTTATTTTTGGGGAGGTTTTTAATGGTTTTTTCTATTTCTTCTCTACTAATAGGTCTGTTTAGGCTTTCTCCTTCTTCTTGACTCAGTCTAGGAAGGTTGTATTGTTCTAGGAATTTATCCATTTCTTCTAGATTGTTGAATTTAGTGGCATAAAGTTTTTCATAGTATTGTACAATAATTCTTTGTATATCTATGATGTCCGTGGTGATTTCTTCTCTTTCATTTTGGATTTTGTTTATATGAGTTCTTTCTCTTTTTTCCTTGGTAAGTCTTGCCAAGGGTTTGTCAATTTTATTGATCTTTTCAAAGAACCAGCTCTTTGTTCTATTAATTTTTTCTATAGTTTTACTGTTCTCTATTTCATTTATTTCTGCTCTGATTTTTATTATCTCCTTTCTTCAGCTGGTTTTGGGTTGCCTTTGTTCTTCTTTTTCTAGTTCCTTAAGCTGTGAAGTTAAATGGTTCACTTGGGCTCTCTCTTGTTTGTTCATATATGCCTGAAGTGATATGAACTTCCTTCTTATCACTGCTTTTGCTGCATCCCATAGATTCTGATATGTCGTATTGTCATTTTCATTAGTCTGTATATATCTTTTGATCTCTGCACTTATTTCTTCTTTGACCCATTCATTTTTTAAAAGTATGTTGTTTAGTTTCCACATTTTTGTGGGATTTTTTCCCTCTTTTTTGCAGTTGAATCCTAGTTTCAATGCTTTATGATCAGAAAATATGCTTGGTACAAGTTTGATTTTTCTGAATTTGCTGATGTTGTTTTTGTGGCCCAACATATGGTCAATTCTTGAGAATGATCCATGTACACTGGAGAAAAATGTATACTCAGTTACTTTGGGATGAAATGTCCTGTAGATGTCTATCATATCCAGGTGCTCTAGTGTTTTGTTTAAGGCCACTATATCTTTGTTGATTCTCTGTTTGGATGACCGATCTAGAGCCGTCAGCGGTGTATTGAGGTCTCCAAGTATGATTGTATTTTTGTCAGTTTTTGTTTTAAGGTCAATAAGTAGCTGTCTTATATATTTTGATGCTCCTTGGTTTGGTGCATATATATTAAGAATTGTTATGTCTTCTTGATTCAGTGTCCCCTTAGCCATTATGAAATGGCCATTTTTGTCTCTGAGTACTTTTGTTGTCTTGTAGTCAGCATTATCAGATATGAATATTGCTACGCCTGCTTTTTTTTGGATGTTATTTGCTTGGAGTATTGTTTTCCAGCCTTTCACTTTGAATTTGTTTTTATCCTTGTTACTTAGATGAGTTTCCTGTAGGCAGCATACAGTTGGATTTTCTTTTTTAATCCATTCTGCTACTCTGTGTCTTTTTATTGGTGAGTTTAATCCGTTTACATTTAGTGTAATTATTGACACTTGTGAGTTCCCTATTGCCATTTTATATCTTGCTTTCTATTAGTTTTGTGTCTTGTTTGATCCTTCTCTTTCGTTTTTCTATCTTTTGTTTTTATTTGGTTGTATTTCATACATCTTTCTACTGTTGCTATCTTTTTTATCTCATGTGCTTCTGTGGTGGTTTTTTCAATGGTGGTTACCTTTAGGTAATGAAAAGGGTTCCTACCCTGTTCATTGTAGCGCACTATTCTGTGAGTACTTTTGCATTCCATCGTCCTTTGCTACTGTTAATCTCCATCCTCTCCCTCCTTTCTTTTTGTTGTTGTCACAGTTTAAATTTGGTTTTATTGTGTTCTTCTTGGAGCTTTTACTTATGGCTTTATTTTTTTGTTCTTTGTATCTGATTGGAGAACCCCCTTTAGTAATTCCTGGAGTGGGGGTTTTTGATGATAAATTTCCTCATCTTTTCTGTATCTGTGAATGTTTTTATTTCTCCTTCATATTTGAAGGATAGCTTTGATGGGTATAGTATTCGTGGCTGAAAGTTCCTCTCTTTCAGGACTTTAAATATTGGGGTCCACTCTCTTCTAGCTTGTAGAGTTTCTGCTGATAAATCTGATGATAATCTAATGGGCTTTCCTTTATATGTTGTATTCTTCTTTTCCCTGGCTGCCTTGAGAATTTTTTCTTTGCTGTTGGTTTGTGCCAATTTCATTATGATGTGCCTTGGAGTAGGTTTGTTGGCGTTAAGAAAACTCGGAGTTCTGTTTGCTTCATGAATTTGAGGCTTTAGTTCTTTCCACAGGCTTGGGAAGTTCTCATCTATTATTTGTTTGAGTATGTTCTCCATTCCATTTTCTCCCTCTTCTCCCTCTGATATACCTATTATTCTTATTTTATTCTTTCTGATGGAGTCAGATAATTCTTGTAGGGCTATCTCATTTTTTTTTTAATTTTTGAGTCTCTTTCTTCTTCTCTCTGTTGTGCCTCAAGTTGCTTGTCTTCTATTTCACTAATCCTCTCTTCTATCTGTCCTGTTCTATTAGCCAAGCTTGTTACCTCGTTTTTCAGCTCGTGAATTGAGTTTTTCATCTCTGTTTGATTTGTTTTTATAGTTTCAATTTCCTTGGACATATATTCTTTGTGATCATTGAGTTGTTTTCTGAGCTCCCTAAATTGCCTTTCTGTGTCTTCTTGTATATCTCTGAGTATTTTTAGGATTTCTATCTTGAATTCTCTGTCATTTAACTCCAAGGTTTCCAATATATTAAATTTTTTCTCCATAGATTTTTCCTCATCTATCTGGGTTACCTCTCTTTCTTTTGTATCCATGATATTCGATTTTCTCTTCCTTAATGGCATCTGAGGGTGGTTTTGTTGATAGTATTAATGAGATTTAATAAAAAATAAAAAGTTAAAAAAATAAAAAATCGAAAATAGTTGTTTTTTTAAAAAAAAATTAATAATGAAATAAAGAAAAATAAAATAAAATAAAAATTTTAAAAAGGAAATTATTCCCCCCCTCCTTTTTTCCTCTCCTCTCCTCTCCCCTCTTTCTTGAGAAAATCTTGTGGTGAACTGTGAATTATATTGTATTTAATAGAACAAACAATGCCTGTAATGGAGGGCCTGAATTGGGGAAAAGTAATAAAGGGGCAAGAAAAAAAAATAATAAAAAAAATAAAATAAAAAATAAAAAAGGGGGGGTATGGACCCACAAAAAGCAAATAATGAAAAAATTTGGATCAAGAATAAAATGATTTGCATTTAAGTGTTGGTTGACTAAGAGTTATGATGAGAGGAGTAAGAGGGAAACAGGAAAATGGGAGGACAAATTAAAAAATTACTATTGTATTTAGTGATTTAGTGGAACAAGGGCTTGATAAAATGGAGAGCCAGGGATGGGAGCACTGCTAGTGAGTTAAAAAGGTGAAGTAAAAACCCCCCAAAATGCCACAAACATAAGTTTGAGTCCCAGATAAAATAATTTGTTTGTTATTGAGGTTTGAATGAGAGGAGACATAAAGGAGAAAGGAAGAAACTAATATAGAGGGAGAAAAGAAAGAGAGAGAGAGAGAAAAAAAAAAAGAGGGAACCACTAAAAGAAGAAAAAAGAAAAAAGAGGAGAGAGAGAGAGAGTTAAGGGTTTTGTAGTGCAACCCTCATAGAGAGAAAGGAAGAGGAAAGAAAAGATAATGGGAGATGTAACACTTATGGGTAGTGTAGTTCAAGGAGAGGAGAGAGTAAGACCGGTAGAGAGTTAAATGACCAAATTGGAGGAGGAGAAAAAAGAAAAAGAAAAAAAAATCAAGGATGAAGATAAGAGAAACAAACGAACAAATATAATAAAATGGGATAGGTTATAAAGTCTGCGGATTATTCTGATTTTGAGAGGTTATCTTTTTGCTTTTTCTTTTTTCTCCCTCTTCCTGGTCGGTGACTCTGTACCCCGGGTTCTGCCCCTTTGGCACGCTCAGGTAGAGGTTTGCAGTTGATAAGTCTCTATGGCGATGTCACGTATTGTGCTTCAGTCTCGTTGGCAGTCGAGGCTCATTAGCATTTATAGGCTCCGACAGTGAGAGAGTCCGTGTTCCTGGAGCCTCTCTCCTAGTCTTTCCTTCCTGAATTAGTAGCCTGAGAATCCAGCTATGGGGTTGCTGCTGCCTCTGCCTGGATAGTAAGAGGCTCAAAGAGCTGGCAACTCCCCACTCTATTCCCACTCAGCACAGGGCTCTGGGTAAGGCTCAGTCAGTCAGAGCCACTAGCATAATCAGCCGGGGCTTCTGCCTACTCAAAGACCTCTGGCTCTGCCACTCTGTCCGGTAACACGGGCGGGCACCCACTCCCGGGGCGCTTGGAGGAAACTCTTGTTCACTATCTGCGCGCGCAGACCAGGATGTTAGACTGGAAGTCTCGCCCTCTGAGTGAAACCCCCCGCCCGCACTGAAAAGTTCCAGTGTTGGAATTGGCTCTCGCTCCATCCCCGTGTGCGGCTTTTTCAAGGCGCTGGGGTGGCCTGAGACTCCGCCCTTGGCCCACACAAAGGCCCCCAACTCTGCCCCTCCGTGGGACAACACGGGCTCCCACTCCCAAGGTGCTGGGAGGAGTCTCCTGCCCACTCTCCGTGTGCGCAGACCAGGATGTGAGGCCGGAGTCTTGTCCTCTGAGTGAAACCTCCCACCCGCACTGAAAAGTTCCAGTGTTGGAATTAGCTCTCGCTCCCTCCCCATGTGCGGCTCTCCCAGGATGCTGGGGCGGTCCGGAGGCTTTCAGCCCACACAAAGGCCTCTGACTCTGCCTCTCTGTGGAGTAACACGGGCACACCCTCCCGGGGCTTTGGAAGGAATCTCTCGCCCACTATGTGCCGACCAGGGGATCAGGTAAAATGGCTGCCCCGCTTGTCTTTCTTTGTCTGGGTTTGGCGCGAGTGTTAGCTGTATTGCCCGGGTTGTCAGAGGAACAGTTTTTCCTCGGCTTGGATCTCCATGCCACAGCCTGGTTCGGCCATTTGTGCTGCGGCCTGGATCTATTCACCCCCTTTGCCCGCCTTAGTTTCTATATGCTCAGTTTCCAGTGAAAACTGCTTAGTTTAGGTTAGTGAGGAAGGCAGAGCATTTCTTACTCCCTATTTCCTTTGGGGTTTGGTTATATATTTAGCCAATTTTTCGCTCAATCATACCTTTGAGTGTATTGCAAAACATCTGGAGGCTCCAAGGATAGGTTTTCCTGTTTCTGGTTGAAGATCTTGTTGAGGTTTGGGGGAGATTTATCGGTATCGCTTCCTACCCCGCCATTACTCTGACGTCATCTCCCGCACACCTTTTTAGATGATGGAAGATGGTCTTCCTGCCTCTTCCCTTCCGGAACTAAGTGCCCTCCAGTTCTTCCAAGCCCTGTGTGACTTATCCTGACTCATCTACCCACTCCCCCATTCTTCCTTCTTATATTTGTATTTATTGATTGATTTTAGGGGTGGGGGAGAGAGATAGAGAGAGAGAGAGAGAGAGACAGGAACATCTCTTCCTGGATGTGCCCTGACCAGGGATCAAACAGGCAACCTCTGTACTTTGGGATGATGCACTAACCAACTGAGCTATTTGGCCATGGCTCTGTGTCCCTTTTAAGGAGTGTCCCCAGAAAAGAAGCAGTGGTCTCTGGGTGGGGGCTGACAGGTTCCCCGCCTGGTCTGCTCCCATTCCAGATTCCTGATAAAGGGGATCCTCTATGCTTTATTTCAGCCAAGTGGTCCCCTCTGCAGTGATCCTGCTGGGCAGCATACCGTCATCAGTGATACTTGTCTTTAGGATATGCATATTGTTAAAACTGAATCTGCCAAAGACCAGCAGGGCCCACATATGGTCTGACAAACAGTCAGATCTATTGGCTTGCTGCAGCGAGGGAAGACTCTCTGGAGGGTCAGTGGCCAAGAGGGAGGAAAGATCATCTCCCATAAGGTGTGTGGTCTTGTTGAGGGGCTCTGAGAGGGCATGGGGAGCAGTGATCAGTTCTGGTCTGGTTGCTTTCTGGGGTGGGGTCAAGGGAAGCAAAAGATAAAAGTGCTGTCATAAACCCAAGGTGGCTGAGCCATTGGGTACCCTCAGCCATAGTGGGTCAGCACAGCCATTCTGGGGGGCCATTGGGGAGAAAGCCCAATGTCACTCATTTTATAGCCACTGCAGGACCCTTGCAGTGGCTTTTAATCGTGTCCTCTCAGCCTGATCACCTGTAGGACTCATTTTTGCTTTTTTTAGTCTGAACTGATTTTCACTCTTTCAACCCCAGACGGTTGTTTATTTTTTCAGTATCTTTGTGGATTCAGGGGTTGCAGGAGGCAGAAGTGGCACTGAGCATGCTCCCCACATTCCGCCATGTGTTTACAAGACAGCTGCAGACGCAACACCTAGGGAAACCACACAGTTCCCGTGATGGTCCTTGCACTGACCTTCTGCTTGCTCCTCCTACTGCCATTCTTATTTGGGCCCCCGCCTGGGCTGTGGCCACACTGTCCAAGTGCCTCCAGGCCTCTCATCTGAGCCCAGATCCATCCATCCAGAAAGGCTGCCGGGAGGTTCAACAGGCTGCTCAGAGTCAACACCATCAGATTCCATCTCTTGTATCCACCGCCCACCTTGACCAGTGCGCCTGCGCCTAGTGGCTGTCCAGTGCACTGTACCTGCATCCACCTAGTCATTCCAGCCAAAAGAGTAGGCATCCTCCTCACCAAGACATAGCCACACCTGTGTGCCACCTGGTTGCCATCCCTTGTCATCTCTTACTTTCAAACCCGCTTCTCTCCCTCTCTCGAGTACTTTGATCTCTTGCTCAAACTAGTGCAGAAGCCACCAAGCCTACCGCCCTTGTCTGATCTCTTCTCCCTCTGATCTGGTAAATGCCTTGCTGCCAGAGAGAAAAACTTAAAATGCAAATCTTATCTTCTCCCTTCCCACCTAGCATCCTTTAATACAGGGGTCCCCAAACTACGGCCCGCGGGCCACATGCGGCCCCCTGAGGCCATTTATCCAGCCCCGCCGCACTTCTGGAAGGGCACCTCTTTCATTGGTGGTCAGTGAGAGGAGCATAGTTCCCATTGAAATACTGGTCAGTTTGTTGATTTAAATTTACTTGTTCTTTATTTTAAATATTATATTTGTTCCCGTTTTGTTTTTTTTACTTTAAAATATGATATATGCAGTGTGCAAAGGAATTTGTTCATAGTTTTTTTTATAGTCCGGCCCTCCAACGGTCTGAGGGACAGTGAACTGGCCCCCAGTGTAAAAAGTTTGGGGACCCCTGCTTTAATAGCTTCCCACAGTCAAATGTGAGACCTGAAATATCTTACACAGCATGTGAGGCTTCAGATCTGACAGGGCCTATCTCCCCGGCCAGGTCTCCTCCACACCTGCCCTTGTGCCGTACGATCCAGCCCCTGAGAGCCACCGGACACTCTCTGACCAGCTGCCCTTTATCCTGTCAAACCTCCGGACAGGCTGTTTCCACTGTCTGTAATGTCAGAAAGATTAACCACAGAAGTACTGACTAGGACCGCTATTGATCACATACAATGAGTCAAGCACATGGCCAGTGGGTGTACTGGCATCATCACAACAATTCTGTAAAACCAGCTACTATCATTATCTCCATTTTACAGATGAAGGAACTGAGCTTAAAAGAGGGTGACCTAACGTCAACAGTTGTTAGGTGACACAGTCTGGACTTGAAGCTAGGTTCCCAGTGAAACAGACAGCTTCTTCTCTGTAAGTGACCAATGCCAGCATGTTTGAAAAGCTGCTGCCACATACCTTCTCCTTGAACCCTTCCCTGACCTCTCCATCAGTGATTAGTTAATTCCATCTGCTGTCACCTGTCTTGTATATAATTGGTAATTGTATCAACATCTATCTTCCTGCTGTCCTGGGGCTGTGGGTGGTACCTACCCACACATCACAGGCCTCCCCTATCTAAATGACCATGCTCTGTACAGTGGACACTGCCTACAACCCAGGCTGTGGCTGACTGACTATGGAAGGGACATGGCATATAGCTGTGATATATATGTTCTTTTGTCTGAACAGAGCTCCCAGAGGCAGTGCCAGCCTTGGAAGTGCTCTGTTTAGATTTCCTTCTAAAGAACCTGCTGTGGGAAATGTAGTTGACTCAAGTCTTTGGGATCCCCATGGTGTTCCCATTTCTCCCTTCGGCCAGTGAGCACAGTGGGGGAAGTAGAGACAGTTGTTCCTACCCTGCACAGGACTCCTCAAATGCACGGCCTTGGCCTAGGAGGCTCTCTCGGCCTGGCTACGCTTCTCCGAAGAGACCTCTTCCTCCCTCCCTCTCCCATCACAGGGCTCAGACCAGCAGCACTGGGGTCTGAATGCTGTCCCCACTTGCTCCTGCTTCTTCCTCCTCCATCTGCACGGGCACTTCCCCTGGGGGATTTCTTACACATCAAATCCTGTCCTAGTATCTGCTTCTTGGAGGACCTAAAATGACACAGAGGCAGAAACCATCTTTGTAGACTTGACACGTAGCAAGTGGCCAGTGAGTGTTTGCAAAGTAAAGGATGAAATGGGCTGTGTTGCCGACTGTTGCTGCTTATCTCCAACCCGTTTCTAGACTGCCGCCAAATCAATCCTCTTAGAACACGACTTTGTGCATGTCACCCTCTTTCCTCCCCATAGGTCAAGGCACATATGGGAGTTGATGCTTCCTGCTCCTCCCCCCCCTTCTCTCTCTGTCTCTCTCCTCTCTCTCTCTCCTTTCTAAAATGAATAAATAAAAAAAATTAAAAAATAAAAATTAAAAAAAAATTATTAAAAAAAAAGAGGATATACAACATTTAGTCATAGTGATATTAGTGATGTAAGATGCAATTCCTCTAACTGCATTATGAGTTTTATAAAAAGGAGAAATTCAGAATGATGGGAAGACTTGATCATTGAATCATGGAAGTGGTTTTGCCAGTGGTGTTTTTAGAAAGTGGCAACTTCACTGAAGTGGAAGTGCTTCTGTCCCTTCCACCCCACCTGACTTCTTTGTGAGTTTCATGTACTGAGCTTGGGTATCTGCTTTCTCCAGGAGAAGAACTCAGAATCCTTGTCTATCCCCTGAGGCACCAGTTTCCCCGAGAACTCATTTTTAATCCCAAAGTCAACCTCTTCCATAGGTGCCCACTTCCTTAGCGGCATCAGGGCTGCCACAGTGCTCACCCTATGGGGATACCATTCCTGTTGCAATTTTTGAGAATGCAGCCCCTTGGGTTGTGCAACACATAGCCCTGTGCAGACTCTCCTCTGTCCCCAGACTCCATGGCTTGGAAACAACCCCAAACAATTCCTATGTAATCCGAAGCAATCTGCCTTCCCTGGCAGATGCCCTCGAAAAAGACTATTCATGTCGTGTTTTTGGTATGGCAGTCCAAGAAAGGGTTATAATAAGCATCATTCTGAAGCCTTAAATACAGTCTCTGGCTGTGCAAATACCATAATGACAGACTCACACTCTCGGTTCTAGAAAATTTTGTGGGCACTGGAACTCAGATACATCCTAAGCATGCAGGCAAGCTTTATTCTTTTTCTTTGTCTGAGATCCAAGGAGAAAGCAGGGAGGGGAGGGTTTCCAAGTGCCCGTTCACAATGGTACTCTCATGGGCACAGTGAGAAGAGCTCTCTGACTAGGTTTCTGTGCTGAGCAGGGGAGCAGAACATATCTGTGTGGGTTGCTCGGGGCTCTGGGCCACGGGGCCATGCACGGGTAGAAGCAGGTCTTGTTCGAGTAAACGGGTGATCAAAAGCCGAGGCAGAGGTGGAGCCTGGACAGAGGGAGCAGAGGCTCCTTGCACTACCCCCTGTAGTCAGAAGTGTGGTCAGTGCTGGAAGTGGAAGCACAATGGGCTCAGATGATGTCGGACAGTTACTGAGTGGTTACCCCCCAGAGGCAGGAAACTGAGCATCAGGCCTCCTTTGTGCACCAGCCTTCCAGTCCCACTGCCCTCCCTCCTTCTCTCTGGGTAGTTGCAGTGCACCTGCCTAGCCATTCTGAGGCCCAAGGCAGACTTGTTCTCATGGCCTCCTATACTTGTTTTAAATCCACACATACCTTTAGCTCACAGAATACGAATAAATTTGAGGAATGCAAGTAAAAATGCAATTTTTTTAAGCCTTGTGTTTTGGTTTGTTTTTTTTTTAGTGAGAGGGACACGCACAGAGAGAGTAGGGACAGATAGGGACAGACAGATAGGAAGGGAGAGAGATGAGAAGCATCAATTCTTTGTTGTGGCACCTCAGTTCATTGATTATTTTCTCATATGTGCCTTAACCAGGGGGCTACAGCAGACCGAGTAACCCCTTGCTCAACCCAGTGACCTTGGGCTCAAGCCAGTGACCTTGCATTCAAGCTGGTGACCTAGTGCTCAAGCTGGTGACCTTGGGTTTTCGAACCTGGGTCCTCAGCATCCAAGGTAGATGCTCTATCCACCGCACCACAGCCTGGTCACGCAAGCCTTGTGATTTTTTGATAGAAAAGCAAGAAGGCCGAGTTAAAGTCCTTTTGTAAATCACACCCAGTCTGTGAAACCAGCCCTTTCATACACTGAGCTCCATAAGGCTCCAATAAAACCATCATATCCTGAGGACTCCGCATTGAAATTTTGGAATCCTTGTGGGATACTTCGCCTTTTAGGATTTTTGTAGAGAAGGGCACATAGTGGTGGCCTAGGAGTCTGGCTCTCTGGGGACACTGTCAGGGCCCCAACACCAGCTTGGACGATGGGGTGTGGGGTAAGGAGGGGCCAGAGTCAGTTCCTAGGATGTCACTGCCAGAGTTGAAATGTCTACATTTTCCTAGAGCAACTCATTTCCTGGCCAGGGCCACCAGCAGGGACTGGACTCCATGAAACTGTTATGGCCTGACCTGGGCCTCTGGCATCACCAGAGGCATGGCCTGGAGGCACAAGGCAGCAGAATTCCTCCCCTGAGCAAGTTCTTCATGAGTGGCCCCTCTGAAACCATTTTTACAGGTGATGTGGCATCATGGTTGCTCAGACTAAGATGAATTTTCATTACCAGAAGCAAAGGGAAACAGAGGACACCTTAGAGTTGAAGTATTCAGCTCCAGCTGCTGTAACAAAATGCCACAGGCTGAGTGGCTTAAACAACAGAAATGTATTTGTTACAGTTGTGTCTCTATTTCTCACTGTGTCTTCAAGGGCACTCAGAGAGGACACAGGCTTACTGGTATTTCTTCCTATGAGGACACTAATCCTTAATACATCAGGGCTCCACCCTTATGACCTCACTTAACCTTAACTATTTCTGTATAGGCTCTAACTCCTAACACAGTCACACTGGGGGTAGGGCTTCAACATACGAATTAGTGATCTGCCCATAGCAACCGTCAAACAGCGAGACAGTGAGAAAAGAGGGTGCCCTCTGACACATTTTCCATCCTCCCACTAAAGTCCCAGGCTTCATCCTCTGGCCTTCCCTTCCCTGAGGCCCCTTCCCTCATCTTGAAGCTGGCTGTGCTGCCACCACACTGCACAGAGAGGCAGGAAGCTGGCTGTGTGGACAGCAGGATGTCTGGGGAACCTGCCAGCACCTTGTTGACTTCCACTTGTTCCTGTCTGTCTTCTAAGCCATTGGTCAGGCCCTGGGTGAGGCTGGGGAGAGGGTAGGGGGAAGCAGAAAGGGACAGAGCTCATCTGTCACTCAGCAGAAGTGAGGTCCTAACCTGGGGACAGAACAGGGACACCTTCCAGAGTCTGTGCCTGGGCAGGTGTCCTCATTCATTTCACAGGTTAAACCTTTGAAACTTGGAGGCCTCCACATGCTGAGCCCACCATGTGGAGAAAGTGTGTCAGGTGTGAAGGTTGGGTTGATCTGCTCTATAAGAAGAGTGACACACGATGTGAAACCCAAAGAGCAAAAGAAACAAGTCAATGAAATGGAAACAGGCTCATAGCCACAGAGAGCAGACTGGTGGCTGCCAGAGGGAAGGGAGTGGGACTGGGTGGAAAAGGTGAAGGGGCTAAGAGGTACTAATTGGCAGTTACAGAACAGTCGTGGGGTGTAAAGTACAGCACAGGGAATATGGTCAATAATGTTGTAATAACTATATACGGTGCCAGGGGGTACTGGAAATATTGGAGGAATCACTTTGTAGAATATATGACTGTCTAACCACTATGTTGTACACTGGAAATTAATACTAAATAATATTGAATGTAAACTGTAATTGAAAAATAAAAAAAGAACAAGATGCATAAAAAACATGGATTTACCTAACATCAGAAATAGCGCAAATCATAGCCACAGAAAGCGCTGTGGCTCTCCAGCTCTCCTCTCTGTACTCCACCCTCCCTACTGCTGTCCCTGCTCTGCCTTTGTTTTACAACAGTGACCCACAAGGCCCTTTGAAGGCTCAGGGGATATTTTTTCATTGTTAGAGCATCAGCCACACCTCTCAGGCTGCCCCACTCAAGATTTTATTCTTCTAGCCATGAGTCACCCCTGCCATCTTGTTCCTGTGCTTCCTGCAAGATATAAGGCAAGGAAGAGGAAAGGTGGGGCTGCCAGCTGCTCCTGTGGCCCCTGATGGGCCTGGTGGGCTTTGCTGTGAATCTGCAGGGCTGGGGAAGGCAGGAAGAGGACCAGGCCTGGTGCCCTGGAGGGAGCAAAAACCAAGCCTCTGTGAGGGTGGAAGGGTCACATGGGGCTGCACAGTCCCCTAGGTAGGGGACCTGGGTGGTGTCAAGCATGGACTTTGGGTTTCAATGGCTCTGGCTTTGATGTCTAGACCCACAGCTTCTAGCATCCTTGGCATGTCACCCAGCCTCTGGGAGCCTCAGCTGTCCCATCTGTACACAGGGATTCCCGTCCTTCGTGGGATAAGCATGAAGGAAAAACGGCCTGACATCTGATAGCACCTAGCACAGGGCCTGGCCTGGCACAGCAGCTGGCTGTGTTTGTTTTGCTTTCCTCTCTCCCTCTCATTCCTTTCCTCTCTTCTTTCTCCTCCTGATATGAGAGCAGTTATCCCTACGTAAGGATACTGTCCTCAAAAAAGTTCCAACAGGGTCCAGTCGCCTCTTAAAGGCAGGCTCCCATACAGGGAATGTCCCCTGCTTGGAACAAGGACTAACTGGAGATGACCTGGGAACACATGAACCCACACCCTGTCCGAGGGGGGCCTAAGCACCCTCATTCATTTTATCCCAACTGTATTTGGCAATAATTTATGAGTCAATCCTCTCATCTCTGACTCTCTGGAGTCAGAACTCAAATCCTCTTCTAAGGGCAGCTCTTATCATTATTCAGCTCCATAATCACCATTCAATACTTATTATGCTCGGGGCATTCTTCCAGACATCATGTGTTTACTTAGTCTGGAAAGTGGGAGACCGAGAGAGGCTGCTTGCGAGGTCTACAAGGGCACAAGGGACACATAGGGTTCGGGGAACCAGTTCTGTTCCCTCAATGTTGGCCCTGTGGTTTAGGAAGGGATTGGTGACACAGGAGCAAGAGGACTTTTAGGTTAAATGAAAGGAAGTGCTATTTTGTTTCCAGCAAGTAATAAACAGAATTCATGATCCAAAAAAGGGCAAGTGCGTCAAAAGAAGTTTCAGGTCACTTCACAGTTGGCTGATCTCTGGGTGGGGTGTTCCATGACCCTGTGAACTTGCCACCAGGAAGGACACCCAGCATTTTTCAGGGACTAAAGGAGGACTCTGTACCCTTAGGCCTTGGGTTCTGGCCTGGGCAGCAATTCACATTCCCCGGGATTGTCCTGGCTTTCTGCTGTTGAGTTTCTTGTCCTAACCTGAATTGGTGGAGAGGGGAGGAAGCCATTCTGGAGAAAGGGGCTTTTCAGCAGTGGGGTAAGAATCTCCCAGGCAGCACACTGAACAGCAATTTTTTTCCCTGCCTAAAATTCCAAAGGCCTACACCCTTTTATGACTGCAGCACTTTTGCAAGAGCAGGGAGCATTTGCATTGGAAAGGAGTTGCTGGACCATTTTACTTACTGCAGTTTCTGCCCTCACAGTTTTGTGCAATCACAATTAGATTCAGAAATAGAAACAGTGACGGTGCTAGAAATGCACTTGCTGAGCTATGTATCTTTGAAGCAAAAAAGTCTCTGTACCTCAGGACTGAACGTTTACTTCTTTATGCAATCAATTTTTTTGAGCACCAACGTTGAGCCATGTGCTTGAGATACAAGGATGAATAAAACAAAATAGTGGCCTTCCTGTGGGAAAAATAGACAAACAGTTCTGATGTTGTGGGTGTTATGGGAGCAGGGAGGACGAGGGGCCCATCTCCATCTGCAGGAGTCAGGATGTGGAGGACAGCCACCTGTTCTTAGAGAGGAGTGGAGGTGCGAAGAGGAAGAAGAGGGATTCACACAGATGGGCGGGTGCAGGACAGCCAGAGAAATGCTAAAGCTCTCTGTGGGTGGATCTCAGGCTGCCGAGGCAAAGAGGCAGAGCGTGAGTCTGGAAAGAAGACAAGACAATGAAGACCTTGGGGATGGGCTCCACGCTAAGGAGCTTGCAGATGATCCTGGAAGGGAAGCTAGAAAGAGGGGTGATCAGATTCCAAGAGTAGGGAGGTCGTCACGGGGTGACTTAGATGAGGGTGAGGCTAGAAACAAGAATTTGAGAGAGGTGACTATTACAATACCCAGGAGAGCAGTGACAGGGGACTCTATCAAAGTCCTGACATTTTCCAGGTGTAGGACTGATTGGCCATGGTTGCCAGAGGCCTATGTGGGAGGGAGAAAAGAGGAAGAGGGAAGGACACCTTCTGGTTTCTCTGAGCAGATGAAGGTGTCATTTAGTGAATGATAATGGTCTGCAGAAGGAAGAATGTGACGGGGAAAATGACGATTAAGTTTTGATATGTTGCACCTGCTTTCTGTACAAGGGGGCCAAACAGAGATGCCCATCAGGCTATGTGTAGAGAGATCCAGGTTTCCAACAGAGGTGGGGTCTGGAGATCCTGGGTCCCAGGGCCATCAGCAGATGGAGGGGAAAGCTTGCCAAGGGACAGTCCAACAGGAACAGAGGAGCAAACCTAGGGCGCCACTCCAGAGAATGTGAGAGCAGAGGACAATGAGCCCACCATAGAGAGCAAGCAAAAAGGTAGAAGACATCTTATCTGATGACAAAGGAAGGATGACTTCTAAAGAACAGTGCATGATGATACAAAGTTCAAGGGATATAAGAACTAAAAAGAAGTCATTAGGTCTGGTACCTGGGTCATAACTGCTGACCAGGTGAAAGACAGTTCTGTGGGGAGATTCGGGGAGAATCCAGAAGGCAGTGGGTCAAGGAATGAATGAAAACAAGGAGGTGGTGATAGCAGAAACTCAGCTAGGAAGGGACAGAGAGAGTTTGGAGGAGACACCCAGAGGGAAAATTCAATAAAGGAGAGCTGAACATACTTACTTGCTCAAGAGAAACAGACTGTAAAGGAGATTTAAGAGAAAAATGATGGACCAAGTATGCAAAGGATGCTGAACTCAGATGGTCACGGGCTCCCCGTCCGTCCTCTCCCTGTTCCTCCTCCGCAGTCCTATGACATGCACTTGGAGCACTCAGTTAATAATATCTTCAGGACCTGCATAACATTATGGTCATTTGAATGTATATTTTCTGTAATTAATAAGGGGATATTTCAAAATTAATTTGAAACAATAAAATATCCCCTAAGTTTTGTGAGCAGTATATATATACCTGTCTTATTTTCATAGTACTATACTTTTTAATTGAGGTACAACTTACATACAGTAAAGGACACAGTATTTTTATAAATGTATACACCCATGAAGACCACTACTCCAACATATAGAATATTTCTAGCATACTAGAAGGCTCACTCATGGCCTCAAGCAGGTGGTATCCCACCCTGAATCATCATTCTGATCATTCTGACCTCTATTGCTAGTTCTCCTGCTCTTGGTCTTTTTAGAAATAAAATCATACGGTGCAGGTTCTTTGTATCTAGTTTCTTTCTCTCTACAATATTTCTTTCTTCCTGTGCAATGGTTAGTCAGCTCTTTTTTACTGTTCTGAATACGCCATTGTATAAATATACCCTAGGTTTTCTATCTGTTGATAGTGACTGGGGTCTTTCCCAGTTGGGGCTTTTAGAAACAGTGATGCCATGAACACATATGTGCCCCTTGGGGGTCACAGAACTCATTTTTTGGGTATGTGCCCAAGAACAATCTTACAGGGTCAGCTTTGGTAGATGCTGCCAAAGCGATTTTCCAATTTATATTCACAAACAGTGTGTGAGTTCTTTGGCTCTACAGTACTTTTAAATACAATGCAATTCTATGGAGAATGATGAAAACACTGAAGAGAACAACTGCTTTCAAGAACCCTCAACACTTGAGAAATATCTATTGATACGTTAATATTAATATCAACATATCCTTAACTGCATAAATACCATACAGGCCTCTATCTGCTAGGACTTCTATTATGGAACCCCTTGTTGGCCTCATTTAAGTAAGTTCTTGAATATAAAATGAGTGAATTTCTTTATAAATAATTTAACAATGGATGATTGTCACTAATTTTAAAAGACTTTCTCACATACAGATTTCTGAGTATTTTATTTTATTTACTTTGAGAGGCAGGGAGAGAGAGACAGGAACATTGAGATGCTCCTGTGTGTGCCCTGAGTGGGGAATTGAACCAGCAACCTCTTCACTCCAGGACAGCACTCCGACTGAGCACCTGACCAGGGCTTGTTTAATTAATTAAACATCTATTTGTTGTTCCACTCCATCATGCATTCATTGGTTGCTTCCCATGTGTACCCTGACTGGGAATCAAACCTGCAACATTGTTGTTTCAGGTTGACACTCTTAATCAGGGGTCAGGAACCTATGGCTCGCGAGCCAGATGTGGCTCTTTTGATGGCTGCATCCGGCTCGCAGACAAATCTTTAATAAAAAAATGTTAAAAATATAAAACATTCTTGTGTATTACAATCCATTCATTTCCTACAGCTCATATTCATGGTTGTGGGTGGCTGGAGCCAATCACAGCTGTCCTCCAGGACAACACCAAATTTTTATTGGATAATGCATAAGGTACACAGGCTGTTGTATGGCTCTTACGGAATTTTAAAATATGTGCCGTTCATGGCTCTCTCAGCCAAAAAGGTTCCCAACCCCTGCTCTTAATTGACTGAGCTAACCAGCCAGGACCGAGATTTTATTTTAATAGTCAATTACGGATCTGATTTTTCCTGGGAGCTGGCAGAATTTCCTGATCTTAACATGATGAGTGCATCCTGATGTCTCAGGAGTCGGCATTCATTCAGTTATTTATTTGTCCACTCTATAAATATATACTGAGCAGCTACTCTGTGTCAGGCACTGAGCAGGGGAGGAAAGCTGGGAGAAGGGGACATAAAGAACCATCAGTGATAGATTCTGCCCTTAAAGAACTTAATCTAGAAGTAGACACAAATACAAAGAAATATAATGCCAAAGTTAGCAAGTTTCACACTTCATTGAAAGTGCCTGTACTAGGGCTGAGTGAGTACCAATGTAGGTGGAACCTTAGCAAAAAAAAAAACCCTGCCATTGAATACATCAGTTGTTTTCTACATGGGTGGGGACAGCAGGTCACACAGGAAGGTGGATCTTTATTCTCTAATCCCTTGAGTATTCTCTCAATGTAAGCCTCATAGGCACACATTAACTAGAGGGGAAAACAAGTGATAGGAATTTTTCTGGGTTTGATGAAGCCTACTTTTTCAAATATCCTTAGGAAGAAACTGGGTCAAACTCCTTCAAGTCAAGGAACCTCTTGGAACCTAGGAGCCCTAGATCCTGACATGTTTATAATCTTCCTGATTATTGAGGATTCTGAATGATATTGGTTGGCAGAGAAGGCACAAAGACCCCTCCCCTCCCAAGAGAAACTCATTGACCTCAATGCTAGGCCTTGATGGGAGTGCTGTTTCTGGCACAGTAAACAACCAAGAACTGAAGCCTCCCTCCTGGACCCTCTATACCAGCACAAAGGACTTGCCTTGGGAGCTCTGGCTGAGTATGAGCGTGACCTTGGAATCTAAGTACAAAGCATCCTTAAATGAACATAGCTCAGGAGAGACTGTGATGTGAACATTTAACAGCTGAGTTCCTATTCACACTTCAAGCTGCTGAAGAGTTTCATGCCAACTGTACACTTAATGGATATTGCTGGTTATTGTGGCAGAGTTTTCATCTAATTTTCCATCCAGATTCCTTTACTATTCTTGAGCACACCAGCTTCTGTGGCCTCCTTCCAGGAAAATTGTCAGGGAAAGTGGACTGCTCTGTATATTCTGCTTCTAAGTTCATCTTACAATGAACTACTTTATTGGTCCACATCATGCTTAGGAATAGGTCACAGTAGAGTACTTCTATGGGGGTGAAATCAAGCTGATCTAAACAGCAAGCAAAGATCAGAAGTAGCACATGATGAGGAATATGGGCCAAGCTGACCTGAGCATTCTTTTTATGAGTTGAGGCGAAAACAGACAGTCTCTGGGCATCTCCAACATGCCTATCTCTTGATTGGTGCTGTACCAATCTGGTTTGCTGCCCCAATCTGGATTGTTTCCCCTCCATGATTAGTAAACAGTATCATTCTGGGATCTTTCTTCATTCTGGGAATACTCTTTACTTGTCTCCTGTGTTGAAACTTTCATTCTATATTTTCCATTCTTGGGAAAGTTTCTTGTGTAGAAAATACATTTTTGAGACTTTACATATCTGAAAATGTCTTCATTTTATCTTTGTACTTGTTTGATAATTTGGCTGGGTATAGAATTCTTGGTTGGAGAGCATTTTCTTTCAGAATTTTGAATATATTACATCATTTTATTTTTGGTTCCAGAGATGCTATTGAGAAGTCCAAAGTCATTCTAATTCTGATGCTTTGTATGTGACTTTTTCTTTCTCTAGAATCTTGTAGACTTATTTCCCCCATTTTTGGAAATTTTCCAATGATGTGCCTTAATATGTGTCTATTTTTATTCATTATGTTGGGTATTTGATATGTTCTTTGTCTTTTATTTCTGGAAATTTTAGGGATGAATTTCATTTGTGATTATCTCTTTTATATTTTTCTCTCTCGGGAACTCCTATTATTTAGATATTGAAATTCTCAGACTAGTTTCTAATTTCTCTCTCTCTTTTCCCAATTCCTCTGTTTCTTTAATTTTTTGCTGTACTTTCTGGGAGATTTGCTATTGAGCTTTATTTCTGCTGTTTTTAATTTGCAAGCATTCCTTTTTTTTTATATATAAATAAATTTTTATTTTAATGGGGTGACATCAATAAATCAGGGTACATACATTCAAAGAAAACATTTCCAGGTTATCTTGTCATTTAGTTATGTTGCATACCCATCACCCAAAGAGAGATCGTCCTCTGCCACCCTCCATCCAGTTCTCTCTGTACCCCTCCCCCTCCCCTCCCCCTCTCCCTCCTTCCCTCCCCCCACCCCCCTTAGCCACCACACTCCTGTTCATGCCTCTCAGTCTCGCTTTTATGTCCCACTAATGTATGGAATCCTGCAGTTCCTGTTTTTTTCTGATTCGCTTATTTCACTCCGCACAATGTTACCAAGACTCCACCATTCCGCTATAAGTGATCCAATGTCACCATTTCTCCTAGCTGAATAATATACCATGGTGTATGTGTGCCCCATCTTCTTCATCTAGTCCTCTATTTTTTTTACACTGATTAAATGCCTTTAAGCAAACTCTTGGCCAATACAGCAAGAATCCATAAATGAGTAGTGTCCTTAACATGTTCCCCAAGTCCAAGTTGGCCCCCTCACCATGCCAAATCCCTGAAAAATGCAACCCAACCACAGTTCAGTCTGTTAGGAGCTGTCACAGGGAGCAGGAGTCCAGGAAAGTTCCCCACAGGAAAAGTCCGCATGGCACTGGAATTGTTGTCAACATTCTATACTTTGCAGCTCATGTCCAAGTCCCAATGACCGCTGCTTCTAGCTGGTAATGATTCAGGTAGACTGGAAAAAGCCATTTGCAGCATGCGTGGATATGGGGCTTCTGTTCTCCTCTGCCTGGAGAGTTGAGACCAGGTTGCTTTTCCCTGGAGCTCTGTGACTGTGGCCTGGTAAAGAGAACCTTGGGATACACTAAGCTGGGTGGCAAAGGTAAATTCATAATACAAGTTGGCAAAAGGAGGAAAGAGAGCTCTAAATTAAGAGTAGGTCCTAGCCTGAAATATGAGTGGGGCATTGAGGTAGGAGGAATAAAGGAATCACTATATATTAAGCAAAGCAGCAGAAAATAGGACTATCAACACCCACAACAGAGATCTTTGAGGGAAGAATAAAGAACCTGACTATTCAGGCAAAACATAGTTAAGTGGCCCTTGTGCAAATGAGATCAGTTTACCTGCTTCTTGGAAGAAATACCCTAGGCTCGTCCACAGTGTCGTAGATGGGGTCGACGGCCCTGGGCACCTTTAGCCTTCAGTGGCAAACCCCAGCATTCTGGGCAAGGTTAGGTCATAGGTGGCTGGAGCAGGCCTGGAAGAGACTGAACCCTCCCTTAGAGGAGCGAGGGGGAAGCCCACCTTCCAGTGTCCCTGTTTCCTCACAGCAGAGGTTTGTAAGCCTGGCAGGCTTTAGCTCAATGACCTTCCTTTCCACTATTGAAGCAGGACCCAGATGGCATCCTATGAGACCCCTTTGGGGTGCTGGAGCCTTTAAGGGTGTATCCTAAAAGCTGGTAGTTCCCCCTGATCTCTATTGGGCTTTTTCTGCCTCTAGGTATCTTAAAAGCCATTCTCAGAAGATCTCGCTGAGGGGTTTGAGGATCCCCATCCGCCTATATAAATCTTTTCCATATATCTGGAGCTATTTGGAAAAAAGACAGAACAGTGTTATTAGCTAGATCTAATAAAGAAGGTAGATTTGGTGTCTCCTGTTCATCAGCTTTCAAAAGAAATGTAAATTTTTTTTTTTTTTAAGTAAAAAGCATGATATGGTAGACCCGTCGGAGTCATTGGCCTGGTGTGCAGGATTCCCGGGTTCGATTCCCGGCCAGAGCACACAGAAGCGCCCATCTACCTCTCCACCTCTCCCCCTCTCCCCCCTCCCGGTCCCTCTCCTCCCGCCCACAGCCAAGGCTCCACCGGAGCAAATCCACCCTGGGCACTAAGGATGGCCCCATGGCCTCCGCCCTAGTTGCTAGAATGACTCCGGTTGTAACAGAGCAACATCCCAGATGGGCAGAGCATTCCCCCCGGTAGGCATGCCAGGTGGATCCCAGTCAGGCGCATGCAGGAGTCTGTCTGCTTGCCTCCCCATCCCCATCCTCAGAAAAATACAAAAAATAAATAAATAAAAGAAAAAATACAAAAAAAAATACAAAAAAAAAAAGGGGGGGGGCATTCCCTTGTGCTAAAGCACCAGGAAGCATGGAGTGAGCTTGAGTATGTCCTATGAAACTTGGAGCTCTATGTTTACATATAAGACTTTGAAGAAGGAGGAACTGCTGAAATAGTTTGTCAGCATTTGTCCCTAAGACAGCAGTCTTTATAGTGGGAACACCATACGTAAATATTTGCTGTCTGTCTATAGATTAAGGGGGGAATATGGCCAATGCTGAAAAGCCATGATCTTTGTGCCCCTCCCCTCCCCCAACCCCCTCCCTCTCCTCCCCCCATCCTGTAACCCCAACACTGTTGTTCATGTCTCTGAGTCTCATCTTTATGTCCCACCTATGTGTGGAAACATATAGTTCTTAGTTTTTTCTGATTTACTTCTTTCACTCAGTATAATGTTATCAAGGCCCATCCATGTTGTTGTAAAAGATCCTATGTCATCATTTCTTATGGCTGAGTAGTATTCCATAGTATATATATACCAAAGCTTTTTAATCCACTCATCCTCTGATGGACACTTGGGCTGTTTCCAAATCTTTGCTATTGTGAACAATGCTGCCATAAACATGGGGGTGCATTTCTTCTTTTCAAACAGTGCTATGGTGTTCTTGGGGTATATTCCTAACAGTGGTATAGCTGGGTCAAAAGGCAGTTTGATTTTTAATTTTTTGAGGTATCTCCATACTGTTTTCCACAGTGGCTGCACCAGTCTGCATTCCCACCAGCAGTGCAGGAGGGTTCCCTTTTCTCCACATCCTCGCCAGCACTTATTCTGTGTTGTTTTATTGATGAGCGCCATTCTGACTGGTGTGAGGTGATATCTCATTGTGGTTTTAATTTGCATTTCTCTAATCATTAATGATGTTGAACATTTTTTCATATGCCTATTGGCCATCTGTGTGTCCTCTTTGGAGAAATGTCTATTCATTTCTTTTGCCCATTTTTGGATTGGATTGTTTGTCTTCCTGGTATTAAGTTTCTAATTTCTCTCTCTCTTTTCCCAATTCCTCTGTTTCTTTAATTTTTTGCTGTACTTTCTGGGAGATTTGCTATTGAGCTTTATTTCTGCTGTTTTTAATTTGCAAGCATTCCTTTTTTTTTTTTTTTTTTTTTTTTTTACTTCCACCCAACCCTTTGGATGCAGTATCTTCTCTTATTGCTGTTAAAGTATCCATATACTTTAGTTCTTTTCTCCTTTCATGTTCTCAGTCCCCCACACACTATTTTTTATTTTTTGTTCATTTGTTATTTGTGTGTGTGTGTGTGTGTTAATTGTCCACAATATCAGCTCTCCTCAGGTACTTGGTGTACTGGGATAGATGATCATGATTAAGAGTGTGGGACAATTAATACAAGTGGGAGCTCTTAGCTAATTAAAGACTCTGGCCAAGTGGGTGGAGCTTTGGACTTCGTGCTACAATGTAGGATTGCTGGAGAACTTCTTATGTCAGTATTCCTAGGCCTGTCCATCTTGAGCTACACAGATTCACTAAGCACTCTGATTGCTTAAGAGAGTGCCTGACACATAGCAAGTGCTCAATACATGTTAGCTACTATTATCTTTTTAGAAATTTTGTGCACAGAGAAGTGACTATAAACACAACTCAACTAATCAAGAGCTCATATTCTTGCTAGGATCTTCATAAAGATTCACAAAGGTGCAATCATTCTCAGAAAACTGCATAAAAACTTTAAATGGTGGCTTTGGT
The DNA here is from genome assembly GCF_036850765.1 of Saccopteryx bilineata. Classification (NCBI taxonomy): domain Eukaryota; kingdom Metazoa; phylum Chordata; class Mammalia; order Chiroptera; family Emballonuridae; genus Saccopteryx; species Saccopteryx bilineata. The sequence goes on from NC_089492.1 coordinate 166,517,827, forward strand.
GCTTTATGGTGGAGGGTAGATGATGGGGGAAATGAGTGGAAGGAAGATGCTTGGGGCCCACAAAGAAGAGGGTATGAAGTTAGCTGACTGATAGTGAGGAAATAGCTAGAAGAGGTAAAATGGTCATGGTGGCTTCCAGAGAATGTAAGTGGTTTCCTTTTTAGGGTGGTGTCTAAACACTTTTCAGCTCTCAGTTCTAGTGGAATGAGTTTTGGCATACTTGGGGGCAGATCTGTTCATTAGATTCATGGCTCCTCTGGTGGTTGCCCATTTTATGAGCAATGGCACCAGAGGACCAGCTTTGCCAGGAGAGAGAGGAATATTCCATTACTCTGGCTCTGGGTTATTAAGACATTCTTTCTTTTCTTTTCACTTCATTCTGTCATAAACAGACTGTGAAAAACATTGTGTTCTCTTCCATCCTCCTTCCCTGCCTCCTTTTCCTTTTTCACAGTCTGAGGAGAATGGTGAGACTGGCAGTGTCTGATTGTTCTCAACCCTGGTGTAATGACCTCTCTGGGTCCTTGGTAATAGGAAGGGCACCCTTTTCCTCCTCCCCACAGCTGCTGGTCCCAAGCTATCTGAGGAGTCCCCTCCAGAAACCTGCCTTGCAGCTCTTGCAGCACTGGGCTGCTGGACAGAAGGGTGGATTCCTCCTGGGAGCTGGTGTAGCCTTTGGCAGGGGATCAGCTCCAAGAATCATTGATTTCAACTGTTCAGCATCTCTTCTCAGCTCTTCTTGTGCGTCTGCCTCTCTCAATTCAATCCTAATAACTTTATTGGCACAAAGAGGTGGAGAAAGCATTGCCAACATCAATAATCAAGTTTCTGCAACCAGGATGATTCGATTTTTTTTTCTCGTGGCATTTGTTTTATTGAGATAAGCACTGTATGAGCTCACAGTGCACTTTATCTTCACATTATTCGCTGGTGAGAGAGTTCATATTAGGAGGTCTAAGTCCAATCATTTCTTCCACTTATGGAGCCTCCTTATTTTCTATTTCTTCCTTTATTTTGTTTGTCTTCATGTCTTTTCCATACAATGTCTTTAACGATGAAAAAGATCAAGTAAGCAAATATTTATTGAGCAACACTTGTCCTAGGAAGTGTGATGGGGTATTTAAAAATATATACTTTTTTTATCTAGAGCAGGAAAAAACTAGGAAAGGCTATAAAGAAGTGATCAAGTATAGTTACCCATCTGTCCGAGGCTGCAAATAATATAATTCCTATAAATGAGAAAGGGAAGGTAGCTTGGTGGTTAAGTGCGAGCATCTCCAGCTCTGTCCCTTACTTTTTTGTGACTTTGGACAGAGTTTCTTGTGTCTTAGTTTCCCCACTTACAAAAAGAAAATAGTAACACTAGCACCTAGCTTTTGTAGTGAGAATCATAAAATTAAACAGTAGTTAGAAAAAGTCCTAGCACTTAGTAAGTATTTCATAAATGTTAGCTATTATAACTATTGTGACTTACAAAGACCTTACCAGTCTTCTTGTCTAAGCAACTTCTCTTCACAAATGAAAATACAGAAACCCAAAGAGATAGACTTGCTTAAAGTCATGGTTTGTGTCTTTAATTTCAGATAAGGATGCCAAGTACCTGTATACCACACTGCTCCCTTGGTCAATGGCGTGAATTTTGATTCTGGAAACTCAAGCAAACAGTTGGTAAGGAATTCTCTCCAGCCCACCATGCAATGAATAACCCCTCTTCAAGTATACTGGAAACTTCATTACCTCTTAAGCACTTGCTTTCCTGGAGTGAAGTTATACAGACATCACCAGCATCCAGTTGAATGATGGTACTTTTGGTTCAGGTAGTGTCAGGATGGTGCAGTGGTTAAGAGCCCACAATCTGGCACTGGACAGACATTCAAATTCTGTTTCTTCCCCTTTTACATGTTGTGTCATCTGGGGCAATGACTTACTTCCCCAGCTTTAGTTCCTCACCAGCAAACGTATAGTCATGATTCTACCCCTTATTGCATCATCACAAAGATGAAACAAAATAGTGTGTAGAGAGTTTAGCCTGGTGCCTAGCACAGAGAAACACTCACTACATGGAAATTAATATGATTTTGATACTGGTTTTTAGAGATTTCTTTCTCCTATGACCTCATCTTATCCTCACGACATCCTTTTAAGAGAGAATGGAGAGACTCTTTTATTCTCACTGCTTATCTGAAGGGACATAAACTGGGTGGCACACAACCAGCAAGTGGTGGAGGTGGGACCCAAACATACGCGAGCATGGGGGCATGGTGACTCCATAGCCAGTGCTCTTTCTCCACACAGTTCTGCCTCAGGGACTAAATGAACCTGCAAACATCCTTATGATTCGGGGGGGGGGGGGGGAATAAAGAACTGGAAACCTGAATAGGGTCATCATAAAGTGAAAGTTATAGCAACACTTTTGCTAGACACATTAAATCAAAACACACACAAATGAGGCAGAGATGGAGAGGAAGCCAAACAACCCCAAAAGGACAAGAAGAGAAATCTGCATGCTATCTATAGAGATGAACAAAACCAATAATTAGAAACCCCCTTGGAAGTTAAAGCCAGGATAGCATAGGGAATTGAACTCTTTCAGCTTATCTCAGCTCTAGGGAGAGACTCAAGAGAGAGATGAGCAGAGGGCTATTGGGTGGAGGATCCGACCAGAGTCAGCAAGGACTATGTAGTGCTCATGAAAGAGATTCGGAAGATGAATCTGTTGTTAAGACAATAATATTTGTATTTGTGTAACCATAAACCAGAGAGCCAGCATGTTCCTCAGGAACTGTTCATTAAGTCAGGGAGCAATCTATAAGGAGTGAAAGGGTACCCATTTTAGGGAGATCCTTCTTCTCCCTCCTTCCTGAGGCACCGGGAGGAAAGCCCTGCCCATCCCTGCTGAGGAGATGGCCGTTTTGTCAGAAACAGTCATCTGAATGGATACTGGAACCAGGAGTGAACCTGCCCACTGCTTCCCTTGCCTTGAGCAGTCTGGCTGGTCTGCTTGTCCCCACAATGTCACCCACTCTCTGGGTGGTTGTAGAACCTGAAAGTTCACTTGGCATCAGCTTACCCATTCCTGCTGTCTGTGTGTGTGGCAGGGGCCTTGGAGTTGGTGAGATAAAAGGAAGCTTTAATCAGGAGGTGCTGCTTGTTCAGGATCTTTTTTTCACAGGCATTGGGTTTGACATGTACTGATGGCCATGCAAGAGACTGGGAATGGGGCCCTTCCTCACCCACCGCCAACTGTGGGGAGTAGGCTATGTTCTAACCCAGCTGTGAAACCATGCATATATCAGATACAAAGAAATCGCCCCCTGAAAGTACCTGAGCCCCCAGGTAAGGGGGTGGTGGCTGTGCCCCTTAAAGCAGTGGGACCTAAGCAGCAGGCAGTATGGGTCCAGCACAAATCAGAGAAATATGGGCTCCCAGCCCCCAGGGACAGCTGTACTGTCAACAGCATCATTATCCCTTGGCACACTGAGACTTTCTCCTTTTGCCTCACTGATAACTTTTTGTTTTATTATTGGTGTGTGGCTACAGTTGTGATGTTCTACATCACCCATCAAATCTAATTCCCCAAGTTGGCTATCTGCCTGCCCTGGGAGAGGTCACTGACCCTGTCCCTGACTGCATGCTCTGTGGAGACAGCAGCCAGGGCTGTTGGTCCTGGACCTCATTGCCTTAGACCGTCTGTCACCTGCGGTAACCTTTATTGATGGATCCCTGGGGAAACTTAAGTGGACATTTTGCTATTCAGGGGAACAGGGTGGCTGCCAAGGCATTTGGGCATGGAAAGGAAAGATTATTTTGAAAATCTGAGAAACAAGTGAGGAAGGTGGGCCCTCACACCAAGAGGAAGCAAGGAGGAAAGGGGTAAGAGATGAAGAGAGGTAGCCACTGTGGTGAGGGACTTGGAGTTGTCATCCCTGCCTTAAAGGACATGAGGGACTTGGAGTGTGGCCACAAAGGGGACCAAGCAAAGACTGAGAGTGTGCCTAGGGTGAGTTTAATGAGACACCCAGGGGTGGGTGTTAGTCTGGGACAGGCAGGACAAGGAAGTGCTAGAAGACCCTCCCATTCTCTCCCTGTCCGTGGTCTTCCAGCCACGTTGGCATGTTCTGACTTCACCTACTGGGAGTAGTGCTTGTCAGTGGACAAGGGGTGTTTCAATTGTTGCCTCTCTTCAAACTAGCTGCTGAGGATGGGTGCAGGGCTCAACCCATGAGTTTGAGAACAATGTCTGCTTAGGGAGAAGGACTCTTCTGCTCCTTGAAAGCTCAAAACATTCTTTGAGGTATGTCCTCATAGAGGGCTCTATTTTGAATTCAGTAAGTCCAACTGGGAAGTAGGAGCCACCATGCTGTTTGGATATATTGAAAATTAAGTTTTAAAGCCAACATTTGTGAAGTGCTATATAATTCAAAACCATCTTATAAGGTATCTACTTGGTTCTTGAAAAAATTCTACTAGTTCCATTTCATGGAGGTAAAATCGAGGTCTTAGAAAAGATTCAGATGAGTCACACAGCTAACAAATGTCCATCAGACATCCTGGCTTTGCTTCTTTCCTCACACAAAAGTATTTTTTCACTATATCAGTCAAGGATATAAACTGTAACTGGTGCCTTGAATGACTGAAAGGGTATCAGTGAAGCTCTGAAAATTATCTGCAGAATTTACCTGAAAGTGCATATGTGCTCCTTCTCTGGGGACCGGGTCTATAGTTCGAGGAGACTTGTGGAAGTGTCCAGATGCACAAAGCATGAAACCAACACATTATAAAAGGAAAAACTTTTTGCTGAATACTTCTTTTGCAACGGATATCTACTCCATACATACACCAGTGCACAATAAACCAAATGTAATTGCTAGCACACTACAACAACCTCCAAACTAAGCCTTATATAATTATTTCAAATATTTGGCATTAGGCTACTTAAAACATTCACAGCAATTTGTAAACAATAATATAAATGGAGCTGCTTTAAAATGGAGCCGGAGGTGGCATGCCAGAGGAACTGCCTTGCACATTTTATACCTCAAACCTTGCAATGTTAAAACAGGGAAAAATATGCTCTGGCTAGGTAACTCAGTTGGTTAGAGAATCATCCTGACACACCAAGGTTGTGAGTCCAATTCCCGATCGGGGCACATACAACAATCAACCAATAAATACATAACTAAATGGAACAACAAACCAATGTTTCTCTCTCTCAATCTCTCTCTCGTTCAATCTCTCTTCCTATCTCTCTAAAATAGACTTTAAAAATTTTTAAATAAAACAATATAAAGATTAAGGATTATTTAAAAAAACAAAACAAAATAGGGCAAAATAACCTTTAGACTGGGCCTAAGCAAACTTGTGTCCTCAAAACACTGTTTACAAAGATAAGGAAAAAAATAGTTATTATGACTACTGGACTGATGACTACCAAATGAAAGTTAAAAGCCTTCTTTAGAGCCTGAGCTGTGCTGGCGCAGTGGATCAAGTGTCAACCTGAAACGCTGAGGTCGCCGGTTCGAAACCCCGGGCTTGCCCGGTCAAAGCACATAGGGGAGTTGATGCTTTCTGTTCCTCCCCCACCTCTATCTCTCTGTCTCTCTTCTCTCTAAAAAGAATAAAGTCTAATATATATATATGTATACATATATATTTAAAACCCTTTAGAATTAGCATCACTAATTAGCTTACCTGCACCTACAGAAATGCATTTCCTCTATGGATATAACTGTTCCCCTTCCCTTTCTCACAAATATCTCTTGCCTTTGCTCATAATCAAAACACTATTTGGACTTTTGCCTAAATTGGTGCTTCTGGAATAGCTTATTCTTATTGATCTCAAATAAATGCTTGCTTGTCTCTCACTCTGGAAGACCTTTTTATTTTTAGGTTACCACATCGAATCCTCACCTTATCCGAATGTTTTGGCTCTATGTAGACACAACTTAGCTCTCTCTTGCCCTAACTGTTGCCCATGTCTTTTCCTGCCATTCCCACTCAGCCTCAGCTGGGGAGAGAGTAGACAGGCAGGAGGCAACGTTTCTGGTTCTCTTTAGAAGGCTATCCTCTACCCTCTGTAGCCAACATTATCAGTTTCCCACCCAGAATCCCACTATGCACATTCCTCAGTGACTTTCCTGAATTTGGCCCTACTCCCAGGCCCAAAAGATCAGTCTTGATAATCATAGTAATTTTATCCCCTTGCTAAGAATTGGCTCAAGAAGGAGCATGTAAATCATTTCAGAGTAGAGGGTAACTTTTCTGGGAATGCTTCTGGAAAAGGTCTTTCAGTATTTAAAAAGACCACAAAGAATAGAGGTGTTTTTTTTCTACTTCTGAACATGGTTGTGCACAGATATGATCGTTGGAGTTATGGCAGTCATATTGTGCCATGAGGAAAAATGGCCAATATGGTGAGGAAGGCTGAGCAAAAAATATAGAAAAGTATTAGATCTTTGATGAAGTTGATGAAATTCTGAAGTAACCAACCAAGGAACTGCCCTCTTTCTAAACTCCATGCTATCTGAGATAGAAAATGCCCTCCTATTTAAGCCATTTTGAATTAAGTTTATAGTGACTTGTTGGCCAAAGTATCCTAATTAATATAAGCCCCATGCTATGAAGTCACCGTGAAATGTCCTAAAGTAAGATCATGTTGCTATTTTTGAGATAGACTCGCCTTGTAGGGAATAAAAATTCTAATGTAACTAGATAAATGACCAAAACAAGAGGGGTTGCAAGGTCTCATGAGTTAATCCATACAACCTCAAATTGCAAAATTTAGAAGGGACATAGAGGATAATTTAGGTAATTTTCAAACCCTGACCAATGGAACCCTATAGTTATATAGAGATGCTTTAGAAAACTAAAAATATTTTATTCAAATTCACTTGGAATTTTGTTTTATATTTTTAAAATATTATAGCTAAAAATTTCACACAACAAATAGTCTCACACTAGGGAGAACCAGTTTATTAAAATTTTCTTTCATTTTTACATATTTCAGTTTATACAGCTCCTGCCATAAATATATTTCAAATATTTGCTGATTCAGAATGTTGCATCTTTGTACAGGTCCTTACTTTATTATTATTTATATTATTATTTTCAAATGCAGTCCTTCCCACATCTGTTCACATAAAATGGCACACATGAGTATCAACTATAGCACGCATGAACCCTATGAAATTAAATGCCAGGTAAAATGTACTTTTGCTCAGCACCATGTGTAGTCATAGTACAATGATTATTATTTTTTTTAATTAATTTTACTAGGGTGACATCAATAAATCAGGGTACATATGTTCAAAGAAAACATGTCCAGGTTATCTTGTCAATCAATTATGTTGCATACCCATCACCCAAAGTCAGATTGTCCTCTGTCACCTTCTATCTAGTTTTTTTTGTGCCCCTCCCCTTCCCCCTTTTCCTCCCCTCCCACCCCCCGTAACCACCACACTCTTATCAATGTCTCTTAGTCTCGTGTTTATGTCCCACCTACGTATGGAATAATACAGTTCTTGGTTTTTTCTGATTTACTTATTTCACTTCATATAATGTTATCAAGATCCCACCATTTTGTTGTAAATGATCCGATGCCATCATTTCTTATGGCTGAGTAGTATTCCATAGTATATATTTGCCACATCTTCTTTATCCAGTCTTCTATTGAAGGGCTTTTTGGTTGTTTCCATGCCTTGGCCACTGTGAACAATGCTGCAATGAACATGGGGCTGCATGTGTCTTTACATATCAATGTTTCTGAGTTTTGGGGGTATATACCCAGTAGAGGGATTGCTGGGTCATAAGGTAGTTCTATTTTCAGTTTTTTGAGGAACCACCATAATGGTTCTTTCTTCCATAATGGTTGTACTACTTTATAATCCCACCAACAGTGAATGAGGGTTCCTTTTTCTCCACAGCCTCTCCAACATTTGCTATTACCTGTCTTGTTAATAATAGCTAATCTAACAGGTGTGAGGTGGTATCTCATTGCAGTTTTGATTTGCATTTCTCTAATAACTAATGAAAATGAACATCTTTTCATATATCTGTTGGCCATTTGTATTTCTTCCTGGGAAAAGTGTCTGTTCGTGTCTTCTCATTTTTTTTATTGGATTGTTTGTTTGTTGTTGAGTTTTATGAGTTCTTTGTATATTTTGGATATTAGGCCCTTATCTGAGCTGTTGTTTGAAAATATCATTTCCCATTTAATTGGCTGTCTGTTTATTTTATTGTCAGTTTCTCTTGCTGAACAAAAACTTCTTAGTCTGATGTAGTCCCATTCATTTATTTTTGCCTTCACTTCCCTTGCCTTTGCAGTCAAATTCATAAAATGTTCTTTATGGCCAAGGTCCATGAGTTTAGAACCTATGTCTTCTTCTACGTACTTTATTGCTTCAGGTCTTATATTTAGGCCTTTGATCCATTTTGAATTAATTTTAGTACAAGAGGACAAACTGTAGTCCAGTTTCATTCTTTTGCATGTGGCTTTCCAGGACCATTTGTTGAAGAGGCTTTCTTTTCTCCATTGTGTGTTGTTGGCCCCTTTATCGAAAATTATTTGATCATATATATGTGGTTTTATTTCTGGACTTTCTATTCTGTTCCATTGGTCTGAGTGTCTATTTTTCTGCCAATACCACGATGTTTTGATTGTCGTGGCTCTATAATATAGTTTGAAGTCAGGTACTGTAATGCCCCCAGCTTCGTTCTTTTTCTTTAGGATTGCTTTGGCTATTCGGGTTTTTTTATAGTGCCATATAAATCTGATGTTTTTTTGTTCCATTTCTTTAAAAAATGTCATTGGAATTTTGATGGGAATTGCATTAAATTTGTATATTGCTTTGGGTAATATGGCCATCTTGATTATATTTATTCTTCCTATCCAAGAACAAGAAATATTCTTCCATCTCATTGTATCTTTTTCGATTACCCTTAATAATGCTTTGTAGTTTTCATTATATAAGTCCTTTACATTCTTTGTTATGTTTATTCCTAGGTATTTTATTTTTTTGTTGCAATCGTGAAGGAGATTATTTTTTTGATTTTGTTCTCAAATGTTTCATTGTTGGCATACAGAAAGGCTAGAACTTTTGTATGTTAATTTGTAGCCTGTGACCTTACTGTATTGGCTTATTGTTTCTAGTAGTCTTTTTGTAGATTCTTTGGGGTTTTCGATGTATAGGATCATATCATCTGCAAAAAGTGATACCTTTACTTCTTCTTTTCCGATATGGATGCCTTTTATTTCTTTGTCTTGTCTGAGTTCTCTGGCTAGAACCTCTAGCACCACATTAAATAAGAGTGGAGAGAGTGGACAACCCTGTCTTGTTCCTGATTTAAATGGGAAAGCCTTCAGTTTTGTGCCATTTAATATGATGTTAGCTGATGGTTTATCATATATGGCCTTTATCATGTTGAGATATTTTCCTTCTATACCTACTTTGTTGAGAGTCTTAAACATAAAATTGTGTTGTATTTTATCGAATGCTTTTACTGCATCTATTGATAAGATCATGTGAGTTTTTTATTTGTTTTGTTGATATGGTGTATTATGTTAAGTGTTTTACGTATGTTGAACCATCCTTGAGATTCTAAGATAAATCCCACTTGATCGTGATGTATTATTTTTTTAATGTGTTGTTGTATTCGATTTGCTAGTATTTTGTTTAGTATTTTAGCATCTGTATTCATTAGAGATATTGGTTTGTAGTTTTCTTTTTTTGTGCTGTCCTTGCCTGGTTTCAGTATGAGGGTTATGTTGCCCTCATAAAATGTGTTTGGAAGTATTGCTTCTTCTTCAATTTTTTGGAAGACTTTGAGTAGAATAGGAACCAAGTCTTCTTTGAATGTTTGATAGAATTCGCTAGTATTACCATCTGGGCCTGGACTTTTATTTTTGGGAAGGTTTTTAATAGTTTTTTCTATTTCTTCTCTACTAATTGGTCTGTTTAGGCTTTCTCCTTCTTCTTGACTCAGTCTAGGAAGGTTGTATTGTTCTAGGAATTTATCCATTTCTTCTAGATTGTTGAATTTAGTGGCATAAAGTTTTTCATAGTATTGTACAATAATTCTTTGTATATCTATGATGTCCGTGGTGATTTCTTCTCTTTCATTTTGGATTTTGTTTATATGAGTTCTTTCTCTTTTTTCCTTGGTAAGTCTTGCCAAGGGATTGTCAATTTTGTTGATCTTTTCAAAGAACCAGCTCCTTGTTCTATTAATTTTTTCTATAGTTCTTCTGTTCTCTATTTCATTTATTTCTGCTCTGATTTTTAAAACCTCCTTTCTTTGGCTGATTTTGGGTTGTCTTTGTTCTTCTTTTTCCAGTTCCTTAAGGTGTGAAGTTAAGTGGTTTACTTGGGCTCCCTCTTGTTTGTTCATATAGGCCTGAAGTGATATGACCTTCCCTCTTATCACTGCTTTTGCTGCATCCCATAGATTCTGATATTTCAAAATTGTCATTTTCATTTGTATATATCTTTTGATCTCTGCACTTATTTCTTCTTCGACCCATTCATTTTTTAAAAGTATGTTGTTTAGTTTCCACATTTTTGTGGGGTTTTTTTTCCTCTTTTTTTCAGTTGAATTCTGGTTTCAAGGCTTTATGATCAGAAAATGTGTGTGGTACAACTTCGATTTTTCTGAATTTGCTGATGGTTTTGTGGCCCAACATATGGTCAATTCTTGGGAATGATCCATGTACACTGGAGAAAAATGTATACTCTGTCAGTTTGGGATGAAATGTCCTGTAGATATCTATCATATCCAGGTGCTCTAGTGTTTCGTTTAAGGCCAATATATCTTTATTGATTCTCTGTTGGATGACCGATCTAGAGCGTCAGCGGTGTATTGAGGTCTCCAAGTATGATTATATTTTTGTCAGTTTTTGTTTAAAGGTCAATAAGTAGCTGTCTTATATATTTTGGTGCTCCTTGGTTTGGTGCATATATATTAAGAATTGTTATGTCTTCTAATTCAGCGTCCCCTTAATCATTATGAAATGACCATTTTTGTCTCTGAGTACTTTTGTTGTCTTGTAGTCAGCATTATCAGATATAAGTATTGCTACACCTGCTTTTTTTTGGATGTTATTTGCATGGAGTATTGTTTTCCAGCCTTTCACTTTAATTTGTTTTTATCCTTGTTGCTTAGATGAGTTTCTTGTAGGCAGCATACAGTTGGATTTTCTTTTTTAATCCATTCTGATACTCTTTGCCTTTTTATTGGTGAGTTTAATCTGTTTACATTTAGTGTAATTATTGACACTTGTGAGTTCTCTATTGCCATTTTATACATTGCTTTCTGTTAGTTTCGTGTCTTGTTTGATTCTTCTCTTTTGTTTTTCTATCTTTTGTTTTTGTTTTGTTGTATTCCATACATCTTTCCTCTGTTGCTATCTTTTTTAAATCATGTGCTTCTGTGGTGGTTTTTTCAATGGTGGTTACCATTAAGTAATGAAAAGGGTTCCTACCCTGTTCACTGTAGTGCACTATCTTATGAGTACTTTTGCACTCCATCGTCCTCTGCTACTGTTAATCTTCATCCTCTCTCTCCCCCTTTTTTTTGTTGTCACAGTTTAAATTTGGTTTTATTGTGTTCTTGGTGGAGCTTTTACTTGTGGTTTTTTTGTTTTGTTTTGTTTTGTTTTTGTTCTTTGTATCTGGTTGGAAAACCCTCTTTAGTAATTCCTGAAGTGGGGGTTTTCTGATGATAAATTCCCTCATCTTTTCTGTATCTGTGAATGTTTTTATTTCTCCTTCATATTTGAAGGATAGCTTTGATGGGTATAGTATTTGTGGCTAAAAGTTACTCTCTTTCAGGACTTTAAATATTGGGGTCCACTCTCTTCTAGTTTGTAGAGTTTCTGTTGAAAAATCTAATGATAATCTAATGGGCCTTCCTTTATATGTTATATTCTTCTTTTCCCTGGTTGCCTTGAGAATTTTTTCTTTGTCGTTGGTTTGTGCCAATTTCATTATGATGTGCCTTGGAGTAGGTTTGTTGGGGTTAAGAAAACTCGGTGTTCTATTTGCTTCTTGAATTTGAGGCTTTAGTTCTTTCCACAGGCTTGGGAAGTTCTCATCTATTATTTGCTCGAATATGTTCTCTACTCCATTTTCTCTCTCTTCTCCCTCTGATATACCTATTATTCTTATTTTATTCTTTTTGATGGAGTCAGACAATTCCTATAGGGCTTTCTCATTTTTTTTAATTTTTGAGTCTCTTTCTTCTTCTCTCTGTTGTGCCTCAAGTTGCTTGTCTTCTATTTCATAATCCTCTCTTCTATCTGGTCTGTTCTATTAGCTAAGCTTGTTACCTCATTTTTCAGCTTGTGAATTGAGTTTTTCATCTTTGTTTGATTTGTTTTTATAGTTTCAATTTCCTTGGTAATATATTCTTTGTGTTCATTGAGTTGTTTTCTGAGCTCCCTAAATTGCCTTTCTGTGTTTTCTTGTATATCTCTGAGTAGTTTTAGTATTTCTATTTTAAATTCTCTGTCATTTAGCTCCAAGGTTTCCAATATATTAAATTTTTTCTCCATAGATTTTTCCTCATCTATCTGTGCTACCTCTCTGTCTCTTGTATCCATGATATTCTATTTCTTTTTCCTTAATGGCATCTGAGGGTGGTTTTGTTGATAGTATTAATGAGAATTAATAAAAAATAAAAAGTTAAAAAATAAAAATAAAAAAGAATAAATAAAAAAAATTATTATTCCCCCCCTTTTTTTCCCCTCTCCTCTCCTCTCCCCTCTTTCTTGAAAAAAATCTTGTGGTGAACTCTGAATTATATTGTGCTAAATAGAACAAAAACTACCTATAATGGAGGGCCTGAGTTGGGGAGAAGTGATAAGGGGGCAAAAAAGGGGGTATGGACCCACAAAATGCAAAAAAAAATTGGGGTCAAGAATAAAATGATTTGCTTTTAGGTGTTGGTTGACTAAGAGATATGATGAGAGGAATAAGAGGGAAATAGGAAAAAGGGGGAAAAATTAAAAAATCACTATTGTATTTAGTGGAGCCAGAACTAGATAAAATGGAGAGCCAAGGTTGGGAGCACTGCTAGTGAGTTAAAAAAGCAAAGTAAAAAAACCCAAAGTGCCACAAAGAAAAATTTGAGTCCCAGATAAAGTAATTTGTTTGTGATTGAGGATTGAATGAGAGGAAAAGTAAAGGAGAAAAGACAAAACTAATATAGAGGGAGAAAAAAAAAGAAAGAGGAAAACACAAAAAGAAAAAAAAATAAAAGGAGAGAGAGAGTTAAGGGTTTTGGAGTGCAACCCTCATAGAGAGAAAGGAAGAAGAAAGAAATGATAATGGGAGATGTAACACTTATGGGTAGTGTAGTTCAAGGAGAGGAGAAAGTAAGACCAGCAGAGAATCAAATGACCAAATTGGAAGAAGAAAATAATCAAGACAAGAAGATAAGAGAAACAAATGAACAAATATAATAAAATGGGATAGGTTATAAAGTCTGTGGATTAGTCTTGCTTTTGAGAGGTTATCTTTTTGCTTTTTCTTTTCTCTCCCTCTTCCTGGTCGGTGATTCTGTACCCCAGGTTCTGCCCCTGTGGCATGCTTAGGTAGAGGTTTGCAGTTGATAAGTCTCTATGGCGATGTCATGTATTAGTCTAGCTCATTAGCATTTGTAGGCTCGTTGTTAGTCTAGCTCATTAGCATTTGTAGGCTCTGCCAGTGAGAGAGTCCTTATTCCCAGAGCCTCTCTCCTAGTCTTTCCTTCCTGAATTAGTAGCCTGATGATCCAGCTATGGGGTTGCTGCTGCCTCTGCCTTCATGTTTAGTGTGGAACTTCTTGGGGCTCCAAGGATAGATTTTTCTGTCTCTGGTTGAAGATCTTGTTGAATTTTTGGGGAGACTTATTGGTATCGTTCCTTACAGCACCATTTCTCTGACGTCATATACAATGATTATTTTTAAAACAACACTTGGACAGTGGTTGCGGCACAATAATTGTGTCACATGAGGCATGGTTTTAACACCTGTTGTAAGACTTGAATACATTTCTTTTCCTTTTAATGGCTGAATAAGTTCCTTGGCAAGGTAAAGCTTCAGGGTTCCTGCTAGATAATTGGTCAGAACCTGAACTATTACTCACTTCATTGCATTTGTCTTTGAACCATGAAGATGTACTTGGTTGAAACAAATGTTCACTGACTCCCTTCCTCACGACCGCACATTTGCCAATTAAGGAAAGAGAGCAGGATTTCTGTGTTGTTACCGATTCCACTTTGAAGGGAATTGTCTTTACACACCTGAAACCGGAGGGTGAACAAACTCGTATATTTGCAACCACTCATTCATGTGACTAGAATTCTCCCACACTGTGCAACTAAAACAAAATTTAAAAATATATTGAAAATGAGCTAAGATTGCAACTGTCATTGGTTATCCTTGTTTTCAAATTTTATGTATTCATTGAGACAACCTTACTTAACATGGTGACAAGTAAATGTTAGGAAACTAAACATAAAGTAAATTTATGGCCACATGTGTTATACTGATGGACATACAGCTATCCTTCCTGCTTTGGGCCATAACCTTAAAAGGTTTCTGTAACCAGCATAGAGCAAGTATTAGAAAAGCATTGAAGATCAAGGAATAGAAACTCAGTGGCTTAAACAAAGAGGGGTTTGTTTTTCTCACATAACAAGAATTCAGGAGGTAGATGGTGCCAGGGATGGTTTGGCAGGTCAACAACATCAGGGCCAACCTCTCTGATTTTCTTGGCCTTGCTCTTATGGGCACAAGAAGACTTATGATATAGGTACAGCGAACACATTTATCCTCCAGACAGGAAAAGGAACAAGGATGGCCCTTGCATCTTTTGTCCCTTCTATCGGAAAGCAAAACATACCTGGAAAACTCCTGAAAACTTCTGCTTACATCTCATTGGCCAACTGACACCCGGTCCCTTCTGTGCAGGGAGGGTGGGAAAGTGCTTTACTTCCCTGGGCTTTATAAGCAAGGTGTGCAAGAGAAAGGAGGTTAGGAATGGATGCTGAGTCTACATTAATATACACTATCTGCCACAAAGAAAAACAGATTTTCCCCAGGTTACCTGCAAATGCTCCTTTCAGGAACCACATAATACTGGCTTTGAAGAATTTAATAAGAAGGACTTCCAGGCACCCGTGCAAAAACATTTGGTTAATTACTTATTGTGTACCTAACACTGTACTGGGCCCTAGGAAGTCTCAGAGTTTTGGTTGAATAGGCTCCCCTACCTGAGGGAGACAGAGATGAGCTCATTAACCAATTTTTCACAGCATAAGGAGTTATGGGAAAATCTCAGTCTCCATTTTTGTATAAACAAATGGACTGGCTCTCTAAGGACACTTTGGATTTTGTATGAGAAATTATTTATGAAGATTTTCTCTGTCCTGCTTCAAGGTCCCTCTGAGTGTTACTATCAGTAGCATGTGATGACCCATATTTCTCCGGCAGCTTAAGTGCTCATCACATTAATTTGATATGATGGGAGAACCAGAATGTTGCCTGTAAATTATCTTTTAATGAGCAGCATTGCTACAAGCTTCTGAAGCAAGAACAAATGCTAGGAGCTCAGAAAAGAAAGAAAACAGTCAACATAAATAGAAAAAAAGAATTTAGAACTTGAAGCTAGCATCAATAAGCAATTCATCAACATGGATATTTGTCCTTCTAAGAATTTATCACAGGTCAGATGCCCTTTTGGGAATAAATGGCATGCCTGTTGCTGAAGGCAGATGTTCTTTGTACAACCTCAGGTGCTTACCCTGAGCAACCGTTTAGACACCATCCTTCATACACTCAATTAATCTTCAATAAGCACCTATTTTGTTCCAAGCATTGTAGCAGGTCCTTGGGATATTAACATAAAGTATTGGTTCCTTACCTTAGGTTGCTATATCTACTGGTAAAGATTAACGACAAGTTGAAATTCAATGGGATGAGTTGCCGCTTAGAACTGAGAACCAAAGGCAAGGGAAGTCCTGAGAAACTAGGAATTTGGGTCAACCCTGCCTGATGCAGGGGTGGGGCTGGGAGGGAGTGGGTGGTGGAATGGGGCATCATTTCAGGCAGAGAAAATGTAACTTGGTGTGGTAGGATAAGCTCAAAGGCATGGACATAGGGTTGCTAAATTGCATGTCAGTCTATGCATCTTCTAGAATACAGTGTGCACTGGGGAGAATGGTGAGTGAAGAACTTGGAGAATTTAGCTCATTTTGAAAGTGTTTGGATGCCTTAAGCACAAAAGGATAGGCCCAGCCAATGAAGGCCAAACTGTGCCAGGTATTGGTTTTTCTTTGTTTCCACTTGCTACTAGCATTTATTTCTATGCCCTGTATTATAGGGTCTGAAAGCTTGGGAACTAGTCATCCCATGCTCTCTTATCTCCAGGGTCAGAACACCATTAACTTTAGTCAATGAGATACACTCGATAAAGATTTGGAGATGGAGGAGAGTCAGATGCAAGCTATTACCATGTCTCTGGCAGTGGCTTGTCGATGTCTGGGCTCTGGCAGACACAAGGATTCACAAATTTCTTAAAGCAACCTTAAACCCTTCAGTGACAGAGGCCACCTATGATCATCAGTGGCAGTTTCCTACAATTTCCTACCCTGGGTGGCAAAAGCAACATTTTAGTTTGTAGGACCACAGCTGCAGAGATGAACTTGCAGTTTTCCCTGACTTTCCTGACTCATTTGCATAAATTTTTGTGAGCACCCCATCCCTTCTGTTAACTCTCTCCAATTGAAATTCAAACAGCTGTTTTTCTTTTCATGAATAACCTTGATATCATATCAACATAAATGAAGGTAAGGGAAAAAGCCATTCTTATTTGTAGTTAATATAATTGTCTATATAGAAAACCAAGAGTTAAATTTTAGAACTAAGAGGAAAGTTTACCAGGTTTCTGGATATTGAGATTACTAGATAAAAAGTCAATTGCACAAGACACAAACCTGGATGTCATTCTTGATTCTTTCTTCTCTGTCATCTCCTACATGCAATCAATCAATCACTGAGTCCTGTTGATTATACCTAGTCAATATTTCTAAAATGCATCAACCCCCTCCTCTCATCTCCCTATCCAGACCACTAATATTTCTTCCCTTGATTCCCAAGTCCATTAAGACCACTATTTTGAAAATATAGACTGCATGGCTTATAAAGAACAGAGATTTTTTTTCTCATAGTTCTAGAGGCTGGGAAGTACAAGATCAAGGTGCTGGCAGATTGAGTGTCTGCTGGGGCCCACGTCCTAGTTCTTAGATGACCACCTTTCATCAAGTCCTGACATGGCAGAACAAGCAAGGGAGCTCTCTGGGGGCTCATTATAAGGGCACTTATCCTAATCATGAGGGCTCCACCCTCATGACCTAATCACTTCCCCAAAACCCTACCTCCAACAACCATCACATTGTGGATTAGGTTTCAACATAGAAATTCTGGGGTAACACAAACATTCAGTCCATAGCAATTACAACAACAGCCTTCTAAATGGTCTTCTTGGAACAGTTTTACCTTCTTGCATTCCTCATGGCATAGTTCCTGTGGTCTTTCTAAAGTATTAACTCCATCCAGGCATTCTCCTGCCTCAAAGGCTCTTTGTGGCTCTCTGGAATGATCCCAAACCCCTAAGCATGGTTTACAAAGTCTTTCACAATCTGCCTCCATCTACCTCTCCAGCTTTCTTTCTTTTTCAACACATTTCGCTCTTGGGACTCCCGGCTGTATGGTAATCCTTTCACACTCCCAAATACAGATGGTTTCATAAATGGTTATCTCCATCTGGGACATCACCTCCTTCTCCATAGCCCCTTCATGCCCCTGGAGCTCCTAATCAACCATCAAGTGTGGGGTTGGACCTGTTTCCCCAGGAGCCCACCATGTACTCTCATAGTTCCCTGGAGCCCCTTCTCCATCCAGTATTTATCATGCTTTATTGTTATTGCTTGTTTAATTGTTCTCCATCAGCCACCTGGAAACTCCACTGAGGCAGCAAGTGTGTGCACCACTGCATTTCTAGGACTGATACATGTAAAGTGCCTAGTAAGTATTTGCTGAAAAACTCTACTTTGGGAGCTTTTCAGATGTTGGATTGAAGAATGAGAGCATGGAGGGACCAAGGTCAGCAAGGGACAAGGTTCCACTGATGGGTGATTGTCTAGCACAAACCGCCACAGAAGATTAGATAGAAATTCATTTCCATCTTAGTAAACTCCAGGATGAGATGTGGCACTTGCTGGGGGCACAAAATTTGGGGAGCTGCAAAAAAACCTCAGTAATCAATATAAAGAATATTTTAATGAATGTTAGAGCCAGCCATCTTAGAGCTAAAAGCAAAAGAAAAAAATTCAGGATCAATCCTGTCCAGATTTAAAGTTTGCATATTTTGTTCTTCAAGGAGTTTTTGCATTAATTTTGATTTTTGAAAAATACTAAATTATGTGGCAAGATGGTGATGGAGTAGGTGGACGTTCCAACTTCCACCTCCCAGAACCAAAGTGGATTACAACTTAATTTTAAGAACAATCATCTGAAAAAACCAACTTTGGGCTAAACCAAGAGGAATCTATAACCAAAGATCACCAAAGAAGTCACACTGAGACTGGTAGGAAAAGTGGAAATGTGGAGAGGGCTGCCCAGCTCCCGGGAGCGAGTGCGGCCCAGAAGGACTAGTGTGGTGGTGGGTTTTTACCAGAGAGGGGAGGGTCCTGGGCTCTAGAACCAAAGCCCCAGCCTGAAGTACAGGAGCCTAGAGAGGCATGCGGACAGTATTTAGCTGTGAAATAAGTCAGGATACTGTTTGCGAGAAAGAGACAGATTTCTTAGACCCAAATTCGTCTTAAAGGGACCATGCAGAAAACCTCTTTTATAACCACTCACCCAGGGCTCCGGGGGATGGGGAGAGCTGAGAGGACTGGAGTAGCAGGAAGAGAGTGTAATCTAGGAGGCACAGGGAGAAACACTTTGAGGGATAGCCATCCTAACCCTTGGGTTGAGTCACTCTCCAAATCTAAAGTGAATATTTTTCCTGGAACCAGCAATACCAGCAAAGAGAAGCAGGTCACCAGCCAAACAGAAGCTCTCCTGCTACAGTCAGAACAAAGTTGCTTAGAAGCAGGGAGTCATCAGGAATACCGTATTGAGTGCTGAGGTCTGAGCTACAATACCACCCCCACATTGCTGAGTGCTTGCTGGAGGGCAGGCTGCAGTGGGACATGGGAGTGTGGTACCATCAATGGGGGCAGAATCCAGGAGCTGCTGCCACTGTGGCCCAAGCATGTGAACACAGTCCTGCCCACAGGGGCACAGTGGAAGCTGGGGAACCTGCCCAGGCTTGCAGACCAGGCACGCACACGCAGACCCACCTGCATTGGCAAGGCAGAAGCTACAGTGACTGCAGCAGCAGGCCGGCACCAGCAACGCTGTGCCTGAAACCCTGAGGCAGCAGCAGCAATGCTGGCAGGCCTGCAGACAGATCACACCTTGGGAACACAAAGGCGACACCCACTGGACTCTTGTGGCCACACCCTTCTGAGGGCTGAAAAAAATAAAATAAAATATAAAAGAAGGCTGAACAGAATGACACCTGAAGCTAAGGGGCAAGCCACATCCAATACTTTACCTAACCCCTGATTTATAGTACTGAGACTGACAAATAGCCACCAATAAGAGGCAGCAGAAAGCAGATCTCAGGGGAACCTGAACATTTAAACAAACATCCTCCAGGCCGAAAGTAGATAAAAACCAGCCTAAGTAGATATTAACAATGACACCTGGGTTCATCAGAGGCAGCCACAGGATCTGGATCACCTGTTGCTCCAAAAAGATAGATAAGAGCCAGTCATAGGCAGCGACTTCCATTGGTCTACACCAGGCTCCAGCCAAGAAGGTCCAGGGAGGGCACATCCAGAGGCCAGATACAGAGAGCATCAGTTCAGGACATAACAGCCCTTGTTAGAGTGATATCTTAAGGAAGGGCTCCTCACACCTGACCCAGTTAAGATATAGAAAATGGAAAAGCGACTCTACTAGTTAAGGAGACCACAACTCAACCAAGCCTGCAAACCACAGACAGAAACAATGGGAAGACAGAGGAACATAAGCTATATGAATCAACAAGAAAAATCTCCAGAAAAAGATTTGGATGAAATGGAAGTAATCAAATTACTGGATTTAGAGTTTAAAATAGTGATTGTTAGGATGCTTAAAGATCTCAAAGCTACAAAGAATGGGCTTACTGAGCACCTAAATAAAGAAATATTAAGCATCGAAAAGGACACTGAAATCATAAAAAAGAACCAGACAGAAATGACAAACACAATATCAGAAATGAAGACTACACTAGAAGGAATGAAAAGCAGGCTGGATGAAGCAGAGGATTGAATCAGCGACTTAGAGGACAAGATAAGTAAAAGCATGGAAGCAGAACAGCAAAAAGAAAAAAGGACCAAAAAGTCTGAGGAAACTCTAAGAGAGCTCTGTGACAACTTGAAGAGAAACAATATCCACATAATAGGGGTTCCTGAAGGAGAAGAGAAAGAACAAGGGATAGAGAACCTGATTGAAGAAATTATAGCTGAAAATTTCCCTAAATTGATGCAGGAAATAGTCACACAGGTTCAAGAAGCAGCGAGAACCTCATTAAAAAGAACCCAAAGAGACCTACACAAAGACACATCATAATCAAAATACCAAAGCTAAGAGATAAAGAAAGAATACTAAAAGCTACAAGAGAAAACCAGTCAATCACCTATAAAGGAGCCCCCATAAAGATGACATCTGACTTTTCAACAGAAACACTTGAGGCCAGAAGGAAATGGCAAGAAATACTCAAAGTAATGCAGAACAAGAACCTAAAACCAAGACTTCTTATCCAGCAAGGCTATCTTTAAAAATTGAAGGAGAAATAAAAAGTTTCCCAGACAAAAAAAAAAAAAAAAAAAAAAAAACCCTCAAGGAATTCAGCACAACCAAACCAATGCTGCAAGAAATGTTAAGGGGCCTGCTGTAGACAGAACAAAGTGGGGGAAAAAAATCTAGGAAAAGAGAAATATCGATTTAAAGAAAAAAATGACAATAAACAACTACATATCAATAGTAACCTTAAATGTAAATGGATTAAATTCTCCAATCAAAAGATATAGGGTAGTTGAATGGATAAGAAAACAGGACCTGTACATATGCTGTCTATAGGAGACCCACCTCAAAACAAAAGATACACATAGACTAAAAGTAAAAGGATGGAAAAAAATATTTCATGCTAATGGAAATGAAAAAAGAGCTGGGGTAGCAATACTTATTTCTGACAAAATAGACTTTAAAACAAAGGCTATAGTAAGGGATAAAGAAGGTCACTACATAATGATAAAGGGAACAATCCAACAGGAAGAGATAACCATTATAAGTATCTATGCACCTAATGTAGGAGCACCTAAATATATAAAGCAGACTTTGATGGACATAAAGGGCGAGATCAACAGCAATACTATAATAGTAGGGGATTTCACTAACATCATTGGATAGATCCTCAAGAAAGAAAATTAATAAAACAAGAGCAGAATTAAGAGGCACACTAGATCAACTAGACTTAATAGGTATCTTCAGAACCTTTCACACTAAAGCAGCAAAATATACATTCTTTTCAAGTGCTCATGGTACATTCTGTAGGACAGACCACATGTTAGGCATAAAATGAGCCTCAACAAATTTAAGAAGATTGAAATCATATCAAGCATCTTCTTTGACCACAATGGCATGAAATTAGAAATCAACTACAATAAAAAACTGAAAAACACTCAAATACTTGAAAACTAAACAGCATGTTATTAAATAATGACAAGGTCAACAATGAGATCAAGGAAGAAATCAAAAATTTCCTTAAAATAAATGAAAATGAGCATACAACAACTCAAAATTTATGGGACATAGCAAAACCAGTCCTGAGAGGGAAGTACATAGCATTACAGGCACACCTTAAGAAGCTAGAAAAAGCTCAAATAAACAACTTAACCCTGCAACTAAAAAAACTATAAACAGAACAGCAAGTAAAGTCCAGAGGAAGTAGACGGAAGGAAATAATAAAGATCAGAGTGGAAATAAATGACATAGAGGCTAAAAAAACAATACAGAGGATCAATGAAACCAGGAGCTGGTTCTTCAAGAAGGTAAACAAGATCAATGAACCCTTAGCCAGACCCACCAAGAAAAAAAGAGAGAGGACTCAAATAAATAAAATTAGAAATGAGAGTGGAGAAATAACAACTGACACAGCAGAAATACAAAGAATTGTAAGAAAATACTATGAAGAACTGTATACCAAAAGATTAGACAACCTAGATGAAATGGACAAATTCCTTGAAGCATAAAATTTTTCAAAAATCAATCTGGAAGAATCAGAAAACCTAAACAGACTGATTACAACAAATGAGATCGAAACAGTTATCAAAACCTCCCAACAAACAAAAACCCTGGGCCTGATGGCTTCACAGGTAAATTCTACCAAATATTCAAAAGAGAACTAACTCTTATTTTTCTCAAGCTATTTCAAAAAATTCAAGAGGAGGGAAAATTTCCAAGGTCCTTTTATGAGGTGAGCATAATTCTGATTCCAAAACCAGGCAAAGACAACACACAAAAAAGAAAACTGTAGGCCAATATCCTTGATGAATTTAGATGCTAAAATTCTCAACAAAATATTAGCAAATTGGATACAGCAGTACATGAAAAAAATCCTACATCATGATCAAGTGGGATTTATTCTGGGGAGGCAAGGCTGGTACAATATTCACAAATCAATCAATGTGATTCATCACATAAACAAAAAGAAGGAGAAAGACCTCATGAGAATATCAACAGATGCAAAAAAAGCATTTGATAAAATCCAGCACCCATTTATTATCAAAATTCTCAGCAAAGTGGGAATACAGGGAACATACCTCAACGTGATAAAGGCCATCTATGACAGACCCACAGCCAACATCATAATGGGAAAAAATTAAAAGCAAACCCCTTAAGATCAGTAACAACACAGGGATGCCTCCTTTCACCACTCTTATTCAACATAGTTCTGGAAGTCCTGGCCACAGCAATCAGACAACAAGAAGAAATAAAAGGCATCCAAATTTGAAAAGAAGAAGTAAAACTATCATTATTTGCTGATGATATGATACTGTATATAGAAAAGCCTAAAGTCATAGTCAAAACACTACTGGACCTGATAAATGAATTCAGCAAGGTGGCAGGATATAAAATTAATACTCAGAAATCAGAGGCATTTTTATATACCAACAATGATCTGTCTGAAATAGAAATTAAGAAAACAATCCCCTTCCCTATTGCACCAAAAATATAAAGTACCTAGGAGTATATTAAACCAATGAGGTATAAGACTTGTACTCGGAAAATTATAAAACATTGATAAAACAAATCAAGGGAGATACAAACAAATGGAAGCATGTACCATGTTCATGGTTAGGAAGAATAAGCATCATTAAAATATCCATATTATCCAAAGCAATTTATAAATTCAATATAATTCCTATTACAATACCAATGATATACTTCAAAGATATAGAACAAATATTTCAAGAATTCATACAGAACCAAAAAAGGACACAAATAGCCTCAGCAATCTTGAAAAAGAAGAATGAAGTGGGTGGTATCACTCTTCCTGATATCAAGTTATACTACAAGGCCACTGTACTCAAAACAGCCTGGTACTGGCATAAGAACAGGCATATAGATCAATGGAACAGAACAGAGAACCCAGAAATAAACCCACAGTTTTATGGACAATTGATATTTGACAAAGGAGGTAATAGCATACAATGGAGTAAAGACAGTCTCTTTAACAAATGGTGTTGGGAAAATTGAACAGCTACTTGCAAAAAAATGAAACTAGATCACCAACTTACACCATTCACAAAAATAAACTCAAAATGGATAAAAGACTTAAATGTAAGTCCTGAAGCTTTTGCACGGCTAAAGACAATATGAACAAAATAAAAGACAAACTACACAATGGGAGAACATATTTGATAATACATCTGATAAGAGGTTAATAACCAAAATTTATAAAGAACTTGTAAAACTCAACACCAGGAAGATAAACAATCCAATCAAAAAATGGGCAAAAGAAATGAATAGACACTTCTCCAAAGAGGACATACAGATGTCCAATAGGCATATTAAAAAATGTCCAACATCACTAGTCATTAGAGAAATGCAAATTAAAACCACATTGAAATATTACCTCACGCCAGGCAGAGTGGCACTCATTAACAAAACAGAACATAATAAGTGTTGACGAGGATGTGGAGAAAAGCGAACCCTCCTGCACTGCTGGTGGGAATGCAGACTGGTACAGCCGCAATGGAGAACAGTATGGAAATTTCTCAAAAAATTAAAAATGGATCTACCTTTTGACCCAGCCATCCCACTTTTAGGAATATATCTCAAGAACACCACATCAATGATTCAAAAGGAGAAATACACCCCCATGTTTATGGCATCATTGTTCACAATAGCCAAGTTATGGAAACAGCCCAAGTGTCTGACAGTGGAAGAGTGGGTTAAAAAGTAGTGGTACATATACACAATGGAATACTATGGGGCCATGAAAAAGAAGGAAATCTTACCTTTTGCAACAACATGGATGGACCTAGAAACTATTATGTTAAGTGAAATAAACCAGGCAGAGAAAAAAAAAAATCATATGACCTCACTCATTTAAGGAATCCAATGAACAATGTGAACTGAGGAATGGAGTAGAGACAGAGGCAGGTTCAAAGGGACCAGAGGGAAAGTGGTCAGAGGGAAAGGGGATGATAGGAAGGGATCAGAGAAGGGAAAGAGATTGGTGAAATTATACACACATAACACGTTATAGAGAGCAGAAAAAGCAAATCTGGAGGAAAGGGGGTAGGGCATTGCAGGGAGCAGGGAAAGAGGGATGTTGTGGGGAACACAAGGGAGGGGGGATGCATTCAAGGGGACACTAGAATCTATGTAAACACAATAAATTAAAATTAAAAAAAAAGAAGAACACAGGTTGGACCCAAGGTCACTGGCTTGAGCAAGGGTTGCTCGGTCTGCTGTAGTCCCACAGTCAAGGCACATATGAGAAAAGCAATCAATGAACAACTAAGATGCCACAACAAAAAAACTGATTATTCATGCTTCTCATCTTTCTCCGTTCCTGTCTGTCTGTCCCTATCTATCCCCCTCTCTGTCCCTGGGGGTAAAAAATAAAAAGAAGAACACAAATACTGAATTACACTAAACATTTTTGAAACCAGAAAAAAAAATACTAAATTATAATGACATTTTTTTTACAGGTTAATGAGTTGTTACATGTTCATGTGCTTTGCACCTAAAGTAAGTCGTCGCTCACAAAACTGTATTCCCAGCTCTAAAGTATCTATAGGATGTTTAACCAAACTCTGATTCTTTTAGTTTTCTATTCAGTACAATGTTTGTTGTGGGTTACATATATCCTTTATACAGTGGTGGGATTTAGCCAGTTCGTACTAGTTTGGCATAACGGTTACCTAATTTTTTGTTGAGTTTGTTGAACTGGTTGTTAAAATGGCAATTGTAACCAGGGTTCTCTCTAAGCTGGGTGCCTGGGCAGCTGCCCAATGTGGAAATCACAAATTTACATTCCTTATCTTTTTTAACGTTCATGTGCACAACAGCGCATTCTAAACGCCTATAGTAATGTTCATTCCGTCCATGGGTGAAAAAAATTTGATGAAATTGTGCTTGAAATATTTATTCATTTCATAGAACTCATTATACCTTTGATGAAATACTTACTACACTTTAATTACCTTGCATTTGTTACTTCAGTAAACAATCATACAACATAAAGAGAAAAAGTGCCAAACCATCAGGGGGTGACAAGATGTCACTGGAAATATCTGAAGTTTTATTGTTTTTTTTCCAGCTATTATTTAATATTTTTTCATTAATATTTTTAAATTCTGATAACATAATCTAGTTTTTTTTTTTTCATAATCTAGTTTTGTGTACTTCTTTTATCGTTCTTATTTAAGTATTAAATGCATGAAACAATAAACTACCTTTCGGTATATCGTTTTTTTATACTTTAAACCAGGCGTCCCCAAACTACAGCCGCAGGCCGCATGCGGCCCCCTAAGGCATTTATCCGCCCCCCCCCCCCCGCGCACTTCTGGAGGGGGCACCTTTTTATTGGTGGTCAGTGAGAAGAGCACTGTATGTGGCGGCCCTCCAACGGTCTGAAGGACAGTGAACTGGCCCCCTGTGTAAAAAGTTTGGGGACCCCTGCTTTAAACGGTCATTAAGGCAGAGGACCAGTTATTAAATTATTTGAACCCCTGCCTTTATATATTAAGGGCTTTTCTTTTATTCCTGGCTTGCTAAAATATTTATTAGAAATGGTCACTGAAGTTTAACAAACACTTTCCAAGATCTACCAAGATGATTCTACAGTGTTTCTTCTTTAATCGAAGAAGTAGTGTATTGCTTGGATAACAATAAGTAAAGTTTCTCCAAATATTTTGTTATCATAAATAAACAATAAGCCTATCTATGGATCATTTATTTTCTGTCATTTGGATTACATCCTGAGGTCAAAATCCTTAACATTCTCATAAATGGAATTAGTGGGTTGTCATTTTATTTTAAGTATTTTCATTTTCAACTTTTCCCATATGAAACACATCTTTAAAAATGCTACTTAAATAGTAGCAGTCTTCCTTCCCCAGAGATCTGAGGGAATCTGACACATTTTACTTCCTAGTGCCTCTCATTGTCTCTGTCACAGTTTGTTCATGAGTGAGGGGCTGGTAGTACTGACAGCACAATAGCCATGAAATCTGATGGAAATTTCCAATACAGTTTTATGAGAAATAAAAGAAACCCCTGCTATATGCCAGGGTTCTGTTGAGGGGATTTACTACTATAGAATCCCTGAACATCCCTGAGGGCCACTGAAAAATCGAGTCAGAGTTTAGGTATGAGAAAGGGCAGCCTTTTCTATGCCTTCTCTTCAGATCTCAGCTGGGATGCGGAGTAAAGATTATTTCATGACTGACTCACCAAGAGCAGATCAGTCTCTTCTCTTTTTCTTTCCTAGGAGGGTCTGCTGACTTGATTAGTTAAGTAAGCCAGCGTGAAGTCCTGCAGGGGAATGAGGCGGCTGCACATGGTGACACTGAGACAGTGCTGGGGAGTGAACAAGAACTGGAGTATCAGCATCATGAGAGCAGGGGCCTCCTCTGTCTTCATGGCTGCATCAGTGGCACTCAGTATAAAGCCCAACACCCAGGAGTACTCAGTAAATACCTAGCAATGAATAAAGACAGAACCACTAAATCCTAGCAGGCCCCACCATCCAGGGCTGAGCTAAAGAAAAGAGTAAGAGAAGTGATCAGAAAATCGAGTGACATGAGTGCCAAAGAAAGAATGTTTTAAGT
The DNA here is from genome assembly GCF_036850765.1 of Saccopteryx bilineata. Lineage (NCBI taxonomy): Eukaryota > Metazoa > Chordata > Mammalia > Chiroptera > Emballonuridae > Saccopteryx > Saccopteryx bilineata. The sequence goes on from NC_089492.1 coordinate 166,545,305, forward strand.
GGAGGGAATAGACAACTGTTTACTAAATGCTGCCAAAAAGTGTAGTGGTGACAAAACAATTCACTGGAAGTAAAAAAGAAAAAGGTGATGGTGATGTTTGTTTGGTGCATCTAGAAGGAACTTCAGGGGGAGGGAGTCTAAGACAGGGCACTGGCTCAACAATGCCAACAGAGGCCCAGCTCTTTTTTCTTTCTCTCTGCCTTTTGCAGTATGTTGGCTTTCCTTCTGGTGTTACAAAATGGCTGCTGCATCACCAGATAGTATGTCTACAGCCACAGCAGAGGAAGAGAGGACGGATAAGAGTAAGGAGCAGGCCAGCAACATGTGTCCATTTGTCTCAGGAACCAAAGCTTTCCCAGAACAAGCTTTTACTTCCTTCTCGTCAATGAGATCTAGGTCATATGGTCACCTTTATATCAATTTCTGACCAAAAGTCTCGAGATTCCATCACTGTTTTCATCAATCAGATTCATTCTCTGTGGCTGGGGAAGGGCCTTTTTCTGAGACAAGGGGGTTTCCAATTGTGACTGAAAAAAATTGGATTCTATTGGAGGAAACAAGGGTAGAATGCATGCTGAGAGACAATGAATGGTGTCCTGTTACAGAAGTCACTTTTTGGGGGGGAGGACTGGTTCTTCATTTGAAAAAGACATTAGTCAATATTCAGTATCTAAACAGTTGTGCTATTGGTTTCTCTTTCTCCCCATTGGGCCCCAAAGAAACCACACAAAAGGAGCATGCCTTTTAAGCCAGTAATCTGCAGGGTGTACCTATCAGACCTCACAGAAACCTCCAAAAAAGGGGGAATGGGGGAGGGGAAGAAAGTTTTAAAGATCAGCACACTGCTAGCCCAGACTGCAGCAAGCTCTTCACAGCCAGGGTGTGTGTGTGGGGGAGTCAGTGCGCCCCAATCCCAAAGAAGAAAAGATTCAAAATAATGTATATTTAAGAACAGAGCTGTATATAAGTTATTCAAGATTTTTCCAGCACTAACTGACAAAAAGCACAAGATAGGCTTTTAGAGATGGCAGTTTCAGGCCAGAGAAGAGTGATGAGATGAGCTTCATTTGGCTAAATCAGTGGCAAAAACATAATTTTCTTTTCTCAGAAGCCATATTAAAAAAAAAAAGATCCAAACAGCATCAGCTGCACAATTTGTGGAGCCTAATGAAAAATGAAAATTTAATATCCCCTGTTCAAAATTTACTGAGGATTTCAAGACAGCAACAGTGGAACACTGAACCGAGCGCGGCGCCCTCTGTGGTCTGCATCACCCCATGTCCACAGAGGCAGCCCTGGACCGGAGGAAGCTGCCCCTGAGCTGCACAGTGGGGCACTGAACCGAGCGCGGCGCCCTCTGTGGTCTGCATCACCCCATGTCCACAGAGGAGCCCTGGACCCAAAGCTGCCCACTGAACTGCACAGTGGGAGCTCACTGGCCAATCAGGTGAGGTGGGGAGAAGGGGCGGAGAGGGAGCAGCAGGTTGAGGAGAGAATGGGAAGTGAAGATGTGGAAATGACCACAGCAGTCTTTGGAGAAAACAGGCTGATGTCATAAGAGAAATCTGGCTAAATCAGGAAAGAGAGAACAGAGTAGGAGAGGCTATAAGTACTCAGCAAACTGTTGCCCAGGCATTTTCTGTCTCTCTCCTGGGCCAGCTTGCATGGGGGTGACTTTCACATGGGGCAGGGGGCGAGGGGCTGGAGTGCAGAGCTCCACTCATCCCACATGGAGGCACATGCTCCAACCCGGGCAATCATGGAAGAATAGGGCAGAGAGCGCTGAGTCAGGAAGCTCAGTGAGGATCCCAGTTCTGCTAGGGACTGGCTGCAAAGGGAAGGCATGCTGCGTCCTTTGAGCAGAGCCCTCCTGCCTCTTTCCACCACCATGGACTTCACCCCCAATATCAACTGTAAGAGGGTGTCAGTTTTAAGAGATTCCATTCATTACATAATGACACTGTGAATGGAAGTGGCAGGTGGGATGGTGCAGGGAAGGGATGGAGAGGAAGAGGCAGACATGTTTGTTTGTGTAAACCCACTCTGCTAGCTCTGTGCCCCTGAATCTGCCATCCATTGGAGACTTAAGCTCAGGGCTTATGCTGCTAGGTGATGTAAACAGTGCTTGGGTGATGTCACCCCCGTCGATGCCAGGAGACATAAATTTCATTTCCCAGAAGATGCAGCAGCCAGTACCTTCTGGGCAAACAGTGACTCTAGAAATAAATATTGGCAGAGGAGAGATCTTTAATGGAAAAGCTTTATGAACCTAGAGCAGCCAGGCTATAAATCTCAAAACAGAGAGGGATTTAATATTTTAGATCAGAAGACAGCATCATCAGATGCAAAACAAAAAATTCCAAAGCCTATTTGAAGGAATCAGCTATTAAAATCTAAGTACTAAATAAAAAACCACATCTAACTGAGAAAAAGAAACCAAAAAAAAGAGGCAGAAGCCCCCTATTCACAGCTCTGTCACCTGGTAGAGGGGTGTGTCCTCCCCAGAGGAGATGAAAGCAGAGCCAACCAGGAAGTAGTGGGTGGAGCCTCACTGGGGGCGGGACAGAGAGAGGGGCTGGACCTGGAGAGCCAAACCTTAGTATCATACTGATGGAACTTACCTGATGGGTATGAAGCTAAAAGTGTGAGGGGAGGACGCATGACAAAAAAAAGGACACGTTGCAAGCTTATATAAAGGTCAGAAAGTGTCCTCCATCACTTGTCAACAAAATACATTGGGAACTGAATTCTGTGACATTTTAAATAATTTAATGTGTATTCCAATTTGTATTCCTCCACAGTGAGTTTACTTTAAACACTGACTGACTGCGGGAAGAAAAGATGTTGGCTACTCAACGCTTTGAGCTCCGTGGTTTTTTCTCAGAAGGTGACGTCAGCATCCAGGGACAAAATCTTGGCCCATTTGACCTAGGACATGACAAGTCGCTCCAGAACTGGCCAAGGCCAAGAGCAGACTAAAATCAGGGAAAACAATAACAGTCATGTCCCATCTACCTCCTTGGGTGGAAACATTTCAAAGAAATGGGCACTGGAAGGTGTGGAAATGTCATCATCTTAGGGAGTTAAAGTTATATGAAACTCAAATGTCAGTGTCCAGAAAAATACAGTTTTATCGGAACATCCCCCACTCCTTTCTTTACCATATTATCTGCAGCTGCTTTCCCAGTTGAAATAGACCTGCAGTAGAGACCACATGGCCCACAGAGTTTCAAATATTTCCTACTGGGCCCTTTATAGAAAAAGTTTGCCCGCCCCTGGTCTAGGCCTTCAATTCAACAAACTTTCAATGAGAATAACTTGTGCTGGGCTCTGGGCTCATCCCTGGGCACACTGATGAATGGAGCACTGCCTTTGTCCTTGTGAGGCCTGAGGTCTAATAGAAGACATACAGGCTGAATACCCAGTCCTCTGTGGTCCAAGAGACTTCAAATCCATCCAGGGACCCCATGAGGCAATGTGGCCCCTGCAAAGTCATTTATGATCCTACTGAGGGCACACTGGTCTCTTGAGGCATGTCTAGTGGTGCCTGCCCAGGCTGGGTACAGACTGGGCCTGACATCCAGCTGCCACCCTGCCCCAGCCTGTTCTGACTGGCTCTTTGCAAATAGGTGTGGGGAGATCCAGTCATGATGGGTTGAAGTCCCTTGGACCAAATCTCCACTAGTCCATGGGGCACCTCCCCTCTGTGTATAGCCATGTATCCTGTTCCTTTGGCAGATTGTTTTACTGTTGCAATATTACCATTTTATTGTGGGTACTGCATGTAATCAGGTCTCTCTCACTACTCTTCTAGCCTCAAGACATGTAATGTCTCCTTCCCTGGGTAAACTCGCCAAATATCACCTTTGGTCAGAGGCTTCTCACAGGAGGCAGAGGCAGAGCCAGCAATATTCAGCACCGAGCATAAAACAGTAACAACAATGTAGTGAATGATAAAAATAATGTACAAAATGCCAGGAGCCTGAGTGCTGACCTATATGCTGCAGAACTAGAGGATCCCTCAGCTAAGTGCAAGGGAAAAGTCTAAACTTGAAAGTTAGACAGGCCGAGGGTTTCTGCTTCTTTCAATGTCCAGGGTGCCCATGTGCTGTTCTAGTGTGATTGATGAGCTGAGCTAAAAGGTAACAGGTAGGGCTAACTTGAATTTTGAAAAAGATAACTAAGGAAGTAGGCCCTGGCCAGGTAGTTCAGCTGGTTGGAGTATCATCCTGATGCACCAAAGTTATGGGTTTGATCCTGCTCCGGGCACACACAAGAATCAATCAATGAATGCATGAATGAGTGGAACGGCAGATCAATGTCTCTCTCTTTCTCTCAAATCAATTTAAAAAAAATTTTTTTTTAAGATAACTAAAAAAAATAAAAGAAACTCCTCTTGCTGCTGAATGGCAGGGACATGAGATGGTCCAGGGAAAAATTCCCAAAATACTAATTGTCAAGAAGAGGAGGAGGAAGAGAAATAGGTCATGTGAAATAACCATGTTGTGGAAATGAATTCTGATCTAATCTAGTGGTAGGAGTCAGCAGAACTGATACCTAAATTTTTGTTGAGTTTGGCAAACCGGTTGTTAAAACAGCACTGGTAATCAGGGTTCTCTCTAAGGTGGGTGCCTGGGCAGCCACCCAATGTGGAAGTCACAAATTTATATTCCTTACTCTTTTGTTGTTGTTGTTGTTGTTTGTATTTTTCCAAAGCTGGAAATAGGAGGCAGTCAGACAGACTCCCGCATGTGCCCCACCTGGCATGCCCACCAGGGGGTGATGCTCTGCCCATCTGGGGCATTGCTCTGTTGCAACCAGAGTCATTCTAGTACCCAAGGCAGAGGCCACAGAGCCATCCTCAGCGCCCGGGCCAACTTTGCTCCAGTGGAGCCTCGGCTGTGGTAGGGGAAGAGAGAGACAGAAAGGAAGGAGAGGTGGAAGGGTGGAGAAGCAGATGGGCGCTTCTCCTGTGTGCCCTGGCCGGGAATCGAACCCGACTCCTGCACGCCAGGCCGACGCTCTACCACTGAGCCAACCGGCCAGCGGTCCTTACTCTTTTTTAATGTTCATTTGTACAACACCGTATTCTAAGCACCCATATTAATGTTCATTCCATCCATAGGTGGAAAAAATTGCAAGTGAGGATGCGAAACAAGAAGCAATATAGAAATATCTTAAAAGGTTTATTGTTTTTTGTAAAGAATTATTTAATATTTTTCAGTAATATTTTAAAACTCATAATCTAGTTTTGTGTACCTCTTTTATTTATTTATTTATTTATTTTGTTTATTTTTGTGAAGTGAGAGGTAGGAAGGCAGAAAGACAGGCTCCTGCATGAGCCCTGACTGGGATCCTCCCAGCAAGCCCCCTACTAGGCGATGCTCTGCCCACCTGGGGCTGCTGCTCTGTTGCTCAGCAACCGAGCCTTCTCAGCACCTGAGGCAAGGCCATGGAGCCATCCTCAGCACCCAGGGTCAACTTGCTCAAACCATTCAAGCCATGGCTACAGGAGAGGAAGAGAGAGAGAGATAGAAAGAGAGAGAGAAGGAAAAGGGAGAAGGGTTGAGAAGCAGATGATCGCCTCTCTTGTGTGCCCTGACTGGGAATCAAACCTGGGACTTCCACATGCCAGGACGATGCTCTACTGCTGAGCTAACTGGCCAAGGCCTTTATTGTTCTTATTTAAGTATTAAATGCATGAAAAAATAAACTACCTTTTGGTATATATATATATATATATATATATATATATATATATATATATATATTTATACTTAAAATGGTTATTAGGGCTGAGAACTGGTTGTTAAATTATTTGAATCCCACCACTGGTCTAATCATACAAGGTCTCAATATGGAGGGAAAAGAATGTAGCATCAAGGAAGACTGTTATGGCAAGGGAATGGGATGCTTGAGAGGCAGGACAGTAAGAAACCAGGAAAATTTCTTGGCAAGTGAAATAGGGAAACAGACAGCTGATTCAAATTGGTCTCATCAACCATCTTGACTACCTGCCTCCTTCTCTCTTGCATGACCACTCCCTTAAGCATTAAACCCTTAGGACAATGAGGTTCTAATCAGCATCAAATAACCTTAGGAGAAAAGCCTTCAGTGCAAAGAGATAGAGTTTTGGTCAAACTAGAGATAGCATCTAGATTCTAGACCTTAGCTGTGTTTCAGCTCCAGGGCCAGAAAAGAAGTAAAATCAAATGAAGCGATATCATATCTGGTATCAGGACCACATGCAATGACCAATGACCCACTACCCAGTGCAGACCAATCAGTAGACACTGACCCTGTATGTTCATTTTGATGAATCAGTATATTAAAGACACACCTGAAAAGCTGATAAATATTCTATTGAGTGTTTTCCCCGAAACCTCCCCTAAAATTCCTGCCTTTAGAAAACAGATGAAAAACCCTTAAGACAAAGAACCCAGTGAGTGCTCTCTCTCTCAACAGTGCACCTGTGCGTTCCTTCTTTAGGCATGTATCTTTGCTTTCTCCCTCCTAAGTTCTAAGGTCCCTTCTTTTGCCTCTGTTACTTGTTTCCCAGGTCTGAGCAACCCAGCTGGCTCACTTCTTCTGCCTTTGTGGCTGTCTCTCTAAAAGGCCAAGGCAACTTGACTTGGGGTGGTGAACACTCTATATAATAATATACAGATTGTATTTTATAGGACTGTATCCCTGAAACCTGTACAATTCTATTAACCAATGTCACCCTAATAAATTCAATAAAAAGATAAAAGTAAAAAAAAAATGGATCATAGACCTAAATGTAACACACATGGACACAAAACTGCTAAGAATGAATCATAACTTCATGACCTTGGGATGGGCAGAGTCATTGGACAGAAATAAAAAGGACTAGCCATTAAAAAAAATAACTTGTATGTCATTAAATGTAAAATTTCAGCTCCTAAAAAGACAGCCTGAAGAAAATGAATAGACAAACCATGGACTGGGGGAAAATACAACACATACACCTGACAAAGAACTTGTATCCAGACTATATAACAAATGCTTACAAATCAACAATAAAAAGACAAACAACTCAGTTAGAAATGGCAGAAGACTTGGACAGACACATCACAAAAGATGCATGAATGGCCAATAAATCTACACAAAAGCCATTCTAATTAATTAATTAATTAATATAACAAAAGCCCAAGCTCTCTGAGCAGCACGCTTAAATCTTCTCTTTGAGTATACTTTTGTTTTACATCTAGATAAACTTTCCTCTTCCACTAGAGTTCTTAGCTCTGAATTCTTTCTTTGCCAAACTCAAGAACCAAGAGCCCTCATTGCCACTAACTTACTTTGGCAGGGGGCCACTCAGTGTGAAATCTGTCATCTTAGGGGAGGAGTTGAAATGAGCTGTGAAATTTAGAACCAAATGAAAAATTTTGATAGGGTGGGAGGAGCGAGTGCATTGGGCTATAGAATTTGCATGTTTGCACCTTCTTTCAGGGCCTGTTTTGTCCAACTGTGCTGCAGAGTGGCCTGGTGTGATGAGCAATGAGTAAGAGACTAGGTTACACCAGAGCCTCTGTCTGTGATGTCCAAGGCCAGGTTGGTAGTCTGAAAAAAAGATGCACACTGGGACAGACCACTTAAAATTGGAAGACCCTGAGGAAGTCCCACATGCATTGGTGCATTCACCGTTATTATCCTTCATTTTCTAGAAAACTGTATATGAACAAAATGTTTATTATCCTAATCAAAATACAAATGCCCTAATGGAAATTACATTTGCAGCTTGCATTTGTAGAGTGCTTTACAATAGCAAAAGCTATTTTCAAAGGCATGATCTTCCCTTAGTCTTTATAACAGCCATAGGAGGTGGCTGTTACCAGTTTTGTTGATTCAGAGATAAGGATGGTGAGACTGATTGTGAGCATGCTACCTTACATAGAAGTAAGTCCACAGGTGGGAAGCTCCAGGTTGGTATGGTGGCTCAACAGCATTGTCAGCGATCCTGGTTCTTTCTGGTTTTCCACTCTGCCCTGCTCACCTCTCAGTCTTGTCCCAGGCTATTGTCATGGATCAAAAAGATGGCTGCCACATCATGATACCACAAAACCCAGCAGTAACATAAAGGGACTGTGTCTTCATTGAGTTTATTCTCAAGGTTGAGGAAATCTTTTCTAGAAACCCTTCCCTGAAGAATTCTCCCGCCATATTAGCTGGAATAGGGCTATATGTCAGCTCCTACTGAAATCACTGGAACAGGGAATGCCTGATCAGGACGGGCTTGGATGAAACCTACTGACTGGTTTTACTCTAAATGCATGAGCAGCAACCACAATAAGGCTCTTAGAGCCACCTTGCAATGTACCATAATTTCCTAGGCTAGTGCTTCTCAAACCTAAGTGTGCCTCAGAATCACCTGGAGGGGTTGTTAGAGTATGGATGGCTGGACTTCATGCAAGAGTTTCAGATCCAGGAGGTCTGGAGTGGGGCCTGAGAATCCACATTTCTGACAATTCCTCAGGTGACACTGATGTGGTGGGCCCTGGGACCACATTTTGGGAAATACTGCTCTAGATCATTGACTCTCCCACTGTCCTAGACAACACCTTTGGCTTTTTTGCCCCTCAAATGACTAACACCTTCCCCAACTTGCTCCCCAATCTCAACTGATACCTTGCTACCCATTTCATGAAGGACAGAAGACAACCTGCTCCCACGATCACATCTAACCCTGTACTTGTACATGTTGGTCTCCTTCCAGTTACTATGAATGAACTACCATGTTCCTTTTCAAGGACAATCTTACATCTGTGCACTTGACTTCATCTCCTCTCACCTTTCCAAGAACATGTCTCCAAAAACTGTTCCTCTCATCAGCAAACATGCTCTGATGTTTTACATCCCTGAAACAAAACAAAACAACAAAAAGTGAAACAAAAATTCCCTTGACCTCAGTCCTTCCTCAACCATGACATCAGTTCTGTTTCCCTTTACAGAAACATGCTGGAGATCCCTAGACCTGCTCTCCTCACTTCCTGTTTTTCATTCTCTAGAACCTGGTCCAATCCCACTTTTGTTCCCACATGTCCATTGAAGCTGCTCTTGTCAAGGTTAGTGATGACTTCCTGGTTCTTCATTCAAGTAGAGAAGTCTCAATTCTCATTTTATTCATCCCATTAGCAGTGTCTGACACACCTGTCACTTATCTCTTGGGATAGCCTCCATTGGCTCTGGCCATTGCTCTCTCTCAATTGTCCCTCCCCTCTGGACATTCCTTCTCAGTTTTTTTTGTTTTGCTGGGTTTTCTTTATGTCACTGACCTCTGAAGGTTGGGGAGTCTTAGAGCTCAGACCTGCCCATCTACACTCTCACTCTATGTAGTTTCATCTAGTGTCAGGATTTTAAATGCCACCTACATGCCATGACTTTCAAATTTCTATCTTCAGCCTAGATCTCCCCACTGAATTGCAGACATTTGTATCCTATGGCCTTTCTTCCATCTCCAGATATATAATGGGCATGTCAACATTAGCACCTCCAAACTGGGCTCCTGCTGCTCCCTAGCAACGCTCACTCACAAATATCAAGTTCTTCCTCCTACTCATAGCAAGTGGAGACTCCATTCTTCCAGGTCCTCGCACCAAAGGCTTGGAGCCATTCTTGACCCCATGCTTTTCTCTCACATCACATCCAAACCATCCACAAATACCATTGTGTCTACCTTCAGAATGTATGTGAACCCAGATGACAGCTTCTGCCACCACTGACCCTGGTCCAAGCCATCTCACCTCTTGCCTCCTCTGCTGCAAAGGATCTCAAGTCATCTCCCTGCCTCTTCCCTTGCTTCCCTCTCCCCACCATCATCCATTTTCAACACAGCCAGCCAGAGTGATGCCACTAAAATGTAAATCAGATTATGTCACTCTTCAGCTTTAAATCTCACCCAGACCTAAAGCCAAGTTCCTCACAAAGGCCTGCAAGGGTTCTGGCCCTGGATACTTCTCTGATGTCACCCCTTCCCCATTCTCTCACTTCTCTGCAGTCACACTGGCCTCTGTGCAGTTCCCCAAACACACCAAGTGCACACTCACCCTTACATTTGCTGTGGCTCTGCCAGGGATACCCCTCCTGCAGAAATCTCTGGGTCTCGCTCCCTCAGGTTTATGCTTGGGTATCTCCTGAAAGAGATGCCTCAGAAAGGCATCCCTGATATCCCTAAATGAAACAGGAACAAATACCTACCTTCACTTCTACTGCAATACTTTCTCTTCCCCTTAACCCACCATGATTTTCCTGTAGCACATATTACTACCTGGTGTATTACATACATATCTGCCTATCACGTGTCTCTCCTCCTGGAAGGTATGCAGAATAAGGACAGGGAATTTGAGCCCTTATAAGGCACGTTGCTGAATTAAGTAATGGAAAAAGGAGCTCCTGTAATAAACCAACTAATTGGCAATTGAGTTATACTTTGAACTCATATGAGTTAGCGTGGGTGGAGCACAGAGCACATTCCTAGCAGCTGCAGCTGATGCAATGCTGTGAGAATACTCCAGCTCCCAGAAGCCTCCTGGGCATACCCAGGAAGGGAGCTCGCCCACTATAAGGAAGTGACTTAGTGCCAGCCACACAGCTTCCTGATCTTTTCAGCCGTTGGCTATGAAGTACACGCTGTAACACCCTATAGGCTGAACCCATGTACATAAACTAGCTTACTTCCTGAATAAATCGGATCTGCTTCACTGAACCTGGTCCCCAGAGTAGGGTCTTTGCATCTCCGTCATCCTCACCCCCTGCAGGACTTGTCCACAAGTTAGATTAGTGATAGTCCTACAGAGTCCTGTCAACACAGTATCTCCAGGCTGAGCTTCTGGACCTTTAAGGCCAAGAAACAGACTATGGATTACGCTATCCTTCTGGAGGTGTTGCCATTCCCAGAGACCCAGCCAGCCTTTTCTTGGATCCCCAGTCCTGAGTCCTTAGTATTTCAAAAGACTTGTAGTCAATTCTTTCGGCAATGCAGATAATTCCTCCCTGATTGATCAAGTCCACAATCATTCGTTTTTGCACATTGTTTTTTGTCAAAGCTGGCTACCTGTGTATGCGCCCACAAAGAAACCTCCTGAGCATAGTTCACCCTCCCTTCCCTGCTGCCAGGGAATATATACTCGGTGAAAACAACCTGAGAACTCAGCCAGGCGAGGAGCATTCGGATGACCATGTCTAATCACAGGATAACCACGCTTACCCTGACAAGAAGATGGATTATTCTATCAGGAGACTTCACTCTTTCATTGCCATGGATGTGACTTTCTTCTTTGATGTGCACCAACATTTTTTTCATCCCCAGACAATGATGTTCCTTGGTTAAAAATAGAAAAATACAGCCTCCTGTGCAAGCAACAAGAATTTCCATGAGGAATTGTCTTGCTTGGAGCCTTGCCAGAGTGGCATTTAACACATGACTGTGTGACCTGAAGTAACCTCCTCAGGTGATATTTCTTCTCTTCTATAAAAGACTGCATTTCAGGTTTGGGAACAATCCGATAGATCATGAGATTAGCAAAAACAGACAGAGGCACCCGACTGGAAAGAAGGCAGGGCGAGGCCTGCCCCCGCTGCACCTTGCCACTGAGAGGGATTAAATTGAACTAATTGGTTTAGAAGCTAAAGCAAGGGGTCTGGGACGCTGGCAGGGGTTACAAAGGCTTTATTATCTTGCCCATGGTGTCCCTGGGTTGGAGCATGCCACCTGAAATTAGAGTGAATTTCCAAACCCACCGGGTGAAATCTTAGCTGAATGGATCATTAATTCTCCAGCCCCTTCAGCAAGAAACTAAGAGCCAGTCGGGGACATTTAGTTCTGAGCAGGTAGCAGAGCTGTGTCAAAGAGCAATCAACACCTGAACTCAAAATAGGAAGTTCACCCTGTCAGGAACAGGACCAAAGCTGTGAAAATGGCAAGGGGCCACTGAGTAGTGGGGAAGGGAAGAAAAGTAGGTACTCTTGAGAGTTAAGCGATTAGGGTTTGTTTTCCTGTACTTGTGCACGACTTGGGTTTTTCAACATTTTTTAATAGATATAGGACTATTCACAGCTGAAAGTGCTTCATAAACTGCAAAAGGCTGGGGAAAAAACCCGTTGTAAATTTTGTTACTTAGCTGCTATTATCCACATAATATAGTTTTTTTAAATTATTTATTTATTTATTCATTTTAGAAAGGAGAGAGAGGGAGAGAGAGAGAGAGAGAGGAGAGAGACAGAAAGAGAAGGGGGGGAGGAGCAGGAAGCATCAACTCCCATATGTGCCTTGACCAGGCAAGCCCCGGGTTTTGAACTGGCGACCTCAGCATTTCCAGGTCGACGCTTTACCCACTGCACCACCACAGGTCAGGCCACATAATATAGTTTATGTATTAAAAAGTTCAGGTGAGTTTCCATGTTACCTAGCTCCCAATTACTCAGGTAAGATATCTTCGCTGCTACACTTGGGAACCTTGCTCATCTGACTTTCAAGATTCAAGTGTCTGGGAGGAATTAACACTCAGAATTTAGCCCAAAAGCAGAGCTTATCACACTATACCATCATCTTCAAATTGCCTGGGCAATTTGGTTAAAATGCAAGTTCTGATTCAGTAGGCCTGGGTTTGGCCTGAGGCCCAGGTGCAGCCAGTTTTGCTGGTGCAGAACACAGGACCACACTGAGTAGCAGGGCTCTGAGCTGTGCAGTCTACGTACAACTGGAGAGGTCGCTTGCCTGAAGCAGGGGTTCTCAAAGTGTGGTCCAGGGACTAAAAGCAAGGGCATCACCCAAGAACTTGTTAGAGATGTTAATTCTTGGGCTCCATCCCCAAAGCTTCTAAAGCAGAAACTCTGGGTGGAAGGAGTAATCTGTGTTTTGATGAGCCCTCCATATGATTCTGATACTCCCTCACATTTGAGAAGCTCTGCTTCAGCATGTTAAAATCGTGTAGGGAGTTTTAAAAAATCAAGATCTGGGTCCCATCCTACAGTATCCATTAGTCATTCTGGGGTAGGGCTCAGGAATCGGGATGTTTTAAAGGCATGCATAGAGATTGTAACGTGCAGTCAGTGCTGAGAACTGCTCACCTAGAACAGAAAGCCAGTCCTACTCATGGAGAAGAGCTTGCTGTCAAGTGTCTCAGTAACCAGGACGGGCTGGGTGCAGGTCTGGATGTCTATCTGAGCAGTGAACAGTCTATCTGTGGCTCCAGGGCAGCTAGGTCACAGAGTATGGAGGATGCAGAAGGAAGTCCTTACTTCCTCACCCGGACGCTCACCCTTATCCCTGGATATCCTGCCTCACCCTTTGCTCATGATGCACTTCGAGTGAAATACCTTCCCACCACAAAAGTTTCACCCATCCTTAAGGGCCCATATCAATCCCAAGTCTTCAGAAGTCGCTTCCTAAAATTCTTCACTAGGTTAGAATTATCTTCCATAGAATTTCATAGCATGTTATTGGCATCATTATTTTACCTAGATTGAAATTATTTCTTGACTCTTCCCCTCCACTGAATTGAAAACTCTGGGGCAGGCAACAAGAACTGTATAACACTCAACTTTGTCTCTCTTCCTTCAGTGTAAGTGCCACATATGAGCTTAGTAGACATTCAGTAAATGTCTTCTTGATTCTGGGGTCAGATACATGGGTCTGAGGCTTGCCTTTGCAGTGGTGGCTGTAACCCAGGTTGTTAGATTTCTCTTAGCCTCACTTATCTTACCTATAAAATTAGCATGTTGAACTAGATAGTCTTTAAGTTCCCTTTCAAATATCAGATTCAATGATTCTATGGTCAATTTTATCCCTGCAGAAATAAGTCTAAAGTAGGCAGTTAGACAGGTATGAGCGGATCAAGGACAAGAGGCCAGGTACAGAAGATCACCAGAGTAGAAAGCCCTGGGTGCCTAGCAACAGGCAAAACTGGGCTGAGACCTCGTTCCCGGGGTGATCTTTCCTTCCCTTGCACATCGCTGGTCATGCTGTTTGGATCTCATCTGATCTTTCCTCCCTGGCATGTTGCTAGTCATGTGGGTTAGGCCCTTTAGAGCAGGCGTCCCCAAACTATGACCTGCGGGCAGCATGTGGCCCCCTGAGGCCATTTATCCAGCCCCCCGCCACACTTCCAGAAGGGGCACCTCTTTCATTGGTGGTGAGTGAGAGGAGCACTGTATGTGGTGGCCCTCCAATGGTCTGAGGGACAGTGAACTGGTCCCCTGTGTAAAAAGTTTGGGGACCCCTGCTTTAGAGGGGAAACTGCCACGGACCAGCGCAGCTCCTAATAACAGTGCGGAATTAAGGAAACATACTTATTAAGAAAAAAGGATGGGACCGGGAGGACTCTTCAAATGCTGATGACAATATCCGAGTGCCCCATAGTCCCAGTTTGCTTTATTATATAGCCATATGCAAATCAAGGAAGTCCTTGTTACAAAGTTAAGTCATCCAAGGCTAAAATAGGAACTTTCCCAAGGCATAAACAGGAATCCACCCACCATGCATAAGTGAAATCAACCAACATCTGAACAAACAAAGAGTAAGAGGAAGGGCATGTAAATTGCTTCCAGCAACTTAAGGAAGCAAGTGAAGTGGGTGCAAATACTCAGCATCATAGCCAAAATGGAAGTGAATGGTGGAGAGCTTAGCCTTTTACTAAGCCTGGAATCTATAATGGCTTTTTGCCATTTACGGGCCACAACATATCCCCCTTTTCTTTTTTATTTTGAATTTGTGTGCTGGGAGTTTCACTCATCTGATTTCCTAGTTTCCCAGATTCTAATTTGGAGGCAGACTAAAAAAATCCAGAACAAACACAAAACTAGTATAGCCAATGCTAACAGATATCCATACAAGTATTCTAATACATCACAGGGAATTAAAGCCTTTAAGAAAATTCTTAGCCAATATAACAGGATCTATAATAGAGTCTTTGCTGTTTTGAATGTCCTTATCATACTCACCAAGTCCATGCTGACACATCATCATTCCGTATTCCCTGCAAATGCAACCCAACCCCAGTTCAGTTCATTAAGAGCTGTCACAGGAACAGGAGTCCAGGAAACACATCCAGGAAAAGTCCACATGGCACTGGAATTGTTGTCACATTTCTACACTTTGCAGCTAGCGTCCAAGTCCCAGTGACTGCTGCTTCTAGCTGGTAATGATTCAGGCAGACTGAAAAAGCCATCTGCAGCACGTATGAAGACAGAGCTTCCATTTTCTTTAAACTGGAAAGATGAATCCACGGGTCCTTTCCCTGGAGCTGTACAGTCATGGGGTGGTGAGGAGAACCTTGGGATACACTAAGCTGGGTGGCAGAGGTAAATTTGTAAGTTGGCAAAAAAGGAAAATACGAGCTCTAAATTAGGAGTAGGTCCTAGCCTAAAATATGAGTGGGGCATTGAGGCACGAGGAATAAAGGAAACCCTATATATTAAACAAAGCAGAATAAAATAGGACTATAAACACCCACAACAGAGATCTTTGAGGGATGAGTAAAAACCCGAATATTCAGGCAAGACATAGTAAGTGGCCCTTGTGTAAATGAGATCAGTTTACCTGTTACTTGGAAGATTACCGTAGGCTTGTCCACAGTGATGTAGATGGGGTCGACAGCCCTGGGCACCTTTAGCCTTCAGTGGCAAATCCCAGCAGGCTGGGCAAGGTTAGGTCATAGGTGGCTGGAGCAGGGCTGGAAGAGACTGAACCCTCCCTTTAGAGGAGCGAGGGGGCAGCTTACCTTCCAGTGTCCTTTTTTCTTCACAGCAAAGGCATGTAAGCCTGGCAGGCTTTGGCTTAATGACCATCCTTTCCACTATTGAAGCAGGGCACTGATTGAGTCCTATGAGGCCCCATTGGGGCATTGGAACTTTTGAGTACGTAAGCCAAGAGCTAGTATTTTACCTGATGTCTATTGGGCTTTTTTCTGCCTCTTGGTACCTTAAAAGCCATGCTCAGAAGATCTCACTGAGGGGTTTAAGGGCCCCTATCTGCCTATATATCTGGAGCTATTTGGAAAAAGACAAAACAATGTTATTAGCTGGAATCAAATAAAAAAGGGGTAAAAGTTTGCAGGACAAAAAGATTTGGCATCTCTTGTACATCAGTATTCAAAAGAAATTGTTTGAAGTAAAAAGCATGATAAGGTAGACCTGCAGGAGTTCCAGGATATGACTCCCCCCCCTTCTTTTTATATTATTTACAATTAATCTTCAAGCAAAACATTGAGCACACTTTACAATATTTTGACTTCAAAGATTGCAAGAAATTCTTGACTTTATGTTACCTTCTAACGAAAATAGAGTAAATGCACCTTCAAGCAACATTCCCACACTTATCAAAACAGCTCCTTAACATTAATTAACAGGCACTTTAAAGAGTACATATCAAAACTGGAAAACCCCAGTGTGATTTTCATTATTTTTCTATAGTAAAAAAAATTTTTTTAATACTTTTATTATGTAAATCTATGCTCCTTCAAGCCTTCCAACTTGCAGCCTGGAGCAGCCTGGCTAAATTAGCAAGTCTTTTGGATCCAAAATGAGCACGCTTTACTTATTCCAAATAAAATTATATACAGGTATTGATCAACTTATGACCTATGCAACTTATGACCATTCGACTTTACGACCACAATTGCTAGTCACGACTGCTCTGTGTCTGGCAGCACAAGCATTGCCCAGCTGGGTGTACAACAGTGCTGGCCAATAAAATGTTTTGATATGTTTTGCAATTGGGAAAATGTTTCCTATTTTTTTACACCTGTATTTTTGTATACACCTGTATTTTGTAATTTTGTTTGTTTTGCAAATATTAAACCAGTTGTACTGGCAATGCAGTGTTTTACTTAAACCTGACAAATGTAAAAATAAGAAACAAAATGGTGTAGAGATGATACAAATGGCATAAAATGAACAAAGAAAATTATGATATATAACAATAATGAAAGAAAATTATAAAATATGACTTAAAGATTTTTATAACATTATTTCACAGTACAGTACATATAGCCTACTCAACTTACGACCAAATCATGTTACAACCCGTCTGTTGGAACCAATCATGGTCATAAGTCGAGCACTAGCTGTATTTGTAGGGAAATGAAATTATTTTTATTTTGTTTTCAGTATTAGAGCCAGCATTACCAAATTATTATTATTATTTTTTTCATGTAAGGACTGAATTCAGGCCTTATAAACAAACACACTTGGACATTAAACAAAGACTTCACATACAATCACACAAATCAAGAGTGAAACCCGGGGTTTTAGAGATTAAAATGTGGCCTACTTGATCTTACATAGGGCTACCTTAATAGGAACGTAATAAGGAAATATACTAAACAGAAATCTCTCTCGAAAAATCTCAAGACGGCCGTATGAGATTTTTGGAATCTCAAGATTGCCCTCTTTCCAGGCAATGGAACAGGAAAGAAATAAAATGATCTAAAACATTAAAGAAAATTAGATAATAACAGAGAAAGGGAAGAGAGTATAGTAAAATAAGTCTTATGCAATTGCTCTTGTGAAGTGAGTCTCTCATCTAGAATCATGGTGTCTCACCAGTCATTCAGGGATCCACCGAGGAGCTTCAGCAGACCAAGGAAAAACACATACATATCCTCAGCCCCATAAGAGAACAGGGTCTGGCCCTTGCCAGATTCTGTGAGCAGATCCCACCGCTGCACTTCAGGGAAGGTTTTCTTTGTAGGGTTCCAGAGTCTTGGTTGCTGAAATACCCTGTACATCAGTATTCAAAAAATTTAAGGTAAAAAAAGCATGATAAAGAAGATTTGCAGGAGTTTGAGGGTATAATTCCCCTTTTTAAATTTTTTAATTGATTTTTAAGTGTTTGATGTGCACACTCTACAATGCCTTGACCCTGGGGATTGTAAGGAATTCCTGTCTTTAGGTCAAATCCAAGTCTGACAAAATGTAGTAAATGCTTTTCCTACATATGCAGGAGCATTGTCAGTTTTAACTAGTTTAGGAAGTCCAATAATAGAAAATGCATACAAGCAATGAGCTATATAACATGCTTAGCAGCCTCTCCTGTTCTAGCAGAGGCTACTATAAATCCAGAATAAGTATCCACTGTAACATGGACAAAGGACTGTTTGCCAAATGAAGGTATATGAGTAACATCCATTTGCCAAAGTTGTCCCGGTAGGAGTTCTTGAGGGTTAACTCCAAATGAAGGGACAGATTGTAGTATAGGACCCCTTGGACAAGATTTAACAATCTGCCGTGCTGTTCCCCAAGAAAGTTGAAACTGTTTACACAGGGCTGCAGCATTCTGGTGATGAATAGTATGAGACTGGATTGCTCGATCTGTCATGGTTGCTTCAAATAATTTTCTTTTGGGTAGCTTGATCAACAAGGGCATTCCCTTGTGCTAAAGCTCCAGGGAGCATGGAGTGAGCTCAAATATGTCCTATAAAACATGGAGCTCTATGTTGACATACAAGTCTTTGAAGAAGGAGAAACTGCTGAAATAGTTCCTCATCAGCAATTGTCCCTAAGACAGCAGTCTCTATAGTGGAAACAACCATAAGTAAATATCTGCTGTCTGTATAAAGGAAGAACATGGCAAATGCTGAAAAGTCATGATAATGGCATGTAATTCTACTCTTTGAACTGATTTTAAGGTGACTGTTTTGGTATAAAATTGTCCATTGATTAATAAGTCTGCTATTCCTGAGCTGGATCCATCAGTAAAGATTGTAAGTGCTTCAGGAATGGGTTCATTAACCATTGTCTTAGGAAATATAAATGTAGTAATTAATGAAAATTGAACTATTTTATCAGCTGGGTAGTGAGAATCAATTTGGCCTGTAAAATTTGCAAAAGCGATTTGCCATTTAGTGGAAGTTTCCCAGAGCCATTATTGTTGATCCTTTGAAAAAGGAAGAACAATCTGAGGCTCAAAACTTATAAGCTGTAAGAGTCACCTACATGCCCCTTGATAATCAAGGAGGCAACAAGATCAAAATATGGAGATAAAACTTTCTTAGGAGTAACAGCTAAATGAATCCATTCAATAGGACCTGAAGCTTGCCACAATAGTCCTGTTGGAGTGTAACTCGAGGGACAAATTAGTAAGGCAATTGATTCTTCAGGATTTATGCATTTTAATTGTGCTTGCTGCAAGGCCTTTTCTACAAGCTTTAAAGCTTGTTGTCCCACAGCTGTAAGTAGCTGAGGAGAAGCTGGTTCAGTCGAGCCTCTAAGAATATCAAAAAGTGGCTTCAGTTCTCTAGTAGTTAATTTCAAGGAAGGTCTAAGCCAATTAATGTCTCCTAACAATTTCTGGAAATCATTTAAAGTTCACAAATGATCTGTCCTGATTTCTATTTTCTGTGGGTGAATTTGTTGTCCCTCAATAATTTGTCCTCAATAAGAAAAAGGTATAGATTGCTGTACCTTTTAAGGAGCTATATAAATTCCTGATTCATTCAGAGAATATTCTAGTTGTTGCAAAATAGTAAACACAATGTCTTTATCTGGATGAGCAATAAGAATATCATCCATATAATGGATTATGTAGGCCTTAGAATGCTGCCTTGTACTGGAGAGATAGCTTGAGCAACATATTTTTGGCACAAGGTAGGACTATTAGCCATACCTTGAGGCAAAACTCTCCACTGGTATCGCTCCACTGGAGCCTGGAAATTAAGTGAAGGAACACTTAATGCAAAATGCTTGCAATCATGAGGGCTTAAAGGAATAGTAAAAAAGCAATCCTTCAAGTAAACAACTACAAGATGATAATTCCATGGAATGGCAGTAGGAGAAGGAAGTCCTAGCTGGAGATGACCCATAATTTCCATAGTCTTATTTATTGCTCTCAAATCTTGTAATAGCCTCCAGTTTCCTGATTTCTTTTTAATGACAAATATAGGCGTATTCCATGGGCTATTAGATGGTTCAATGTGCCCAAGCTGTAGCTGTTCTTGTACCAATTGGGCAGCTGCCCTAAGTTCCTCCTGTGAAAGGGGCGATTGGTCTACCCATACAGGATTATCTAATTTCCAAGTAATTGGGTCTGCACAGTGCATTATTGGGGTAGCAGGAGCTACTTAGGCCCCTATGCTAAATTTTGATATCCTAATCCATGCCTTTTGGTATTGGGTGCCACTTCTATGGGGGTGAGAATTCCCTGCTATTTCCTAATCCCTTAGTGGGCAAAAATCCCTGATCAAGCATTTGAGTGCTGACTAAACTATTAGGACTGACAAGCAATGTCCCCATATTTTTCAAAACATCTCTACCTCACAAATTAACTGGCAATCCAGGGAGCACATAAGGCTGAAAAAATCCAGAATGACCTTCTTTATCTTCCCATTGTAAAAAACTAGAGCTTTGTTGAGGGGATTTGCTCTGCCCTATACCTTGTAATTCTGTGGCTGCTGCATTAAGTGGGCCAAGAAGGAGGCCAATGTAGTTTAGCAATAACAGATACATCAGCCCCAGTATCTAAAAGTCCTTTAAATTTATGCCCTTGTATTGTTAGTTCCATTTCAGGGCATTCCTGACCTATTTTTTTAATCCAATAGGTAGTATCAGTGGAGCCTAATCTTTGATTCTCTCGAGGTCCCTTTAGCAGGGTTTGGCCTTGTCTTAAAAGAGGTAAAAGGAGGCCCTGGCTGGTTGGCTCAGTGGTAGAGCATCAGCCTGGTGTGTAAAAGTCCCGGGTTCGATTCCCGGCCAGGGCACACAGGAGAAGCGCCCATCTGCTTCTCCATCCTTCCCCCCTCCTTCCTCTCTGTCTCTCTCTTCCCCTCCCGCAGCCGAGGCTCCATTGGAGCAGAGTTGGCCCAGGTGCTGAGGATGGCTCCATGGCCTCTGCCTCAGGTGCTGGAATGGCTCTGGTTGCAGCAGGGCGATGCCCCGGATGGGCAGAGCATCGGCCCCTGGTGAGAGTGCTGGGTGGATCCCGGTCAGGCACATGCGGGAGTATGTCTGACCTCCTCCCAGTTTCCAACTTCAGAAAAATACAAAAAAAAAAAAAAAAAGAGGCAAAATGATTAATTGAGCAATTTTCATGTCAGGGGAGATAGTGACTATATTCCTCAGAGTGTGAGCCATTACTTTAATTTCTGCTGTATAATCTGAGTCTATTATTCCAGGGAGAACAAGAAATTCTCTCATAGTTAAACTACTTCTGCCTAATAAGAGTCCTACTGTGTTACTGGGAAGTGGCCCAAAAATTCCAGTGGGTATAGCTCGAGGTCGCATCTCTGGAGTTAATACAAATTGGGAGGTGGGACTGAGGTCCAGTCCTGCACTGCCTGTTGTTGCCCGGGATAGTTGGGCAATGTTTGGCCTGCTGGAATCAGAATTTGCTGAGGAAACACTGACATCGCCCCTATTATTTGATGGGGCTGGGGAGGGCCCCATTGTCTGTTTCCCTGCCCTCCAGTAGTACATTTAGTCCTACACTTATTCTTCCAATGTTTACCTTTCCTACAAAGTGGGCAGAGGTCCAGAGCCTTAAGGGCTGGCTGTCCTTGAGGGAGAGGCCGAGAACAATACCTGGGGAAGCAGGGCAGTTTCTAGCAAAATGCCCCAAACCCCCACATTGAAAACAGTATCCATGGGCAGTACTTCCCTGCCCTTCCTTCTTTCACTTGTTCTGCCCTTTATCAAAGTATCGTCCTGGAAATCTCTCCCTAAAGTCTGTGGCAAAAGCAAGACTTTGCATGTATGAAGGCCCAACATCGGTGCATATTCTGATATAGTCCTCTAACTCTCCCTTCTTGCGGTGAGGCCAAAGTGCAGCCTGACAAGCAGGATTAGCATTTTCATAGGCTAATTGTTTTATTAAAATCTTTCCCACATTTTTATCCTCTACTATTCTTTCTACTGCTTGAATTAGCCATGAGACAAATTCTTGATATTGCTCATCAGGACCTTGCCTAATTTTACCAAAGTCTTCCATTTTGGTCCCTGGAATAGGCAGGCATTTCCATGCCTGTGTAGCTATCTGATTAATTATATCATAAGTAGTTGGTCGATACTCTAATTGAGTTGCTGTATGGGCATATTGTCCTTCTCCAGTTAACATATCTACAGTAATAGCAACCTCCTCTTGCTGATTTTTTTTTCAATTGAGCAGAAAATTAAAAATTTTAATAGGAAGTATAGTAATTTTTAGAGATAGGGTAGGAAAGGGCAAATAGCTGTTTTCTTTTTTTTTTATTTAAATAATATTATTTTTTTAATGGGGCAACATCAATAAATCAGGATACATATATTCAAAGATAACAAGTCCAGGTTATCTTGTCGTTCAATTCTGTTGCATACCCATCACCCAAAGTCAGATTGTCCTCTGTCACCTTCTATCTAGTTTTCTTTGTGCCCCTCCCCCTCCCCTTTCCCTCTCCCTTCCCCCCCCCCCAACCACCACACTCTTATCAATGTCTCTTAGTTTCACTTTTATGTCCCACCTACGTATGGAATAATGCAGTTCCTGGTTTTTTCTGATTTACTTATTTCGCTTCATATCCTGTTATCAAGATCCCACCATTTTGCTGTAAATGATCCGATGTCATCATTTCTTATGGCTGAGTAGTATTCCATAGTGTATATGTGCCACATCTTCTTTATCCAGTCATCTATTGACGGGCTTTTTGGTTGTTTCCATGTCCTGGCCACTGTGAACAATGCTGCAATAAACATGGGGCTGCATGTGTCTTTACGTATCAATGTTTCTGAGTTTTGGGGGTATATACCCAGTAGAGGGATTGCTGGGTCATAAGGTAGTTCTATTTTCAGTTTTTTGAGGAACCACCATACTTTCTTCCATAATGGTTGTACTACTTTACATTCCCACCAACAGTGGATGAGGGTTCCTTTTTCTCCACAGCCTCTCCAACATTTGCTATTACCTGTCTTGCTAATAATAGCTAATCGAACAGGTGTGAGGTGGTATCTCATTGTAGTTTTGATTTGCATTTCTCTAATAACTAAAGAAGATGAGCATCTTTTCCTATATCTGTTGGCCATTTGTATTTCTTCCTGGGAGAAGTGTCTGTTCATATCCTCTTCCCATTTTTTTATTGGATTGTTTGTTTGTTTGTTGTTGAGTTTTATGAGTTCTTTGTATATTTTGGATATTAGGCCCTTATCTGAGCTGTTGTTTGAAAATATCATTTCCCATTTAGTTGGCTTTCTGTTAATTTTGTTATCAGTTTCTCTTGCTGAGCAAAAACTTCTTAGTCTGATGTAGTCCCATTCATTTATTTTTGCCTTCACTTCTCTTGCCATTGGAGTCAAATTCATAAAATGCTCTTTAAAACCCAGGTCCATGAGTTGAGTACCTATGTCTTCTTCTATGTACTTAATTGTTTCAGGTCTTATGTTTAGATCTTTGATCCATTTTGAGTTAATTTTAGTACAGGGGGACAAACTGTAGTCCAGTTTCATTCTTTTGCATGTGGCTTTCCAGTTTAACCAGGACCATTTGTTGAAGAGGCTTTCTTTTCTCCATTGTGTGTTGTTGGCCCCTTTATCAAAAATTATTTGACCATATATATGTGGTTTTATTTCTGGACTTTCTATTCTGTTCCATTGGTCTGAGTGTCTATTTTTCTGCCAATACCATGCTGTTTTGATTGTCGTGGCCCTATAATATAGTTTGAAGTCAGGTATTTTAATGCCCCCAGCTTCATTCTTTTTCTTTAGGATTGCTTTGGCTTTTCGGGGTTTTTTATAGTTCCATATAAATCTGATGATTTTTTGCTCTATTTCTTTAAAAAATGTCATTGGAAGTTTGATGGGAATTGCATTAAATTTGTATATTGCTTTGGGTAATATAGCCATCTTGATTATATTTATTCTTCCTAACCAAGAACAAGGAATATTCTTCCATCTCATTATATCTTTTTCGATTTCCCTTAACAATGGTTTATAGTTTTCATTATATAAGTCCTTTACATTCTTTGTTATGTTTATTCCTAAGTATTTTATTTTTTTTGTTGCAATTGTGAAGGGGATTATTCTTTTGAGTTCATTCTCAATTGTTTCATTGTTGGCATATAAAAAGGCTATTGACTTCTGTATGTTAATTTTGTATCCTGCGACCTTACTGTATTGGCTTATTGTTTCTAGTAGTCTTTTTGTGGATTCTTTGGGGTTTTCGATGTATAGGATCATATCATCTGCAAAAAGGGATACCTTTACTTCTTCTTTTCTGATATGGATGCCTTTTATTTCTTTGTCTTGTCTGATTGCTCTGGCTAGAACCTCTAGTACCACATTAAATAAGAGTGGAGAGAGTGGACAACTCTGTCTTGTTCCTGATTTAAGGGGGAAAGCCTTCAGTTTAGTGCCATTTAATATGATGTTAGCTGATGGTTTATCATATATGGCCTTTATCATGTTGAGATATTTTCCTTCTATACCCATTTTGTTGTTGAGAGTCTTAAACATAAAATTGTGTTGTATTTTATCAAAAGCCTTTTCTGCGTCTATTGATAAGATCATGTGGTTTTTGTTCTTTGTTTTGTTGATATGGTGTATTACGTTAACCGTTTTACGTATGTTGAACCATCCTTGAGATTCTGGGATGAATTGATTTTTCTCATCCTACTCAACAGCCTTTTCATGAAAGTCTGACTTCCACAGCAAATAATCACCCCTGGAGAGAAAGCATGAGCAATCCCCTCCCAGTCATTTGGGGGAAGAGCCTTTGCACTAATAGTATCTGATAAATCAAGTGTAAAGGGGGCAGTAGGCCCATACTGAACACAAGCAAGTTCAAGCTCTTTCAGAGTTCTAAAAGGTACAGGTACATGTTCTCACACTAGTCTCCCTGTATCATCCTGTCTTTCCAAAACAGGAAAACAGGCAAAGCCATCTATTGTTTCCCCTATATTTCAAGCCTGGTCTATAGATTGTTGGAGAGGGGATTTCCCAGATTTTGAGCTATAGACTCCGGAATCAGCCCGATAAGGGAATGGAGGAGCAGAGAGTTGAACGTAGGAAGGAGCTGAGGGCAGCAGAGGCCCTGCAGCTAAGGCAGCCATAGCTGTGGATTTTTTATCCCCCGAGTCTTCCTCAGACTCCAAGTTATCCTCGTATCCACATCACTCTGTTTCCAGCTCACCCTTATACTCTTCAGACAATGATTTGTCCTCATACGGAAACATTTCTACAAAAAGGTCCCTTATTTTTTACCCTGTCTGTCCCATAATCTTTTACTCCTGCTTATACTTTCCCCCAAAATTTTCTTTACTCACTGTGCGCACTTCACTTTGGGGAGTTCCGTCACCTGCCTTCAGTTTTAGTTTCCTCATACTCACTCAAGTCCCTGTTCAGGCGACACTTGCCACAGACCAGCGCAGCTCCTAATAATGGTGTAGAATTAAGGAAACATACTTATTAAGAAAAAAGGATGGGACCGGGAGGACTCTTCAAATGCTGATGGCAATATCTGAGTGCCCCTAGTTTGCTTTATTATATAGCCATATGCAAATCAAGGAAGTCCTTGATACAAAGATACATATCCGAGGCTAAAACAGGAACTCTCCCAAGGCATAAACAGGAATCCCCCTACCATGCATAAGTGAAATCTACCAACATCTGAAACAAACAAAGAGTAAGAGGAAGGGCATGTAAATTGCTTCCAGCAACTTAAGGAAGCAAGTGGAGTGGGTGCAAATACTCAGCATCATAGTTAATATGGAGGTGAATGGGGGAGAACTTAGCCTTTTGCTAAGCTTGGAATCTATAATGGCTTTTTGCCATTTACAGTCCACAACCGGAAACAAAAAGGGGGTCTCTTAATACTTAAGAGAATAGCCCTTAAGTATTAATCCCCCAAGACAATGAAGTTCTGACCCACATCAAATGCATCTAGGCCTCAGTTGTGTCTAGTTCCAGGCCCAGAAACCAGGCAAGCGATGCCATGGCTGACATGAGGACCAGCTGCCCTGCCCTCTGCCGACCAATCAGTGGAGACCACAGGACACACCTGGAAAGCTGATGAATATTCTATTGAGGTCCTCTCTCTCTCTCCCTTTCTCTCCCTCTAGCTTACCTGCAACTTTTCCCACCCCTTTCCCCTAGACATACTTCCTTTGTCTCTCTCTTTTCTCTAAGCTCCAAGGGCCCTTCTTTTGCCTCTATAACTTGTTTGCTGAGTCCATTTCTTCTCTGGCTCACTGCTTCTACCTCTGTGACTTTCTAAATACACTTTCTCTTACAGTTTGAGTCTTGGCTTTGAGTTCTTCTCTCAGCCAGAGCTCAAGATCAGAGATGGCTGAACCGAGGTTCAACCGCCAGTAACAACTGGTGGTGTTCTCACCACCAACATTAAACATAAATCTTACTGATACTGGAAGTAGCTGGCCACTGGGTTAGAGGTGGCCACAAATTCTGTGATGCCCTGCAAAGGGACATGGGCTCTATATCCCCTCCCCTTGATTCCAGGCTGCACTGTGGCTTGCTTTAACTAATCATATACTGCAGTAGAAGTAACATTGTGCCCATTCTGGGCACAGTAAACAGGTGACTGAGGCAGGGTCAAGAGGAGGTAAAGGATGAGGAAGAAACTGGAAATGTTGGGACTCCAAAGAAAGATCTTTCATTGGGTCTAGCAGTTGGCTTTACATGTCCTGGAACACTTGGTGTTAGACACCTGAACTGTCATTTAAGAAGTCTGGCCACCTCGCTGAAGAGACTATAAGGAGAGGCCCGAGTCTAAATGTAGAAGGAGGGGCCCATGGCGCCCAGCCAACAGCCATCCCTGCCAAGGAGCCAGGCATGTGAGTAAAATTGTTTGGGGCCCTCCAGATTAGCCCCACTGCTAGCTGAATACCATGGAGTGATCCCAGTCCATGTCACCTATAGCACCCAGCTAAGCCCTGGCCCCATTCCTGATGTACAAAAATCACAATGCATAATATTCAATAACATGATTGCTATTCAAATCACCAAGTTTCAGGTAGTCTGTTACACAGCAACAGATAACCAGAACATTGTATAAATAGTTATTCTTGTATGTGAAATTCTATGCCATTTAACATAACATTTGATACATGTCAGAGAAAATGTATACAAATACACACACATACATAACATGGGCTTGTGGAAGTACATGACATTTTGTGCTAGTCCCACTGATTTGATTTCTTGATTAAATGGCCTGTGAATACATTTCTAGAGGGAAATGCAAAACCACTAAAAACAAGTGCCTCCTTGATGATTGTGCCCAAGGCCTATAACCTAGCACCAAGTGCAATATCAGGACTTGCTAGTGGATGTAGGAGGAGCCAGGGAATTATAATGAAGGCTCTGGAAGGCGGAGCCCTTACACAAAGAAGTCTTTATCTGCCCGTGAACACAGTGTGGCCATTTCCTGGGGTGAAATGTTTAGTTTGGGAGAGATTTGCAATTTGAAAAGGGGGTTTTTGTTTCCTTCTCTCTCCAACTAATTTAAACCTTCTCTGATCCCAAGGGAGGTTTTTAGTGTGGCATAATAGGGACACTTTCAGAATCATGGCCTCTTTTTCTGAATGTGTTTCTTATGTAAATGCTGCATAAGAGAAATTTCCCTCTACTTTACACTTTAATTCTGCTTTTTAAACCTGCAAAATAGAATCAGAGAGAAAGACACCTTCAACATACTTCAGATTTGATTTGCTTTTCATTTTTACCTCAAGCTCCTCTGTTGAACTGGGAAAAAGAAGGGAAGGAAGGAAGGAAGGAAGGAAGGAAGGAAGGAAGGAAGGAAGGAAGGGAGGGAGGGAGGGAGGGAGAAATGAAGGGAGAAATGAAGGGAGGAAGGAAGAAAAAAAGAAAGAAAATTATTTCTGTCCATTAGGCTGCCCAAATATTCCAAGAAACACAAGACACTTCATAATGATCTAATAATCCTCAAAAGGCCTCAG
Source organism: Saccopteryx bilineata (assembly GCF_036850765.1). Taxonomy (NCBI): domain Eukaryota; kingdom Metazoa; phylum Chordata; class Mammalia; order Chiroptera; family Emballonuridae; genus Saccopteryx; species Saccopteryx bilineata. Next base: position 166,573,198 of record NC_089492.1, read on the forward strand.
TTAAGTCAGGTAGTTACAAGCAGGGGAGTCAAGGGACATTAAATTAAAGAGGCTCCATTAGAGGCCTCTGTGCCTCTCTCCAATGCCACAGTTCTAGGCATAGCAGGGGGAGGAGGAGGAAAAGGTCTGCTCCTTAGGTCTCTTTCAAAAACAGTTTTGTTTTTTCCTGATTCCCTTCCACTTCCCCACCCCCACACCCTCAGGTAGAACTGGCCAGGTATGTCATGTTTGTGGTCCATCCATGGTCCCCTACCTACAGGGCCACTATAAGGCCACCATGCAACACCATATTGTACTGATTTGTTTGGGCTAGTCCTGCTTGGGAACACATAGCAAAAGTAATAGCTAAAGAAAACCAACCAAATGAATGAATAATATGCTTGGGAACACAGGGCAAAAATAATAAAGAGTAAAAATATGCTTAACGACTGATTCCAACTCAGGCACTTGGTAGAATCTAGAATCATGTCCTCGGGCAAGGTTACTTCATGTCTAAAAAGAAGCTGGTTTCCTTTTCTGAGATGTAGAGTATAGCCACCCCCTTCCCATGGATGGTTGTGAGGAATAAAGGGGGTGACATCTGTGAAGTGCATGGCAGTACATTCTCAACTAAGGTTTGGTCACTCCTTTCTCCTTGACCCACCTCCTACAGCTGCGAGGGTGGTGAGGGTAAACAGGGCATGGGCCTTGCTCGCGTGCAGGGGCACCTGCGAGTTTGCTGTGCCCATAGTAATGCTTCACATTCCTGGCATCACTTAAGTCAGTTCTCTTAAGAACTTGTCCTTGAACTTGAGGGTTAGATTCTACTTAAAAGGCAAATCTTGGGGAGGGAGGAGAAGGGGAACATTTGAGGCTGTTGTCAGTGGGTGAAGTAGTCCAGACTCTCCTCACAGAACACACTGTAAGGCAGAAGGGAGGCACAGAGGGCAAAGGGTGCCAAGGCAGGCTGGTGATGAGAGGAGGGCAGGGAGGGGGTGGGAACGGTGGCCACGTTGGGACCAGAAGGAAAGAATCAGGAGGGGCTGGCTGCCTGGTATACAGGAGAACACTGCAAAGTCAGACATCAGGGTCCAAATCAGAGTACTTCCTGCTGCTGGAAGTGTGGCTGTAAGCAAGTTACTTAACCTCCCTGAATTGCAGTTTTTTGATCTGTAAAACAGGGCTCATGCTAGCTTACTAAGGAGTGACTCTGGGGGTTAAGTGAGGCAATATATGTAAAGTGATTAGATGATGTTGGGTGCTCACCTGCCAGGCGCTGTGGGTGCTGGGTGAGGACCCTGCGGTGCTGGCTGGCCCCACCACTTAAGCAGGTTAAGTCCCATCTCGATTGTGGTTATTATTTCCCTCCCTTTACCTCAATTTCTCAGACTCTGCTCTTTGCCTGGGCCATTGGTGACTACAGTGACAGCCATCTAGATTAATTATGAGAGAATGCAGCTTCTCCATCCACAAATCTCAAGCCAGAGTCAGGAGTGAGGGAACAACAATTTATTGTTCTAGCGAGACAGGCGGCCTCTGCCCCAGCTGCAGGAAGGAAACGGTGAAAACATTCCGCCATTCTCCTGAAAACAAGAAATACCAGCAGGTGGAAGGCGGGCCGGTGGGCGGGGCTGAGAACTGCCCGGTGTGGGCGTGGCCAGGGCTGCGACAGGAGGCGTGGCCGAGCCCACCAGGTGATCTAGGAGCGGGTGGGACCCGATGGCTCATTCTCTCTCGAGTCCCACCCACACTCCCAGCCCTGCCTCCTCTATCCCAGCGACAAGCTCCTGCCACTTTGTTTTTCTCCTCGGCGCCTTCCTTGACCCCCCAACCCAGCCCCATCCGCCACTCCAGTGCCCCCACTCCAGGCGCCTAAAGGAGAGCACAGCGCTACCACCTGCCGCGGCGAGGTTGGGCACTGGGAGCGCGGGAGCGCCAGGGAGGTGCGGCCTTTGTCGTCTTCTCTCCCCCCTCCTCTCCTGGCTCCTCCTTTTCCTTTCCCTTTTCGCTCCTTTCTCCTCCCTTCTCCTCCTTCCTCCTCCCCTCTCCACTCCCTCTCTCCCCATGCCTGCAGCCTCCCCTAGTGTGGACCACCCCAGGAGGAGGCCGGTGCCACTGCCCTCAGTCCCAGCACCCTGATCTTTCCTCGCTTAGCAGTGAGAAGCAGGAAAGACATCACCGCCACCGGCCCTGATGGGCAGGGCACAGTTGGCTGCAGTGCTGCTGGGAGACCCAAGCCTGGGCCCTGCTCCTGGGTATCCACAGCCTGGCAGTGCCCTGTGTGCTCAGTCTTGGCTGCCCCCCCACCCCCGCCCCTGGAAACTAGACAGACTGGGTGGTCCCCAGACACCACCTGGAGAACCAGTTCTGGGGGAAAAGAGAAATGTAACAAAGCAAATATACCTTCCCCATCTCCACTTACCTCTGGGTACAGAAATACTCCAACAGGGCTCAGGTTGTTCATTCAGCCCAGGGGCAGGTGTGGCAGGAGTGCAGGTACCCCTAGCGATGGGGCTGGAAGGGGGCCTCACACTGAGTCTGCAAGTCCTTCTGCCAGGGCAGCCCAGATCAAGTGGGGCCTTATCCAGATTCAGTTTTCTGTGGGGTGAGCTGCACTATAGGTTACATTGCTCTAGGAAAGAAAAAAAGAATCGTAATCTGAATTGCTGTGGAAAGTGCTTACTGAAAATCTTGTTAAGGTTTATTTTTACAGCCTACCTCTGATGGCCACATCACCAGATAGATTCTAGAGGGGTCTCGGCTCTTCTGACCTTTAAGAAAAGATTCATGGGGGGAACAATCTTTCCTGTGTGCAATCCTCACCTGCCTGGACAGGTGGGCAGCCCCGGGTGGGGCTACGAGGCTTCCTGGATGCACCCCATAATTTTTTTCCCCAGATATGAAGGCATTGCCTCTCCCTTCTTCCAAGCCTAGACACCACAAAAGACAAGTCTCTTTATCCCTGTCCTCTACCCCTATGCCCAGCGGACCCTGGGGAAGGCCTGATTGACCCCTGGAATAGTCTAATAGCAAACCATTATTGACTGCTTCCTACATAGCAGATACTGTTCCAAGTGCTTTATATACAATAACTCATTTAATTCTCACTGTAATCCTATTCCTATCCCCATTTTACAGATTAAAAATGGAAGCATAAAGGGCAATTTATCCAAAGTCAATTTGTCCTGAGCTTTCTGATTGCTTTCCTCATCATAAGAGAGACTCTGCCCAGAGGCAATCTGCTTAAGCCCTATTGGCCCAAGAGCACTGTGGAGGGCAGTCACACCTGGGGGACCTGGGCACAGGCGCTGAGGACAGGGGCAAGAAATGGGTGCTGAGGAGGACACCTGAGGCAGAAGAGGAGGGCTGCTGCAGCGGAGTGACTATGCATCGCTGTCTTGCTGCCATGCCAAGAGCTGCCTCTCCCAGTTCACCCAGCTTTGTGGGGCAATGCGAAGGCTACCCCGACAAGAGCCTGGAAGTGTCGCAGAGAGGGGTGCTACTCCCCACTTGGAGACAGTTAGAGGACAAAAACTAGAGAGAGGAGGGCTCTTACCCCCGAGTTGTGCCAACCGGGGTGGGGCAGAGGCTTTGGTCAGAATGATGGTGGTGGGGGATGCAGAAAGTCATGGGCACAGTCCTGCCATGGCTCTGGGGACTCCTGGTACTGTCCTTCCTTTGGCTCAAAAACAGTGTCTGAACCCAATATTTATCAGCTCCCTTCTGATGTGGCCGGGGTCGGGACACAAGGCGGGGCAGAGTGGAGAGGAGAGCAGAGGCCTATGTGGGCAAGGGAGGGGCTATTTGCTGCAGAAACAGAATCTGACTCACAGAGAACCACGCTGCCTGCCTCTTCAAGCAGGGCCAGTCACCTTGGAACATTGCTGGGGGCTTGGGAGCAGCAGAGGTGGGGGCCAGGGCAGCATAAGCTATGACTGCCTTGAGAGCCACTAGGAGCGTGTGCCGTACACACACACATGGCAGTCCGTCTTCCACACACACTTTGACACACTTTATGCTCATATTGGTACATACCTATATTTAGACATAAGACCCCCCCCACACACACACACAAATGGGAACCCAGTGAAACACATGTTCATGAGGTACACATTTGTTCCTCTGCGCCCACAGACAGGCCCAAACCCAGAGATATGCCATGACAGACCCCATGACACCAACTGGGCCTGGTGGCCCACAGCTGGCCCTATAGCTGCTTCTGGGAAGCTGGGGACCGCAGAAATTGCCCTGGATGTGCTGGACTTTCCATAGGGATTCCAGACACCCACACTGTGAGGTGAGCCAAGACATTCTGGGAGTACCCAATGAAAAAGGCTAGCTCTGTCTACTTGCAATAGCCTAATGCTTCCATGGGTCCCTCTTCTCACATGGGCAGTGCTGGTTATAGTGTTCCTCGGCTCCACAGTGTCCCCTGGCCTGGGCGCCAAGTGTCATGGTGCCCACAGTTTGCTCTGCGTGTAGATCCACACAGAGCTAGAGGCTGAATAGCGCAGGGTCAGAAGCACAAATTGTGGAGCTAGATAGCCTGGGTTCAAATCTGTGCTCTGCTACTCTCCAGCTGTGTGACCCTGGACAAATCACTTGACCTATCTAGGTCTCCGTGTCCTCAACTGTGAAATGAGAACAATAATAATATCTACCTCCTATGGCTATTGTCAGAATTAAGTGAGTACATTTGAGCAAAGGCTGAAAGAGTGCTGCACTGCGGGGGACTCTAGGAAGGACAGTAGACTGGTGAGAGGGCCTGAAGCCCAGGGGGCAGGCGACAGGTGGCTGATGAGGAGGGTGGGTGGGAGAGATAAATGGTCTGGAAATGACCCCAGACCTGTGTCTCAGTGCTGTCAATACTGCTATTCTGGAGGGGCAATAAATAAGTGCATGGAACACAGTGTGCTCAGACACAGGAACATTTTTTCATTATTGTGTAATAACATGGAAGATAATGTCCTCCTTCTCAAAGCAGTCCAGAGCACTTAAAGATCGCATAGTCAGAGGCTGACCTGCACAGGCCCTGGGCCGGGTGGCAGAGGCCACCAGCTGCTAGTGCTGGGCTGCTCCCACAATGGGGACAGCAGATCCTGGGCCAAGGTTATCACGGAGAGCCCCCATTCCACCCAGATCTCCATCCTCAAGACTCCTGCCACAGGTTTGCCGTTATGTATCCAAGCCGCACAGACAGGCTACCAACCATGGAGGTCACAATCGGCCTAGGAAACTTTGGGGGGCTCCACAGAGGGAGGGGTTCCCTCCCTGCTCATTGCACAGCCAATAGGACAATTGGGGACATGTTGCAGGCCTGCCTGCTGCGTGCTGGCGCTTACTCCCCACCTCCCTTGGAGGCTGTGTCTGCATCTGAGAAGGTCCCAGGAGCTGGGGCAGAGCAGCTGGAGGGAGGCTCCACACAGCAGGGCAGGAAGTGCCCCCACTTCCGTCCAGGGACTCCATTTCCGGTGGATTGTGCCTTGGAATGAATCGTACATTGCAGACAGAGAGTTTTCTCCTTTGAGGGTAAAAGCAGAGATGCACTGAAGGACTGAGTGAGTCCAGAGAAATCTCAGAGCGATGATGACTTGATAGGGTCATGGAGGCAAAGAAAAGCTGTCCAGGATCAAGTGTGCATCTGGTGCAGTGAAGACTTGATACTTTCTCCGTTATTAAGCCATAGTTGGTATTTTCCTTTTAGGAGAAAGAGAGAAGCATGTGCCTCCCGATCGCAGGGATCTCACTGTTCTTACTCCAGACTTCCTAACCTCCTGGGCTCCCAGGTGCAAACAGCAGAGTGGAAGCTCACTCCTAGGCACCTTCAGTGAAGGGTGGACAGACCACTACCATTTCCTGATCACTGCAACTGGCACCAGGGTACCCATAACACTGTAGGCCTGGATTTCGGCGAGGTCTAGGTATCATATGGATGTCATAAGATGAGCAAGATTATTCTGTTCCTGGTGCTTAATCAGAGCCAGGCACACAGTAGGTGCTCACAGATTTTTAAGGCCTGCCTAGTAGGAGTAATGACCCCGACCGCTATAATCACCAACATAGCTGCACACTAATTATGGGCTGGCATGGTTCTGCAAGCTTCCTATGTGTTATCTCATTTAATGTTCCCAGCAGCCCCGTGAGGCAAGCAGTCTTCTTCTTAATCACAGATGAGGAAGTGGAGGCCCAGAGAGGTTCAGTACTGTACTTAAGGCCACACAGCTAAGAAGTCATGAGGCCAGTATTTGAACTTGGGTAATGTCCAAGCATTTAGCTGTGAGTCCTTTGGAACAGGCCTCAACCCTTCTCCAGCTTCAGCTCCTGTCTGTTTCTCTCTCTTCTCCTAGCTAATACCCACTTCTCTCTCCAGATTCTTGCCACCTCCTTTTGGGAGCCTCCCCTGATCTGAATTCCCTAAGTCCCCAAGGCTGAGCTGGGTGGCCGTCTTTTGTGCTCCCAGAGCAACATGTGTATGTGACTCCGTCTTTGCACACACTGCACTTGCTGTTATGGGCATTTACTTTCTGTTCACATGTAACCATTGCGCCCTCAGGACAATGGTGATGTCTCATCCTTCACAACCTCACCAGCACCTGCAGGAAGGTTGGTACTTGGCCATTGCTTATTGAGTTGTGAACTTCACCTGTAAAGGGCCAGACTTTGTGCTGATAAGTACAAAGATATGCAGAGTCTATCAGTCCCTCTCCTCCTCCTCCCCCCAACCTTTTAAAGTAGAAAAGTCATTGACAGAGTGAGAATCACACATATTCAGGCAGTGGCCCAACTGTGCCCATGGTTCAGTTTGCCAGCTCCATGGTCACTGGGTAAGATATTTCTAAGCAAAAATTACAAGTCAAACATTCAGTGATTTTCTTGTGAAGGGCATACAGGCATTTCAAAATGGCAGTACAGAGTAGGTAGAAGTTTTTGGTTGTCACAAGCACTGGGGGCAAAGGTTACCCACATTTGAGACCTAGGCCCAGGATGCTAATGCTCATGGTTGTCCTGCAGAATGGTGACAGTGACTCCCCAAGGAGAACACCACTGCTTCTGCTGGCCAGTAGCAACAAAACTGCCTTGAAAATTCACTGAAAGAAAAGACATTGGAAGACCAACTCTTTAGTAGATCCAGGTGTTTTGGTAGTTAGGAGAAATGAGACCTCACGCCTGGAGGCAAAGCCCGTCCTGGGTTCTGCATGGGACCCCTGCACAGTGCCAGCAGTGACTGTGAATCTCACCCACTGGTGCTCCTGAGGTGTGGCAGAGGAGTGCTATTCCTCAAGACCTGCTGTCACCTGCCATGTCTTCTGAGGTGTGCTCAGAGCACCCTGGCCCAGAAGAGCTGGATGACCCCGTGAGGAGTCAGAACAGAGGCAGACTCCAGGGTCACAAAATGGGTCATAATCTGTCCCAAGCAGGGCAGATCCACCTAGGGGGCCTGTTACCTGCTGAATTTTAGGAGGCATCAAGCTGACGGAAATGCGCACAGGTGCCCTGGCCAGATAGCTTGGTTGGTTTGAGCATCGTCCCAAAGCACTAAGGTTGCTGGTTTGATCCCAGGTCAGGGCACAGACAGGAACAGATTAGTGTTTCTGTCTTTCTCTCTCTCCCATCTTCTCTCTCTCTCTCAAATCAATAAAAATAAACATTAAAAGAAAAGAAAAGAAAATGCCTGGGCAAGCCAGTGGAGAAGCCTGGTTAGTGGGCAAACCATAGGGCCAGAGCACCCTGCAAAAAGCCCAGATGACTCCCTTTCTACCACCTCACTTCACCCCCATCACACATCTGGACTTCATGCACACATCACAACCTAAGGAACTTAGGTAAAAATCTCACATACTCTCATCATGAAAACTCATCAAATATTAGTGTAAACTATTACTCAAGTGCTTGCGGGCACCCTAGGAAAATGTGCTAATAAGTACAAAAGGGTTCAACCTTCCTTTTGAATGCCTTTCATTGGTGTCCCCTAGGCCATAGACACCTGTTAGAACTGGATGTAGAAGATGGGGTTCAAGGCTATTTCCAGCCCTTCTGAGCAATGGGTGACTTCTTCACTTGCTTTATTTTCCAGCCTTTTTTCTGGGTATGATGTTGGTAATCCGAAAGAACTGAGGCATTCTAATGAGCTTTTACAAACTATAAAGCACCATAAAAATATAAAATCCCTTAGGATGTCTTGTTTTCAAATAGATTGACCTGAGTCTTCCTAAAACTTCTTTCTGCCTTGGAAGGATTTCTCTTTAAAACAAACTTGTTTTGTACATGAATAAACAGGACATAGTGACCTTTTGTTTTAGGGCCAGATAAAAGGGTACCAAAGTTAGTTCCAATTTCATAGCGCTATTAGGAAGTTCCAGAATAGACTATCATAACGTGTTGGGATGATTGATCCTGTCATGATGCACTCATGCAGCCCGTATCCATGTCCAGGGCTCGACATGTGCCCAGCAGTGATAGCACTCCTAAAATTGCTAACATACATTCCTCATCTGACAGCAATCCCCTGAGGTAGTTATTATCTCTCCTTTACAGATAAGGAAACTGAGACTTGAAGCATTTCAGTAACTTGTCCCAGAAAATTCCATAAGAAGTTAATCATTTCATTAAAAAAGTAATAACCATTTTCCATAAAATTAAATCCAGTTATTTTCATCTTTGCTAGAAGATGTAAAACAAGTATTCCTGTTAAATCACCAACACAGTCACAGTTGTTCTTCAGTAAAAACCAGACTATGCAAGTGCAAAATAAATTGGTGGAAAAATTCTAATTCCAAAATTTCAGAAACAATGCTTTCAGTCTGGTACTGTGAATCCATTTTTGAAGCAAAATAGGAAAGGAAGTGAAATATGTATGAAAACTTCAGGAAGAATGAAAAAGACTTAATTATATGGACTTTAGGCTGTAAATTCTCATTTTCCCCAGAATTCTTTCTTGTTGATCTCTCCAGTGTTTCAAAGGTGTGGAAGCTAATTTTACCTCCTGCAAAGAGCAAGAGTCCTCAAGCCTGAAGCAAATATTTTCTTTCCCATGCCTTACCATTGCATTCTTTTCCAGCTTCATCGAGTCCAGCAGTTCCATGCCTTCTGTAGGCAGAGAGGTCAAAGTCCCAAAGCTAATTTGACCCATGTTCAAGCATGGTGGCATGCTTCGGGATCTGCCAGTGAGTTGCCTTATTGTCTTGAGTCCTTGACTCCAGCTTCTTACTGTACTTAAATTTCTAATAAAGCAAAAACACCAGACTATTGGTGAGGTTGCAGGATGTGAGGGAAGTCAAGTACTCTCTCTTTCTATATTTGTTTTCCTCACCCGATCTTCCCCTCTGCTGGCCCACAAAATATTGACCAATACCCATTTCTCTAAAGGCTTTAGGAACTTCAACTTTTGGAAGAGCCTTAGTCTAATGAGTCTGATTAGTTCATGCCCCAGATAAGTATGAATGGAGCAGGCCATGAGTGCCACATGGCAGCAGGCTCCACTGGGCACTAGGAGGAGAGGTACCCACAGGGTACCACCTAACTAGAAATGGCCCTTCTCTCAGACCTTCACAATAGGAATCCTACCCATTCCCCAGGCCTGCCTCACACTTTTGACCTTGACCACCTCAGCTGGTGTTTTTCACTCGTTTTCATGAACATCTAAGTTTCACTCCTGGACAGTCAGTTTCTTGAAGGTTGGAGCTAACTCTTATGTGGCTGCAGTCCCCAAATGGCACCTAACCTAGTACTCTGTACACAGGAAGTGTTCAATAAATTATTTATTTTTTAAAATAATGTCTTTTTTATTTATTTATTTTTTCTTTTTTTTTCTTTATTCATTTTTAGAGAGGAGAGAGAGAGGGACAGAGAGAGAGAGACAGAGAGACAGAGAGAGAGAGAAGGGGGAGGAGCTGGAAGCATCAACTCCCATGTATGCCTTGACCAGGCAAGCCCAGGGTTTCGAACCGGCGACCTCAGCATTTCCAGGTCGACTCTTTATCCACTGCGCCACCACAGGTCAGGCATAATGTCTTTTTTAGATGCCTACAGTTTTTTGAGGCTTAATGGCTATAAAAGCACAGGTGGGGGAAATCTCTAAACACTTGGAAATTAAACAAAACACTTAAAAATAACCCATTAGTCAGAAAGGAAATCTCAAGGGAAATGAGAAAATATTTTGAACTGAATGAAAATGAAAACATAACATTTCAAAATGTATGAGTTGTACCTAAAGCAAGACACTGAATTCATAGTTAAAAACTCTGTAAAAAAAATAAATCTCCAGGCCCAGAAGGTCTCCCTGGAAATTCTAGCAAGCATATCAAGAAGAAATAAAAGCAAATAGAAGAATACATTAGACTTAACAGGGTGGTCATTTTGTAAGGTATATAAATGGCTAATCACTATGTTGTACATCTAAAGCTAATATAATATTGTACATCAACTATAATTAAAAAAAATAAGAGAAACTTTTCTCAGCTTATTTAATGAGGCCAGCATTATCTTGATACTAAAACCAAATGAAGGCAGAAGAGGAAACTTCAGATCAATATCCCTATATCCCTCATAAACAAAGATGCAAAATCCTCAGCAAAATGTTAGTAAATTAAATAACAGTACACCGAGACTAACATCCTTCAATGAGTGAAAGGGGCAATGATAGTTTCCATACTCTCACTGTGGTGATCGTTACACAAATCTACACAGGCATTACAAGTCACAAAACTGTACACACACACACACACACACACACCAGTCAATTTTACTTTAAGGTAATTTCTAAAATAAAGTTTAAAACATTGTGTTTTGTGTGTATATGTGTTAGCTTTGAGATTATGGTAACTAGCATTTATACTATACTTTCAATGCAAAGTGCTTTCACGTACATTTCCCATAGCTTTCCAACAACAATCTAAGTATATATGATTGGTCTCCATTTTACAGGTGGGAAACTGAGTCTTAAAGAAGGAAAGTGTCGGACCTGAAGATGGCAGCGGAGTAGGCAGATGCACAGACTCCCAGCTCACACCACCAAACTGGATTACAAATTAATTTAGGAACAATCAGCATGAAAAACCAACTCTGGTTTACAAAACCAGCTCTCAAAAACCAAGTAGCAAAGAAGAAGCCACACTGAGCCTGGTAGGGAGTGCCAAGGAGTGGTGAGTCTCCCCTGCTTACAGGAACAAAAGGGGTGTGAGGCTGAGAGCCCAGAAGGGCTCTTACTCCAAGGAAAAGAGTAGTAAATATCGCTCACAGCTACTTGCTTGGGTACCTGGGAATGAGGTGTGTTGAAAGGGCTGGCTTATCTTCCAAAAGGAAAAGGGGGAGAGACAGACAGTGACTGGCAGAGGAATGCATGGGGTGACCTGAGAAGCTGACTCACCCAGTGCTGGAGGCGGTCACATCTGGGGGAGGGGTTGATCCTTCCACATAACACAAGACTAAAGTGCTTCCAGATCATACATGTCCAGACATCTCTCCAGCTCCAATCAGCGCAACAAGACACAACTGAAAACAAGAAGTGGGGAGGAGATCTGAGATACATCTCCCCCTACTGAAGCGGAGAAAGCACCCTGCCCCCAGAGAGTGTAACTGGCAGATAAGGCCTTCAGAGTCTCAGGTTACACCCACTGCATTCCGGGACATAGTTTCAAATAAGCCCCCTGCTGAGATCAGTAAACAAGACTACAGGTGAGAAGAAAACAAACAAATCAAGACTTCAAAGCAGCCCAAATCCAAAAGTGGATTACTAATAACAGCTGATGCCAACCCAAGAAGACCTAGAAATAACACAACTGAAAACTGAAGGCAGATAACACAAAACCTAGACTCAACCAGCCCAACAAACACACCCACACACAGACATAATGAGAAGATGGAGAAGTGCAATCTAAAAGAAACCACAAGAGAAATCTCCAGAAAAGGAACTGAGTGATATGGAAATAACCAAACTGCTGGATGCAGAGTTTAGAATAATGATTGATAGGATGCTTAGGGATCTTAGAACAAAAATGGATGGTCATTACAAACTCCTAAATAAAGAGATAGTAAGTATAAAAAAGGACATTGAAATATTAAAAAAGAATCAGTCAGAGGTAACAAATACAATATCAGAAATAAAGACCACAATGGAAGGAATTAAAAGCAGGATGGATGAAGCTGAGGACTGAATCAGCGAGTTGGAGGACAAGATGAACAAAGGCATGAAAGCAGAGCAGAAAAAAGAAAAGAGACTAAAAAAGTCTGAGGAAACTCTGAGAGAGCTCTGTGACAACATGAAGAGAAATAACATCCGCATCATAGGGGATCCTGAAGAAGAAGAGAAAGAACAAGGGATCGAAACTTTATTCAATCAAATCATAGCTGAAAACTTCCCTAAATTGATGCAAGGAAGGTCTCACAAGTTCGAGAAGCATAGAGAACTCCATTAATGAGAAATCCAAAAAGACCTACACCAAGACACATCATAATTAAAATACCAAAACTAAGTGATAAAGAGAAAATATGAAAAGCTGCTAGAGAAAAGAAGGCTAGCACCTACAAAGGAGCCCCATAAGGATGACATCCGACTTCTCAACAGAAACACTTGAGGCCAGAAGGGAATGGCAAGAAATATTTAAAGTAATGCAGAACAAGAGCCTACAACCAAGACTACTTTATCCAGCAAGGGTTTCATTTAAAATTGAAGGAGAAATAAAAAGTTTCCCAGAGGAAAAAAAAAAAACCTCAAGGAATTCATTACAACCAAACTAATGCTGCAGGAAATGTTAAGGGGCCTGTTGTAAACAGATCAAAGTGGGAAAAGAATATAGCAAAAGAGGAATACAGCTTTGAAGAATAAAATGGCAATAAACAACTACATATCAATAATAACCTTAAATGTAAATGGATTAAATGATCCAATCAAAAGACATAGGGTAGCTGCTTGGATAAAAAAACTGGAGCCATACATATGCTGTCTACAAGATACACACCTTAAAACAAAAGATGCACATAGACTAAAGATAAAAGGATGGAAAAAAATATTTCATGCAAATAGAAATTTAAAAAAAAACTAGGGTAGCAATACTTATATCAGACAAAATGGACTTTAAAACAAAGACTATAGTAAGAAATAAAGAAGTTCACTACATAATAATAAAGGGAACAATGCAACAGGAAGATATAACCATCATAAATATCTACATACCTAACATAGGAGCACCTAAATATATAAAGCAGACTTTGATGGATATAAAGGGTGAGTCAACAGCAATACTATAATAGTAGGAGATTTCAATACCCCACTAACATCACTAGATAGATCCTCAAGAAAGAAAATTAACAAAGAAACAGCAGACTTAAAGGACATACTAGATCAACTTGATTTAATAGATATCCTTAGAACCTTTCACCCTAAGGCAGCAGAATATACATTCTTTTCAAATGCTCATGATATAGACCACATGTTAGGACACAAAAACAGTCTCAACAAATTTAAGAAGATTGAAATCATATCAAGCATTTTCTCTGATCACAATGGCATGAAACTAGAAATCAACCACAACAGAAAAACTGAAAAATACTCAAACACATAGAACTAAATAGCATGTTATTAAATAACAAATGAGTTAACAATGAAATCAAAGAAGAAATAAAAAATTCCTAGAAACAAGTGATAATGACCAAACAACAACCCAAAATTTATGGGACACAGCAAAAGCAGTACTGAGAGAGAAGTTCATAGCACTACAAGCATTCCTTAAGAAGCTTGAAAAAGCTCAAATAAACAACCTAACCCTTCATCTAAAAGAACTAGAAAAAGAACAGCAAGTAAAGCCCAGAGGTAGTAGAAGGAAGGAAATAATGAAGATCAGAGCGAAAATAAATGACATAGAAGCTAAAAAAACAATATGGAGGATCAATGAAACCAAGATCTGGTTCTTTGAAAGGGTAAACAAGATCAATGAACCTTTAACAAGACTCACCAAGAAAAGAAGAGAGAGGACTCAAATAAATAAAATTAGAAATCAGAGTGGAGAAATAACAACTGATACAACAGAAATACAAAATATCGTAAGAAAATACTATGAAGAACTGTATGCCAAAAAATTAAACAACCTAGATGAAGTGGAAAAATTCCTTGAAACATATAATTTTTCAAAACTCAATCTGGAAGAATCAGAAAACCTAAACAGACCAATTACAACAAAAGAGATCAAAACAGTTATCAAAAAGCTCCCAAAAAACAAAACTCCTGGGCCTGATGGCTTCTCTGGTGAATTCTACCAAACATTCAAAGAAGAACTAACTCCTATGCTTCTCAAGCTATTTCAAAAAATTCAGGAGGAAGGAACACTTCCAAGCTCCTTTTATGAGGCGAGCATAATTCTGATTCCAAAACCAGGGAAAGACAACACAAAGAAAGAAAACTACAGGCCAATATCCCTGATGAATCCAGATGCTAAAATCCTCAACAAAATATTAGCCAACCAGATCCAGCAATATATGAAAAAAATCATACATCACGATCAAGTGGGATTTATTCTGGGGAGGCAAGGCTGGTACAATATTCTCAAATCAATCAATGTGATTCATCACATAAACAAAAGGAAGGAGAAAAACCACATGATAATTTCAATAGATGCAAAAAAAGCATTTGATAAAATCCAGCACCCATTTATTATCACAACTCTTAACAAAGTGGGAAAACAGGGAACATACCTCAACATGATAAAGGCCATCTATGACAAACCCACAGCCAACATTATAATTAATGGACAAAGATTAAAAGCAATTCCCCTAAAATCAGGAACAAGGCAGGGGTGCCCCCTTTCACCACTATTATTCAACATAGTATTGGAAGTCCTAGCTATGGCAATCAGACAAGAAGAAGTAAAAGGCATCCAAATTGGAAAAGAAGAATTAAAATTATCATTATTTGCAGATGATATGATACTGTATATAGAAAACCCTAAAGTCTCAGTCAAAAAACTACTGGACTTGATAAACAAATTCAGCAAGGTGGCAGGATACAAAATTAATACACAGAAATCAGAGGCATTTTTATACAGAAACAATGAACTGTCAGAAAGAGAAATTAGGGAAACAATCCCCTTCACTATTGCAACAACAAAAAAAATAAAGTACCCAGGAGTAAATTTAACAAAGTAGGTTAAACACTTGTACTCAGAAAATTAAAAAACATTGATAAAAGAAATCAAAGAGGCCCTGGCCGGTTGGCTCAGCGGTAGAGCGTCGGCCTGGCGTGCGGGGGACCCGGGTTCGATTCCCGGCCAGGGCACACAGGAGAAGCGCCCATTTGCTTCTCCACCCCCCCTCCTTCCTCTCTGTCTCTCTCTTCCCTCCCACAGCCAAGGCTCCATTGGAGCAAAGATGGCCCGGGCGCTGGGGATGGCTCCTTGGCCTCTGCCCCAGGCGCTAGAGTGGCTCTGGTCTTGGCAGAGCATCGCCCCCTGGTGGGCAGAGCGTTGCCCCTGATGTGCGTGCTGAGTGGATCCCGGTCGGGCGCATGCGGGAGTCTATCTGACTGTCTCTCCTTGTTTCCAGCTTCAGAAAAAATACAAAAAAAAAAAAGAAGAAATCAAAGAAGACACAAACAAGTGGAGGCATATACCGTGCTCATGGTTAGGAAGAATAAACATCATTAAAATGTCTATATTACCCAAAGCAATTTATAAATTCAATGCAATACCAATTAAAATACCAATGACATACTTCAAAGATATAGAACACATATTCCAAAAATTTATATGGAACCAAAAAAGAACACGAATAGCTTCAGTAATCTTGAAAAAGAAGAATAAAGTGGGAGGTATCACACTTCCTGATATCAAGTTATACTACAAGGCCATTGTACTCAAAGCAGGTTGGTACTGGCATAAGAACAGACATATAGATCAATGGAACAGAACAGAGAACCCAGAACTAAACCCATATTTTTATGGACAACTGATATTTGACAAAGGAGGTAAGAGCATACAGTGGAGTAAAGACAGTCTCTTTAACAAATGATGTTGGGAAAACTGGACAGCTACCTGTAAAAAAATGAAACTAGTCCACCAACTTATACCATTCACAAAAATAAACTCAAAATGGATAAAGGACTTAAATTTAAATTGTGAAACCATAAGTATCCTAGAAGAAAACTTAGGCAGTAAGCTCACCAACATCTATCGCAGCAATATCTGTGCTGAATTATCTCCACAGGCAAATGAAATAAAAGACAGGATAAACAAATGATACTATATCAAACTAGAAAGCTTTTGCACAGCTAAAGACAATATGAACAGAAGAAAAAGACAAACCACACAATGGGAGAACATATTCAACAATACATCTGATAAGGGATTAATAACCAAAATTTATAAAGAACTTGTAAAACTCAACATCAGGAAGACAAACAATCCAATCCAAAAATGGGCACAAGAAATGAATGGACACTTCTCCAAAGAGGATATACAGATGGCCAATAGACAAATGAAAAAATGTTCAACATCACTAATCATTAGAGAAATGCAAATTAAAACCACAATGAGATATCACCTCACACCAGTCAGAATGGCGCTTATTGACAAAACAACACACGATAGGTGCTGGCGAGGATGTGGAGAAAGGGGAACCCTCCTGCACTGCTGGTAGGAATGCAGACTGGTACAGCCACTGTGGAAACAGTATGGAGATTCCTCAAAAAATTAAAAATGGAACTGCCTTTTGACCCAGCCATCCCACTTATAGGAATATATCCCAAGGACACCATATCACCGACTGAAAAAGAGAAATGCACCCTCATGTTTATAGCAGCATTGTTCACAATAGCGAAGATTTGGAAACAGCCCAGGTGTCCATCAGTGGACGAGTGGATTAAAAAGCAGTGGTACATATATATAATGGAATACTATGGGGCTATGAAAAAGAAGGAAATATTACCTTTTGCAACAATATGGAGGGACCTGGAAACTATTATGTTGAGTGAAATAAGCCAGGCAGAGAAAGAAAAATATCATATGACTTCACTCATTTGAGGAATCCAAGGAATAATGAGAACTGAAGGATGGAATTGAGACAGAGGAGAGATCAAAGGGACCAGAAGAAAAGAGGACAAGAGGGGAAGGGAATGATAGGATGAGATAAACCTGAGGGAAGGGCATGATGGGGAGGGGGGCAAGGGAGATGTTGAGGGGAATAGGGGGAAGGGGGAGGTATTCGGGGTGACCCTAGAATCTATGTAAACACAATTAATTAAATAAAATTTAAAAAAAAAGCAAAGTGTCCTCACACATATGAATAGGCAGAGCCAAGCCCCAGCACAGGCCCTGTTGGGAGGTCCCTACTAGCAGAGGTTCCCATGAACTTGCTCCCAGCTCTGTGCTTATAACCCAGGGAGTGATGGTGGTGAAATTCTGCGTCTCCCAGAGGGAAAGTGAACTCAGGAGCAATTCTGCTTGAGGTCAGGGGCCCCTGGGCCTCACTGGAGAAGCTTTTCAGCAAATACAAACTCATTGGGGGCTGTGACACAGCTCCTGGCAGCTGCAGCAAATCTCCACGAAACTGAAAGTCCAGGTCACCTACAACAGAGGCTGCTGCCACTCTTTAAATTTCTGCTCAATGGACTTCTGGTTGTTTTTTTTAATGTTGTCATTATCTCTTTTTCCGTAGGGGAAGGTAGCATTCTACCATGTCCCAAGTAAGCCGGGGAGGTAGGTGTGGAGGAGCCAGAATGGAGATTGCTGGAGTATTCTATTCTATTTGCTCTAATTCTCTGCAACTTTAAAACATTTATCTGAGAGACCTTCTATCCCCACCTTTTCAAAAAAACACCTGTTAGGAGAGAAGGAGAGAGTAGAAACTGGGGGAGGGAACCACAGGGTCCTGATTAATGGAAGTGGTCAGGAAAAGTGGGCGATGTGCCAGGAACACACTAATGAGAACTGTGGTAATGAAAGGTTGTTATATGTCTGTATCTCTCTTCCCTTCTTTCAATTCAGTAAATACTTATCATATATCTGGAGGGGTATGTGTCTAAGCAGTTAATTCTACCCCCTCTTCCTCAGAGAAGTAGATCTTGATGGCCAACAGCCATTTTTAGGGGACTTAATTTTAAATAGAGTAACATCTGAAGACACAGCAGGAACTTTTGCCAAAGCTCTGGAAGCCATCAGGAACCTTTGGACAAGCAAGGGGCAAGTGAGTCTCCCAGTGGTCACTGGCACAGTCCTTGCCCTACTGAAACGACTTCTTGTTGGCTTCCAGAGGCTTGATACTGGCTGTGCCATCCCAAGGCTGAGTCGCTTTCTGCCACTGCAGCACCACAGGGACAGGTGTGGCTTGGGGGATGAGTGGCTTTTGGAAGGCACAGATGTAAAACCGAGTCTGTGCCTGTGTTGGAAGGGAACAATGTGCTAAGGGAGAAGTTTGAGGGGCCTCTGCAATTGGTTTGGTGAGCAAAGAACAAGCAAGCCATGTTTCACACAGTGACACTAGCAAGTCATGGCAAAGGGCAAGAGATGATTCATTTGATTTTTTTCTGGGAGTGTGAGGTATTGGGCATGTTTCTTAGGGAAGCAACAAATCTTAATGCCTGAAGAGGCAATCGTAGTAGAACATATTTCAAGGAGGAAGACAAAAGAACCCAGTCAGTTCTCAGGCATCCTGAGTATCCTAGGAGCCCAGGATTCCTTCTTCCTTAAGACTCTAGAAGGGTAGCTTCTGAAATATATATGAAATAATATTTTAAAATATCCCTATATACAGAAAGATTCTTCTTCCAGGGGTAGACAGCCTGCCTTAGCATTCCCCAGACAAAGCCAGTACCGGGATCTAGGATAACGCTGAATGAAGTTCATGATTATGAGGCCCCTTAGTTTAGTTTCAGAAGCAAATTCTCATATGCTTCTCATTTAGTTTTGCAATTCCACGAGGCAGGCTCTGGATCCCCATTCTACAGATGAGGAAGTCAGGACTCAGAGAGATGAAGGAACGTGTTCCAAACCTCTCAGCAACAACGTGGTGGGGCAGAGACTAAATTCGGATCTGTGCCCTCTCCTGTTTGTGTCACCTCTCGTTTCTGGAGGCGCTCACACTGAAGAACCGTCTCTAGGGACTGCAAAATTGACAAATGCAAGATTAAAATGTTCTTTTATTTTAAATCTTAATTTAACAAGTAAAGCTATTAATAGGGGCTCTGCTGCCAGCCAGGGGTATTGGTTTAAATGTTCCCCAAATCTATGTCTTCCTCCCTCTCTTCTTTCCACACACACCTGGAGGGACGGCTACACAGGTGAGAGGATGCCCACTGTTGCAGAAGTTACTGAAATAAATGAGATTCTTCCAAGGGATCACAGGCAGTAGTGGGATTCAAATAATTTAACAACTGGTTCTCTGCCCTCATGATCATTTCAAGTATAAAAAAAGATATATCAAAAGGTAGTTCATTATTTCATACATTTAATACTTAAATAAGAACAATAAAAGAGGTACACAAAACTAGATTATAAGAACTTAAAAATATTAATGAAAAATATTAAATACCTAACAAAAACAATAAAACTGTAAAGATATTTCCATATTGCTTCTTAATTGACGTCCTCATTTGCAAATTTTTTCACCTATAGACGGAATAAACATCACTATAGGCGCTTAGAATACACTGTTGTGCGTGTGAACATTAAAAAAGAGTAAGGAATGTAAATTTGTGATTCCCACATCGAGCAGCTGCCCAAGCGCCCATCTTAGAGAGAACCGCAATTAAAGGTGCCTTTTTAACAACCGATTCACCAAACTCAACAAAAAATTAGGTCTCGGTTCTGCTGAACAGGTGCGAAACCGGCTGTATTCCACCACTGGTCACAGGCAGTATTTGCTCACGAAGAGATGTGTTACCAGTAGACTGTCCAGAGCAGGGGTCCCCAAACTTTTTACACAGGGGGCCAGTTCGCTGTTCCTCAGATCGTTGGAGGGCCGGATTATAAAAAAAACTATGAAGAAATCCCTGTGCACACTACACGTATCTTATTTTAAAGTAAAAAAACAAAATGGGAACAAATACAATATTTAAAATAAAGAACAAGTAAATTTAAATCAACAAACTGACCAGTATTTCAATGGGAACTATGGGCCTGCTTTTGGCTAATGAGATGGTCAATGTGCTCCTTTCACTTACCACCAATGAAAGAGGTGCCCCTTCTGGAAGTGCGATGGGGGCCGGATAAATGGCCTCCGGGGGCCGCATGTGGCCCGCAGGCCATAGTTTGGGGACCCCTGGTCCAGAGGCTGGTGGACCCAGGAGTTAGTTCTTTGGCTGTACTTATGGGATCTACAATTATTTTGTTCATTTGCTTGTTTAGGTTCTATCACCCACCAACAGCAAGCTCCCTATGAGCAGCAATTCATCTGTCTTATTCGTCATTGAATTCCCAATGCCAGGCACATGGCTGGTGCTCCACAAATATTTGTGGAAGGAATGAACAAATGAGAAATTGATCTTTACTTTGGGGCTTCTGGGATAAGTTCAAGGAAAATGCAGCATTTGCAGTCGGCCTCAATGGAGAGGCCATTTTATAGGCAGGTTTGGGAGCTGTGCGTGTTGCAGGCAGAACATGGAGAATGTAGGGACAGACAAAACAGCTGGGCTGTGCGTGATGGACATCAGTTTGGCTGAAGTGTAGGGTGTGTGTGGGAAGGAGTTAGGTAAGGCCTGCATCATGGAGGCCCCAGATGGCAGCTGATTGCTCCGTTGACCACAGGAATCCATTCAAGTGTCTATAGAGGGGAATGGCTGGTCAGGGCTGGGCTCAGTGCGATGGGTCTTGTGGTCAACATGGAGGATGAAGGCAGAGATGCTGTTGAGGGTGTTCAGGGTAGTAGCAAGATCCGACATGACAGGTGACAAGGGCCTGAACTGGGTAGAAGTTGGGAACACTTCACCACCAGAATGTCCAGGTCTCAGGAACCAAGTAACCATGGAAGCTGAAGAATAGCGAGGCTTCAAAGGTGATACTGAGGTTCCCAGCTCAGGGGTCAGGAAGAGAAAAAGGGTTGTCAGAGGAGTTAGCTAAGATTAGGGAAGGAAGGGATGGACAATATGCTTGGTTGGAGCATCTTAAGTCTGAGTGTCCAGTGGGATGCCTGGTGAAACTGTCCAGCCAGCTGTCAGAATGTCAGAACTATGGGTGTAGCCTGACACGCTCTCTAATCACAGAGCCAAAAATAGTCCATGGAGCTGGGCTAGCCTGTGATGGCAGCCTGCAGGATTCAGGCTGCAGAGCCTGGCCTGGCAAGGGACCTTAGAACACACTTTTCCTCTGTACAAAGAGGACCCCAAGGCCTGGAGAGGATGGGTGGCATGCCTAAGGTCACACAGCCAATTTGCCCATCCTAATTTTTATAGGAAGGCAATTAACTTTTAGGTGAGTGGAATATTAAAATTGAAAAGCCTCTAATTTGAATCTCTCTATGTGCAAAGCTGATTAGGGTGCTGTAGTAATGAAATAAAGAGAATGATCTCTGGACTATCAGCTGTCAGAGGGGAGGGCATTGGAGGGTTGAGTGAAAAAGGTAAAAGGACTAAGCAAAAAAACCCCCCCAAAAATATCATCGACACAGACAACAGTATGGGGATTACCAGAGGAAAAGGGGGTGGGGGAGGAGAAGAGGGTAAAGGGGGATAAATGGTGACAGAAGGAGACTTGACTTGGGGTGTTGAAAACACAATACAATATACAGATGATGTATTAAAGAACTGTACACATGAAACCTGTATAATTTTATTAACCAATGTCACCCTAATAAATTCAATTAAAAAAGAGAGAGAGACTGATCTCTGTTGGTAAGCTTAGCTGCCATCCATATGAGAGCAAGGTCCTATTGGAATCAGGAGCAGGATGGGTGGTGGCGTGGCCTTTTTTGTCTTTGGTAGACTTGTGTCTCCTAGGGTCTCCCACATACAGCACCCCACAGGGGTACAGCAATAGCCCTAAATTCATAACTTCTCATTGAAACAATGTTTCCAGACTCCTGGGAGACAGAGGGCAGGAACAAACCAAGCCTTGTCCTGCATCCCAAATTCCTCTCTTCCTCATCTAAAGAACATTAATTCAATTACAAACTCCAGGACTTTTAAGAAAAGCAAACAAAACCCCAAGCACCTGGCAAAGGTCATCTAGCAGGTGAAGAGAGTGAATAATTAACTCCTGTGAAAGTGAGTTTTGAGGATTTTTTTCTTTTTACAGCAAAGGCACAACGAGAAAATTTTAGCCCCAGGCAAATTCTAAGAGCGGCTCCCTCTCCCACCTGTCATCCCATGTGCTGCTCCTGTCCCCCTTCCCTGGGGACCATGTCCACGTGAGGAGTGGCTTATGTCAAGTGCAGAGGCCCCTCCCTGCCTGCTCCCTCTTCCTTGGTTCCTGCCAGCTCATTTGGCTGCAATGCCAGCAGGAAGGGCTGAGGCTTCCAGAACCTGCGTCTGGTCTCTCCACCACCTGCACTGAGAAATTCACTAGGACAACTGCACAAAACAATGGCTCTGCTAACATCTAGCAGGACCTTCAGGGAAACTCCAAATGCTCTTCAGCAAAATGGATTTATGATGCCTACTGATCTCAAAGAGTTGTTGAGGAGATTAAATGAGGTAAAGCATAAGCACCCCCAAAATGCACTGGGCACACAGGAAGTATCGCACATCCACGACCTTTCCTGTCCTGGAACAGCCCCCTCCCCTTCCTCTTCTTAATTCTACTAGCGGGACACCCGGGGTTTCTACCTTCCCTCTTCCCTCTCCTTTTCCTGCGGAGGGATGGAGGGACGTTATCTAAGGAACAGTGCACGGGAGCACGGTGGCTTTCTAAGGTCCCCCTTATCCTGTAGGGGAGGTAGCTGGGCTCAATGCAGCGACACAGGAGTGTGCGCAGCAGCCCTTGTCTGTGCCAGGGTGGCCTTCACTCCGTTTGTGCGATAAATACCCCCCACACACTGAAAAGAGGGATGCCAAGGAGCACGGTCAGCTGAAGGGTCACCCCAAAGGTGCGGGGCTCGAGTAGGACCGCTGTGGGCAGGCGCTGCGCCTGTGGGCGGAGGCCGCCTGGCAAGCAGCGCAGGGACACCGCTACTCCGGCTGTGTGCGCAGTGTCCCTGCTTGCTCTCGGTGGCGGAATTTTCCTGGCTGGTTCCAGCTCTGCGGCCTCGTGATTCGCGCAAAGAGGAGCGGCGGGCGCCCCCTTCTGCTTCACATCCACAGCGCCCTGCAGACCGGTCCCTTTCCACCTGACCCTCTGAGGACGTGACCCAGACCTGCCCTGAGAGCCTGGGCGAGCACCTGTCCCCCCACTCTCTCCTGCTCCTTCTCATTATTTGAAGGGCCATTGTCCTGGTCATCGAGGGCACAAGTCTAGTCATGGTAGCCCCCGAACAGAGTCAAGGGCAGAGAGCTTTCTTGATGTCTCTCATGTCTCACTGTGGCAACACCTTGGAAGGAGGCAGGAGAGGAGAGGGGCTGGATGAAAGGATGGCCCCATCCCAGGGGCTGTAATGACAGAGAGAAGCCTAAGGCCCCTCACCCCACTGCCACCACCACTAAATGTCCCAAACCAGGCTTCCCACCACATCTGTGCACCCAGCTTGCCCACCTGCTCCCAGGTCTGAAACCACACGCTGGGGCACTCACTACTGAACACCCAATGTGATGGGTGTTCCCTAATATTCTAAAATCCCTCTGTGCCCTGAAGAGGTGGGTGACCTTTCACATGGCCACCAAGAATCTACACCAGATTGTTAAGGTACTTTGTTCCTTTACAATGACATGCTCTCTTCTAGGACCACTTCCCACTTGGTCATTTGTATTCGGTATTCAGGAGTTAGGCCCTGATGGGACTGGCAGAGGTTACAAAGCCTGAGAACTGAATATATAAGCACACAAAAGAAAGTCACACGTCCAAAAATAAAGCTGGTTGAATGAGAGGAAACGAACGGTCTAGACTCAGAGACAAAGAGAAGGCAACAGTGACCTTCTGCCAAGACCATCACTGTTCGTCCCCACAACTGGCAAGGAGGAAACTCCTCTGATGTGCTGTTTAAATGCAAAGTGTGTGTGCACGCGCGCGCGCGTGTGTGTGTTTGTGTGTGTTGCTCAAACAGTGCACAAGACACATGTGTTGGACCTGGCTGTGTACAGTAGCACTGTCATCAGTGTCCTCTCTGGTGGTGACTGGGAGTTGGGGTGTGCTGTGGGCCCTCTGCCGCAGGAGTGTGAACCCTGCAGCAAGGAGAGTCAGGCCTTTCCTAGAAAAAAAGCCTGCAGGAGCCAGAGGTAACTTTTCTTTCTCTACAGCTAAATAAATGATTGTTCAACCTTCAGTATGTTCCTTTGTAGGAGAAAAGCCTGGCCTGAGAGTTAGAAAACCCAGATTCAAGCCCAGGTCCTGCCATGAAGCAGATGCCTGCCACGGAGCACAGTCATTCATTCCTTCATCAGTTATTCATTCAACAAATGCTTATTGAGCACTTGCTCTGCACCAGGCATTGTTCTAGGTGCAGGAGATGCAGCAGGGGACAAGACAACTCTGCCTGCAGGGAGCTTACATTCTATAACAGTAGGGGACTGGGTGACCCACTATGGGGAAGGAACAGATGATGGGGTGCTATCTGTGTTAGACTGCCAGGGAGGAGTGGGCTTTGACAACTTAATTTCTGAGCAGAGGGGAAGACAGGTACAAAGGCCCTAGGGCAGGAACGGGCTTGGTGGTTTTATTGGAACGACATGAAAAAGGGTAGTAGCAGGTAAGGAGACAGATCCTGTGGGCTGTGTTGGCCACAGAAGACAGTTTCAGTATTTTTCTAAGAGAGATGGGAAACTCTTGGAAAGATTTGAGCAGGAAAAATACCATGATTCAATGTGCATGTTGAAAAGACCAATCTGGCTCTTGTGTGGGGAGCACTTTGGTGGGGCGGGGTGGGATGAGAGTGGGCAAGGAAACCAGTTAGGAGGTCCGGCAGCAGTCTGGAAAGGAGAGGAAGGCCTGGCCGGGATGGAGGCAGCTGAGGGTGTGTGTGTCATACTCACACTATACTTAGGAAGTGGAGCCACAAGGGAGTGCTAGTGGGTTGTTGAAGGTGTTGGGGATGGAGAGCAGGCTCAAGGACAACTCCAGGGGTCTAGCTGAAGTGAGGAGTGAATAATGACTCCATTTACTGAGGGGAGGGACATGGTTGAGAGGGCAAATCAAGAGTTAGGTTTGGGGCAGGATAAATCTCAGCAAATCATTGCTCCTCCTCTCTTTTGGGCTCTGCCTTCTCATCTCTAAAATGAAGGGGCTGCCCACTTGACCACCTGAGTGTCTTGGTGGTGATTAGGCTTCTTTTCCCCAAATTTTCCACATTCCTATGTCTTTACTCCCTACCCCATGCATTCTGAATTCAGAGAGAAGGTGACAGCAAAACCCCTTCAAAAACTATCCATTCAGGTCTCAAGTTTCTTGGACTTTTCCATGTATATGGTTTGTTTCTTTCCTTAAAATAAACAAAATCATAGGACCTGGTCAGTTGTCTCAGTGGTAGAGTGTTGGCCCAGTGTCTGGAAGTCCTAGGTTCGGTTCCCAGCCAGGACACACAGGAGAAGTGCCCATCTGCTTCTCCACCTTTCCCCCTCTCCTTTCTCTCTATCTCTCTCTTCCCCTCCTGCAGCCAAGGCTCCATTGGAGTAAGGTTGGCCTGGGTGCTGAGGATGGCTCCATGGCCTCCACCTCAGGTGCTAGAATGGCTCCAGTTGCAATGGAGCAATGCCCCAGATGGGCAGAGCATCGCCCCCAGGTGGGTATGCCAGGTGGATACTGGTAGGGCGCATGCAGGAGTCTGTCTCCCTGCTCCCCTGCTTCTCATTTCATAATAATAATAATAATAATAATAATAATAATAGAAGAAGAAGAAGAAGAAACAGAATCACGAATTCTCTAGCTTGAAGAGACAGTAGAGGTCTCTACCTTTAGAGTGGGGGAAATTGAGGTTCAGACAGGTAGAATGTCTGGGTGCAGATCCCAAACTTTGAGGTAGTTTGCAATTGAAAGTCTACACTGCTTCCTTTCAGAAGCCCTGGAAACTTGTAAAGTGCAAACAAAAGAAATGCAGGAAATGAAATCTAACTAAAACTGTACAGACAGACATTTTTGGTTCTTCTTCTGCACCCATGCCCTCTGCTCAGACTCGCACACTTTGCCTCCACAGTGTTTCCTCTTTCCTGTGTGTCAGGACATCAGCATGGGTGGGACCCTGGTGGAACATGTGGACTTGCTTCTGTTCTCTCCAGCCCACCCCTGAAAAAAAACAACTGGTCAAAGATTTCAGGTATTAGAATTTCAGATATGGAATGTAGAACAATTCTGTTTATTACATTTAAACAAATAAAAGAGAAGCTGGTAAAACATGAGCAGAAAAAAGAGATTTTAAATAATGGACAGGGAGGTTTGAGAAATAACAAAATAGGCCTCCTAAAAATTTAATACTCGGTAGATGGATTAAACATTCAATTAGATACAGCTGAAGAGAGAATTAATCAACTAGAAGATAGGTCCACATAAATAATTGAGAATATAGTTTTCAGTGATACAAAGATACATATTATTAAAAAAAAGTTAAGACCCTGGCTGGATAGCTCAGTTGGTTAGAGCATTGTCCTGAAACACAGAGGTTGCCAGTTCAATCCCCAGTCAGGGCACATTCAGAAGCAAATTGATGTTCCTCTTTCTCCCTCTCTCTCTTTCTACCTCTCTCTCTAAAATCAATAAATATTTTAAAAGATTTTTAAAAGTTAAAAGGATATATAGGATAGAATGATGAACCCTACCATACATCTAAATTTGATTTCCTTCTAGAATGAAATATAGAGAGAATGGGCAATATATTCAGTGGTATGTGCTGATAATTTCCCAGAAATACTGAAAGCCTAAGAGAATTAGGGTGGGAGAAGAAGGAAGAGAGCAAGATGGAGAGAAAGAGAGAGGAGGAGGAGGAGCAGGAGGAGAAATTAAAAGCATTCAGAGAGAAAAGCAGACACCCAACAAAGAAACAACATATAGTCTCACAATTGACTAGTAGACAGCAAAAAATGGACACCAGAAGACAGTGGAAACATATCCTCAGTGTGATGAGAAAAACACTGTGAACCTAAAATTGAATGCTCAGAAACTATCTTTCATGAACGAAGGTGAATAAGGACAATTTCCAACAAATAAACACAGAGACTAACTCTTACACTCTTACTATATGAAATGCTAGAGCATATAGTCCACACAGAAGGAAAATGATCCATAATAGAAAGTTAGAGCCAAGAAAGAGTGGTAGTGAAGATAGTGCCAAATATGTGAATAAGAAAATAAGAATTTATAAAATAATAATATCCATTTTATATATGGGGGGGGTGACAAACAGGCTAGAACCAAAATCCTGAATCACAAGAGCAGATTACATGGAAGGGGGAGCTATAGAAGCCAAACCATCTAGGGTTCTTGTCACGAAGGGAAAGAGCTATTGCCTAACCTTTGACTTGACTCTATCCAGATTAGTCTACATGCTCAAATAGCTTTGGTAACCATTAAAAAGACAGAGATTGGATACAAAGCTTCTAAACTAGTATGGGGGAAAAATGACTGAAAACGTGGTGGTGGGAGGGGAACCATTAATTTAAAAAGGCAAGAAGGTGGTGAAGAGGCAGAGGAAGATTTACAAAATGTGTCAGATAGAAAGTAATAGCAGAGTAGCAATAAACCCCAAAGCATTATTCATCAGGATAGATGCCATTGGACTAAGCATTGGAGTCAAAAGACTGCAACTTCAGGTGGAATTTTCTTTTAGAAATTCAGCCATTTACAAGAAATACAATTATCAACCACATAAAGATACAAATTGATTGAAAAATAATGGATGGAAAAAGACACCCTAGGCAACTAGCCACTAAAATAAGTGGTGTCACTATATTAGTGCCAGACAAAATCAGTGTTTAGGCAAAATGTTTACAGTAGTGAAAAAAGGTCACCTTATAACAATAAAAGCTCCATTTAAGTGGGAGGATATAAAAATTCTAAACCTGTAAGTCTTTAATAATATAGCCTCAAAGTACATTAAGCCAAAGTTTGCCAGAACTATACACAGTGGTTTTAAAATCCACAACCATATTCAGAGATCTCTCTGGAGATGTTGGAAACTGTAGCCAAAAGGAAATCTGTAACATAGAATTTGAGCAGGGTATGATCTAGTTGGCATTTATTGAACATTGCATCTAGATTTGTGTACATTCCCTGAACGCACAGGGCACAATGAGGAAGTGCTTGTCTCAAAACCAAATATCAAGGGGAGGGGCTTTTCAGACCACTTTCTTGGACTATGATGCAATTGAGTTAGAAATCAATAAAAAAAACATATCTAGGAAGCCCAATATATTGGAAAATAATAATTAAAAAAAACTTATCAGCTTCTCGTGAGTCTAAGAGGAAAATGATAAAAATTAGAAAATGAATAGAACTGAGAGAGGCATTGGAAAAGAAGAAAGGCTGAAATTCTGTGAGCTAAGCATTTATAGAAGTTATAAAAAAGAACATCAGAATGAACATAAAGAAAGTAGAGGGCATGAAACAAAGATATGAGCAGAAATGAATGCAAGAGAAAAATACACAGTAGATAAGATAACAAAACAAGTGATTCTTGATAAGGCTCAAACACAGTTATCAAGAAAAATGAATACAGCCCCGGTTGGTTGACTCAGTGCTACAGTATCAGCCCAGAGTGTGGATGTCCCAGGTTTGATTCCCATCAGGGCACACAGGAGAAGCAACCATCTGCTTCAACATTCCTCCCCTTCTCACTTCTCTCTCTCTCTCTTCTCCTCCCCTCCTGCAGCCATGACTGGACTGGAGCCAGTTGGCCCTGGGCACTGAGGATAGCTCCATGGCCTCCGCTGCAGGTGCTAAAAAATGGCTCTGGTTGCAATGGAGCAAGGGCCCCAGATGGGCAGAGCATCACCCCCTAGTAAGCTTGCTGGGTGGGTCCCAGTCCAGGCACATGCTGGAGTCTGTCTCTGCCTCTCTCACTAAATAAAATAAAATAAAATAAAATAAAATAAAATAAAATAAAATAAAAAAATAAAATAAATAAAATAAAATAATAAAATAAAAATGAATACAGGTACATCAGAATTTAAATAGCAATAAAATATTATGAATAGTTTTATGCCAGTAAACCTGAAAACTAAGATAAAATGGATAAATTCCTAGTAAAATACAAATTAACAACACTTGCTCAAGAAGAAACAGAAAAGAGGAATATCTTTTATCCCTGAAAGAAAATGAATTAAGAATTTAAAATCTACTGAAAAAGAAAACAGAAGGCCCAAGTGGCTTTTTAATGGGTGTTACAAAACTTTCAAGCAAAGAGATTGGTCTAATCTTTTTGGAGCAGAAAAAATAGAGGGCACTTCCTAAGTCTGATGAGAGGCACAACTATTACAGTTTTGGAAACAACATAGGAGCAAATCTCTACAACCTCTAGAAAAGGGGAGGATTGTTAAACAAGACACAAAATATACTCCACTGTCATGGAAAAAGTCACTGAAAACTCATCTGCATTAAAATGGCGAATCACTTTAGAAAATATGTTGACATTACCTCATAAATTTAAAGATGCATGTATTCTTTGAATCTGAAATTTCACTTTTATGTACCCTTACAAGACTTGAGTGCATCAGAAGGCATGTATAAGATTCTGTATCAAACAGTTTAAATCACTAAAACTAGAAACAACCCAGATGCCCAGTTAAAGTTACACAAATATATAAAGTGGCATAATCTTACAGTGTAATACTATACAGCAATGAAAAGGAACATACCACTGCCATATGCATCCACATGGGAGAGTATCAAAAGCATACTGTGGATATAAGAAGCAAATTGAATCAGAGTTCATCAGTACGATTCAATTTATATAAAGCTCAAAAACAGGCAAAACTGAAAAACTTTGGGATGATGTGAGTCTATCTCATTGATACTGAAATATAACTTTTCACATTTCAATCTCTTTAAAATTGGGATGCATCTTATAACCTAATGTAGTCTGGCAACTACATTTAGCAGCACTTTTTCTTTCTTAGGCATAAAATAATAATGCATCTCACAATTGCTGGGGACTTAGGTGTAATGAAATATGCAGGTGGTAAAACAAAAAAAGCAGAGTGACGTACATCAAATTTGGGATCAGGGTTACCAATGCCAGGGAGGGGCCTGGGAAATGAACAGGGCACCCAGGAGAATTATAAAGTTCTGGCAATGTGCTGTGTTTTTCACCTAGCTAGTGAGCATGCTGGAGTTCATTGTTAAACAGCTTAGGCTCATGAATTGTAGTTTTCACAATACACAAAAGTGTGAAGAGCTGAGGAGTGGAGACACATGTGTAATAACTCAGGAACTGGATCATAGAGAGAGGGGAAAGGAGAGACAGAAGTAAGAGTGCTGCATCAGGAATTAAGTAGAGGATGCTACAGGAACTAAAGGGAGAGATGTTCCAGAGAAGCTCGAAGGCACTGGTCCATCTAGAGCAGGGGTCCCCAAACTACGGCCTGCGGGCCGCATGCGGCCCCCTGAGGCCATTTATCCGGCGCCCGCCACACTTCCGGAAGGGGCATCTCTTTCATTGGTGGTCAGTGAGAGGAGCATAGTTCCCATTGAAATACTGGTCAGTTTGTTGATTTAAATTTACTTGTTCTTTATTTTAAATAGTGTATTTGTTCCCGTTTTGTTTTTTTTACTTTAAAATATGTGCTGTGCTCACTTCGGCAGCACATATACTAAAATAAGATATGTGCAGTATGCATAAGGATTTGTTCATAGCTTTTTTTATAGTCCGGCCCTCCAATGGTCTGAGGGACAGTGAACTGGCCCCCTGTGTAAAAAGTTTGGGGACCCTTGATCTAGAGAAATCGGGAGATGCTTCCTCTATGTTAGCAGGAGGGGCAAGGGAAAAAATGGAATTTGTGGTGGAATGTTGTGCATGTTTTCCTTGTGGTGGTGTTTAATTTTTTTATGAAGGATTGCTATATGGGGTGGGGGTAGTTACCAGGAATGGACAGATGGCCATAGGGATAGGCATTTAAAATACTAAACATTTGCCTGATCTGTGGTGATATAGTAAATAAGGCTCTGACCTGGAGTCCTGAGGTCGAGAGTTCGAAACCCTGGGCTTGGCCAGTCAAGGCACATATGACAACCAATCAATGAACAACTAACGTGAAGCAACTATGAGTTGATACTTCTCTCCCCATCCCCACCCCACTCCTCTCTCTGTAAAATCAATAAATAAAATCTTTTAAAAATAAATCAACCAGTGAATGCATAAATAAGTGGAACAACAAATTGATGTTTCTCCCCCTCTCTCTCTAAAGAAAAAAAATTACTAAATATTTATTCAACTACACAAAGAGATTGTTACATCCATTATTCCATTTATTCTCCTCATTAAAGTGAGGAGGTATGGATTCTCTCATGACATCAGCATTAGTTTCCCAGGGTCACCATAACAAAGCAGCACTGTGTGGCTTGAACAACAGAGAACTATGTTCTCACAGCTCTGGAGGCTGGAAGCACAAGATCAAGGTGCCAGCAGGGCTGGTTTCTCCTGAGGCCTCTGTTCTTGGGCTGCAGATGGCCTTTTCTCTTTGCACACAGGCCCATGCCCTCTCTCCCTCTAGGGCAGGGGTCCCCAAACTTTTTACACAGGGGACCAGTTCACTGTCCCTCAGACCGTTGGAGGGCCGGACTATAAAAAAAACTATGAACAAATTCCTATGCACACTGCATATATCTTATTTTAAAGTAAAAAAACAAAATGGGAACAAATACAATATTTAAAATAAAGAACAAGTAAATTTAAATCAACAAACGGACCAATATTTCAATGGGAACTATGCTCCTCTCTTCTTCTTTTTTTTTTTTTTTTTTGCATTTTTCTAAAGCTGGAAACAGGGAGAGACAGTCAGACAGACTCCCGCATGCGCCCGACTGGGATCCACCCGGCACGCCCACCAGGGGCGATGCTCTGCCCACCAGGGGGCGATGCTTTGCCCATCCTGGGCGTCGCCATGTTGTGACCAGAGCCACTCTAGTGCCTGAGGCAGAGGCCACAGAGCCATCCCCAGCGCCCGGGCCATCTTTGCTCCAATGGAGCTTTGGCTGCAGGAGGGGAAGAGAGAGACAGAGAGGAAGGCATGGCGGAGGGGTGGAGAAGCAAATGTGCGCTTCTCCTGTGTGCCCTGGCCGGAATCGAACCTGGGTCCTCCGCACGCTAGGCCGACACTCTACCGCTGAGCCAACCGGCCAGGGCTCTATGCAACTCTCACTGACCACCAATGAAAGAGGTGCCCTTCCAGAAGTGCGGAGGGGGCCGGATAAATGGCCTCAGGGGGCCGCATGTGGCCCGCGGGCCGTAGTTTGGGGACCCCTGCTCTAGGGTGCCACCCTAACACTCATTTTAACTCAGTCAGTTCTTTAAAGAGCCTGTCTCCAAAAACAGTCTCATTCTGAAGTATTGGGAATTAGAGCTTCAACATAGGAAGGTTAGGGAACACAACAACTCAACTCAGCCCATGACAATGTCCATAAAGAAATAAGAGACTTAGGAAGTTGAACAACTTGCCCAGGATAGGCAGTTACAATGTCCGAGCTGGGATGCAAATTCAAGCAGGTCAGTTACTGTGGCTGAATACCAAGCTTTCTACTATGTAACAGTCCTGTGCCTAGAAGATTGGAGAAAGACAGAAGAGGCCTTTTGAAGAATTAAGGGGGAGGGGAAGGCTGACCAGAATGAAGGAGAAATATAATCAGAATTTTCAGAACTATGAGCTAAATACTTCGCAATCTTCAGGAGGATCTATTTTTGCATACGTTTCCTTTTTAAATCTGAGCTTTAAGTTGAAGGAGTGTGAATTTTAGCCAAGACGGAAGGAAAGGTAACCAATTTAGCATCAGCTGTAATCCTCTGCCCCTGCTTTCCTTTTTGGAGAAGCCAGTTGTTAAGTTATAAACTGAGGAGGGTGACACCTGCTGGACTGAAAACGAACTGGGTGGAAAGACGGCTCTTTTCATGTGTGGTTCCCCACTGCCCTCTGCTGGCCAGCAGTAGAAATACTCAGGAATCTGCAGATAGGACTACTTCCTGGGAAAACCACAGATCTCCACTGAAAGGGGGAGCAACCACTGGAATCAGCTGTAGAGTATGTCAGTCCCGCCCTCTCCAAACACATGCACACATTCATCTTACACTTTTTGGCATTCTGTGACTGCAGAGATGTTTTGAAACTTGCGTCAGCTGTATTAATCATTAAAATTTTAAACACTTGCTGTTTCTGCCACCTTCTCTAAAATGTTTCCCAAGATCCAAGACTCTGAGAACTTGAATGCAAGTTTTAATGATTTAACAGAACATTGGTTTGCCCATCAGTTCATGTTTTCAAAACTATAAACTAACTGTATGCTTGGAAATAAAATTTTTCCAACATTTTAAAACCATGTGATAGCCCAGAGACCCCACCATTTGGCTAAAATATTTTTGTATAAATAATTGTTTTTTATTTTCAAACATGACTTTTCTTTTTTTAAAAAAATCAGTTCATACTTTTAGGAATTTCACAAAATTATATATTTGGGAAAATATTCTAAGTAATAAAGGATTTCCTTGGATTGAGAAACAGTAAATACATGCCAGAAGAAAGCAGTGAGCTCACCAAGATCTCCCAGAATTCCTTGTGAAGGTGCTGCACAGGATGTGTGGCCTCAGGACCTCGTGGAACTCAAACTGTAGGCTAGAGTGCCTTCCGTGCTCCCCCCCCCCCACCCTTGTGTGAGCCCAGCCCCTTTTTATGCAGACACTAGAATGGATATTTAAAATGCAAATCATCCTGACCAGGCAGTGGTGCAGTGGATAGAGCATGAAACTGAAATGCAGATGACCCAGGTTCGAGACCCCGAGGTCGCCAGCTTGAGCACAGGCTCATCTGGTTTGAGCAAAAGCTCACGAGCTTGGACCCAAGGTCGGTGGCTCAAGCAAGGGGTCACTCGGTCTGCTGAAGGCCTGCGGTCAAGGCACATATGAGAAAGCAATCAATGAACAACTAAGATGTTGCAATGAAAAACTGATGATTTATGCTTCTCATCTCTCTGTTCCTGTCTGTCCCTATCCATCCCACACTGTCTCTGTAAAAATAAAATAAAAAATAAATAAAATGCAAATCAAACCATGACACCAGAAGAAGCCAAATGCACATCTGTGATTTTAGAATAAAGTACAAATTCCTTACCAGTTTTCCAAGGCCAAGTGCTCTGACTGCAGCCCCTCCAAGTCTGCCCTTGGCTCCCTTTCCTTCCCCTTTGGTTGTTTGCATTTTTATTCTTCTAGGCTCTCTCTGGGGCTCTATTTCAGTGTTCTGTTTATTTCCTCCAGGGCACTTTTATAATTCATAATAATCGTGTTTACTTATCTTCTGTTCCTTTCCTGTCTCCACCACTAGGCACACTCCGCCAGCAAGTCCAGTCCACCTTGCTCTTTGTTGCATGCCCAGTGCCTGAGGAGCACATATTTACCACCGAACGAGTGCGTGAATGAATGAAGTGAGCAAAGGAAGGTGCTGAGAGGTGAGTGACACCCAAGTTGTTCCATGCAGCTCATAGAACCAAGTTCTTCCATAAATACAAGGCAGTCCGGTCCCTGACCCACGGCATGGCCAGCAGGGAGAGGCTGGTGGCTGGGGTCAAGGAGGGAAACAGAGCTGCCCTTTCAGCTTTGACTGACACTTGTCATCAAAATCTCTTTATTTATAGGACACCAGGGACGCAGACAGAACCATTCACCTCGAGCTGGGGGGACACACATGCATGCTAACGCATCAGACATAATGGCTTAGTCTGTGGTTAGGTCTTGACCCAGGATGCACACATGGGCTCCTGACCAACCACTAACACTTAGTGTTGATCCAATGCCTTCTCCTAGAAGGGGCACCAGCACAGTCCCCCAGGCTCACAGCCCTGCCTCAGGGAGGCATATCACAGTCCCATTTTACAAATGGAAAAATAACGAACCCGTGGTCAGTGGCTGGAGCACCGTGGCTGAGCAGCAGGCTGACCCTGACCTTCCAGGGGTTCTGTCTCCATCATCCCTGTCAGACCAACAGTACCTGAGCGAGGGAAACAGAACTGTCACCAGTTTGCGATCTGTGGCTTGGGGAAGCTTGATGTGAGCTGTCCCCAAGAGAGGTAGCTAGTGAGGGCTGAAATGCTTGCTTGGCTCCAGGAAGGGCACAGTTTTCCTTCTGACGTGCCACTGGGCAGATGTAAATTTCTCTGCTGTACCTAGCTTTCCTCCTGGGCAGGAACTTGGCATCTGACCAGAAAAATCCCCAGAGGTCAAGCCAGAATGGCATGTCCACGAGCCCCCAGGCTGGCACAGCCTCAAGGCAGGCTGCTCTGGGGGTCCTTGAGGAAGATGGCCAGTCTGTGGGCCACCGCGTCCAGGTCAGCCAAATTGGCGTACTGAAGGAGGTTGCTGCTTGGCACGAAGAAGTGCTTCAGAAAGTGCTGGCTCACACACTTGTGCAGCTTCTTCGCCAGGCGTAGGATGCCTGTGCTGAAGACCTGCCAGTCCTTTGCATGGGGATACTTCTCACAGGTCCAAAAGAGTACTGTCTGCAGAAGGAGGAGGGGGTCAGACATCGTTCAGGCCACTGAGGACAGCATCTTCAGAAACACTGAGCTCCCACGACCATGGAAGGAGGCAGTTGGTTCTGCCCTGAGTCCCTGATCCCCCAGCCTCAGTGCATTCTCAGCCTTGTCCTCTGGTCTCCTCCAGCCTCTTAGCTCATTCATTCCCTCTTCACTGACATTTCTAATGGTCACAACTCCCTTGAAGCCGACTCCCAGCCCTGGCAGATGCCTTTGCCTCTACTTTAGGCAAAGGGAGAACAGAAACCCTCACGTCTGCAGACCAGAAGGCCCCACCCACACATGCAGCCACCCCTCTGCCTCTCTGCATCCTCACTCTCCTAGCCTGCGGAATCCCTCTCCTCCCAGAAACTGGATGTGACCTATCTCCCTCTTCCTCACTGGCGTTTAAACCTGTTCAAAGCTCTCCTGCTCCCTAACTCCACACCTCCTGCCCTAACTCTCCCTTCTGCAAACCCAGGTTTCTCCAAACAATCATTATAATTCTCTGTCATTTCCTCTGCTCTGATTCCCAGCCTCAGTCCAGTAGATTCTCCTGCTGTCAGCCCTCAAAAATGGCTCTCATGAAGGTCTAGGATCTGCATGTTGCTAAACCCACAGCCTCCAGCCCTCGCTTCCCCCAACTTCTCAGCAGAATCTGACCCTCTCTCCTCCACACCATCTCTCTTGAGTTATCCTTCACTTGGCTTCCAGGCTGTCACACCCTCTGGGTTTCTCCCACCACTACAGCTATTCCTTGGCAGGCTCCTCCTTTACCTGCCTTTATATGTTGCAGTTTCTTAGTGCTTGGCCCTCTTACTATAGCTTCCTTCCATAACAGTAGCTTTAATTTCCATGAGATGTAGGTGACTCCCAATTCTCTTTTCCCAGCCCGGAATTCTCCACTGACTTTTTTATTTGGCATTTCTTGAAAACCAGAAAGTCATCCATCAACACATCCAAACTGAACTCACAGCCTTGCCCCACAAACCTGGTGTGCCTCCACAGTGGTTCACTCAGCCTGTTATACCAGACACAACCTAGGAGTCAGCCCCTCCCTCATCAACCCCGATCAAGTCCTGCCAATCCTGCTGCCCAAGTAGTTCTCCAGTCTGCCCACTTTTCCTTACCCCCAATCTCACCACCCTCCCCTAACACATCTCCCCCGGGCCTCGGTCAGCACCTGTTTTTGTCTCCCTCCAATCTGTCACCATCCACAGTGAAGTCAACATATTCATTTTGAAATATAAATCCACCTAAGTTTCTTATCTAAAGTACCTCCAAGTCTTCCCACTGTGAATTAAAAATATAATCCTTAACGTAGTTTGGTTTACAAGATTTGTTCCCAACCTTCCTTCCCAGCCTCACCTGTCCCTGGCTTCTCCTTCCAGCCATTCTGGCCTCATTACATCCTCCTGCATGGAGCCTACTTCCTTCCCTTCTTTGTCCGGGAAACTCATTCTTCAGGTCAGATTTCCCTTTGACACTCATGAGACATCGTCTCTGCCTCTTATTTCTCATAAGCAACAATGATCCCAGTAGTAGTCATCTTCATGTTTGTTTATGTAATCCCTATTAAACTGTAAACTCCATGACATCAGAGGACTAGACTTGTTCTTATTCACTATTGTGTCACCAGCACCTAGCAGAGGGGCTGGCCTTTGGGAGGCACTGAAGAAACGTTTATTGGCTAAGTGAAATAATGAATTAACTAATGTTATAAGTTAGCTGTTGAGTACTTTTAAAATACAGTCTTTACTAAAATGTAAAAGAACAGTTTGAGATTCACAGCAAGATATTAAATATGTTTTGATTTAGATTAAATTGTTTGGAGTAAATGAGTTGGAGATAATTCCATGCTAGTCAAGATAACCTAGACACACAAAAATGTATTCATTTTTCTCCTGCAGTAACCTTTTCTCTCACTAAGCAAAGTGAAGCAGTTAAGCCTATTATAATCCAGGCCCTGTGCCTTTGGGTGGGTTTTAGAAATGAATAAGCCAATGAAAGATAAGCTCTTACTTCACATGAAATTGCTTTAGGGGAGAGCCTATTTGGAGAGGAAATGAGGACCCTACAGAACAGTGTCAGACTTAAGGTGAGGTGACCAGGACTGGCTGTTTGCAAAAACCCAGTCTCTTCCTCTTTACCCAGATGAAAGACATGGCAAGATCTTGCACAATCAAACCATCATCAGGGATCACACCACACTCTTACCACCCATGTCCATCCCACTGTGTAAACGTGAGAGAACCCTGCCCTTTGACCAAGGGTGGGCGGCTAGAGGGGGAGGCAGAGCTGTTTCTATTTGTCCCACCCCTTCACAACATACAACTCCCTTTTAATGCCCATTCTTGAGAAGGTACAATTTTACTGTGCTAAGTAGGTGGGATAGGGACTGAAGCCAAGAACCTTTAAGGAGTTGCCCTAAAACTCTCTAGTTGATTTAGAAGCAGCTGGAGTGAAAGAGATCCACAGGCAGGATGCGGTTTTTGGGACCAGTCAAGGCTGGGGACCTACAGTGGCCCTATTCAATCTTGCCTAAAACACTAATGCTACTTAGAGTGTTTCTGTCCATCCTGGTTGTGAAGCAATGACATCAGTGGTTAGGACTGTGAGGTTTGGCCCGACCAGGTGGCTCAGGTGGTAGAGAGCCACCCCAACACACCAAGGTTGCAGGTCTGATCCCTGGTCAGAGCACATAGAGGAATCAACCAATGAGTGCACAAATACGTGAAACAACAGAATTTATATTCCTCTCTCCTCCCCTTCTCTAATATTAATCAATTAAAAAAAGAATGTAGAAACTCCAGAGAAAGGTCTCAGTATATGCAAATGAGATATTAACAAATTTCCAGGCAGACCAAGGAGGACAAATTATCAGCAAAGATAAGAAAGCAAAGCAAAGACTAATGATTTTGTGAGAGGGGGAAGTTGAGTAAGATGTGAAGTCATTCATTCATTTGATCAATAAGTACTCACTGAGCAACTACTAGGTACATAGTATTGGGAGAAATGGCAATGGTCATTAAGACCACCATGGTACTTGCCTTTAAATAGATTACATTAGAGCTGAGAGAGTAACACGGGCCTAGAAAATGGTCCATTGAATGAGAGGAGGCACAGGTAGGAGCATGCAGGGAAAGCACCACCACCACAGAGACAGGTGATGATGACCCCAGAGACCCGTGCTCACCTGCGTGTAAAGTCAGGGAGAAAGGCTGAAGCTCCCAACGGATACCAGGTAGGCTGGCACAGCTAAGAGTCCGGTACCTCCCAACCCCAGTGTGCTGCCTGCAGGGGTACATGAGCATCTAGTTCACCAGGTGTGGTCCAAAATTTGAGAAAGCAGAGTTGAGAGTGTGACCAAAGGCCACCTCTCCAGAGGAGCACCCTGGTTCCCCGGTTTGGGTTGGGTTCTGCTGCTCTAAGCCCTCACAGAGCAACCTTCTTCTTCCCCCTAATGCTCCCTGCATCGTGAGATTCCACATGCACTTGCAAAAGGCCTGATCAATGCCTGTTTCCCCTACTAGACCATGAAGAGGACCCATGTCTGTCCACCACGTACCTCCATGGGTTGAGCACACAGCAGGTGCGGGGGCAGGTGTCTGGCTCATAGTTAGCTCAATAAACAATGAGGGAGTGAATGCATTTGTGAATGTGCAAGGCTGGGTTTGGGGCAAGGGGAAGCAGGCGCGGGCAGGGCAAGGGAAAGTCCATGCCTGCTGCTGGAGCTGGAAAGCCCAGGTTCACAGTGACATTCCCCTGCTAACTCGAACATCTCCTGGTTTCCTCCTCTGTGAGGGGCATGCATGCACATGAGTGTGCGTGAGTGGCTGCACTTGGACTAGGGTGTAGACTGAGTCAAAACACGAAGGAAAACATAAATTTATGAGGTATGAGCAACTCACAAGATTTCACCAGATGAGATTTCTCAAGGGTAGGCCACCTGTTGTAATCATTTCTAAAGCTCAGCAGGGTTTCTGGCACACAGGGTTCTGGTTTGTTGAGTGAAATAAAAGAAGTGGAGAGGTAGAAAGAGACAGAGGAACCAAAAGAAGGAGAGACATAAAAGAACAAAAGGGATAAAAGGGGAAATGGAAAAGGGAAGGGAGAGGGTGGAAGAAACCCCCACCACCACCACCACCACCACCAAGGGTGATGGTAGACACGCTCACAGCCTGGTATATCTCTCTCCATAAAGAGTGACAATTCGTGAGATGGCAAATATGGACACTGGAGCCCCATCCTGACTTCATCACATACACCCACAGGCCCCTCTGCGTGGCTCTGCCAGGCCCAGCACCAGACACTGGGGGGACCTACCCAACCGCAGCTGCCTCCAGCCCTCACGCTCACCTGCAGGTGGTGGGCCGTGATGACAGGCCGCTTCCCGGGACACCAGACATCCTCCTTCATCTGCCGCAAGGCCTGCAGGCACTGCCGGCGGCAGCCGCCATCTTCATCCAGCTGCCCCAGCAGCACCTGCTCAGCCTGCAGGAAGCTCCGCTGCCAGTGGTAATCGGAGCGGGCCAGCAAGGAGAATCCAAAGGACTGAAAGGAGAGAGAAACAACGGGAGATGAGGACAGCACTCGCCAGAGCAGAAAGACATCTCCGAAGCAGTCTACTAGTCTGGGGGACCTATCGCCAGGCAGGCAGTGCGTCCCACTGGGGGTGGGGGCAGTGGGAGCCTCAGGGCGAGCCCTCTTGCACCTGGGCAGTTATTCACTGAGGCCGTATGCACCTCCTCCAGGCAGGGCTTCTCCAGCTTGAACCTGCACCAGAATCACCTGGTGGGCTTGCTAAAACCCAGGTGGCCGGCCCCGCCCGCTGAGCCTCAGTCAGCAGTTCTAGAGTGCGGCCCAGGCACCTGCATGTCTAACAGGTCCTCAGGTGCCACTGCTGGTTCTGGGGCCCACGCGTGGAGAACCGCTGACCTAGTGAAACCTCAGTTTTCCGTCCGAGGCGGGTCGGCGGTCAGCGGCGCTGCGGCTGGGGAAGCTGTGAGGCCTGTGCTCTGCTGAGCCGGGGCCCTGCCTCCTGGTACCTTGATGCACTTCACTCTCTCTGGGGGGGGCCAGCGCGTCAGACATCGAGGCCACCGGGCTTTCCTGGACCAGGCGGTGGGGATCTCCACTTCGGGGGCCAGCTCTATCTCCACCTGACCTTTGGATGTTTCCATGGTAACACGAATTGCAGTGCTGTTTGTTACCATGCTGACCTTTCCTGGTGGGAAATGATGAACAGGCTCAGTAAAAGCATTCAAAGAAGGAATCTGGGAGCAGTGACTCTGACCAGCTCCTTGCAATTGGTGAGGCATGTCAAGGGTGGGGGTTACTTTATGCCACAAGTAGACCATTAGCCAAAAAAATATTGATAGATGCATTGCTAGAAAAATCTCGTGGTTGGTGGGCTTTTCTTTTCTCTTTCTCCTCTCTGCCCCAAGGCCGTTATGGCACCGTTTCTTCTAAATTAATTGATTCTTTTCAGAAGGCTCAACTGAAAGAAGGAGACACTGAATACAAACAGTAGTGTCTGCTACTGTAAATGTAAAATGGAATCCAGCCACTCT
Source organism: Saccopteryx bilineata (assembly GCF_036850765.1). Classification (NCBI taxonomy): domain Eukaryota; kingdom Metazoa; phylum Chordata; class Mammalia; order Chiroptera; family Emballonuridae; genus Saccopteryx; species Saccopteryx bilineata. Next base: position 166,614,449 of record NC_089492.1, read on the forward strand.
TCTGTCCCCCTCATTCCACCCAGTCATCCCGACCTTGGTCACTGGCCTTTGGTGGCATTCAGTGTGACCTGTGTCTTATCTGAATCTCAGGCTCTCAGGTGGAATTTCTTCCCACTGCCCACTAACCCATCCTCAACTCAGATGTATTTATTATCACAAACTCTCATAATCATAAAACACTTCCAAGTGTGGCACAGCCACTGGCTTAATTAGAAGAAAAGAGCAAAAAAGAACCCATATGTCATTATTTTCCTACCAGGCAAAGAGAGGGAGAGAAAAGGGATGCATTTGGTCAAGTTTTCCAGCTCATATACTAGAACCCATTTCCAATTCCTCCATCTTTCAAAGGATGCACAGTCTTTTTTTGTTTGCTTTCATCATGGAGAAGGATGAGCCTCTTGGATCAGAATCTATTATTTTGCTTTTCTTGGCTCAGAGAGGCGAACAGAAGCTCCCTCATTCAGAGTATGTCGCTGTTCCAAAGGAGAACATTCTTCTTCTTGGCTGGGCTGTGAGAAAGAGCCTATTGTCTGCATCTCATTGGAGCCGCCCAGACAGGAACATGACAACGCCTGGCACTTCAGTTTTATTTACTGAAGGCATGTCCTCATCCCCGCCCAGTATGGATCTCTTAGAGTAGACCCACTTTCACTGCTGACAGTGTCGCCGAGTGAACAGGTCAGTGCATGCGGGAACTGGCCTGTCTGGCCCACATCTGCTCCTTCACTTAGTGTGCGACCTGCTTGTATATTACCTAATCTCACTACATCTGATTTTCTTCACTTGTTAAACAGATAGAAGAATAATTCTTATTTTATTGGGGTGCTATGAGTGTTAAATTAATCCATGAAAGCATCCTCTCCATGGTAACAATCCATTAAACCTTCCACAATTCTTATGTCTAGGCAAGGAAATGCAAATAGAAATCCGTTTCTTTCTGTACAAACAGAATCATGTATTGTTCAGCCTTGGCTTTTTACTTAATTATCCAGCACAGGCATTTTCCATAGCTCTGTTTGGACATGTGCCTCTTTTTCGAGGCTGTATAGTACACCACCAGGCTGACACATGGTTTTCTGAGTCAGTTTTCCTTTGTTAGTCATTTAGATCACATTGAGCTATTTGCTATTACAAAGCCTATAACAGTGGCTATCTTTGTGCATATTTCTTTGTGTATGTGTAGGAATCTATTTCTGGAACTGGAATTACTGAATTGCCAAGTAATCACATTATAAAACTGCAAGTGGATGAGTTTCCCTTTAAAAAGTAGGCACCCATTTACACTTCCAAGAAAATGTGTTTGACCATACCACCTTTGCACTGAGCATGATCAGATGTTTTCATCTCTGCCAATCTGTTAGGCGCTTTAATGTACATTTCTGGAAATACATGTTAGATGGGACATTTTTTCTTATTTTTATTAGCCATTTATATTCTTTTTCTATGAATCATGGTCATTTTTTTTTTTGGTCATTATTTCTATTGGTTTGCTCATATGTTTTTCTTACTGGTTTATAAATACTTTTGTGTAACTAAGGGAATTAGCCAGGATTTTTTCCAGTTGGACGTTCATCTTTTTACTAGGGGCAAACAAATGTGTGTCTACATTTGGCAAGTAAGTACACATGCCACATGGGACTGTAGTTCCAGATTTGGGGGTTGTTGGACTTAATCAGTTCTTCATGGTTTCTGGACTTTGTGTTTGGTAAAAGTTGGTGGTTTCCAAATGTGCCATCTTAGAATGCTGGGGTACTGCAGGAGGTTGTGGGGGTATTATCATAGAAATGAGCTAATAAAGGTCTGAGGTTTATGAATAACTTGCTTTCTGAAAAAAGTACCTAAGTTCTTAAGCTAATATTTTGGAAATGCTGCATGACCTAAAGTCTCTCATATCGACGCCAGAGTAGTGAGCTACTGAAATCCACAGGTGTGCATCTGTGTTGTGTGAATTAAGTTCTTCCATGTGTGATGCAGAATAAAGAACTGATTCACGTGATGGGGACTGGATAAGTGGAAAGAGCACATGATTTTCGTCTGAATTTATGTCATCATAATATGTGATATAAATTATAACATAACAGGTGACACTCAAGCAGAGTTTTGTTAAGAAAAAGGAAATGCCTACAATTTCCCTTGTACTTTTCTTGATCCACTCACCTGACAGGTGACAGGTTTCAACTGCGTTTTCTACAAGCTTTCGGAACACCTGGAGAACCTTGGCAGGCACAATGTCTCCCTCGATGTTCACATCTGCCTCGTGCCACTGCCACAGGCTCTTCATAAACTGCTGCACCTCCAGCCACTGCTCGAGGCCCTCTGGGCTCCGCAAGGGGCAGAGGAGCCTGGTGCCCTGTAGGCTGTAGTACCGCCAGCACTGCTCCCTGGTCTCCCGGTACCCGGCCAGGCCTCTCACTGGGACTGTCACAAGGAACTGGCTAGGGGCCAGAACCTGGGGTCAAGAAAGAAAAGAGAGGGAGTGTGAGTTCATAGACTTGGGAGGTAACAGAAGTCATCTGGAGCCAACCTATTGAGCCAGGCAGCTCAATTACCCACTCAGCCCTCAGGAATGTGACAAGGTGGACAGGCATTTGCACACGCCTGTAGCAACTAACCCACTGTAATGCTTCAAGCAGGTAGAGTAACTCGCTGAGCTTTTGGTTTCATGAATCTGCAGAAAAAGGAATAAACCAGACTTGAAGTCTGGTTCTTTAGGAGACACCTGATTTTATGGGGAGAATGAAATTTCCTAGAATATAGATCTGGGAAAAATGATGTTAGGTTTCTATTCCTACTCCTGATTTACTTCTGTCTAGTTTAAGTGGTAGTAGAGATGGGCAGATCACGTTCTGACATTCCAGGATCCAATCTACTTTCACAATTTCTATCCTGGGGTGAGTTTACTAAGACCTGACTCTGTTTGAAAATGCACAAGTCTCAGAATTTTACAGGTAGTCCCTATGCCCACCAACCCTGAAATATACTAGACCAGCAATGGTCTTTTATTCATATACTAATTATTATACTCATGCATTCATTCATTCATTCAACAGAAGCTAAGTGTCTACCGCAGACCACACACCACGCCGAGGGCTAGAAATGGAGCAATCAATAAACATGAAACTTGCAAATGAGGGACTTAGTCTAGTGTGAGAAAAAGGACATGAATACATATAAGTTTAATACAAATGAAAGGAAATCTTACATGTCATATAAGAAAAATCAAGCTAAAGGAGCACGGGGACTCAGAATAATACAGGGCCTCACCTCTCTCATCTCTAAAAGGAACAGAACCCTAATGTCTGTGCCACAAGATTGTTTGCAGGTTTGAGTGAGATCACCTTCGTGAGAACAGCTTTGCCCACACCACAGTGATGTGTGAATGCCAGTTGTTACACACTGGCCCTGGTGTTTTATAGCTCTGGGGTTTCTCAGCAGGCACAGGGGTTATAAGGCTGCTCCTGCAATTTCTAATGGCCACCTTTTCCACTTCCGTCGTTCCCCCACCTGCCACCCACAGACTATCACTTTCATCTATTTTCGAAACAATGCCCTGGGTTCCCTCTGCCCAGTCCCCAATCTAGTAAGCAGTTGCTTAATAAATGAACAGGTGCTCCACTAAACATTAATTGCTATAGTGGCATGTGCTGTGGAATCAGGGGCCCCAGTATGAGTTCTGGCTGCAGTGCCTAATATGACCGATCAAGTCATTTGACTTTCCTAAGTCTCAATTTTTACCATCTAGAAAGTAGGAATTTGAAGGCTCAAATAAGTCTGTAAATGGGAAACAGGAAGTATTATTAGCATTTGTAGCACAGTGAGTGCGTGTCACATACTGAGTCCCGCCCACTGCCGTTTCTCTGGGTGGGAACCCAGAGACAGTGAGACACGCTCACCTTAATGTTCCCATTGTGTGCAAAGGAGTAAGGGATAGCTTGGAATCGGATGTCCTGGTTGCTGATTTCTGTGGTCAGGTGGTAGATGACTTTCTGCACCTCCTCCACAGTCTGGGAAACCTGCTGGCGCCGCGTGTCCACCTGGCAGGCGGGGAGCAGCACAGAGGTTACTTCAGGGGCCGGCCCCCAGGACTGATGAAAGGTGATGGAACGGACACAGTGAGGGTGACCAAAGGAGTGAGGCTCAAAAAATTCTGCCTTGCCAGGAACTCCAAGAGAGATGAATTTAGGATTGATTTTACTCCTCAGTGTTTCCATGTTCACTTCTAGAATAGAAGCATTCATTCAATAGTTACCTAGTACCTGCCATATGGTGGGTGCCCATCTAGGTGCTGGGGCTCAACAGAGAATAAGAGAGAGATACTGACCCTCTAGCTGAAAATACATAATACATATATATGTATATATATATATATGTATTATGTACACACATATACATATGTATGTATATACATGAATCATGTTTGTGTATAATGTGCTATCAGGTATGCTAAATCCATGAAGAAAAATAAACTAGAATACAGGATTAGAAAGTAAAGGGGCTGCTATTTTGAATTAGAGTGTAAAGTGGCCAGGGACGTCACCTCAAAGGAGATGACATTTGAGTGAGCCCCAATGACAGCTGGGGGAAGCGAATTCCAAGGCCCCTGAAGCAGGGAGCACACCTGACAGAGCTCGAGGGCCAGCAAGGGTGCCACGGGGGCTGGTGCCTGGAAAAGTAGGGTAACAGGAGGTGAGTTCGGGAAGGATGGCAGGGACAGATCATCACGCAGTTTTGTGAACTGTGGTGAGTCTCTAATGTAATGGGATGGCCACACCCGCTGGCCAGGTGGGTGAATATGAAACAGTTTAACACGGGCCAATATTCAACAGTTAAATGCCTGAAAACATGCAGCGACTATTTCCCGCTTGTGTCAGGAAACGATGGCTCCCTCCTCCTCAGAACTCAGCTCTCCTCGAGCTGCGAGGGCATGCAAGCATTTCTTCTCCCTCAGCACAGCAAATCTCCCAAACTGGAAAATACCCACATAAACCAAACACCTAAATATACATACCTGAAGACAGTGGTTTTGAACTGCCAGTCCACAGAGCCGTGTTGGTCTGCCAGAAATTTCAGGGACTGGCAGCAGTCCATGATCTGGAAGTTGAAAACCACTGTCTTAAGAAATATTTAATGTTTAGGGAAATAGATATTTGTGGGAAACACAAGGGAATTTTTGGAAAACTACAGCAGAGACAGAAAAATCCAAATGAATTTTGGATGAGAAGAGCCTATAAATTTTTCTTTGAAATAGAGGAACTCATTGTTACTTTGTACTTTGCTCAGGACATGCCTGAAGGCTAGCATACAGCTGTCTCCCACTGAGAGGTGCCCCTGACCAAGCCACGCACTGACCTGCATAATGGCTGTTTCTACACGTTCCAGAGTAGGTTTAGACACCCATAGACTGGACAAGAAAAAAGAACCCTAGTCAAAGAGATTTCAGTTTTTCTAAATGAAGTCACTAATCTATCCAGTAACCTGAGATCTCACACCTCCCACCAACCAACAAGCCAACTAGTGTGGCCATAAAACACAAGTACACATGTGCATTTATTTGCACACGTGCTGTATGTTACATACAGAATCAATTCATCAATTAGTATTTATTTAGCTATGTGCTAGGCACTCTGTTCCCTGCTAAGGCACAGCAATAATAACACAGACATGGCCATGAACTTAAGAATAGTGGGGAAGACAGACATAAGTATAGAACTTAAGGGAAGGGGAGAGTATCATCGGGTACAACAAGGCACCTTGAAACCTATTTTATCTGTACATATCCCCCCACACAGAGGACTGATTTTGAAGAATTAATTACTAAGACACTCAAGAATCCTAAGAGTAATAAGAGACATAGCTAAGTCTCTGACCTTAACAAGCTTACAGTCTCATTGGAAATATATGATAGACTTAAGTTGCCTTTTCAAAATTCATGTGTCTTCACTGACCTTCAATATAACAATGGTCACGTCTATAGTAGCTTTTTACTTCTTTTTGCCACCTCCCCCTCAACCCTATATATTCATCCCACTCTATTCATCATGAGAAAAGGGACAAAGGTACCTTTCCTGAGCACTGTACACGACCAGGACTCTGTACCTCCCAGAATGTGACCATGGAGAGAGTGCGTGGTCACAGAGGTAAAGGTCATTTGCCGAAAAAAAGAAAAAGGAAAACCGCCTTTAAAAGCCCGTGATATCGGGTCCTCTCCAGTGTAGGACTTTTGGGTGTTCCGATTCCACTCCATTTGGCCAATTTTTGTTGGCTAGCCACTCCATGCCAGCTTCTAGGCATGCATGTTGTGAAGACGCATACAGATGGGATGACAAGACAAACTGGAAACTAAAATCATGACCATCTAGGGCTCAGTACACGTTTGCACAGGACGCTCTGGGTACATGAGAGGGAACTTCATCTGGTTTGGAGCCTGGCATGCCTGCCCTGGAGGCACTGCATATCGGAGCTGTATCTCGACAGGTTAGTAGGAGTTAGCTGGAAAGAGGAGGGCAGCAAGATTGTTCTAGAAAGAGAGGATGGCAGACATCCAGCCTGAGGAGCACAGGGGAGAACAATAGTTCCTATGTCATTGGAGCAGAGATTGCCTTGGAAGAGGATGGGGAGGTGGGGGAGTAAACAGTGAGAGGTCTTGAACATAAAGGAAGAAGAATTTCAAGACAAAGTCAACAGTAAATGGCCAAGTAAGATAAAGCCTGAACAATGTCCACAGGCTTTGGCAACTGGGAGAGGATCAGTGTGCAGGGACTTGCTGGGCGTGCAGCCAGCAAAGAGGGTTAAGAGGGACGGGAGACGAGCAAGACAGAGGTGAGTGACTCCTCCAGGAAGGGTACAAGCAAACAAGGACACCCACAGGCTTTTTCAAAATGACGGGCAGGTTCGAACATGTGTAAACACTGACAGAAAAGAGCCCGTGAAGAAGGGAGAGGCAGCAGAGGGCAGAGCCACAGAGTAAGAGTTTCCCAGCCAGGAAGAGGTAAGCAAACGCAGAAGCCTGGGAGAAATCCACCGCGGGGTGTCGAAGGAGAGAAATATTGCGCAAACACAGAGAAGAGGGCAGGGGATGGCAGGAACAGGAGAACTTTGCTGTCTGATTTCCAGTCTCTCATAGAGCAGGAGACAATGTGCTGAGAATGGGGGGGGGGTGCAGGTGGGAGGGAGGGGACCTCAGGGTGACAAGAGTTTGGAAATAGCTTCTTTAAGGAATGAGAGGTGGTCTGAGCACCTGTATAAGATGCTAGGCAGTGACCAAGACAGCTGTGTGTGGGCCCAGGAGGCTGTGGGTGGGCCCAGGAGGCTGTGGGAGGGCCCAGGAGGCTGTAGGTGGGCCCATGAGGCTGTGGAATGCAAGGACCTCAGTGGTAAGGTGTTCTCCAGCACCAAAGGTAACAGTTGAGGTGCTATGACTCGAGTTCGCTGGGCGAGATCTGGGGACAGATAAGGGAGTGTTTCAGCAGAAGGCCATGTTCTCCAGCCTGGGCAGAGGATGGACAAAGCCAGTTTAGTAGATTAGCAGACACTGGAGAAGTTCAGGGCCCAGAAGTCTGATCTGGAGTAGCAGGAGAAAATAATACAAGGGTTAATTAAATGGAACATTGCAGGTAGAGTGATTGGGAAATAGTATTCTCAAACAGGAAAGTTCTCAGTATTTCGAGGACTGAGGCTAATCCAACCCTTCCTTTGAGCTGGGTGAGTTATGCTATACTTGTAAGCAGTCAGATTCAGGTACTCTGATTAAGCAGAGTTTATGCAAAACTAGTCGTGAGATGCACCCATTCATTAAGGGTGCCGTCCATGTTTGGTGGCCTCCCTGTCTCCAGGGCATGTCTATGTGACCATACCCATGTACATGTCCCCATCCTGGGCTACTTCCCCCTCCCCCTGAGTGACACTGTTGTCCCACATGTCATTTGCTACTATTAATAGCTCAAGTTTATGGACAATTTTTACTGTTTCAAATATAAATTATTGAGACATCAAGGTTGTTCCCTATAATAACATTCTGACTCACTTGCACTTAGACGTGCATCTTTGAGCGAGGGGTAGAGAGATGGCACTATATGGCATGCCAGGGATGAAATGTCACACAGGCCAGGTTCCTGAGCATGTGACCTGTGCAAATGTCATCCATGATGAATGCCACTGAATTCTCAGAAAGGCTGAGAACTTCCTTCTCAACAGCAGGAAGTCAGACTTTTAATTCTGGAATTGCATTAAATCCAATAATCAGTTTTTTAGGGTTTTCTTGTTTGCTTTTTAAAGCAGGACTTTCTTCCTTTCTTTAAATTTTTTAAAATTTCTATTCATTTTAGAGAAAAGAGACAAAGAGAGAGAGATAGAAAGAGAGAGAGAGAGAAGGGGGAGGAGCAGGAAGCATCAACTCCCATATGTGCCTTGACCAGGCAAACCCAGGGTTTTGAACCGGCAACCTCAGCATTCCAGGTCAATGTTTGATCCACTGCACCACAACAGGTCAGGCCTTTTTTGTTTGTCTTTTTTAAAAGGACAGACACATCTCTGTCTTCCAGGGGTTGATAACTGAAAGGGATGGAAACTTAAATTCAGTGATGCCTACAGAGGAGACAGGCTTTCCCCACCCACTGCTGAATGGGCTCCCTTAGCCTGGCCGGCGTCTCCCGTACTCTTCCATGCCTCAAACCCTGTGCATGCTCAAAGCCTCTGTCTCTGGTCTTCCTGTGAAATGCTTCTCATCAGAGCTAACTCGCCTCTGCTCTCCCCACTGCCTGTTTAAATCCTACTTCAGCCCCTATGGTCAGCCATGGGGGATATTAAGGATTTGCCTGTCTGCACAATTACTCCTTTTGCCTTTGGAGTTATGGGCGGAATGTGCAGGTGGGATAGGCCACCTTAAAGCTAGCTGGAGCCCAGAATTTCTCTTTCACTTAGCAGGCCACGTCCCAGACCTGTACTTTGGGTACAGTACTTTGACAAAGCAGATGCTCCTTGTGTGTTTATGGAGATATGTATAGAGGGGCTCAGCAGAAGAAATATGGCTTTGGGGTGAAAAAAAAAGAGTAGGCTGAGCCCTGGATAATGGCACAGTAGACAAAGTGTCATCCTGGCACACCTAGGTCATGGGTTCGGTCCTGAGTCAGAGCATGTACAAGAAGCAACCAATAAGTGCACAACGATATGGAACTAAGTAGAACAACAAGTTGATGCTTTTTTTCCCTCTCTCTCTCTCCTCCACCCCCTCTATCTCAAATCAATGGAAAAATTTAAAAACAAAATAGGCTAATACCTCAGTATCTTCTCTACCTAGCTGTGTGATTTTGACCAAGTCATTGAATGCACATGAGCCTCTGCCCTCTCCTCTGTAAAACTGGAGGTGACATGCATGCATCACATGGCTGCTGATTAGATTAAACAAGACCCTGTATGGGCCTCAACCTGCCAGCACACTGTACAGTATCCTTGTATTATCTTCAATGATCCCTGAAGATAATTCTGACCACACGTGTGCAAATATACCATGTGAATGTCAAGGGGAATAAAGATATCCACGACTCTCTAGAAACGCAGAAACAATAAAACAATATTTAAGTTACCACCCAAATAATAACAAGAAAGGTGTCAGAAGTCAATATACAGTTGATTGTCAGATAAATGTTATCAGTAATAATTACAAAGGCAGTTCCTGTGAAGGCAAAAAAAGGTTTTGTGCTGGGGCATCAGGGAAATTTTTGAGAAAGTGGACTCTGAGCTGAGTCTGCAGAGTGGCCAAGAACCAGGAAAGGGGGGTGGAAAGAGGCTATTTCCCCTGATGGGGGTGCTGGAACCTGAGATCTTCTCAGAACACAGTCCCTGTAGGGCAGGAGTGGCAGACACACCCCTCCAGGGTGGGGGAGGGCACACTACAGGAGAGAGGGGTACAGGGTAGGTGTCAGACTCGAGAGCTGCTGCCATGTAGCTCCAGCCAAGCAAGAAACTGGGACCTGTGAATTGCCAGAAAGCCTGACATCCACCCCCCCCCGCACCCCAGAGAAGATAAAAATCTGGGTTTCTATGTTAAAAATCTCACTATTTAGAAATAACAGGCTTGGGCAAAAGTAGGTTTACAGTTGTTCATATGGAAAATAATACAATAATAAATAAATAATAATACAAGAATAACTGTTTCTTGTACTCACAACTATAAACCTACTTTGCCTACCTTGTAGTTGTAACAAATTTTTTAAAAATTTCAAAAATACTCTAATAGCCCTGGCTGGACAGCTCAGTTGGTTAGAGCATCGTCCCGAAGCACAGAGGTTGCTGGTTTGATCCCTGGTCAGGGCACTTACAAGAGCAACTTGATGTTCCTGTATCTCTCTCTTTCTCTCTCTCCCCTCCCCTCCCTCTCTTGCTAAAATCAATAAATAAGTTTTCCCTATTTCTCTCTCTTAATGGTTTTGCTAAAAAATCAACTTATTACTATGATAATGAACTCTGAATCAAAGTTGGTGGGGTTGAAGGGGGTAGAAAGGTGTGGAGGGGTGAGGTGGGGTGAGGAGGGGTGAGGAGGGGTGAGGAGAGATGAGGAGGGGTAAGGAGAGGCGAGGAGGGGTGAGGAGAGGCGAGGAGGGGTGCAGAGGGGTTAAGAGGGGCAAGGAGGGGTGCAGAGGGGTGAGTATAAATGAGGGATGAGGAAAGGTGAGGAGGGGTGAGGAGGAGAGAGAAGGGGAGAAGAGGGGCAAGGAGGTGTGAGGAGGGGCACGGAGGGGTAAGTAGAGAAGAGGAGGAATGAGGAGAGGTGAGGAGGGGTGAGTAGGGATGAGGAGGGGTGAGTAGGGGTGAGGAGAGGTGAAGAGGGGTGAGGTGGGGTGAGGAGAGGTGAGGAGGGGTGAGGAGGGATGAGTAGAGATGAGAGGTGAGGAAGGGCGAGGAAGGGTGAGTAGAGATGATGGGTGAGGAGGGGTGAGGATGGGCAGGTAGAGCTGAGGAGGGGTGAGGAGGGGTGAGAAGAGATGAGAGGTGAGGAAGGGCGAGGAGGGGTGAGTAGAGATGATGGGCGAGGAGGGGTGAGGATGGGCAGGTAGAGCTGAGGAGGGGTGAGGATGGGTGAGTAGAGGTGAGGAGAGATGAGGTGGGGTAAGGAGGGGTGGGGTGGGGTGAGGAGGGGTGAGGAGAAGTGAACAGAAGTGAGGAATGGTGAGGACAGGTGAAGAGGAGAGCAGGGAAAGACCAGAATCGGTCCTTACCTTATCCAGCAGGCAGTCTTTGAAGTTTTCTGCAACCAGGGATTTCATGGCTTCCTTTTCAGTCCTGAGCAGGACAGCAATGTCCTGGTTTGCTCCCGAGTGAAGGGCAGCACTGTGGGTAGCTCTCCTGATAGTTTCTCTGTGCTAGATTTGCCAGGAATGTGCACCTCGACCGGAGACTTGACTTCTCAACTCTTCACTTAAATTCTTATTTCCAAATTGTGAGCGTTCATCTGTCATCTTTGGGAGAATTAAAAAATATTTTATAAAGGAGAGTTGATGAAGTGGAATTTGAGTCCAACCTAACTTTATTCTGTTCAGCTCTGATGTTTGGCCAAAGTGCAAGTTCCAAGTTGAATTTCCCACTCGAACACTTCAGGACAGAAATGCCCTGCAGCTGGCTTCTCCCCACCTTTTCACGCTCTGCCCTAAAACCAGATGCCCTGTGAGCTCAATCTCTTATATCTCCTTGTCTTTCTCCTGTTGACAGTAAATATCCCTTGCCCTCTAGCCCAGAAAACCCTGCAGGTTGATGTACCTTCTTTACATTAAACAAAATAGGAAACTGCCAAACAACCATCATTATGCCTACAAACAAGGAATCCGGTCTTGTCAACCAGGTCAGGACAAAACAATTTGCATATGGAAAAGTGCCCTCATGCAGGAGCACAGGCACACTCACCAACGGTGGGACAGGGCCCCTTCTGCTCACCTGCTGACCTTTAAACTATAATCTCCCTCTTCTCACTGGAAAGCTGACAGTAAAAATTAAGTCAGTGTAAACATGCCTTGAGAGTCGAGGAAACAATCATGTCTGGTTCTGCCAGTAGGACCCTGTTGGGAAACAGCTCAGGCAGTAAATTCCCAGTCTGGCTGGCTGGAGCTAGTTTCAATCAAAATCACAATGGTCTGATCTGATCTCCCTGAAGCTGGTAAACATTAGAGTCTGCTATCAGATGATCAAAGGAATAACAGCGTCCTAGGAGTCCAGCGCACTGCTGAGCAGTGTTCCAAGTCTGCCTTGGAGTGTTACCTCTGAGGAGTGCTCAGCAACAGTGCTGGGCGCCTGGGCAACTCACTGTGTAGCCACGGAATTTGCATCTCACTTACTCTGACCCATGGCATGAAAGCTGTGGCAGAGTGCCCTGCTGCTCTGTGCTCCACCCACCTCATCATCCCACGGTTCAGTCCAGCTTCTTTCTACAGGTCCCTTCTGCGAACCTGTGGTCTGATAAGAACAGGGAAAGCCACCCTCCTTGATACTGCTTCGGTTTTCCATTTTCTTCCACTTGCCATTCTAAGTCTCCTCCTTTTACCATTAGTACTCCGGAGTATTTCTCTATCTTCTCCCTTGGCTTCTCTTACCACTGAACAAGCAGTTTTTCACAGATGGAACAAGAACCTCTTGCCGAGCTTGCAATTCAGAATTCTGTCTCCACCTCATTTGCAACTCAAACCAAGTCCTCCTGGTTCTCCCACATGCTTTGCTCTTTGTCCTTACTTCTGCTTCCCTGAAATCATTAACTGGAGGCCCTCTCCCCTGGCGGGGCCTTTTCTCTCGTGCTAAGGTGGCCTACCTCCTGGTCCATCATTTTGTGCCTGTGGCTCTCCTACCTCGATAGCTTCAAAACTGCAGCTGATCAGATGGTGAACCTGGAATCTTCTCTTGTTCTGGGTCCAGTGATGCTTGCCAGATGTGAGCAGGGGAAAAACAAACAGGGCCAGCGGAGGGGCCTGGGAAGAGGAGGAGGAAGCACGTGTTCAGGAAGCTTGCTGCAGTCTGGACCTGGATGTCAGACCTGGGAAATAGGGGTATTATATAAACACAACCTGTTCCTTACTCCCTGACATAGTTCTTTATGGGCAAAAGTTCCAAATAGAGGGGCCTCTGACAGGTTGAACAAAGACACACTTCCTTTGCAGATAATCTGGTTAATCGAATATTGGGTCAGCAAATATTGAGCAACAGTCTGCCTAAGGCACTGTGCTAGGTCATGTTCAGGGATTCAGGGTTGACTCAGAACCTTCTTACAAAGGAAATAAATACATCCCCTCATTTCTCATGACTCACACCAAATGCAAGCATGCACAGGCAAGCCAGCTCTGGCTCCACTTCTGTGTGAGCACCACAAAGTTATTTTTTATAGTCAGTGAAACAGGTAATCACAACCCTAAACTATTGATATGAAGCGGCCTGGGAAGATCACGTTCCCCTGGTGCACTAGCACAGGCCTTCGTTACTGAGCTACCTGGTGGCCGAGATGTGCATTCCAAGAAGGTGAAGGGTTGGTTTGGGCCAGACTCATCTTAAATGTACAAATCTGTTAAAGTTTGCCAAGGTCACAAACTCTGACTTACTCTTTCAGGGTTTCCCTTTAATCCTGGGGTGACTCAACTTGGGCAGCTCAGAGGCCCAGACAGAGATGACTGTCCATGCTGTGAGGAAGCCCCAGCAGTGTCCAAGCCAGGGCCCTGAGCGTTCGTATCCCCAGTGTGGCTGAGTACCTAATGCATAATTGATCCTCAATTAATAGTGAATATTTAACTGCACTGAACATTAAAATGGCATTCCTATAAAATATTCTGAGATGCATAAAATCTCTTTATAAGTTCTCAATTTAATTTCATACATGAACATATGATCTCTTTAAATTACTATCATCTTTTATAGAAAATCCTGATAAAACAAGAACTTAGCAGAGCACCTGGCACATGATAGGACCTCAATAAATAGTTGTCTTCATACTCCATTTTTTTCTTTAAGAAAAAAGACCCTTCTTATGTGTGACTAATTCTGCTGGTCTGATCTCACAGGTAAGAGCTTTCATTGGGTTGGTCTTATAGTTCCATCAAAACTAATCTCCTTTCCTCTCATACCAATAATGGTAACAAGATCTTTGGTTTGCACTTGATCTTTGGTCTAGGTTCAGAGGTGGAGGATTCCAAATTCAAATGCCTACAGGAGCCAGGCAGGTAATAAGATAAACAGGATAGGTTATAACAATGGAAAGGGATGGGGCCTGTAGTGGATTCCAGAATATATTCCCTCTTGGTTAGTCTAGTTTGTGTGCACGTGTGTGTGTTTAAAGCAATACTGGATGATAAAAAACCCACTCTCATACTCGGTGCTCCTGTAATAATAAAACTGTCACAGTTTTCTGAAAATGCTTTGACATCTTCTCTGGGCCCTTACTCAGGCAATGCTCCCTGCCTGAACGCTAACCCCTCCCTCCCACCACCTCTGGGACTACTTCTATTTGTCCCCAAGATTCACCTGCTTGAGGGACCTTCTCTGATTCTCAAAGCTGAGTAGAGGACTCTATGTGATATTCCTAGACCACCTGCTGGTTTATTGTAGCTATCAAGGATACATCAAGCATACACTCCTTAAAGGCAAAGGTTTACCCTGTTGATCACAGTACTTAACACAGAGTAGGTGCTCAATAAATATCTCTAGGATGAATGAATGAGTGTGAATGAACAGGTGAATAATGAGGGTGGCTCCTTTTCTCATTCTACAAGCCAATTCCATCCTACCTGTAGGCATAAGATAAAGTGAGAAAAGTAAAAGATAAATATGAGCAGATGCTCACTGCTTTTCTTAGGAACACAATTAACAGAAGCCAGAAAGCTGACTTCAACTCAGAAGGAGCAGAGCAACAGGACAAGGTGTGTTTGTACGTGCAGGACTCCCCTATCCATAGCCTAAAACTGTCAGGACAGCTGAAACACTCCCCAGTAATCAGAATACGCCATGTGGATCTTGGTATCCAAATACTCATATGTCTTTGTAAAAGTCATAGCGCCATCTGGCCATTTCAATAAAAAAAATACATTATTTTCTTAGCAGCAATGATTATCTTAATACATCCAGAAAAGAGGAGTAGTCCTCCAGCATCAGGCTGAAGGGGGAAAACATATGTTTACCTAACACCGATTCTACCACTACTAGCCTTTGATCAAAAGAAATAATGAGAAGTAATCAGTGCTGTGAACTCTAGCCTTCTATGTGGCAAAGATGACCTGTGTTACTTATAAATATCTTATATGATCCCAGTTTGTGCTGGGGAAAGGAAACAAGACTATCTAGATCTACTTCTGTCTGTCTGTGTGTCCATCCATCTATACTCTATGTACTGAAATATCATTCTGGATCTTTCTCATCCCAATGGCCCATGCTGAATGAAAGGCAACCCAGAGCCTACTTTTTTTTATAAATAAATTTTTATTTTAATGGAGTGACATCAATAAATCAGGGTACATATATTCAAAGAAAACATTTCCAAGTTATCTTGTCATTTAGTTCTGTTGCATACCCGTCACCCAAAGAGAGATCGTCCTCCGTCACCCTCTATCCAGTTTTCTTTGTACCCTTCCCCCTTTCCCTCTCCCTCCTTCCCTCCCCCCACCCCCTGTAACCACCACACTACTGTCCATGTCTCTTAGTCTCGCTTCCATGTCCCACCAATGTATGGAATCCTGCAGTTCTTTTTTTTTTCTGATTCGCTTATTTCACTCCGCATAATGTTATCAAGATTCCACCATTCTGCTGTAAGTGAGCCGATGTCATCATTTCTTCTAGCTGAATAGTATACCATGGTGTATATGTGCCCCATCTTCTTCATCCAGTCTTCTATTTTTTTACAGTGATTAAAAGCCTTTAAGCAAACTCTTGGCCAATACAGCAAGAATCCATAAAAGAGTAGTGTCCTTAACATGTTCACCAAGTCCAAATTGGCCCCATCACCGTGCCAAATCCCTGAAAAATGCAACCCAACCACAGTTCAGTCTGTTAGGAGCTGTCACAGGGAGCAGGAGTCCAGGAAAAGTCCACATAGGAAAAGTCCGCATGGCATTGGAATTGTTGTCACCATTCTATACTTTGCAGCTCATGTCCAAGTCCCAATGACAGCTGCTTCTAACTGGTAATGATTCAGGTAGACTGGAAAAGCCATTTGCAGCATGCGTGGATATGGAGCTTCTGTTCTCCTCTGCCTGGAGAGTTGAGACCAGGTTGCTTTTCCCTGGAGCTCTGCGACTGTGGCATGGTAAAGAGAACCTTGGGATACACTAAGCTGGGTGGCAAAGGTAAATTCATAATACAAGTTGGCAAAATGGGGAAAGAGAGCTCTAAATTAGGAGTAGGTCCCAGCCTGAAATATGAGTGGGGCGTTGAGGTAGGAGGGATAAAGGAAACACTATATATTAAGCAAAGCAGCAGAAAATAGGACTATCAACACCCACAACAGAGATCTTTGAGGGAAGAATAAAGAACCTGACTATTCAGGTAAAACATAGTTAAGTGGCCCTTGTGCAAATGAGATCAGTTTACCTGCTTCTTGGAAGAAATACCCTAGGCTCGTCCACAGTGTCGTAGATGGGGCCGACGGCCCTGGGCACCTTCAGCCTTCAGTGGCAAACCCCAGGTTTCTGGGCAAGGTTAGGTCATAGGTGGCTGGAGCAGGGCTGGAAGAGACTGAACCCTCCCTTAGAGGAGCGAGGGGGAAGCCTACCTTCCAGTGTCCCTGTTTTCTCACAGCAGAGGCATGTAAGCCTGGCAGGCTTTAGCTCAATGACCTTCCTTTCCACTATTGAAGCAGGACCCAGATGGCATCCTATGAGACCGCTTTGGGGCGTTGGAGCCTTTAAGGGTGTATCCTAAAAGCTGGTAGTTCCCCTGATCTCTATTGGGCTTTTTCTGCCTCTAGGTATCTTAAAAGCCATGCTCAGAAGATCTCGCTGAGGGGTTTGAGGATCCCCATCCGCCTATATAAATCTTTTTCATATATCTGGAGCTATTTGGAAAAAGACAAAACAGTGTTATTAGCTGGATCTAATAAAGAAGGTAGTAGTTTGCAGGCAAAAAAGATTTGGTGTCTCCTGTTCATCAGCATTCAAAAGAAATGTAATTTTTTTTTTAAGTAAAAAGCATGATATGGTAGACCCATAGGAGTCATTGGCCTGGTGTGCAGAATTGCCGGGTTTGATTCCCGGCCAGAGCACACAGGAGAAGCGCCCATCTACTTCTCCACCCCTCCCCCTCTCCCTCCTCTCCGTCTCTCTCTTCCCCTCCCGCAGCCAAGGCTCCACCGGAGCAAAGCCACCCCAGGCACTAAGGATGGCCCCATGGCCTCTGCCCCAGTCGCTAGAATGGCTCTGGTTGCAACAGAGCTACACCCCAGATTGGCAGAGCAACCCCCCCTGATAGGCATGCCAGGCAGATCCCGGTAAGGCGCATGCGGGAGTCTGTCTGACTGCCTCCCCATTTCCATCTTCAGAAAAATACAAAAAATAAATAAATAAGAGAAAAAATACAACAAAAAAATAAAGAAAAGAGAGAAAAAAAGGGCATTCCCTTGTGTTAAAGCTCCAGGGAGCATGAATTGAGCTTGAGTATGTCCTATGATACGTGGAGCTCTATGTTGACATATAAGTCTTTGAAGAAGGAGGAACTGCTGAAATAGTTCATCAGCATTTGTCCCTAAGACAGCAGTCTTTATAGTGGGAACACCATACGTAGATATTTGCTATCTGTCTATAGATTAAAAGAGAAATATGGCAAATGCTGAAAAGCCATGATCTTTGTGCCCCTCCCCTCCCCCAACCCCCTCCCTCTCCTCCCCCCAACCTGTAACCCCAACACTGTTGTCCATGTCTCTGAGTCTCATCTTTATGTCCCACCTATGTTTGGAATCATATAGTTCTTAGTTTTTTCTGATTTACTTCTTTCACTGAGTATAATGTTATCAAGGCCCATCCATGTTGTTGTAAAAGATCCTATGTCATCATTTCTTATGGCTGAGTAGTATTCCATAGTATATATATACCAAAGCTTTTTAATCCACTCATCCTCTGATGGACACTTGGGCTGTTTCCAAATCTTTACTATTGTGAACAATGCTGCCATAAACATGGGGGTGCATTTCTTCTTTTCAAACAGTGCTATGGTGTTCTTGGGGTATATTCCTAACAGTGGTATAGCTCGGTCAAAAGGCAGTTCGATTTTTAACTTCTTGAGGAATCTCCATACTGTTTTCCACAGTGGCTGCACCAGTCTGCATTCCCACCAGCAGTGCAGGAGGGTTCCCTGTTCTCCACATCCTCGCCAGCACTTATTCTGTGTTGTTTTATTGATGAGCGCCATTCTGACTGGTGTGAGGTGATATCTCATTGTGGTTTTAATTTGTATTTCTCTAATCATTAGTGATGTTGAACATTTTTTCATATGCCTATTGGCCATCTATGTGTCCTCTTTGGAGAAGTGTCTATTCATTTCTTTTGCCCATTTTTGGATTGGATTGTTTGTCTTCCTGGTATTAAGTTTTACAAATTCCTTATAAATTTTGGTTATTAACCCCTTATCAGATGCAATGTCAAATATATTCTCCCATTGTGTAGTTTGTCTTTTTATTCTGTTCTTATTGTCTTTAGCTGTGCAGAGGCTTTTTAGTTTGATAAAGTCCCATTTGTTTATCCTGTCTTTTATTTCACTTGCCTGTGGAGACAAATCAGCAAATATATTGCTGCGAGAGATGTCAGAGAGCTTACTGCCCTTGTTTTCTTCTAAGATGCTTATGGTTTCACAGCTTACATTTAAGTCTTTTATCCATTTTGAGTTTATTTTTGTGAGTGGTGTAAGTTGGTGGTCTAGTTTCATTTTTTTGCAGGTAGCTGTCCAATTTTCCCAACACCATTTGTTAAAGAGGCTATCTTTACTCCATTGTATTTCCTTACCTCCTTTGTCAAATATCAGTTGTCCATAGAGCTGTGGGTTTATTTCTGGGTTCTCTGTTCTGTTCCATTGATATATGTGCCTGTTCTTATGCCAGTACCATGCTGTTTTGAGTACAATGGCCTTATAATATAACTTGATATCCGGAAGTGTGATCCCTCCCGCTTTATTCTTCCTTTTCAAGATTGCTGAGGCTATTCGAGTTCTCTTTTGGTTCCATATAAATTTTTAGAATATGTGTTCTATATCTTTGAAGTAAGTCATTGGTATTTTAATTGGTATTGCATTGAATTTATAAATTGCTTTGGGTAATATAGACATTTTAATGATGTTTATTCTTCCTAACCATGACCACGGTATATGCCTCCACTTGTTTTTGTCTTCTTTGATTTCTTTTATCAATGTTTTATAATTTTCTGAGTACAAGTCTTTAATCTCCTTGGTTAGATTTATTCCTAGGTACTTTATTTTTTTGGTTGCAATGGTAAAAGGGATTGATTCCTTGATTTCTCTTTCTGACAGTTCATTATTAGTGTATAAAAATGCCTCTGATTTCTGAGTATTGATTTTATATCCTGCCACCTTGCCGAATTCATTTATCAGGTCTAGTAGTTTTTTGACTGAGACTTTAGGGTTTTCTATATACAATATCATATCATCTGCAAATAATGATACTTTTACTTCTTCTTTTCCAATTTGGATGCCTTTTATTTCTTTTTCTTGTCTGATTGCTATGGCTAGGACTTCCAGAACTATGTTGAATAAGAGTGGTAAAAGGGGGCACCCCTGCCTTGTTCCTGATCTTAAGGGGATTGCTTTTAATTTTTGCCCATTGAGTATGATGTTGGCTGTGGGTTTGTCATAAATGGCTTTTATCATGTTGAGGTATGTTCCCTGTATTCCCACTTTGCTGAGAGTTTTGATCATGAATGGGTGCTGGATTTTATCAAATGCTTTTTCTGCATCTATTGAAATTATCATGTGGTTTTTCTCCTTTCTTTTGTTTATGTGATGAATCACATTGATTGATTTGCGAATATTGTACCAGCCTTGCCTCCCAAGAATAAATCCCACTTGATCATGGTGTATAATTTTTTTCATATATTGCTGGATCCGGTTTGCTAATATTTTGTTGAGGATTTTTGCATCTAAGTTCATCAGGGATATTGGCCTATAACTTTCTTTTTTTGTGTTGTCTTTGCCTGGTTTTGGAATCAGAATTATGCTCACCTCATAAAAGGAGTTTAGAAGTCTTCCTTCCTCTTGAATTTTTTGAAATAGCTTGAGAAGGATAGGAGTTAGTTCTTCTTTGAATATTTGGTAGAATTCACTTGTGAAGCCATCACGCCTAGGGCTTTTCTTTTTTGGGAGTTTTTGATAGCTGTTTCAATCTCATTTGTTGTAATTGGTCTGTTTAGGTTTTCTGATTCTTCCAGATTGATTTTTGGAAGATTATATGATTCAAGGAATTTGTCCATTTCATCTAGGTTGTCTAGTTTTTTGGCATACAGTTCTTCATAGTATTTTCTTACAAAATTTTGTATTTCTGTTGTGTCAGTTGTTATTTCTCCACTCTTGTTTCTAATTTTATTTATTTGAGTCCTCTCTCTTTTTTCCTTGGTGAGTCTTATTAAAGGTTCATCAATCTTGTTTACCTTTTCAAAGAAGCAGCTCCTGGTTTTATTGATCCTCTGTATTGTTTCTTTAGCCTCTATGTCATTTATTTCTGCTCTGATCTTTATTATTTCCTTCCTTCTACTAGCTCTGGGCTTTACTTGCTGTTCTTTTTCTAGTTCTTTTAGATGCAGGGTTAAGGTGTTTATTTGAGCTTTTTTTAGCTTCTTGAGGTATGCATGTAATGCTATAAACTTCCCTCTCAGGACTGCTTTTGCTGTGTCCCATAAATTTTGAGTTGATGTATGCTCATTATCATTTGTTTCTAGGAATTTTTTATTTCTTCTTTGATCTCAATGTTAACCTATTCGTTATTTAATAACATGCTATTTAGTTTCCAAGTGTTTAAATGTTTTTCAATTTTTCTATTGTGGTTGATTTCTAGTTTAATGCCATTATGGTCAGAGAAAGTACTCGATATCATTTCAATCTTCTTAAATTTGTTGAGACCGCTTTTGTGCCCTAACATGCGATCTATTCTAGAGAATGTACCATGAGCGCTTGAAAAGAATGTATATTCTGCTGTTTTAGGGTGAAAGGTTCTGAAGATATCTATTAAATCAAGTTGATCTAATATGTCTTTTAAATCTGCTGTTCCTTTGTTAATTTTCTTTCTTGAGGATCTATCTAATGATGTTAATGGGGTATTGAAATCCCCTACTATTATAGTATTGCTGTTGATCTTGCCCTTCATGTCCATCAAAGTCTGCTTTATATATTTAGGTACTCCTATATTAGGTGCGTAGATATTTATAATGGTTATATCTTCCTTTTGGATTGCTCCCTTTATCATTATGTAGTGACCTTCTTTATCTCTAACTATAGTCTTTGTTTTAAAGTTATTTTGTCTGATATAAGTATTGCTACCCCAGCTTTTTTTTCATTTCCATTTGCATGAAATATTTTTTTCTATCCTTTTATCTTCAGTCTGTGTGCATCTTTTGATTTAAGGTGTGTCTCTTGTAGACAGCATATGTATGGGTCCTGTTTTTTTATCCATGCAGCTACCCTATGTCTCTTGATCTGTTTATTGCCATTTTTTTTGTTTAAAACTGTATTCCTCTTTTGCTATATTCTTTTTTTCCTTTGATCTGTTTACAACAGGTCCCTTAGCATTTCTTGCAGCCTTGGTTTGGTTGCAGTGAATTCCTTGACTTTTTTTTTGTCTGGGAAGCTTTTTATTTCTCCTTCAATTTTAAATGATAGCCTTGCTGGATAAAGTAGTCTTGGTTGTAGGTTCTTGTTCTGCATTACTTTGAATATTTCTTGCCATTCCCTTCTGGCCTCAAGTGTTTCTGTTGAGAAGTCAGAAGTCATCCTTATGTGGGCTTCTTTGTAGGTCATAGTCTTTTTTTCTCTAGCAGCTTTTAATATTTTCTCTTTATCATTTAGCTTTGGTATTTTAATTATGATGTGTCTTGGTGTTGGTATCTTTGGGTTTCTCCTTAATGGAGTTCTCTGTGCTTCCTGAACATGTGAAATGTTTTCCTGCCTTAATTGGGGGAAGTTTTCCGCTATGATATGTTTGAACAAAGTCTCTATCCCTTATTCTTTCTCTTCTTCTTCAGGAACCCCTATGATGCGGATGTTATTTCTCTTCATGTTGTCACAGAGCTCTCTTAGAGTTTCCTCAGACTTTTTGAGTCTCTCTTTTTTTTTTCTGCTCTGCTTCCATGCCTTTATTTATCGTGTCCTCTAACTCACTGATTCGATTCTCTGCTTCATCCATCCTGCTTTTAATTCCTTCCATTGTATTCTTTATTTCAGATATTGTATTTGTCATTTTTGACTGATTCTTTTTTATTATTTCAATGTCCTTTTTTATATTTGTTATCTCTTTATTTAGGTTTTCGTGATGGCCATCTAAAGTTGTTCTAATATCTTTGAGCATCCTAACAATCATTATTTTAAACTCTGCATCTGGTAATTTGGTTATATCTGATTCACTTAGGTCCTTTTCTGGGGATTTCTCTTGGTTTATTTGTGTTGTATTTCTCTGCCTCCACATTTTCTCTTCACGGGAGTGGCTGTGATCACGTGCTCAGGTGCACAAGGGTTGGTGGCCTTGGCCTTTGCCCCGCCCCCATGTGTGACGTTATGCTCGGTCCTGAGGGCACTGGTGAGCACCTTTGCTCAGCTGTGGGTCTCCGCCTGTTTCCGGGCTTTCGTCCTGCCCTTACAGGAGGAGCCTGCTCGAGGAACGGGTGCTAGCCTTGGCTCTACCACTGGGCAGGACTGCGTGCCCAAGCTCAGCTCAGTAGCGGAACTCCGCCTCTTTGGGCTTTTGGCTCCACCCCCGCGGGAGGAGCCGGCTACCAAGTCAGACCGCAAGCCTGGGTTGCGTGGGCGGGGCAAGGCTGTGCTCCTGTGCCCTTGCTCAGGGGCTGGTCTCCACTCTTTCTGGGGTTCCCGCCCTTCTCCCGCAGGCTGGATTACAGGCTGCTAGCAGCTGAGCTTGACTGCTTTTGCACGCCCCCTTCTCCCCAGCCACGCAAGATTGAGCTCACACCTGAGCCCAGTGGTGGCCAGCTGGCTTCCGCCCCTGCCAGCAGAACCGCACTTTTGTCTCCCACTGCCGCCTGCCCTCTGGCGAGCCCTCAGCCACGTGGGTGGGGGCGTTGCAGCTCGGACCCTAAGACTCACTACTGTAGACCCAAAAGGTCCTCCTTCTATGCGACTCTACTCTGAGTGTCGCAGGGGAGCTTGTTTGGCTGCTCTCCTGCTTTCCTTTACTGGTATTGCTGTTTCCAGGGGAAATATTCACTTCAACTTTGGGGAGTGACTCGTCCCAGGGGTTAGGGTGGCTATCTCCCAAAATGTTTCTCCCTGTGCCTCCTAGATTACCCTCTCTTCCTGTTACTCTGGTCCTCTCCTCTCTCCCCGTCCCCAGGAGCCCTGGGTGAGTGGTTGTGAGAGAGATGTTCTGCGCAGTCCCTTTAAGAAGGATCCTGGGTCTGAGAAATCAGACTCTTTCTTACAAACAGTATCCTGACTTGTTTCCAGCTAAATACTGTCCTTACGCCTCTTCTGGGCTCTGGGGCTGCAGGCTGGGGCTTTGTTCCTGGGATTCAGGACCCTTCCCCCTCTGCTAAACTCACTTCCCGCCACGTGAGTCTCTCCCTGCTGCTGTTCGCTCCGGGGAGCTGGGCAGCCCTTTCCGCGTTTCCACTTTTCGTACCAGTCTCAATGTGGCTTCTTCAGTGTTCCTTGGTTGAAGAGTCCTCTTAGTTTAGTCCAAAATTGGTTTTTCCAGATGATAGTTCTTAAAATTAGTTTGTAATCCACTTTGGTTCTGGGAGGTAGATGTTGGTACGTCCGCCTATTCCAGAGCCATCTATCTTGTCTCCAAAAAAAAAGCAGAGCCTATTTTTAAAAGAGCCCCATTGTCAATGTAATAAATCTGCTGCTATGGATTGGATGACACTTTATTTTCCAAATTAAATAGTAAAAGGTGCTTCCATGTTCATACCTCCCTACTGAGAGAGTTGGTTTTTTTCTTTTTTTTTTCTTTTTTTTTTATTCAGTGAGAGAAGGGGAGGCAGAAAGACTCCCGTATGTGCTCTGACCTGGATCCACATGGCAAGCTCACTAGGGGGTGATGCTCTGCCCATCTGGGGCTGCTGCTCTGTTGCTCAGCAACCGAGCTCTTCTTAGCACCAGAGGCAGAGGCCATGGAGCAATCCATCCTCAGCTCCTGGGGCCAACTCACTCCAATTGAAGCATGGCTGCAGGAGGGGAAAAGAGAGAATCAAGAGGGGAAGGGGTGAAGAAGCAGATGGGCACTTCTCTCCTGTGTACCCTGACCAGGAATCGAACCTGGGACATCCACACACCAGGCCAACACTCCACCACTGAGCCTACTAGCCAGGGTGAGAGTTGTTTTTCATCTGAAACTTTTCCTTAAGTCAGGATGCAACACCCTTCCCTCTGCTCTGAGTCGCGTGAGGCTGGCATACTTTTAAGCTGATACCACTAAGAGTGAAGAAGACATTTAAAGAGGAAGACACCAGTTTTATTACTTTGTCATTAATAACCAGAAAGTTAACTGGTATTTTATTGAGCTGTTTACCCCAGTTCCTGTGATATCTGAGTTAGAAGGTGTCAGGAAATAGGTGATGGGAAGAATTACTGGTTGCTAGTTCTAGGACACACAGGTGTCTGATTCCTCCCCCTGCCCTTGATTGCTTCTGACACATGACAAATTTGTTTTGTATTTTTTTAGTTAAAAGAGATTCAGAGAGAAGATATAGACACAGAGATCAATGGAACAAAATAGAAAGTACATAAACAGACTAACATGAATACACCCATTTGATCTTTGACAAAAGGGAAACAATTCAGTGGAGGAAAGATAATGTTTTCAATGAAGGGGTACTGGAACAGTTGGTCGTCCATAAGATAAGAAAGACACCCTGACCTCACACCTTACATAAAGGTGAACTCAGAATGGATCATGATCTAAATAAAAAACATATAACTATAAAGTGTTTAGAAAACACATAGGCTAAATCCTTATGACCTGAGGTTAGGCAAAGAGTTCTTAGAATGACACCAAATGAAAGATGCATAGAAGAAAAAAAAGTCGATAAATTGGACTTCATCAAGTTTAAACATGTTAAATTTCTGATCTCCCACAGATACAGCCATGAGAATGAAAAGGCAAGAAACGGACTAGGAGAATCTGTTTGATAACTACATATCAAACTATGGATTTGTATCTACAATATAGAGAGAACTCCAAAAGTCAACAATAAGAAAACAAACAACACAATTAAAAAATGGATAAAAATAGAGTAGGAGTGACGTCACGGAAATGGCGCCGTGAGCAGCGCGTCCGACAGCTCTCCCCTAAATCACAACAAATTTATCAACTAGAAACAGAAAAATTTATCCTCGGAGCATTCCGGAGTTCCACACAAACTGATAGCGAAAGGACTGTTATCACTTGAATCTGAGAGACGAGGGTGTGGAGGAATCTACCACAGGGACGTTCTTTCAAACCGCAAGGGAGTGCGCCTGTGGTGAGTCAGCCCATATACTTGGGAACCGCGAGCCGCTGCGAGCGGCCGACGCGAGCCCCCACAGGCCACCGCCGCGAGCGGCCGCCGCGAACCGCCACCGCGAGTGGCCGCCACGAGGCGCCGCGAGCAGCCGCGCGCACGCCCAGTCCGGTTGAGCACCACTGACGTTCCCAGCGGCCCGCACACAGCGAGTGGGGGTCGCCGGCCACCGGTGCCCGGAGGGCCCCATTCACGCGCGTGCCTTGGGCATTCCACGCGCCCAGGGCGCCCTGCTGGCCCGCACACCCAGGGGGCTCCATTATCCTGCGCCTGGTGCGGTCCAGCCGCCAGCGGCGGGGCAAGCGGGAGAGGCTTGGGAGATTCTCTCCGTGGGCGGGGCACCTCACCCAGCCATTCAAGCTAACAATCAAGCGTTGGGGGAGGGGCACGCGCAGGCAGCCTAAAATACCTTCGGAAGCACAGCTGCGACCCAATCACTGAAATTAGCTTAACCCATGCAATCTGCGCACCCTCGGTTCTAATTGATAAGATCTCTCTCAGTTCAGCGATCCAAGACAAAAGGCGTGATATTTTTTAGTGCCTCTCGCTAAAGAGGCGGGGGCAACTTCTGATTGATAGAGCCTCCATATTCAGGGATAAACGCTAACAAGGACTTGGCAGATAATAAGGTCTATACTACACTAGTCGTAAGCAGAGACTAGTGCCTCTTCTTCCCTGCAAAAACAGGCTACAAAGTGTGGAAAGCCTGGGTTGAGAGGTCCAACTAAATGCTAGGCGCTGAACAGTCACCTTGACAACAATTGACTCCCACCCCCGCCTGATTACACTGGAGGCCCTGACTCTCAGAGCCTTTCCCAAAGCCTTGCACTGAGTGGGGATAGAGTGGGGATTTCCCAGCTCTTTGAGCCTCTT
The DNA here is from genome assembly GCF_036850765.1 of Saccopteryx bilineata. Classification (NCBI taxonomy): domain Eukaryota; kingdom Metazoa; phylum Chordata; class Mammalia; order Chiroptera; family Emballonuridae; genus Saccopteryx; species Saccopteryx bilineata. The sequence continues at coordinate 166,641,001 of NC_089492.1, forward strand.
ACTCCCCAGGCAGAAGCAGTTGCAGCCTTATAGCTGGATCACCAGGCTGCTAATTCAGAAAGGGGGGACTAGGAGAGAGAATCCAGGAAAGCAAACTCTCTCATCATTGGACCCTGCAAACACCAACAAGCCTTTACTTCCAGCAAGACTAAAGCCAATTATATGACATTGCCATAGAATCCCATCAACTGCAAATCCCTACCTAAGAGTGACACAGGGGCAGAGCCTGGGGTACAGAGTCACCGACCAGGAAGAGGGAGAGAAAAGAAAAAGGAAGAAGTTAACCTCTCAAAATCAAGAAAAACCCACAGACTTTACAACTTGATCCACTAATTTTTTGTTGTTGTTGTTGTTGTTTGTTTCTTCTATCTTTTTGCCTTTATTTCCTCCACCTCGGTCCTTCTATTCTCTGCCCATCTTATGCTTCCCCTTTCTTGAACTACACTACCCATGAGTGTTGCATTTTATTTTTCTTGTTCATCCTCACCCTCCTTTAAGGTTATACTCCAAAACACTTAACTCTCACTCTCTCCTCTTTTGTTTTGTTTTTTTTTGTCTTGCTTTATTTTGTTTTTTTCTCTTCCTATTTTATCTCTTCCTTTGTTTTTCTCTTTTTTTTATTTTTTCCTTTCTATTCGTTTTTTCTTTTCTCATTTTACTTTCCTCCCATATAATCCTCAATCACGAACAAATTAGTTAATTTGGGACTCAAGGCTTTTTTTTTGGCTTTATTTCTCTTTTTTGCTTTTGTTTTTATTTTTTTTTCTTGTTTGTTTATTTTTGTGGCATTTTGGGTCCTCCCAACCCAAGGTCTCCATTGTATTTAGTCTTCGCTCCACTTAATACAACAAATTTTTACTTATTATTTTTATTTTTTCTTCTTTATTATTCTTTTTTGGTCCTTTTTTCTGGTTCCCTCTTATCCCTCTCATTATATCTCTTAGTTGACCATCACTTAAAAGCAAATCATCTTATGCTTGTCTAAGATTTTCTTCCTTTTTTTTTTTTTTTTTTTTTGCATTTAGTAGGTCCCTACTCCCTTTTTTTTGCCCCTTGAACTCTTCACCCCAAATCAGGCCCTCCATTATAGGCACGATATTTCCCTGAGGAGGGGAGAGGAGGGAAAGAGAAGAGAGAAAAAAAGGGGAAATAATAAATTATTACTGTTTTTTTTTGTGGGGTGTTTTACCTTTTTTTTTTTTTTTTTACTTTTTACTCTTTATTAATTCTAATTAGTGCTATCAATAAGACCACCCTCAGATGCCGATAAGAAAGAGGAAATCGAATATTATGGATACAAAAGAAAGAGAGGTAACACAAATAGATGTGGAAAAATCTATGGAGAAAAGACTTAACATATTGGAAGCCTTGGAGCTAAATGACAGAGAATTTAAAATAGAAATCTTAAAAATACTCAGAGATATACAAGAAAACACAGAAAGGCAATATAGGGAGATCAGAAAACAACTCAATGAACACAAAGAATATATTACCAAGGAAATTGAAACTATAAAAACAAATCAAACAGAAATGAAAAACTCAGTTCACGAGCTGAAAAACGAGGTAACAAGCTTAGCTAACAGAACAGCCCAGATTGAAGATAGGATTAGTGAAATAGAAGACAAACAACTTGAGGCACAACAGAGAGAAGAAGAAAGAGACTCAAAAATAATAAAAAACGAGAAAGCCCTACAGGAATTGTCTGACTCCATCAGAAAGAATAACATAAGAATAATAGGTATATCAGAGGGAGAAGAGAAAGAAAATGGAATGGAGAATATACTCAAACAAATAATAGACGAGAACTTCCCAAGCCTGTGGAAGGAACTAAAGCCTCAAATTCAAGAAGCAAACAGAACACCAAGTTTTCTTAACCCCAACAAACCCACTCCAAGGCACATCATAATAAAGATGACACAAACCAATGACAAAGAAAAAATTCTCAAGGCAGCCAGGGAAAAGAAGAGTACAACATATAAAGGAAGGCCTATTAGATTATCATCAGATTTCTCAGCAGAAACTCTACAAGCTAGAAGAGAGTGGACCCCAATATTTAAAGCCCTGAAAGAGAGGAACTTTCAGCCAAGAATACTATACCCATCAAAGCTATCCTTCAAGTATGAAGGAGATATAAAAACATTCACAAATACAGAAAAGATGAGAGAATTTATCAACAGAAAGCCCCCACTCCAGGAAATACTAAAGGGGGTTTTCCAACCAGATTCAAAGAACAAAAGAAAACAACACCACAAGTAACAGCTCCACCAAGAACACAATAAAACCAAACTTAAACTGTGACAACAAAGGAAAAAAAGGGGGGAGAGGATGGAGATTAACAGTAGCAAAGGATGATGAAGTGCAGAAATACTTATAAGATAGGGTACTACAATGAATATGGTAGGTACCCTTTTCATTACTTAATGGTAACCACCCTTAAAAAAACCACCACAAAAACACTTGACTTAAAAAAGGTAGCAACAGAGGAAAGAAGTATGGAACACAAACAAACAAAAACAAATGATAGAAAAACAAAAGAGAAGAATCAAACTAGATACAAAACTAACAGAAAGCAATTTATAAAATGGCAGTAGGGAACCCACAAGTGTCAATAATTACACTAAATGTAAATGGATTAAACTTACCAATAAAAAGACACAGAGTAGCAGAATGGATTAAAAAAGAAAATCCAATCCAACTATATGCTGCCTACAAGAAACACATCTAAGCAACAAGGATAAAAACAAATTCAAAGTGAAAGGCTAGAAAACAATACTCCAAGCAAACAACATCCAAAAAAAAGCAGGCGTAGCAATACTCATATCTAATAATGCTGACTACAAGACAGAAAAAGTACTCAGAGACAAAAATGGTCATTTCATAATGATTAAGGGGAAGTTGAATCAAGAAGACATAACAATCCTTAATATATATGCACCAAACCAAGGAGCACCAAAATATATAAGACATCTACTTATTGACCTTAAAACAAAAACTAACAAAAATACAATCATACTTGGAGACCTCAATACACCGCTGACGGCTCTAGATCGGTCATCCAAACAGAGAATCAATAAAGATATAGTGGCCTTAAACGAAATACTAGAACACCTGGATATGATAGACATCTACAGGACACTTCATCCCAAAGCGACAGAGTATACATTTTTCTCTAGTGTACATGGAACATTCTCAAGAATTGACCATATGTTGGGCCACAAAGACAATATCAGCAAATTTAGAAAAATTGAAATTGTACCAAGCATATTTTCTGATCATAAAGCCTTGAAACTAGAATTCAACTGCAAAAAAGAGGGGGAAAAACCCACAAAAATGTGGAAACTAAACAACATACTTCTAAAAAATGAATGGGTCAAAGAAGAAATAAGCGCAGAAATCAAAAGATATATACAGACAAATGAAAATGAAAATACGACATATCAGAATCTCTGGGATGCAGCAAAAGCAGTAATAAGAGGAAAGTTCATATCACTTCAGGCCTATATGAACAAACAAGAGAGAGCCGAAGTAAACCACTTAACTTCACACCTTAAGGAACTAGAAAAAGAAGAACAAAGACAACCCAAAACCAGCCGAAGAAAGGAGATAATAAAAATCAGAGCAGAAATAAATGAAATAGAGAACAGAAAAACTATAGAAAAAATCAATAAAACAAGGAGCTGGTTCTTTGAAAAGATCAACAAAATTGACAAACCCTTGGCAAGACTCACCAAGGAAAAAAGACACAGGACTCAAATAAATAAAATCCAAAATGAAAGAGGAGAGATCACCACAGACATCATAGATATACAAAGAATTATTGTAGAATACTATGAAAAATTATATGCCACCAAATACAACAATCTAGAAGAAATGGATAAATTCCTAGAACAATACAACCTTCCTAGACTGAGTCATGAAGAAGCAGAAAGCCTAAACAGACCAATCAGCAGGGAGGAAATAGAAAAAACTATTAAAAATCTCCCCAAAAATAAAAGTCCAGGCCCAGACGGTTATACTAGTGAATTCTATCAAACATTCAAAGAAGACTTGGTTCCTATTCTACTCAAAGTCTTCCAAAAAATTGAAGAAGAAGCAATACTTCCAAACACAGTTTATGAGGCCAACATAACCCTCATACCAAAACCTGGCAAGGATGGCACAAAGAAAGAAAACTATAGACCAATATCTCTAATGAATACAGATGCTAAAACACTAAACAAAATACTGGCAAACCGAATACAACAACATATTAAAAAAATAATACATCATGATCAAGTAGGATTCATCCCAGAATCTCAAGGATGGTTCAACATACGTAAAATGGTTAACGTAATACACCATATCAACAAAACAAAGAACAAAAACCACATGATCTTATCAATAGATGCAGAAAAGGCTTTTGATAAAATACAACACAATTTTATGTTTAAGACTCTCAACAAAATGGGTATAGAAGGAAAATATCTCAACATGATAAAGGCCATATATGATAAACCATCAGCCAACATCCTATTAAACGGCATAAAACTGAGGACTTTCTACCTTAAATCAGGAACAAGACAGGGTTGTCCACTCTCTCCACTCTTATTCAACGTGGTGCTAGAAGTTCTGGCCAGAGCAATCAGACAAGACAAAGAAATAAAAGGCATCCATATCGGAAAAGAAGAAGTAAAGCTATCACTTTTTGCTGATGATATGATCCTATACATCGAAAACCCGAAGGACTCCACAAAAAGATTATTAGAAACAATAAACCAATACAGTAAGGTCGCAGGATACAAAATTAACATACAAAAGTCCATAGCCTTTCTATATGCCAACAATGAAATATTAGAAAACGAACTCAAAAAAATAATCCCCTTCACGATTGCAACAAAAAAAATAAAATACCTAGGAATAAACATAACAAAGAACGTAAAGGACCTATATAATGAAAATTACAAAGCATTGTTAAGGGAAATCGAAAAAGATACAATGAGATGGAAAAATATTCCTTGTTCTTGGATAGGAAGAATAAATATAATCAAAATGGCCATATTACCCAAAGCAATATACAAATTTAATGCAATTCCCATCAAAATCCCTATGAGATTTTTTAAAGAAATGGAACAAAAAATCATCAGATTTATATGGAACTATAAAAAACCCCGAATAGCCAAAACAATCCTAAGGAAAAAGAATGAAGCTGGGGGCATTACAATACCTGACTTTAAACTATATTATAGGGCCACGATAATCAAAACAGCATGGTATTGGCAAAAAAATAGACACTCAGACCAATGGAACAGAATAGAAAGCCCAGAAATAAAACCACATATATATGGTCAAATAATCTTTGATAAAGGGGCCAACAACACACAATGGAGAAAAGACAGCCTCTTCAACAAATGGTGTTGGGAAAACTGGAAAGCCACATGCAAAAGAATGAAACTCGACTACAGCCTGTCCCCGTGTACTAAAATTAATTCAAAATGGATCAAAGACCTAAATATAAGACCTGAAACAATAAAGTACATAGAAGAAGACATAGGTACTAAAATCATGGACCTGGGTTTTAAAGAACATTTTATGAACTTGACTCCAATGGCAAGAGAAGTGAAGGCAAAGATAAATGAATGGGACTACATCAGAATTAAAAGTTTTTGCTCAGCAAGAGAAACTGATATCAAAATAAACAGACAGCCAACTATATGGGAACTGATATTTTCAAACGACAGCTCAGATAAGGGCCTAATATCCAAAATTTACAAAGAACTCATAAAACTCAACAACAAACAAACAAACAATCCAATAAAAAAATGGGAAGAGGACATGAACAGACACTTCTCCCAGGAAGAGATACAAATGGCCAACAGATATATGAAAAGATGCTCAGCTTCATTAGTTATTAGAGAAATGCAAATCAAAACTACAATGAGATACCACCTCACTCCTGTTAGATTAGCTATTATCAACAAGACGGGTAATAGCAAATGTTGGAGAGGCTGTGGAGAAAAAGGAACCCTCATTCACTGTTGGTGGGACTGTAAAGTAGTACAACCATTATGGAGGAAAGTATGGTGGTTCCTCAAAAAACTGCAAATAGAACTACCTTATGACCCAGCAATCCCTCTACTGGGTATATACCCCAAAACCTCAGAAACATTGATACGTGAAGACACATGTAGCCCCATGTTCATTGCAGCACTGTTCACAGTGGCCAAGACATGGAAACAACCAAAAAGCCCTTCAATAGAAGACTGGATAAAGAAGATGTGGCACATATACACTATGGAATACTACTCAGCCATAAGAAATGATGACATCAGATCATTTACAGCAAAATGGTGGGATCTTGATAACATTATAAGAAGTGAAATAAGTAAATCAGAAAAAAACAAGAACTACATGATTCCATACATTGGTGGAACATAAAAATGAGACTAAGAGACATGGACAAGAGTGTGGTGGTTACCAAGGGTGGGGGGGAGGGAGGACATGGGAGGGAGGGAGGGAGAGAGTTAGGGGGAGGGGGAGGGGCACAGAGAACTAGATAGAGGGTGACGGAGGACAATCTGACTTTGGGCGAGGGGTTTGCAACATAATTTGATGACAAAATAACCTAGACATGTTTTCTTTGAATATATGTACCCTGATTTATTAATGTCATCCCATTACCATTAGTAAAAATTTATTAAAAAAAAAAATGGATAAAAGACTTGAACAGATACTTCTCTGAAGAGGATATGAGGATGATAAACACATGAGAAAAGAGTCAATATCGTTAGCCATTAGGGAAATGCAGATAAAAAACATAACAGATACAATTACTTGCATACTTATTTGAATGGCTAAAAAAAAAAAAAAATAAATAAAGACACTTAAGACACCAAGTGCTAATAAGTATATGAAGCAACTGGAAATCTCACATATTTCTACTGGGAATGTAAAATGGTACAGCCACTACTCTGAAAAATGGTTGGTGATCTCTCATAAGGTGAAGTATAGATTTGACTCCCAGCAATCCTACTCCTAAGTCTATAGACTAGAGCAGCAATTTTCAACCTTTTTCATCTCATGGCACACAAACTAATTATGCACACCAAAAAAAATTTTTTTTGCCAATCTGACAAAATAGGTATAATTTTGATTCATTCACATCGGGTAGCTATTGTTGTGTTGGCTCTTGTCATTTTTTTATTTGACAATCTAATGGAAAAGAGGTCAGTGCCCGTGACTAGTCAGGTACTGTGTGTTTTTAAATTCTTGCCACGCACACACAAAAAAATCTTGCCACATATTGGTTGAAAATTGCTGGCTTAGAGATGTGTAAACTTGGTTTACACAAAAGCCTGTACATGATGGTTCACAGCAGTTTTATTTGTGATGCTCAAAATCTGGACACCACCCCACACTCTTCAACATGTGAGTGTATAAACTGTGGTCTATTCATAACATAGAATACTACCTAACAATAAGAAGAAACAAACTATTGATATACACAACTTAAATGAACCTTAAAGTAACCACTTCACTTTAATCTATGTCCATGAATCTCAGTTTTATATCCCAAGTAGGTGTGAAATCATATAGTTCTTAGCTTTTTCTGATTTACTTGTTTCACTCAGAATAATGTTCTCAAGGTCTTTATATTTAAAGTAAGGTTCTTATAGATAATATATAGTTGGGTCTAGTTTTTTTGACCCACTCAGACAATCTCTTTTAATTGGTGAATTTAGACCATTCACATTCAAAGTAATTATTGATATAGTTAGATTCATACCTACCATATTTGTTACTGTTTTAACAAAAATAAGTTATGTGGCCATAACTTTTGCAGTTCAAGGTGTGACAGCAAAACTAGCATGAATTTCTTTTTCTTTCTTTACAATTTCACAGATAGGAGAGCTTTTCTTACAGTAGATCTTAGCAAACTCAGCAATTGAATTTTTTTTCCTCATTGAGAACCTCTTTACCTTTTCATTTAAAGGATGTTTCCCATTGGCATATATCTGAATTGCCATCATCACCCCCTTTTGCTTTGAGGCCATTATTAAGTAAAGTAAGGGTTACTTGACCACAGGCACTGAGATACCAGGATAATTGATCTGATAATCGAGACAGCTACTAAGTGACTAATAGGTGGGTCCTTTATAAAGTGTGGACACTCTGGACAAAGGGACACACTGGCACTCAGGCAGGATGTGCCAGATTTCATCATGCTCCTTAGAACAGTGGTCAATTTAAAATGTATAGATTATTTATTTCTGGAAACTTCCATTTAATATTTTCAGAGGTTGACCACAGGAAATGAAAGCTGCTGAGTGAAACCACAGGGAAGGGGGGGAAACTGCATTAGGGAAACTCTCAGTCATCATTGTTGCAAATATTTTGTCTGTTTCTTCTCTTCTTGGTATTCTCTTTATGTGCGTTACACCTTTTGTAGTCGTCCCACAATTCTTAGATGTTTGTCCTGCTTTCACCATCTTCTCTTCACCTTTCAGTTCTGTAGGAATCTATGGAGATGGCCCTGAGCTCCAAGCTCCTTTCTCAGCCAGTCTACTGAAAAGCCCGGCAAAGGCTCTCCCCATCACAGTCTCAGTTGGTTTTTATCTCCAGATTCCTTTTTGGATTTCTCTTAGGACTTCCATCTCTGCTCATATTGCCCATCTGTTCTTTTTTTTTTCTTTTTTCTTTTTATTTTTTTATAAATAAATTTTTATTTTAATGGGTGACATCAATAAATCAGGGTACATACATTCAAAGAAAACATTTCCAGGTTATCTCGTCATTTAGTTCTGTTGCATACCCATCACCCAAAGAGAGATCATCCTCCGCCACCCTCCATCCAGTTCTCTCTGTACCCCTCCCCCTCCCCCTCTCCCTCCTTCCCTCCAGCCACCCCCTGTAACCACCACACTCCTGTCCATGCCTCTTAGTCTCGCTTTTATGTCCCACCAATGTATGGAATCCTGCAGTTCCTGCTTTTTTCTGATTCGCTTATTTCACCCCGCACAATGCTATCAAGACTCCACCATTCCGCTGTAAGTGATCCGATGTCATCATTTCTCCTAGATGAATAGTATACCATGGTGTATATGTGCCCCATCTTCTTCATCCAGTCCTCTCTATATTTTTTTACAGTGATTAAAAGCCTTTAAGCAAACTCTTGGCCAATACAGCAAGAATCCATAAAAGAGTAGTGTCCTTAACATGTTCACCAAGTCCAAGTTGGCCCCATCACCATGCCAAATCCCTGAAAAATGCAACCCAATCACAGTTCAGTCTGTTAGGAGCTGTCACAGGGAGCAGGAGTCCAGGAAAGTTCCCCTAGGAAAAGTCCGCATGGCACTGGAATTGTTGTCACCATTCTATACTTTGCAGCTCATGTCCAAGTCCCAATGACCACTGCTTCTAGCTGGTAATAATTCAGGTAGCCTGGAAAAAGCCATTTGCAGCATGCGTAGATATGGAGCTTCTGTTCTCCTCTGCCTGGAGAGTTGAGACCAGGTTGCTATTCCCTGGAGCTCTGTGACTGTGGCCTGGTAAAGAGAACCTTGGGATACACTAAGCTGGGTGGCAAAGGTAAATTCATAATACAAGTTGGCAAAAGGAAGAAAGAGAGCTCTAAATTAGGAGTAGGTCCCAGCCTGAAATATGAGTGGGGCGTTGAGGTAGGAGGGATAAAGGAAACACTATATATTAAGCAAAGCAGCAGAAAATAGGACTATCAACACCCACAACAGAGATCTTTGAGGGAAGAATAAAAAACTTGACTATTTAGGCAAAACATAGTTAAGTGGCCCTTGTGCGAATGAGATCAGTTTACCTGCTTCTTGGAAGAAATACCCTAGGCTCGTCCACAGTGTTGTAGATGGGGCCGACGGCCCTGGGCACCTTCAGCCTTCAGTGGCAAACCCCAGGTTTCTGGGCAAGGTTAGGTCATAGGTGGCTGGAGCAGGGCTGGAAGAGACTGAACACTCCCTTAGAGGAGCGAGGGGGAAGCCCACCTTCCAGTGTCCCTGTTTCCTCACAGCAGAGGCATGTAAGCCTGGCAGGCTTTAGCTCAATGACCTTCCTTTCCAGTACTGAAGCAGGACCCAGATGGCATCCTATGAGACCCCTTTGGGGCACTGGAGCCTTTAAGGGTGTATCCTAAAAGCTGGTAGTTCCCCTGATCTCTATTGGGCTTTTTCTGCCTCTAGGTATCTTAAAAGCCATGCTCAGAAGATCTCACTGAGGGGTTTGAGGATGCCCATCCGCCTATATATATCTTTTCCATATATCTGGAGCTATTTGGAAAAAAGACAGAACAGTGTTATTAGCTAGATCTTATAAAGAAGGTAGTAGTTTGCAGGCAAAAAAGATTTGGTGTCTCCTGTTCATCAGCATTCAAAAGAAATGTAAATTTTTTTTTTTAAGTAAAATGCATGATATGGTAGACCCATCGGAGTCATTGGCCTGGTGTGCAGAATTCCCGGGTTCGATTCCTGGCCAGAGCACACAGGAAAAGCGCCCATCTACCTCTCCACCCCTCCCCTTCTCCTTCCTCTTCCATCTCTTTCCTCCTGCCCGCAGCCAAGGCTCCACCGGAGCAAAGCCACCCTGGGCACTAAGGATGGCCCCATGGCCTCCACCCCAGTCGCTAGAATGGCTCTGGTTGTAACAGAGCAACACCCCAGATGGGCAGAGCATTCACCCCTGGTAGGCATGCCAGGGGGATCCCAGTCAGGCACATGCAGGAGTCTGTCTGACTGCCTCCCCATCCCCATCCTCAGAAATATACAAAAAATAAATAAATAAAAGAAAAAATACTAAAAAAAAAAAAAGGGGGGGGCATTCCCTTGTCCTAAAGCTCCAGGGAGCATGGATTGAGCTTGAGTATGTCCTATGAAACATGGAGCTCTATGTTGACATATAAGTCTTTGAAGAAGGAGGAACTGCTGAAATAGTTCATCAGCATTTGTCCCTAAGACAGCAGTCTTTATAGTGGGAACACCATACGTAGATATTTGCTGTCTGTATATAGATTAAGGGGGGAATATGGCAAATGCTGAAAAGCTATGATCTTTGTGCTCCTCCCCTCCCCCAGCCCTCTCCCTCTCCTCCCCCCAACCTGTAACCCCAACACTGTTGTCCATGTCTCTGAGTCTCATCTTTATGTTCCACCTATGTTTGGAATCATATAGTTCTTAGTTTTTTCTGATTTACTTCTTTCACTGAGTATAATGTTATCAAGGCCCATCCATGTTGTTGTAAAAGATCCTATGTCATCATTTCTTATGGCTGAGTAGTATTCCATAGTATATATATACCAAAGCTTTTTAATCCACTCGTCCTCTGATGGACACTTGGGCTGTTTCCAAATCTTTGCTATTGTGAACAATGCTGCCATAAACATGGGGGTGCATTTCTTCTTTTCAAACAGTGCTATGGTGTTCTTGGGGTATATTCCTAACAGTGGTATAGCTCGGTCAAAAGGCAGTTCGATTTTTAACTTCTTGAGGAATCTCCATACTGTTTTCTACAGTGGCTGCACCAGTCTGCATTCCCACCAGCAGTGCAGGAGGGTTCCCTGTTCTCCACATCCTCGCCAGCACTTATTCTGTGTTGTTTTATTGATGAGCGCCATTCTGACTGGTGTGAGGTGATATCTCATTGTGGTTTTAATTTGCATTTCTCGAATCATTAGTGATGTTGAACATTTTTTCATATGCCTGTTGGCCATCTGTGTGTCCTCTTTGGAGAAGTGCCTATTCATTTCTTTTGCCCATTTTTGGATTGGATTGTTTGTCTTCCTGGTATTAAGTTTTACAAGTTCTTTATAAATTTTAGTTATTAACCCCTTATCAGATGCAATGTCAAATATATTCTCCCATTGTGTAGTTTGTCTTTTTATTCTGTTCTTATTGTCTTTAGCTGTGCAGAAGCTTTTTAGTTTGATAAAGTCCCATTTGTTTATCCTGTCTTTTATTTCACTTGCCTGTGGAGACAAATCAGCAAATATATTGCTGCGACAGATGTCAGAGAGCTTACTGCCTATGTTTTCTTCTAAGATGCTTATGGTTTCACGGCTTACATTCAAGTCTTTTATCCATTTTGAGTTTATTTTTGTGAGTGGTGTAAGTTGGTGGTCTAGTTTCATTTTTTTTTGCAGGTAGCTTTCCATTTTTCCCAACACCATTTGTTGAAGAGGCTATCTTTACTCCATTGTATTGTCTTACCTCCTTTGTCAAATATCAGTTGTCCATAGAGCTGTGGGTTTATTTCTGGGTTCTCTGTTCTGTTCCATTGATCTATGTGCCTGTTCTTATGCCAGTACCATGCTGTTTTGAGTACAATGGCCTTATAATATAACTTGATATCTGGAAGTGTGATCCCTCCCGCTTTTTTCTTCCTTTTCAAGATTGCTGAGGCTATTCGTGTTCTCTTTTGGTTCCATATAAATTTTTGGAATATATGTTCTATGTTTTTGAAGTAAGTCATTGGTATTTTAATCGGTATTGCATTGAATTTATAAATTGCTTTGGGTAATATAGACATTTTAATGATGTTTATTCTTCCTAACCATGAGCACAGTATATGCCTCCACTTATTCGTATCTTCCCTGATTTCTTTTATCAATGTTTTATAATTTTCCGAGTACAAGTCTTTAATCTCCTTGGTCAGATTTATTCCTAGGTACTTTATTTTTTTGGTTGCAACGGTAAAGGGGATTGATTCTCTGATTTCTCTTTCTGAGAGTTCATTATTAGTGTATAAAAATGCCTCTGATTTCTGAGTATTGATTTTATATTCTGCCACCTTGCCAAATTTATTTATCAGGTCTAGTAGTTTTTTGACTGAGACTTTAGGGTTTTCTATATACAATATCATATCATCTGCAAATAATGATACTTTTACTTCTTCTTTTCCAATTTGGATGCCTTTTATTTCTTTTTCTTGTCTGATTGCTATGGTTAGGACTTCCAGAACTATGTTGAATAAGAGTGGTGAAAGGGGGCACCCCTGCCTTGTTCCTGATCTTAAGGGGGTTGCTTTTAATTTTTGCCCATTGAGTATGATGTTGGCTGTGGTTTTGTCATAGATGGCCTTTATCATGTTGAGGTATGTTCCCTGTATTCCCACTTTGCTGAGAGTTTTGATCATGAATGGGTGCTGGATTTTATCAAATGCTTTTTCTGCATCTATTGAAATTATCATGTGGTTTTTCTCCTTTTTTTGTTTATGTGATGAATCACATTGATTGATTTGCGAATATTGTACCAGCCTTGCCTCCCAAGAATAAATCCCACTTGATCATGGTGTATGATTTTTTCCATATATTGCTGGATCCGGTTTGCTAATATTTTGTTGAGGATTTTTGCATCTAAGTTCATCAGGGATATTGGCCTATAACTTTCTTTTTTTGTGTTGTCTTTGCCTGGTTTTGGAATCATAATTATGCTTGCCTCATAAAAGGAGTTTGGAAGTCTTCCTTCCTCTTGAATTTTTTGAAATAGCTTGAGAAGGATAGGAGTTAGTTCTTCTTTGAATATTTGGTAGAATTCACTTGTGAAGCCATCAGGCCCAGGACTTTTCTTTTTTGGGAGTTTTTGATAGCTGTTTCAATCTCATTTGTTGTAATTGGTCTGTTTAGGTTTTCTGATTCTTCCAGATTGATTTTTGGAAGATTATATGATTCAAGGAATTTGTCCATTTCATCTAGGTTGTCTAGTTTTTTGGCATACAGTTCTTCATAGTATTTTCTTACAAAATTTTGTATTTCTGTTGTGTCAGTTGTTATTTCTCCACTCTTGTTTCTAATTTTATTTATTTGAGTCCTCTCTCTTTTTTCCTTGGTGAGTCTCATTAAAGGTTCATCAATCTTGTTTACCTTTTCAAAGAAGCAGCTCCTGGTTTCAATGATCCTCTGTATTATTTCTTTAGCCTCTATGTCATTTATTTCTGCTCTGATTTTTATTATTTCCTTCCTTCTACTAGCTCTGGGCTTTACTTGCTGTTCTTTTTCTAGTTCTTTTCGATGCAGGGTTAAGTTGTTTATTTGAGCTTTTTCTAGCTTCTTGAGGTATGCCTGTAATGCTATAAACTTCCCTCTCAGGACTGCTTTTGCTGTGTCCCATAAATTTTGAGTTGATGTATGCTCATTATCGTTTGTTTCTAGGAATTTTTAAATTTCTTCTTTGATGTCAATGTTAACCCATTCATTGTTTAATAACGTGCTATTTAGTTTCCAAGTGTTTGAATGTTTTTCAATTTTTCTATTGTGGTTGATTTCTAGTTTAATGCCATTGTGATCAGAGAAAGTGCTCGATATGATTTCAATCTTCTTAAATTTGTTGAGCCCGCTTTTGTGCCCTAACATGTGGTCTATTCTAGAGAATGTACCATGAGTGCTTGAAAAGAATGTATATTCTGCTGTTTTAGGGGGAAAGGTTCTGAAGATAAATATTAAATCGAGTTGATCTAATATGTCCTTTAAATCTGCTGTTCCTTTGTTAATTTTCTTTCTTGAGGATCTATCTAATGATGTTAATGGGGTATTGAAATCCCCTACTATTATAGTATTGCTGTTGATCTCGCCCTTTAAGTCCATCAAAGTCTGCTTTATATATTTAGTTGCTCCTATATTAAGTGTGTAGACATTTATAATGGTTATATCTTCCTTTTGTATTGCTCCCTTTATCATTATGTAGTGACCTTCTTTATCTCTAACTATGGTGTTTGTTTTAAAGTCCATTTTGTCTGATATAAGTATTGCTACCCCAGCTTTTTTTTCATTTCCATTTGCGTGAAATATTTTTTTCCATCCTTTTATCTTCAGCCTGTGTGCATCTTTTGATTTAATGTGTGTCTTGTAGACAGCATATGTATGGGTCCTGTTTACTTATCCATGCAGCTACCCTATGTCTCTTGATCGGATCATTTAATCCATTAACATTTAAGGTTATTACTGATATGTAATTGTTTATTGCCTTTTTTTTTCTTTAAAACTGTTTTTCTCTTTTGCTATATTCTTTTTTTCCTTTGATCTGTTTACAACAGGTCCCTTAGCATTTCTTGCAGCCTTGGTTTGGTTGCAGTAAAATCCTTGAGTTTTTTTTGTCTGTAAAGCTTTTTATTTCTTTTTCAATTTTAAATGATAGCCTTGCTGGATAAAGTAGTCTTGGTTGTAGGTTCTCGTTCTGCATTACTTTGAATATTTCTTGCCATTCCCTCTGGCCTCAAGTGTTTCTGTTGAGAAGTCAGAAGTCATCCTTATGGGGGCTCCTTTGTAGGTGATAGTCTTTTTTTCTCTAGCAGCTTTTAATATTTTCTCTTTATCATTTAGCTTTGGTAATTTAATTATGATGTGTCTTGGTGTTGGTATCTTTGGGTTTCTCCTTAATGGGCTTCTCTGTGCTTCCTGAACATGTGAAATGTTTTCCTGCTTTAATTGGGGGAAGTTTTCCACTATAATATGTTTGAACAAAGTCTCTATCCCTTGTTCTTTCTCTTCTTCTTCAGGAACCCCTATGATGCGGATGTTATTTCTCTTCATGTTGTCACAGAGCTCTCTTAGAGTTTCCTCAGTCTTTTTGAGTCTCTTTTTTTTTTCTGCTCTGCTTCCGTGCCTTTATTTATTGTGTCCTCTAACTCACTGATTCGATTCTCTGCTTCATCCATCCTGCTTTTAATTCCTTCCATTGTATTCTTTATTTCAGATATTGTATTTGTCATTTCTGTCTGATTCTTTTTTATTATTTCAATGTCCTCTTTTATATTTCTTATCTCTTTATTTAGGTTTTTGTAATGGCCATCTATGGTTGTTCTAATATCTTTGAGCATCCTAACAATCGTTATTTTAAACTCTGCATCTGGTAATTTGGTTATATCTGATTCACTTAGGTCCTTTTCTGGGGATTTCTCTTGGTTTATTTGTGTTGTATTTCTCTGCCTTTGCATTTTCTCTTCACGGGAGTGGCTGTGATCATGTGCTCGGGTGCACAAGGGTTGGTGGCCTTGGCCTTTGCCCCGCCCCCGTGTGTGACGTTATGCTCGGTCCTGAGGGCACTGGCGAGCACCTTTGCTCAGCTGCGGGTCTCCGCCTGGGTCTCCGCCTTTTCCGAGCTTTCGTCCTGCCTTTGCAGGATGATCCCACTCAAGGAACAGCTGCTAGCCTTGGCTCTACCACCGGGCAGGACTGCGTGCCCAAACTCAGCTCCGTAGTGGTACTCCGCCTCTTCTGGGCTTTTGGCTCCATCCCCGCTGGAGGAGCTGGTACCAAGTCAGACCGCAAGCCTGGGTTGCACGGGCGGGGCAGGGCTGTGTTTCTCTGCCCTTGCTCCGGGGCTGGTTTCTACCCTTTCTGGGGTTCCCGCCCTTCTCCCGGAGGCTGGATTACAGGCTGCCGGCAGCTAAGCTTGACTGCTTTTTCATGCCCCCTTCTCCCCAGCCAGGCAAGATTGAGCTCACACCTGAGCCCAGTGGTGGCCAGCCGGCTTCCACCCCTGCCAGCAGAACCGCGCTTTTGTCTCCTGCTGCCGCCCGCTCTCCGATGGGCCCTCAGCCGCGTGGAGTAGGCGATGTACCAGCATCTACCTCCCAGAACCAAAGTGGATTACAAACTAATTTAATGAACTATCATCTGGAAAAACCAACTTTGGACTAAACTAAAAGGACTCTTCAACCAAGGAACACTGAAGAAGCCACACAGAGACTGGTAGGAAAAGCAGAAACTAAGAAGGCGTTGCAGCTTGGACCCTAAAACTCACTACTGTAGACCCGAAAGCTCCCTCCTTCTATGCGACTCTGCTCTGAATGCTGCGGGGGAGCTTGTTTGGCTGCTCTCCTGCTTTCCTTTGCTGGTATTGCTGTTTCCGGGGGAAATATTCACTTCAGCTTTGGGGAGTGACTCGTCCCAGGGGTTAGGGTGGCTATCTCCCAAAATGTTTCTCCCTATGCCTCCTAGATTGCACTCTCTTGCTGTTACTGTGGTCCTCTCCTCTCCCCCCCCCCCCGTCCCCAGGAGCCCCAGGTGATTGTTTTTGAGAGAGATGTTCTGCGCGGTCCCTTTAAGAAGGATCCTGGGTCTGAGAAATCAGACTCTCTCACAAACAGTATCCTGACTTGTTTCCAGCTAAATACTGTCCTTATGCCTCTTCTGGGCTCTGGGGCTGCAGGCTGGGGCTTTGTTCTTGGGGCTGAGGACCCTTTCCCCTCTGCTAAACTCACTTCCCGCCACGCGAGTTTCTCCCTGCTGCTGTTCGCTCCGAGGAGCTGGGCAGCCCTCTCCACGTTTCCGCGTTTCCGCTTTTCCTACCAGTCTCTGTGTGGCTTCTTCAGCGTTCCTTGGTTGAAGAGTCCTTTTAGTTTAGTCCAAAGTTGGTTTTTCCAGATGATAGTTCATTAAATTAGTTTGTAATCCACTTTGGTTCTGGGAGGTAGATGCTGGTACATCGCCTACTCCAGCGCCATCTTTTCTCTCCCGATCTCTCTGCCCATCTGTTTTTATATGTGTCTACTCTATCCACTAGGGCCCTTAGCATTTTATTTATTTATTTATTTATTTATTTATTTAATTTATTTTTTTGTATTTATCTGAAGCTGGAAATGGGGAGAGACAGTCAGACAGACTCCCGCATCCACCTGACCGGGATCCACCTGGCACGCTCACCAGGGGCGACGCTCTGCCCACCAGGAGGCAATGCTCTGCCCCTCTGGGGCGTCGCTCTGCCGAGACCAGAGCCACTCCAGCGCCTGGGGCAGAGGCCAAGAAGCCATCCCCAATGCCTGGGCCACCCTGCTCCAATGGAGCCTTGGCTGCGGGAGGGGAAGAGAGAGACAGAGAGGAAGGAGGGAGGGGGGTGGAGAAGCAAATGGGCGCTTCTCCTATGTGCCCTGGCCCCCCACAGGCCAGGCTGATGCTCTACCACTGAGCCAACCGGCCAGGGCCGCCCTTAGCATTTTAATCATAGTTCTAAATCTGTATCTGGTAATCCCAACATCCCTGCCATGTCTGATATAAATTGTGTTTATTGCCTTTCCCCAGGTCTTGTAATTTTTTCTTGATAGTTGGACATAATGTACTGAGTAAAAGGATCTGATGCAAACAGGCCTTTAGTGACATGATGGTGGTGTGCAGGGGGCAGGGACACTCTCTAGTCCCATGATAAAGCTCAGTCGTTTAGTGAGCCTGTGCTTCTGGTCGTGACTCCATAATATTGCTCAGGTTTGCCTTCTCCTCCCCATAAAGTGGGACAGCTTGGCCAGAGGTCTGGAGTGGGCTCTTTCCCTTCTCCCCGGTCAGCGGGCTCTGATAATACCCCAGCAAGGCAGGCTCTAGGGAACTAGTTTTGCCGACATTATTCTTCAGGAGAAAACAGATCCAATCTTATAAATATATGAAAGTTGGAAAATATTATTAGCACAACTGTAAAGTATATATATTTCTGTGTTGGTTTTCTTTATCCAGAAGAGGCATGCAGAAACAGGAAAGATATTAAGCAGAAAAATAAACAAAAATATACGTAGGCCAAAGGCAAGTAAAAGAACACTCATAAATCATCTTGTGGTATACATCTATCTTTTCAAGGTAGCTACACAATGGCAAGGCAAGCATTTAACAGAAGTATGTGAAAGTATACCTGGAAAGTTTAAAAGAATCTTCAGACTAAACAACCAGATTCATTGTCCTCTCATTTGATACAAGTCTTGTGCTCGGTGCCAAAAATGCAAGGATCCTCCTGATTCCATAGGTCCCTCCCTTAGGTCAAGTTAGACTCAAGGCCAAAGTATAAAGAGTGTATCATCGGCCCCATACTGAGAGATGGGTCAAGCCTCACTGCTGGCCAGACAGGCACTGCTGCAATGGGAGGGAAGGCTGAGCGCACACGAGATGGTGAGGGTTAAGAGGAGAAGATGGGAGCGGGCATCCTAAGCCAGGGACAATAGCTGGGTGTGGGCAGAGCACAGTCAGGGGCTAGCGGGCAGAGCAGTCCACCTGGAATGTGCCAGATAAGCTTGGAGAGATTACACAAGGCACTGAATTCAAGGCCAAGGTATTTTGATTTTTCTTTGTAAGCAATGAAGAGCCTTTCAAGAATTTTGCATAACAGACCAATATAATAGAAATTATTCTTTAGAGTGATCTACTTTGTAGCTAGTTATCTCTGGGATTATCCACCTTTACTAGTCTGTCAGCCTGGCTGGTAGAGATTGTGTCTGGGTCACTGTTGTCATGGGATCCAAGCTGCTATCAGTCACTTCGTCTGCACCATGTAACCTAGGGGTCGGGAACCTATGGCTCCATAGCCAGATGTGACTCTTTTGATGGCTGCATCTGGCTGGCAGACAAATCATTAATAAAAAAAATAATGTTAAAAATATAAAACATTCTCGTGTTTTATAATGTTAAAAATATAAAACAATCCATTCAATTCCTACCACTCATGTTCATGGTTGCAAGTGGCTGGAGCCAATCATAGCTGTCCTCCGGGACAACACCAAATTTTTATTGGATAATGCGTAATATACACGGGTCGTTGTATGGCTATCATGGAATTACATTTTAAAATATGTGGCGTTCATGGCTCTCTCAGCCAAAAAGTTTCCCAACCTTTGGTGTAACCGGAAAAGGCAGCCCCTCTGGGAGGACCCAGTCCTCTACAACCAATGCTTGGTGAGCCGACTCCACCTGAGAAAGATGTTCCAGGAAGCAGCAGCCCGAACAAAGGCTCATGGTTTGGTGACTAGAGCATGCTGGGCTTCAGCCGCATGTGTCCCGCACTCAGCCATCCTTGTGCAGTGCACACCTACACGGTGTTAGGTGGAGACCCCAAGGAACCCCGGTAGGGGACTAGTTCCCAGGTGATTAGGCACTGAACTAGGGTAACGATGGTGGGCTTAGAAAGAAGACAAGAGGTCTAAGAGACACACTCCCCCAAACTTCAACTGGAAAGACTGCTCTAAGGGAGTCCTGACGCTGTCTACAAGTGCAGCCTTTCTAACAAATTTGCTCCATGCAGCTGCTCAGTGATGCACCTGCTAGAAATTCTGTTTTCAAAGTCTTGTTCTAAGGCCTTGACTTCATAGATTGGCTCCAGCTTCCTCCACTTCCTTTCCCATTAACAGTGTTTAAGCATGTGTGCTTACCCAAGGAAGCCTTGGGAAGCCTTGATTTTGTTTTTGTTTTGAGTTAATGGTACTTAAAAATGCCTGTCCTCAGGCTGTCTTGGAAAGAAACTGTGAAAAATGTTGAATAATGGTTGGCAATAATATTCTTGAGGTGCAAAGGATAAGTGGTTCTCAGCCATGACTATACATGAAATCATCTGGAAGCTTTCATGGATCCCACCCCAATAGAATCAGAGTCCGAAAGACCAGTGTAACAGGCTTTATTGAAAGGAAACCTGCTGGGCTGTCTTGTAAAAGAGAGCAGCCCCTGGTTCTCTAACAGGTAGGGTTAAATAGGAGATGTGAGGGTGGGTGCTGGTGGTCATTAAGGAAAAATGCAGCTTTCCCCGTAAATAAACTAGGGGACCGTCCACACCCAGGTTAGTCACCCGGATGCCTGGGGGAAGGTGATCTTTTTTTTTTTTTTTTTTTTTTTTTAGATTTTATTTATTCATTATAGAGAGGGGGGAGAGAGAGAGAGAGAGAGAGAGAGAGAGAGAGAGAGAGAGAAAGGGGGAGGAGCAGGAAGCATCAACTCCCATATGTACCTTGACCAGGCAAGCCCAGGGTTTTGAACCGGCAACCTCAGCGTTTCCAGGTTGATGCTTTATCCACTGCACCACCACAGGTCAGGCCTGGAAGGTGATCTGAAACATCTAGTTTGTCAATGTCCCTTCTTCCACTTAAGGGAGGAAGAGGTCATGGCTCCCACCTGCAACCCTATCAACCCCAAGCCAGTGTCCGGAGTCAGGGCGTAAGTCATCAAGTCATATGTTTGGTACTTAACTTGGAGAGGTGTCCATAACAACTTACTAAAGATGCCAAGAAGGATACATATTATAATGCCATTTTAAAAACAATGACTTAGGAAAAAAAATCTGAGTGTGTGTGTGTCTATATCTTTATACTATATTTATATATAGTGTATAGATATACATAATATAGATACAGATATTCCATATAATATATACTGTATATGTAAAATGGAAAAGTATAATATATATAATAACATAAAAAAAACAAAAATATATAGACAAGATTGCTATTAATTAAAATGCAGGGTACAAATGTGTCAGGAGTGAGGGACAGAGAGGGAGAAGGCAGAAGGAAATGGGAAGAAAATAAAAGACAAGACTTTAAGCTGCTGTTTACCATATAAAACACTTTTCTCATAGACTTATCTCAGGGAAGTGAGATAGATCTCAGGTAATTTTTAAATACTTTTCTATATAAAAAAACAATCTTTTTCTTAAGAGAGGAAGGGAGGGAGGGAGGGAGGGAGGGAGGGAGGGAGGGAGGGAGAGAGAGAGAGAGAGAAAGAAGCATCAACTCATTGTTCCACTTAGTCGTGCACCCATTGACTACTTCTCATTTGTGCCCTGAGAGGGGCTTGAACCGGCACTCTTGGAATCAAGCTGATGACCCTGGATTGAGCCAGCAACTTCAGCCTTCTGGGTCAATGCTCTATCCCCTGTGCCACCAGCCAAAGCCCAAAACATTTTTTTTATAAGCATGCATCATTTATATCATCAGAAAACATTTTGCATAATCTGGTTTTTTTTAATTCATTTTAAAGAGGAGAGGGAGAGACAGAGAGAGAGAGAGAGAGGAGAGAGAGAGAGAGAGAGAGAGAGAGGAGAGACAGAGAGAGAGAAGGGGGGAGGAGCTGGAAGTATCAACTCCCATATGTACCTTGACCAGGCAAGCCCAGGGTTTTGAACCGGTGACCTCAGCATTTCCAGGTCGACGCTTTATCCACGTATAATCTGTTTTTGAAGTTATGTTTTTCTGTTGGCTTCAGCACATAAAATAGTCCCTGTGGCAACACTGGCCTTCGATTCTTTGCCTGGCTAACTCTTTCTTGTTGTTCAGGCCTCAACCTACATGTCAGTTCCTCAGAAGTCCTTTGAGATGGGTTTGTTCTCTGTCACACTGTCCTTTGTTTTCAGAGCACTTATCACAGTCTAAAATAATTTGTATGGCTATTAGACCAAGTCCATCTACCACCTCGAGTGTAGAAGCCACAAGAGGTCAGGGAGCAGGTCTCTCCTGCTCCCTCCTGCTGTGCTGGGAGGAAGATAAAGGAGGAGAAAGGTCTCCACTGTCCTAAACCTGCCAGTTCTTTTGACCGCCCTTCAGTTCTTGTGACTGTGCTTATAGATCATGAGTAAATTGCAGGTCCTATTTTGTGGTCTTCCCCTCTTCCACCCCCCCCTTGCCCCAATGGTGGAGCTTATTGTCCCCTCTTGTTATAAACTCAACTATGCCCCCCATTCATATGTTAAATTCCTAACCCTGCCCCTACTTCAGAGTGTAACTATATTTGGAATCAGGATCTTTAAAGAGGGGATGGAGTTAAATGATGCCATTTGAGTGGGGTCCCACTCCAATATGACCCATGTCCTTATACGAAGAAGAGGGGACACCAAGGATGTGCATGCACAGAGGGAAGGCCATGAGGGAAACAGGGAGAAACTGGCCATCTGCAAGCCACAAAGGGAGGCCTCAGGAGACACTGAACCTGCTGACATCTTGATCCTGGACTTCTAACCTCCTGAACTGTGAGAAAATAAACTTTGTTGTTTAAGCCCCAGTCTGTGGTATTTTGTTACAGTAGCCTAGCAGACTAAGACACCTCGGGTGAAGAAGTCACTTGGGCTTCCCAGAGCTAGACAGAGAGACACCTTAGTGCCACCACCCTTTGTTGCACTCCCTGCTACCAGTCAACCAGTTGCCCCAGGAAGGGGCAACAACTTTCAGCTGGTGTTTCCTGAAGGGTGTCCTCGCTTTTCAGGGACACGTGTCTGCTACTCTTCCCACCTGCACCAGAAGTTGGGCCAGCTTAATCTTTCTCTTTTACTCAGGAGTCTCAACCCTTGAACCACAGAGAGCTCACCGTCACCTCCAGCCCAGCTCCCCCTTTACCATTTTTCTTCAGGAGGCCTCGCAGGGACTCTTCAAATGAGTTCCCAGTTGATCGCTCTTGATAACAAGACTTTTCCAAATGAGAAACCCACTGAAGTAAAATCTTCTAAACTTTCCCCCAGGACTTTAGGAAACCAAGAAAGGCCACAAAGGCACTGGGGCTAACACTGTGTCCTTCCTGAGACAGGTGAGACCTCTCACCGGGCATGCTGGAGGCCTCACCACCAAAAGGAACATTCAGACCCCATTTCTATGTTCCACTATGCAGAAACCACAATATTTGTTCTTGCAACATGATTAAGGAAACCAAATGTCAAGGAAAATGGGGCTTTTTACCATAGGTTTATGGCAATGGGCAATCTACAGTCAAGGTTGAGAAAATAAAACTTGACCTTTGGGTAGGTGCTCCTTCAATAAACATGATCAAGGTCAAGTCATCCAACCAAAACAATAACAACATTAAGAAAGAATAGAAAAGAAGTGACGTTTGATACCTAAACATCAATGAGTCTTTTATTAAGCAATTAATTCATAAAGAAAAAAACAACCTGGTGGAACAAAGTACCAAATGACTGGTATCAACTGAAATAACTCTTTTACATTGGGTTTTAGTTCCTATCATACAAACCCTGACACATGGCAATGCCTATCATAGCCACTTCCAATTCATTCTTCCTCATCACCATGACAACCAGTCACAAGCAAGCCATAATCAACCAAGAAGTAAAGAGTAAGCCTTTACCCCCAGCTCATGAGGCTTTATTTCAAACAATGATCTTCTTTCTTGGTAAATTCTTGCCTCATTACAACATAGCGTAGTCAGTCATTAGAGGGCTCCTGAACTCAGGGTACTAAGGCTGCTCAGATTCCGGTTTTCTCTTCAATATCCACTTAAGAACAAGATTACATAAATTCTCAGCTACCCAGCTAAGTCTAACTATACCTCAGACTAGAATAATCTAAGATAAAAGGCCATGTTGAATCACTGGACAGCAAAATAATCACACAAAGTCCCCATCAAAAAAGGAAATAGGCTTGACCAGGCAGAGGCACAGTAGATAGAGCACTGGCCTGGGACACTGAGGACCCAGGTTTGAAACCCCAAGGTTGCTGGCTTAAGTGTGGGTTGGCTTGAGCTCAAAGGTCACTGGCTTAAGTAAAGGGTCTCTGGCTCAGTTGGAGCCTGCTGGTCAAGGCATGTATGAAAAGCAATCAATGAACAACTAAGGTGCCACAACTAGGAGTTGATGCTTCTCATCTCTCTCCCTTCCTGTCTGTCTATCCCTGTCTGTCCCTCTCCTTCTCTTTCTCCCTGCCCCCTCATTCTCTCACATACAAACACAAAATCACTAATTTAAAAAAGAAAAAAAAGAAAACAATGATGAATTTTAGAATTAAATGTCTGAAAAAACCTCAGGGGAAAATGGAATAAAATTGGCTACTAGGCATTTTTTATTAATGTTAAAAGAAAAAGGAGGGGGTTCTGTTCACTCTCCCTTATAATCAAGAAATCATTCATTACATATTTTTTCTTCTTGAAAGTTAATTCCAAAATAACTTAATCCTCAACAAATAAACAGTAAAAGCCTCCTGTGTGCCGAACACTGTAAGGCCCTCAGGGTACAATGAGAAATATGGCAAAAAGGTTTCCAGCTCATTTTTGGAGGGGAAGAGGAAGAGAATGATAAACAAGTTAACCAGTCAATAAACAACATAATCTCAGTTGGTGATAAGTGCTGCTGAGAAAATACAGCTGTGTGATATGGTGGTAATTGGTTGCTTTAATATCTGATAAAACCTAAGTTCCTGTACAGCAGAGATTTAGTCTATTTTGTTCACCTTATCACAAGTGCTTAAGGAAGCACTCAGTAAATAATGAGTGAAAGAATTAAAGAAAAAATGAATGGATGAAGAAGAAAAAGAATACATCCGTCTGATGGCAGAAAGATGGCAGAATAAGCATGTTCAGTTAGAAGACAGTGAACAACAGCAGACTTCCAATCAAAGGGCAGAATAAGCCCACCCCTCTCTACTCCTAACCCCAAGCAAAAAATGACTATATATATATATATATATATATATATATATATATATATATATGCGCGCCTTGGCTTGTTGGCTCAGTGGTAGAGCATTGGCCCGGTGTGTGGATGTCTCAGGTTTGATTCCTGGTCAGGGCACAAAGGAAAGGTGTTCATCTGCTTCTCCCCCATCTCTTCTCCTCCTACAGCCATGGCTTGACTGATTTGAGTGTTCTGGCCTGGGTATTGAGGATGGCTCTGTGGAGCCTCCACCTCAGGTGCTAAAAATAGCTTGGTTGCAAGCATTGGCCACAGACCAGAATCCCGGTCTGGTCACATGCAGGGAGTCTGTCCCACTATCTCCCCTCCTCTCACTTGGAAAAAGAAGAAAGAAAGAAAAAAAAAATATATATATATACACACACACACACACATACACACACACAGTGTGCCTGTAAAGTCAAGGTGCACTTTGACCTGTCACAGGAAAGCAACAAAAGATGATAGAAATGTGAAATCTGCACCAAATAAAAGGAAAACTCTTCCAGTTTCATACCTATTCAGTGCAGTTCGATGTGGGCTCACACACAGATTTTTTAGGGCTCCTTAGGTAGCTATCCCGTATAGCCTCTACAGACTCGTCACTGTCTGATGGCCTACCAGAACGGGGTTTCTCCACCAAACTGCCGATTTCCTTCAACTGCTTATCCCACCGAGTAATGTTATTCTTATGTGGTGGCGCTTCGTTATAAATGCGCATATATTCACATTGCACTTTGGTCATGAATTCAAATTTAGCGAGCCACAGAACACACTGAACTGTCCACATCTCGACTGGCATGACCGTGGGCTGCTCTGCTGTATACACGGTGTTATGTCATCATCTGCACATGTGCACATGCTGCCACATCATCCTATAGAAACTGGGAGGGTTTTCCTTTCATTTGGTGCAGATTTTACATTTCTATCGTCTTTTGTTGCTTTCCTGTGACCGGTCAAAAGTGTACCATGACTTTACGGACACACTGTATATATAAGGTTTTTAAAAATTCACATTGAAACTAAGAGATGAGACTATGTATATATGATATAACCAACTGCAGATCCATACCAATTGGAAGACATTGAGAGCCAACTCCCTAGAATGATAAAGTGAAGATAAGACCTGTCTTATGTATATTAAGTAGATATGGGTTCTTCCAAAATCTATTAATATGCCAAAATTTGTAAATATCCTGACAGATGTTTTACTCTCCCAGTTCCCAGTTGTGGGGCACCACTTTCATGAACTGTGGCATAGGAAGTCTCCAGATGAGAGGAAGCCAGTGATCCTGCTAGACCTGTGAGAACAGACTAGTAAGAACCCAGATAAAGTCATATTAACCATCTGGGCTGGCAGTCAAATCAAATCGGAAGTTAAGCAAAGCAGACCTAAGTGCAGAGACCTTGCCTAGCCTGGACGAGACAAAGTTCCCCGCTGGGACAGCCTGCAGCCCTGGGCACTGGCCCCTGTCCTGGAACATTATATGAGTTAGGTAAACTTTTATCAACCACCTCTCAAAGTTCAAATCCAGGGAGTAAAATTCTAACTTCAAGGGGTCCAATTAGAACCCCCAGTATTTGCTGGTGAACATCAGAACTGGATGTGTTCTTTCGGTTACAGGGCAGCTAATTATTAACATGGAATCATGAGAACAGTATATAACCAAAAAGCATAAAGGATAAGAATCATCCAAGCCCTGGGCCATGAGGATGTTTACAAAGGGATTTACTATAGCAAAAAAGATTTAGGCAGTTTCTGTTTGCATGATGTAGATAAAATAAAGGAAAACATGGACTGATTCAATAAAAGGTGAATGGTGATACAAACACAACAGAGAAAGAGGGATCTGGCTGGACTGAGTTAAAAGAGTGTGAGAATTATAACAATAATAAAAATGAATTTAAAAGAGAATTTTAATCAGTGGGGACAAGATGAACGATTGAGCCAATGGTGAAAAGGAAATGCTCAGTTCTTCAGAAAAAAAACAAAGCCAGATCCCTGCATTCCTTCAAACACCAAAGAAAATATAAAAATGAGTCATAAAAAGGACCAGAAGAAAAATGAAAGGAACAATTATCAATACTATGTGTATGAGGAACATATGCTGAAAACATTAAATACAAATTCAAAACTATAAAATAATTTCACAGTAAAGGATAAGTAGCAAACTGAAAAGGCAACCCACAAAAGCAGAAATACAGAAAGTTAATAAACAGAAGAACTCTTACATCTTTAGTTACCAGAAACATGCAAATTAAACCCTAACACTGCCTGACCTGTAATGGTATAGTGAACAAAATGTCAATCTGGAGCAATGAGGTCGCTGGTTCAAAACTCTGGGCTTGTCCAGTCAAGACACATACAAGAAGCCAACTACTACGAGTTGATGCTTCCTGCTCCTCCACCCTTTCTCTCTCTCTCTCTCTCTCTCTCTCTCTCTCTCTTCTGTAAAAAAATCAATAAACAAAATCTTTAATAAACAAACCCTGACAATATTTCCTTCGTCTCCCCTGCCAATCCCCCCAACACACACACCAATTTGATAATTTGGCAAAAATCAGAATAAGGTAATGGTGCTTACAAGGCAGTAGGAATCTGACAATGGCATATTAACAATGGCAGAGTGAACTGATATGATAATTTTCATCAAAATTGTAAAAATCATGCCCATTGACCCAAGGAATCTGTATCTTACAATGTATCTACAGGAACATGTGAGGTATGCCGTATCTATACGCCTCGTTGGACATAAACTAAATAGCTAACAACTGGACTCTAGCTAATAAGTTATAATGCATCCACGTGATGGAAAACTTGGCAGCTTTTAAAAATTATCTAGCAAAAGAATATTTAATAACATAAAAATGTTTGTGACATACTGACAAATGGGGGGGGGGAAGCAGGTGACAAAACATTACCCACACATGGAGGAAAAGGTTAGGAATGGTTTTGTCTGGGTGATAGGACTGCATTTAATTTTTATTTCCCATGCTAGTTTTTTAATTTACTTTTTTTTTTACAATATTGCTATTTTCATAATCAGAAAAAAAGATACAATATACAAGTAACAACACAATATTCAGAGTAGAGGAAGCATATATAAAGTAGGAAGGGCAAAGGACCAAGAGAACCCAGGTGAACAACCACATAGCAGTAGTCTGCTAATCCGTTCGTCCTTATAACAATGAGACCTGTCCATCAACCTGAAGGGCGCTGTATATAACCTATAATTGAATTTGCTTCCGGTTCATTTCCCTAAGGCTCCCTTGGATCCCATGACTGAAACACAGATGATATTCTGGTCAGATCACTCTTGCTAAGGCACCACTGCAGACAGAAAGAAGCCTCCAAAATCATCCTCTCTCCCTGAAGGCCCAGAGAAGGGTGCAGCAGGACCCCCGGCTTCCTCTCCCTAGATCCCTTGTGGATGGGAACACACGCACTCCCCAGTCACCTCTGTCCCCCACCTAGAGAGAAACTGTCGTCCAGGGTCAGAGGAAGTGGTTTTTTATAATCCGTGCCACTCCTCTCACCAGGAGGCTATAACTCATCCCCCACCGGGACTCCTCAAAGGGAGGGGCATCGGGGGAGTCAGCCCACAAGCATTATTCTACAAGAACTGACAAATCTTCAAGGACAATAAAGAGGAGGCAAGTGGGCTCCTTCATTAGTTGGCAAATGTGGATCAGGTGAAAATGTGTTTTTTTGAAACAGTTCATATCAATTTCATTTTTGGAAAAAACACGGCATGATGAAAATTCACTTTTTAAAAAAAATGCTTTTAAAAATGCATGGGTTAAATCCTCGTTGTTAGAATCTTTGGTAGTTCCTCAGCAGTACAATTCATTGAAGCTGTCCTACATGGCAGTTGGAATTTTATACCCATATTATTTAGTAAACAACACAACAGACTTAGACTTATAGCAAAAATGATTATTAGCATTTCATGGTAAAGAGAAAAATGAATGAAAAATAAGTCTCCCTGACTCTAAAACTATATTCATGGGATAGTGTGAGAACTTCAGAGGATACTTACAAGGTCTTTTCAACTACTCTAAAGCTGTAAGTTATTAAGCATCAAGTAAAGAAGTTTAATGAGGAATGCGGGAGAAATAGTTTCCGTCTCTCTGCTGAAGGGAGAGCATGTGCAAGAGGAAATCTTTCTGCATCTCTTTGCTGATAGCAGCAAGCTGCCTTTCCCAGATAACAGGGTTTAGCATGGTAGTTAATTAATTTCAATTACTGACATAATGAAAAGCACAGGGTGAGTTTAGAGGTTATGTGACTTAGACTTCCTTGCAGTCACCAGCAAAGGACTCAGCCTGAGATCTCACTTAAGAAATTCTTAAAAAAAACCCCACAACATTTCTGTTATTGGTCAGTTTCCCAAACTTGAATCCCAACGGCTCTAATTTCACCAAAGCTCCTTTTCACTTTTGCAATACTTTTTACCCTTGGCCCTCCCCAACCCATCTATTCCACATAGGTCACAGACTCTGGGACGGCTCACAACTTCAGAAACCCACTTGGCTGATCTTTGACAATTCCAAACCTACTCCAGTGCCTGGCACACAGTAGGCTCAGTGAACTTTTCCTGAGTGTATTTGGTAGAATTGTAGGTTAAGAGTTGCCCTAAAGTGAATATAATAAAAGTAAACCCAAAAGACATCCCAGGGATAGAGAATTGTTTTCCATCTCCTCTAGGAGATTATAACTGGATTTGGCCTTTTAATGTGAAGTCTGAATCTTAATAAGCTTCTCGATCCACATTAGTGACTGACAAATGTGTTTCTCCACTGATTTAATAGTGAAGAAAAAAATCTCAATGGTTCTAAAATAGAGAGGATTGTTAATTTAGAACCCTTAAAGTGGTCTGCCTCCAGAGGGAGCCTAATCCAAACGTCTGAGCCTTGGCTTCATAGGGGTTCCACCAGCATCTGTTCTCAACTTCCTGTGCTTGTCCTGAAAGCCAAGGAGAATTTGGGACCATTTCTGACAGTATTTGAAAGAGAAGTGTCCCTCATATCTTGAATTAACTTCCTTTCACAGGAAGCAGGTCAGAAGGGATAATTAAGTGCTTGGGCCTTGGCATAAGACAAAATGGGAGCTAGGCCTTACACTGCCACATGCTAACTGTGACCTTGAGAAAGTTATTTAATGCCTGTAGACTTCATTGTTTTGTGTTTTTTTTAATAGATTTTATTTTTTTATTATTATTATTTTTTTTTTCATTTTTCTGAAGCTGGAAACAGGGAGAGACAGTCAGACAGACTCCCGCATGCACCCGACCGGGATCCACCCGGCACGCCCACCATGGGGCGACGCTCTGCCCACCAGGAGGCGATGCTCTGCCCATCCTGGGCGTCGCCATGTTGCGACCAGAGCCACTCTAGCGCCTGGGGCAGAGGCCACAGAGTCATCCCCAGTGCCCGGGCCATCCTTGCTCCAATGGAGCCTTGGCTGCGGGAGGGGAAGAGAGAGACAGAGAGAAAAGCGCGGCGGAGGGGTGGAGAAGCAAATGTGCGCTTCTCCTGTGTGCCCTGGCCGGGAATCGAGCCCGGGTCCTCCGCACGCTAGGCCGACGCTCTACAGCTGAGCCAACCGGCCAGGGCTTCATTGTTTTTTATGAACAGAGTAGGGATTATTAACCTAACAGAGTTGTTGTGAGAACTGTATGACAGAACCACAGAATGAATGTGTTTATCATGGTGACACAGTACATGACACTCAATGCATGGCAGTTGCCATCACCAATGACATCTTTATTATCAAACAACCCAGAAATAAACAAGGCCTGGCTGAAATTCAAAAGTCTTTCAAGAATGATAGCAGTATAGCATAATCACTTAAGAAGTGATATCTGAAGTCAGATAATCCAGGCTTTGCCGATTATTAATTAGTTGCTTGACTTGGGAAAGTTACTTAGTTAGGGCCTCATTTTCTGATCCATAAGATGGAATCAACAGTAAACATTTCATAGTCTTCTTCTGAGAATTGTATGTACCAAGGAATAATACCTGTTTAGAACGATGCTCAATAAATGGGATGCACCACATGGTAGGTACTCAAGATATTTGATGAATAAATAAATGTGACATTTCCTCCTGAATTATTCCTGAAATAATTTATTGACTATTAAAAACCAGTTAAGGAAATCTTTTGGTGTTTTGTGCACATCTATCTACAATAAACGTAAGTTATTTGGTGTGGTTTCAAATGCTTGAAAGAAAAGAAAGACGAACGAAGGCTAGGTGGCCACTCCATTTCTCCTTGGATGGTACTTTATGACACCTTTGTCAACTAAACTTGTTAGTTCTCTCCCTCTGCTTAAATCAAATATTTTGAGTTACACAAGAGACAAATGACATGAACTTTGCCCTTAGACAAAAAAAATTCCCCTAACTTCTCAGCTACTATCCCAGGTCTTCAACCTGTTCCACAATCATTGTCCTCCTATAGGTCAAATCCTTATTAAGCTTCCCCTCCATGGATGGGGAAGATCATAAATTCTTTCACCCAGAGAAATATGCCTGCTATGCTGTGTTTCTGCTTGAAGATGTTTTGGAACTTACTCACCAATGAATAAATAGCTTCTTCTGAGATGTGACTGGATGGATTCCACTAGCACAACTGTCCAACTGTCCCATTAGGCATCACTTTCAGTTGGTTTCAGGTATTTATTCATTCCTCTGGGAAATCAAAGCTGACCTATATTTAGTCAACATGGGAGGACCAGGTTTTTGGCTACCTAGCAAACAGAAAAATTGAGACATTGATCCAACACCTAATGATTTTTTTTTCTTAATGTGCCAATCCCTCAAGTGCCTAGATTCAAATTGACAACATTTCCAAACTCTTTACATATATATTTTTTTTCCATTAGACGAATTAAGAGAATTGAACATTATAACATTGGGAGTTTTGCCAAAAATTGCTCTCAAGAATAACTTCACAGGGTAGACTGCCTCTCTAGGGAGGCAGGGTGTGGTCCCCATTAAAAAAATCATCAGATTCATTTATTCTACAACTCAGTATATGAAGGACACTTTAGTAATGTCTGTTAAGTACATAGGCAAGATTTTTATTTAATAATCAATCCTTCTTTGCTTACATCCATTGTCAAGACAGATATCTGAGACCTCGTTACAAGGGATCAAAAATGGTGAAATAGGGAGTAAGAAGGTTAAGTTGAAATGAAAGTTTTTCTAGTTATCTATAAGTAGCTTTGGAGCTAAATAATCCATAGGCCCCTTCTCAGGTTGACTTTGAGGAAAAGTCCCTTTTGAGAACATTACCTGATAGACCAGTTAAGCTGATCTTGATTGCTTTGTGTCTGGGTCCTCATTCATTCAAAAATTTAATAAATGTCTACAGTGTCCCAGATACTGTGTTAGTTCTTCGAGTTACTAAGATGAAGACACAGCCTTTGTTCGCTTTTGTGTGCAAGGCAGCAATAGAGCTCATGTGGAAGAATGGTGAAAGACAGATGCATTCCTTAAAAACTACCTGAATGCGTATGGCACACTGGGTCCAGGGCCATGGGCTGCCGGCAGTAGGGAGAAAGAAAGATGTACCTGGTTTCCATGGAGCTTATGACCTAGCAGGGGAGATATCCTGATGTATGAAATCACAATAAGCACTATAATGGAAACTTTAGGGTGCTTGAGAGCACAAAGCAAAGGTACAGGTAATAACAGAACTGATTTTGATTAAAAGAAAACTGTTAAAAATTGTTAAGATACAGCAAAAATAAAACTCAGAAACAAAGGCTTAGTGGGGTTAAAATTCTTTTGTAAGCAGTTCAGTTTTTCAAACAGTAAGTGGGCAACTTCAGGGTTAGCTGACTGGGTCAGGAAGACTACTAGTAAAATGCAGGATTTGAAGCTGTTACCTGTGGTTCGGATCTGGCATCTCCTGACAATGACTAGGTTATTTTACGAAATTTATATACTGCTGACTCCAATAGGTCCCATCTAGTTAGTATCTTTTACTGGTACCCATTAGATACCTGTCATGGGCTAAAAAAGCCCTCCCCCAACATGTACATTCTAATCCCCATAATATTTGCTTTTAAGGCAAAAGGGACTTTCCAGATGTGATTGAGGTAAAATCTCTAATGGAGAGACAGGCCTGAGTTATGTAGGTGGGCCCCAAATAACCACAAAGGTCCTTAAAGGGGAAGTAGGGGCCCGGCGTGAGCAGAAGGCTCGGTGACCACGGAAGCAGAGATAGGAGTGAAGTGGCCAGGACTGCGGAATGTTGTGGCCTCTAGAAGCTGCAAGAGGCGAGGAATGGATTTTTTTTCCCCTGGAGAATTCAGAAGACATCAGCTCTACTGACATATTCATTTTACCCCCTTAAGGTTCATTTTGTAGTCTGACCTCCAGAGCTAGGATTCGTGTGGCCTAAAGCCACTAAGTTTCTGATAATTTATTATGGCAGCAACAGGAAATCAACCTAACCCACGATTACTTATGTGAACTAAGGTCCTCGAGAGTTTTTAGGGAAGAGTTGGCTTGATTGTCATTTCCTAACCTGTTTTCTGCTGCAATTCTTCCTGTAAAATAGTTGTCGTTCTCCTCTTCCTCGGTTCTAGTATCCATTCAGAGGAAACTATAATGGAAAAATTAATTACAATAAAGAATGGGAAGAATATTATTTGAAAGTGAACTGCTGCTCTCTGCCTTTCTTCGCTATAAACTTTAGAATTAAGTTTTCCAATCTAATTATGTTGCATTAAAGGCAAGAATATGATAGACATAATTCATTTCAGGTCTTTGTTTTTCTACTTTGTATTATCAAAAAATGGGGGTTGAGATGTGAGACTTTAAAATATTGGCTGATGACAGTCAATCTGTTTCCCGAGAAAGGATCGTCAGTGTGGTGAGATGCTGTCTTGTGGTTAGTATTTCTTCAGTACCATTGATGATCTGGAGAGTATCATTGAGCTGAGCAAAATAAGTCAGATGGATTAAGTCAAGAACCATATGATTTCACTCAGACGTAGGATATAAAACAGAAAGCACAAGCAAATAAGACAAACCAAAAACCTCATAGACACAGACAATAGTACGGTGGTACAGGGAAGGGGCTGGGTGTAGTAAAGAGCAAAGGGGTTGAGTACGTGGTGACGGAAGCAGATTTGACTTTGTAATATGCAGGATTGTAGAGTTGAAATCTAGATAATCTTATTAACCAATCTCACCCCAATAAAATTAAAAAAATTAAGTCAGAAAAGTAAAAAAAGAGAAAAAAGAGAATTAGAGTGGAGAAGGAGCCGTCAGATCACATTCCAGCTGTGGACAGAGGGAACGTGTCCCAGACCCTCTTCTTTCCTATGCACATAGGCACAACTTGGTCCTGCTACACAGTTAAATGAATGCATGCCACTTGCAACAGCAAACAGGAAAGCAAATTCCTACACCTGGTGAAATGCACCCATAATCATTAAAGTAGTTCTAAGAAGCAAATGACTCTGTGGTATTATCACCAGCAAGAATAA
Organism: Saccopteryx bilineata; assembly: GCF_036850765.1. Classification (NCBI taxonomy): domain Eukaryota; kingdom Metazoa; phylum Chordata; class Mammalia; order Chiroptera; family Emballonuridae; genus Saccopteryx; species Saccopteryx bilineata. The sequence continues at coordinate 166,675,625 of NC_089492.1, forward strand.
CTTAGTGTCAATGATTTAAAAACCCTAATAGAACCAATACATTTAATCTAAAAAATAAAATAAATCTGTCATTTTAATATAATATCAATCGACGTTCTAATATTGAGACTTTTTAAAGTTGAGAATAGGCTGAAAAAAAAACTCACCAAAAAACAAAATCTAACAAAAGAAACCCTAATTGTCTGACATGATGGACGTTCACCAAATCTCCAGTACCTCCCAGTGCTGAACATTTCATGTTTATCTCTCTGGATCCACTCCCAAAGCTGTGCTGTGCCCCAGGAGGCTGGCTTGTGACTACAGCAGTAACTTCCTTCTGTCTACTGCCTCCATTGTGGCTGCTGGAGGCTCTGCCCACATACTGGCAAATCATTCATTTATTAAACTCTCCTCCAAGTTGGGTGTGCCTTTCTTTGCCCACCTTACACAATCATTTCGTTCAATTTCTTGAAGTTATATTTAGAAGTAAAGCAATTCCAGCAGAACCCATTCTATTTGAAATCAATTGTTCTGCAGGATCGAGACTGAAGTTATTGTAATACTTGTTTGGCTTCATCTGCCCTTGATATTTCTTTATTACTTTCTTTCTTTTTATTTTTTTAAAATTTTCCTTTTATTTGAGAGGGAGAAAGAGGAAGGGAGAGAGAGAAAGAAGCATCAGCTTGTTTCATTTAGTTGTTCCATTTAGTTGTGTGCTCGATTGCTTCTTATACATGCCTTGACCAAGGGTCAAATCTGTAACCTCTGGTGTGCCAGGTTGATGCTCTACCCACTGAACCACCCAGCCAAGGCTACCCTTGATATTTCTTGATAAATAAGAAAACTCTCCCAAGCTTTATTCTACAGAGCTCTCAGGTCTCACCTGAGAAGTTTTTTTAAGTGTTTTCAGACATGCAAAACTCTTTTTTGAGAGAAATTTAAACCTACACAGAAGAGGAATAACTTTTCTTTTGGGTAGGAATAATAGTGAGACTTCTCAATTTTTGCAAGACAATATCAATGGTCTTGACTGTAAAGTATGATATAAAAAGCTTTTGAATCTCTTTAATCAGCAAGTACTCCAGTCACTCAGTAAAGAATTTAACCTTGAAATGACTTCTATCTAGCAAAAACTTGCCAACATTTGGTTTAATGCTGAAATTCACCCACCTCAATACTTGGAATTCCTGTTTCTCATTTGATTCTATGAATATAAAATTGTATCTATATATTTCCATACTGAAGGTATTTAATTTCACTGCTTTACCACAATTACAGAGAACACCTTTGTACACATCTCCTTGCATAGGTGTGCACTAGGCAAGTAATAACGGAACTACTGAAGGCATTACGTTTCACTTTTCCACCTGCATGTTCTGATCTGCTTATGAATTATGAAATCACTTTTGTGTTTTCACCAGTATTCTTCTCATTTTAAAGTAAAATAGAATGGAAAAGATAAAGCAGTGCTAATGTTAAGGGTATTATTTATATTTTACAAAATGTTGTTTTGGATATATACATACACATATGGACATGTATGTATGTAGGTTTGTGTACCGTGCGAGTCACAGTATAAAACATTTTTCTTGTCATTACAAGTCAAAATATTTGAAAACTGACCCACGATATAGATATAGAAGCTGAGTGTCTTTATTATTATTATTTTTAAGTGAGAGGAGGGGAGATAGAGACTGTCTTGTGCAGCCTGACTGGGATCTACCCGGCAACCCCCATCTGGGGTCGACACTAAGACCAACAGAGCCACTGGCTCCGAGAAGGGAAGAGAGAAGAGAGGAAGGGGAAGAGAAGCAGACAGTTGTTTCTCCTGTGTGCCCTGACTGAGGATCGAACCTGGGATGTCCATACCAAGCCGACACTCTATCTACTGAGGCAACCAGCCGAGGTCAAACCAGAATTTTTATGTCATAGAATATGCACATTTTCAACCTGACTACTATTGGTAGTCTGTGGATGAGTAAATTTATGCTGCTGTCAGGATGTAAGTAAATTCTTTTTTTAATGGATTTTAAGTTATTTTGTTTCAATTTGCATTTCACTGATCCTTGAGTAAGGCTGAGGTCTATGAATTAATTGCCCAACAATAATTTCTGTAAACTTTCCTATTACGTTTCCTTCTGATTTGCACTAATTCTTAATATGTTCTGGATATTAATCTCTGTCTCTTACAGAAGTTACAAATACTTTCCCCTAATCTATTGCTTTTCTTTTAACTTTATGGTGTGGTTAGTCATATAGAAGGAAAATTTAAATTTAGATATAGTATATATTTTCTTCTTTAAAAATAACACTGGCCTGACCTGTGGTGGCGCAGTGGATAAAGTGTCAACCTGGAACACTGAGGTCGCCGGTTCAAAACCCTGGGCTTGCCTGGTCAAGGCACATGTGGGAGTTGATACTTCCTGCCCCTCTCCCCTTCTCTCTCTCTCCCCTCTTTAAAATGAGTAAATAAAAAAAAAGTTTTTAAAAAAATAACACTGGGGAACAATTTATTTTTCACTTTCTGTTGCATGAGGTTTTAGAACTTTTTCTATATGCTTCTGCATCGCTGATTCCAAATCTGAAATCCGTTTTTTGGTGCATGCTCTAGGTTTTATGCAATTTTAACTTTTTTTGTTACAGTTGATGGCATGCATTGGGTTTTAAACTGGAGTTAAAGGGCAACGACTCTTGGATTGAACATAACCACAAGGCAATTGTTTTACAAACATCACTTTTACATAATTGTAGTTGTTTTTAAATGTAAAAAATTATTATCTGATAAAAACACCCTTTTATTTTGTTTTAAGATTGAATCATGGCTTCTTTGAGTAGGCATAAATGTAGGAATAGTCCTGACACCTTCTGTTATATATGTGGCTATTACACACTTCAGTGTCAAAGGCTCAATATTTCATCATTTGTGACACGTGCATATATTGCCTATTTTCAAGTTTCCCTTGGCGATCAAGACAAGAATTGGGCTCCTCATATTGTGTCATAATTGTGAGGAAATGCTTCATGACTGGACAAAAGGAAAACGCAAAGGAATGCCTTTTGGTATTCCCATGGTTTGGCATGAACCTAAGGACCACAGCAATAGCTGTTATTTCTGTCTGATCCATACAAAGGGCATCGGCAAGAAAAAACAGCATATGATAGCATATCCTAATATTCCTTCAGTAATACGACCTATCCCACACTCTGAGACACTCCTGGTTCCAGTTTTCAATGGTTTTATTTCTTCTAAGGGCGAAGAAAGTGAACATAGTGATCAAATGTATTTTGATAAGATGCATGAGGAAATGGTTGTAGAATCTGAAGGGTCTTCTGATGCCAAGCAGTCATTAACCCCTCAGCAGTTTAGCCAACCCGAATTGAATGACTTAGTAAGAGTTGGGCCTATCAAAGAAAGCAGCTGAGTTATTAGCCTCCAGACTTCAAGAAAAGAATGTACTTCACCGGTCAGCTAAAGTATCCCATTTCAGGAAGGGTGAACACATTTTTGTGGACTTTTTTTCCGAAGACAAAACACTTTATTTACTATCATGATATCAGTAGTCTTCTCAGCCAGCTAGGTGTTACCACTTACAGTCCAACAGAATGGCAGCTCTTTCTTGACAGCTCTAAACAGAGTCTGAAATGTGTTCTCCTACACAATGGTAATAATGTTTATGCAGCAGTTCCAATTGGTTATTCAACTCATCTATGAGATTATAATGACATAAAAATTGTTCTTGACTTTCTGAAGTATGAGGAGCATAGCTGAATCATTTGTGTGGATCTTAAAATGGTAAATTTCCTGCTAGGACAATAGAGAGCTTTCACGAAGTATCCTTGCTTTCTCTGTTTGTGGGACAGCCGAGCTCAGGAGAAACACTGGACACAGAAGGAGTGGCCGAAACGTGAAGCTCTGGAAGTAGGGATGCAAAATATTGTGATTGAACCTGTAGTTAATCGAGACAGAATCCTTCCCCCCCCACTTCACATCAAACTTGGCCTAATGCAGTTTGTTCAGGCTTTGAATAGAGAAAGTGAATGCTTTCAACACATTATTTCTGCTTTTCCTGCCTTGTCTTTTGAGAAGATAAAAGCAGGTGTATTTGATGGACCTCAAATTCGAACCCTCCTACGTGATGAAGAATTTGCCAGGAAGATGAATAAGGAGGAGAAAGCAGCATGGCAGTCTTTTGTGGCAGTTACAAAAAACTACCTTGGCAACAAAAAAGCAGAAAACTATGAACTTTTGGTTCAAAGGATGCTGTTGGCTTTCTGAGACATTGGATGTAACATGAGCGTTAAGATTCACTTCTTGAACAGTCACCTTGATAAGTTTCCCAAAAATATTGGAGGTGTTAGTGATGAGCAGACTACTGCTGGAGCATCAAACAAGATTGTCCTTAACAAGTACACAAACGCAAGAGCTACAAACACAAATTTTTGCCTGAATAGAATTTAAATAAGTTTTGTGCAAATTTTATGATTAAAATAAGTGTTTTAATATGTTCTATTTTGAAATTATAGACAAATTCTGATGCAATCATATCTTTTAGTGTATTTACTGCATTATATAAATTATATTTTCACAAAGATGATGCTCAAGAAGACATTCTACTTCATTATGTTAAACTAAATGTTGAAAATTTTACAATAAGATGAAAACCTAAGATCTTGAATTGCAAAAAAACCTGTAGCTTACAGAGAAAAACTAATGTCAGATTTGAGATCAGCACACTCCAATTAGGTAAGAACAAGTATTTTTGTGGATGCAACAAAAATTTTGTTTCCCAGTCTAATTTGTGATTTTTACCTCTCGTCTGAGAAATCCATCTATCCCCCAAGGTCAGAAAAATAATCTCCTGTGTCACTTTAAAATAGTTTTAAAGTTTTTCGTTTTTCTATTTAGGCCTTCAATGCACTTGGCATTTATTTTTGTTATAGGGAAAAGAACCTCATTTTATTTTCTTTGATATGGAAACCCAATTGTTCCCACATCAATAAATGGTTAGCTCTTTTCCCATTGATCTGTCATACCCCCTTTAAAAAATTGTTTTGTGTGGTCTTATTCTGGGGTATCTATTATGTTCTATTGATTACTTGTCTATTGCTATACCAATACTATAGCTTCAGAAGTTTCAGTATTTGGGAATTCAAATCATTTCTGCTTGCTCTTATTTTTCAGAATTGTCTTATTTCCATATGAATACAGGCAGTCTCCGGGTTACAAATGAGATAGGTTCTGTTGGTTTGTTAAGTTGAATTTGTATGTAAGTCCAAACAGGTACATTTGCCTTTAAATGCAACTTAGATGTTTGTCTTAACATAGTATTTATTTTTACCTTTCTGTGTATATAAATACTTAAACACTTTCAAATACAATCTGAAACAACCTTGGATGATGCAGAAGATGGTGGGCTTGTTGGAGAGGATGGGACTGGTGTTAGAGAGCCAGGGTTTGGTTCTGCTGCTGGAGTCAGTTTCCTGAAGTAGCATCAGGGGAGGTTTGCACAGAGCTTTTCTTTCTCTCATCAGCAATGGCCTTGTAGCACCTCAGACCCTCAGTAACTGTATGGTAAACTCTGGTGAACCTCTCTGTATCAGGATTTTTGCTCCTCTAACTTTGCCATTCCTGCTTCATTGAGATGAAAAGCATAAGCTAACTTTTCTGTAGAAAAAACTTGCTCGGTTCTGGAGTTCCTAGGTCCCTGTTTTCTTCCCTAAATGCTGTCATCTGCTGCTCTAGTTCCACAAGTTCTTCATTGGTTAGTTCTTTCACATGGGAGTTGGTAACTCTATATCATTTTCACTGATATTCAACTGCAGTTGATTACAAATAGCCCTATGACATTCCATTTGTAAGTACGAGCTGTACTTAAAATGTTTGTAACTTGGGAAATTAATGTACTAGAATTATTTTTTCAGGTTTTATGTTGAAATCTTGTTCTTTGTCTAGCTTGTTAAGATTTTAATCAACATAGCCCAGTCAACATCTCTGCTGAAACTGCTTCATCAAAACCAAATGCCAGCCCTGGCCGGTTGGCTCAGTGGTAGAGCATCGGCCTGGCGTGCAGGTGTCGGGAGCCGATCCACTAATGTTGGCTAACTAGGTCACAGCAGGAGAAGATCCACAACTGCTGGTTGACAAAGTCACAGCAAAAGAAGATAGAGTCACCGCAGTAAAGACCAACAGCTGCGGGTTGACAAAGTCACCGCAAGGAAAGGCACAACGATACTTCCCCCTTTAATCTTTTGAATTAATCTGGCCTTATATTCCCCCCTTTTCTGGGTGTGTGCTATTATTTATGGCACAGGAATAATAGTACCGTGCTTTCCCTGTAGATTTGTAATAATTTCTTTGGAAATGAGACAGAAGGTGTAAGTTCCACAGAAAAGCCTGTAAGCCCCTTGAACTGGGCTCGTAAACATAAGAGGCTGGCTATGATATCCCTCGTAAAGGGTTAAGTTTGTAAGAGAATTTCTTCTTAATCATGTTAGAAAGAATAGATTGTGACTTGTGTATGGGTAGGAGGCAGTGGCTGTGCACAGAGCACCTTTCGGCCTTCACTTAATTCAACATTTTTCCTCCCTAGCCTTTTCATGTGATAGAGTAGAGAAACTTTCCTTTCTTCTTGCTTATTTGATCTGCAGATAGTGGTACACTCTAAGAAGAATATAGTTAGAATTTACTAGTGTGTGAATATAGTAAATAAATAAAATTTGACTAGACAATAGAATCTTAGGAAAGGAGTTATGGAATGGCCCATTGCGTGGCCTGGGATGGGAATGCAGTCAGCAAGAAAAGAATGTTTTGCTAAGAGAATTGTTTTATGACTGAAGGCAGTTACTGGGCTTTCTCAGTTGAGACATTCTCATGAGATTTATATACTTTCCCAAGGTTTTTCGTTCAGATAATAAAGAGGAATATGGAAGAATCCATAGAAGCAATAGCAATTAGTGCCTTCTGATATTATGTTGCTACTAAGCTATCTTTTTTTATTTTATTTTTTTATTTTTATTTTTTTTTCATTTTTCTGAAGCTGGAAACGGGAAGAGACAGTCAGACAGACTCCCGCATGCGCCCGACCGGGATCCACCCAGCACGCCCACCATGGGGTGACGCTCTGCCCACCAGGGGGCGATAATCTGCCCATCCTGGGCGTCGCTATGTTGCGACCAGAGCCACTCTAGCGCCTGAGGCAGAGGCCAAGGAGCCATCCCCAGCGCCCAGGCCATCTTTGCTCCAATGGAGCCTTGGCTGCGGGAGGGGAAGAGAAAGACAGAGAGGAAAGCGCGGTGGAGGGGTGGAGAAGCAAATGGGCGCTTCTCCTGTGTGCCCTGGCCGAGAATCGAACCCGGGTCCTCCGCACGCAAGGCCAACGCTCTACCGCTGAGCCAACCGGCCAGGGCGCTACTAAGCTATCTTGCAGGTGCACTCTATATATCTTTAAGCAAAAGTTACTCTTGATGTTATGACAATTTCTTAATAAGCAAGCCTTTTGAAGTCTTGTGAGAAAAATTAGGACACTGCATGAACTCAAGGCCATTTGCCTGAGCAAGCGGTGGTCCTTTGCTAGTCCTTAATAATTTTGTCTGTTAATCTCTCTCTGCCCCTTGACTCACAACAACAGTAAAGTTGAGTTATTAGTTAGTACTAATCCTTTAAAAGCTTTTACCGATGTTATCGCTATTCAAGTTATTTTTTAATTGTACTTTGAGTGATTTGCCACCTGATTTGTAGTTTACAGATATAAATTAACTGTTATCTGGAAACATGTAAACATAGTGAAACAGAAGCAATGATTAATACCATGTAATTGTAACTTGGTGTGTGTGTATAAAAAAGGAGCTGTACTAGCATTTGGCAGAGATGCCTGGCAGTAAATGCTAACTAGAGAATAAAGAGAAAGAAAAGAATTCGGCTCTCTCACTAGATTTTCGCCAACGCCGTCTCCTCCTGTGGGACCCCTGGATCCCCCTCCCCGGGGCTGGACCCCGACATGCAGGAGTCCCGGGTTCGATTCCTGGCCAGGGCACACAGAAGAAGCACCCAGCTGCTTCTCCACCCCTCCCCCTCTCCTTCCTCTCTGTCTCTCTCTTCCCCTCTCGCAGCCAAGGCTCCACTGGAGCAAAGTTGGCCCGGGTGCTGGGGATGGCTCCATGGCCTCTGCCTCAGGCGCTAGAATGGCCCTGGTTGCAACAGAGCAATGCCCCAGATGGGCAGAGCATCACCCCCTGGTGGGCATGCCGGGTGGATCCTGGTTGGGCACATGCAGGAGTCTGACTGCCTCCCCATTCCAACTTCAGAAAAATCCAAAAAAACAAAACAAAAAAACAAATGCCTGGGTGGGGGAGGAGCGTAAAGAGGGACAAGTATGCAGTGATGGAAAGTAGTTTGACTTTGGGTGATGGGCACACAACACAATCAACAGTTCCAATGCCATAGAAATGTTCACCTGAAACCTATGTACTCTTTTTTTGTGTGGGACAGAGACAGAGACAGAGAGAGGGACAGATAGGGACAGGAAGGGAGGTGTTGTGGCACCTCAGTTGTTCATTAATTTCTTTCTCATATGTGCCTTGACTGGGGACTCCAGCAGAGCAAGTGACCCCTTGCTCAAGCCAGCAACCTTGGCCTCAAGCCAGCAACCAAGGGGTCATGTCTGTGATCCAACACTCAAGCCAGCAACTCCCGTACTCAAGCCAGCAACTCCCATGCTCAAGGCGATGACCACATGCTCAAGCCGGTGACCACTTGCTCAAGCTGGATGAGCCTGCGTTCAAGCTGGTGACCTCAGGGTTTTAAGCTTGGGTCCTCTATGTCTCAGTGCGGTGCTCTATCCACTGTGCCACCACTTGGTCAAGCAAAACCAATGTACTCTTATTGATCCATGTCACCCTGTTAAATTTAATTTTCTAAATAAAAAGAAAGGAGAAACAAAAAACAAACACCTCTACCACTGTGGACCCCAGCAGAAAGAAACCAACCATCACATAAATGGCCTCTACCTTACTCCCATCTCCCACATTACATCTGTATCTGATGGAAACTATATTACACCTAGAAGCCCAGGTGCAAAGGACTTCAGGAAATATGCACTTTGCTTTAATGTCTCCACAGTACAGAACAGTGAAGAGTAGGTTTCAAACTATGGGCTGCTTCCTGTTAGTGGGTCATAAAATCAATTTAGTGGGTCACAAATGACATTAAAAAATATAATTGAACAAAGTATAAATTGTCAGTATGCCTAGCAAGAATAAGTATTGTTTCATGAAAGTTTTATAAATATATACACACATATGTAAATATATTTAAACATACAATCATGTGCCACATGTTTTGGTCAACAACAGTGGTCCCATAAGAGTATAGCGTAGCTGAAACATGTCTGTCATCAAGTGATATAACAGCTGTCATTTAAATAGAGGGGAACGTTTAATGGGCATTATTTGCAAATCAATGGTAAAAAAAAAAAATTCAAGCAAACTACCATGGATGCATTTCTGAGAAGACTGACACCTGCTGAAGAAGAGGCTCAGGCAGGTCTTTCAGAAGTATTCCCAAAGAAGGTATGTTATCACAGGAGACAACAGCGCCATGTCAGTTACCGCCCAGAAGACCTGCCCCTGGAACACGACATGGAGGGGTAAGACAGTGATATTGATGATCCCGACCCTCTGTAGGCCTAGGCCAAACATGCTACCTATAAATTAAAACCTTCCAATAATAATAAATACAAATATACAATATGCATTCTCTATAATCCACTATTCTTCATCAGTTAATATCTAAAGAAAAACAATCTGTTTTTATAAAAGGCAGTGGAATGAAAAAAGCCATTACCTTTGCAAAAAGATCATCTAGAAAGAAGCTCACACATCGACGTGAGCCTGCCTACCCTTGATAAGCAACGTGTGTCTAAACTATGTAATCCCCTCTTTTTATACCCCATTGTTGGAATAGAATTAATGGAATCCTCATTTATTTAGCCAGAGGCACAAGGAACCTAGTGCCAACACAGAGATAGAAAAAGAGATTCTTAACTGGTCTTCAAATAGAACAAAATCATAATACTTGTTGTTGGGCCTACGAGTGATACATTTTTAAAATTCTAGTTTCCAAATTTTCTAGAATGGGATGTATTACCTTTAAATGCAAAGAAAGCTCCAACCAACCCCAAGTCACAAGTATGTTAGTTTACTGTTTTATTTTTTAATGTCCCAACCATTAAAGAAGAGCTTCTAAGTGTCTTTGTAAGTTCTTCCTCTCTTCCTCTCCTGATGGTTGACAGGGTCTTCATCTCTGAAGAAACACAAGTAGGAATCCACAGTTTGGAGGTCAGATCTGCCTGGGCTTTACAAAAATGATGCTGGGAGAAGTTCCACAAACAGTGATACTTAGTAGTTCTGACGGTGTCTAGGCCCAAGTTCTGGGCATAGCAGAGAGAAATAAAAAGTAGTAGAGATGGCTCGTATTCATGAAGAGTGCAATACATAATCGAGAGCATAAAGTACAAAAAAATGCAAAGGTACAGACTGCTATAGTGCAAACCAACAGGTCAACATGGAAGAAGACAGGAGAGTATTGGAACCAACTGGGGGCGACGCCTCCACAGTTTCCAGGAGCAGTCATGTGACATCTTCTCTTTGCCTCTACTGCAATTCCTTTTTCTCTAAGAGACTAGTAGAAATGGAAATGAGGAAAACATAGAAATTTTTCTGGTTGGGCAAGTGACTTAAAGCAATGCTGCCCAAGACCATCGGACTCCAGGTTAATACTCCAATTTGTGGTAACATTCAACTTTGATGTGGAAACAGATCTTTTCAGCACATGGTTTTAGGAAACTAAGTATGATTTTGATCTGCTTGAAAGTTGACAGTACTTCCTGAAAAACCAAAATTTCCTACGAAATTACTGTGCTTTCCATTTGTCTAAACAGGGAGGGATGGATCTTGGACTAGAAGGATTCAAGTTCTAAAATGTTGCCCAAATTCCTCATTGCATAACATTTGTAAACAAAACAAATTTAAAAATTTTGTGGAAGATAATTTTATTTTCTTCCTTTTTAAAAATGGCATCTTCTCCCCCAACATGTCCAAGTGCTTGACACTTTTTTTTATCTGCCCTCCACCTTTATAAAACCTCACCATTTGCTGGGCATGATGGTAAAGCTATTGCTGGCACGAGAAACTGAGATGGGAACTTTTCTGGAGATGGATACAGTGGGAATTGGCAAAATTCCAGTCTGAGTGTTGAAGGGAGCTAACAGGGAGTCGCACCCACACATGACCGAGAACATTGCTTTGGTACAGTGGCTTTTTCTAGAGGATTATTGTGGAGCTAAGGACATGGTGCTTGAGCCAAGTGTGAAGCTGCACACCAAGCTGAGGACTCAGTTTCATCAGGTGAAGCTGGGGGCATCGGGCCACACAAATGAGGTGCTCTCCCCCCTTCCCTCCCACCCCAGGCACAGAATTAAACCTCTCATACTAACATGCCTCAAAAGGTTCCTGGTGAGGAGCAACTGATAAAGGTAGAGGCCAAATATGGTATAAAAATGAACATTAAGGACCTAACCCTTAAATCTTATGGGTGTTTATCCTTATCTCACCAAAATGCAGCCTGATTGAACTTCTAGAAACAAATCAGTCTGATGCTAGGCATGTGGATTTGAGCTGCTTGTCTAGAGGTCATGACTGAGCTAAACCCAGATTTTCGACAAAGTAACATCTATTTCCTCATTGGAATGATGGCCTCGCTTATGAAATCTCTTTTCCAAATCGCTCTGTGCCTGAAAAGAACCAGTCCAGAAGCTGAGCATCCCACATGTGGTCACGCCCATCCTTTTACAGCTTTATCTAGGTTTCCTGGGAGAACCTGCCTCAGCCAGAGGCACAGACGATGATCTTCTGTTGCTGAGGAGGAAGACGGGGCTTTTACTTGATCATCTGCGTCTCTACATCTGCATCGTAGAACTCTTCCTCTTCACTCTCACTCCCTGGAGCTCCCTCCCTGTCCATGCACTGAAAGAGGAGAGGAGAAAGGGCAGGAAAGGATCGCATGGCAATTCTAAAATGACAATCACTACCTAGCATTTAACTGACAAATGGGTTTCTATGACATCTGTGCCCCTAAGAATGAGCCCCTAGGTTTCCGAAGAAAGCTCATGGATCACTGATCATCTTTCTTTCTCTGGAAATCAGCTTCCATTAGATCCCCTTTATTTCCCAGCAGATTTGCTCAGATCTATTTAATCTAAAGAGACATACCTTCCCCCTCACCCCAAACAATCATCATCCAAGTGGTAATTCTGAAGGGTTAAGACAAATGCCATACCTGTGGGTTATCTAACATCTGCAAAGATAGAGCTTCATCCCCTAGCCTCCGGTAGGAACACACCTGAAGGTCAGAAACCGTCTCCAGCAGCGGAGCGTTAAGGGTTTCTGGCAATAACAAACTCAGGAGGCCCGAGGTCAGGCCTGTGGCTCCAAAGACGATGAACGGTAAAGACCACTGCACATACTTCTGTGGGGACAGGGAGCAGGATGAAAACAAACCAAGATTCAGCATGCGTTTCCTAAGAAAGGACAGAAGCAGTCTTGACTGAGGACCCGCCCAGGTTACCACCCAGTTCATGCTTTCCCACTAGGATACACGTTAAACCACCCTGGGGGGGGGGGGTCAGTGATGCCTCAGGCACGCAGAGGTGGGATGAGTAAACAGCACAACACTGGGGGTCAGAGTGGCAGTTGTGTGAAGCATAGGGTCCCTACTGTGGGAGGAGCAGGCCAGACCCCATGGCCAGTTTGTGGGAACCTGGCGCTCAGCCTCTGTTCAGGTGAGCCGCTTATAACACAGTGATCTCCACATACTCTTCACTTTGGAAACACCTTAAATATTTGCTAATGATGAACTCTGATGTTCTGGACCCTGGGATCAGCCAAACAATCTTATATACGCTCACGGATTCACTTAGCACCATGACGGAGATGGACAGGGATTAAAAGTATAAAAGTCCTGCAAAGAAAAAGAGAAGCCGAAAGCATCCTACACGAACACCTGGATGCAGACTACCACTGCTGAACATAGTCAAGGGCCAGCGACATAGGCACTTGCTTCAGAGATCCAGAAGATATTCTCTGGACAATTTAGTGTCTTTAAGTACAAACAGGTTCAAGGATAACAGCACAGAAAACATGGTTCCGGGATGTGGCCCCGGGGCCTTTCTGAGCTGATCAACATCCTTTAATTCCTGCTCAGGAGCCGCCCAGCACTTTCATCTCCAGTTTGGGCTTCCGCATTCTGAGGGCAGGACCACTGCTAGTGACAATGGGCCCTTGGGTGATAATTTGCTGATTTTGCAAAAGTGGAGAGATGATGGAGAAAGAGGAAAAGGAGGTGGAGAAGGAGGATGAGAAGATGGAGAAGAAGGAAGAGGAGGTGGAGAAGGAGAGGGGACAGAGGGATGAAGGGGGGGAAAGGAGGGAGGAGGAGGGGAATCTCTGACCTCTGGCTACCTACAGGAAAACACATGTCCGGCACTATGGGTGCACTGCTGAATCAAAGGGAACACAACACTCTTATTTCTTCTCAACTTCACAGAAGTCACTGGAGACCCAGCGCAGATTTTATCATGTCTTAGGGTAGCCAGCCAAAGGTGGGTATCTTTAATGATAAACCCCTAATATCAGCCTCATTTTTACACAAGGACCCTAATGACTCCTTAGAAAGAAGGGCCTTGTAACCTAAAATTAAACATGTGACATGAGAGAGATAGTCAGAAAAAGAAAGTATATGCAGCTCAAAAAAAAGAAAAGGTACAGTGGCATCTCAGAAACACCCTGCACCAGGCCGTGGGGAGGCACGGTTCCAGGGTGACAACAGCAGTCTGTGAGCAGGTTCACAGCACCACACCTAACTGTCTCCCTTTTGCGGGTCCTGGCTGGGAAGTCACAGGTCAGACCAGGCCTCTGCACAAGGCTCCAAGGGCTGTCACAGAAGCTTAACATTTCCTGACGGCAAGAATTTTAGGGCTGTCATTTAAGTTCTAGCCCTTTGGCTTTGATTATAGTATTCAGAAAACGGCAAAGTGTATTAATAAGTACACTGCTAGGCAAATTTCTCTTTTGGTTTTCTTTTCTAAGTGGTTTGTCTGTGGGGAAGGCATTTAACCTCATCCTGTTGCACGCACACCTGTCATCCAGGGTAACAATGCCTCCCTCCATGGTTACTGTGAAGACTGCATGAGCTGATATACAAAAAGCTTAATAAACATTCACTAATTGACTAACTTGTGAATCGACAGACAGGAAGGGACAAGCTAGCACTACCTGAGTCTCCAATGAACACAAGAGCAGAAAATCAGAGCCTGGGGGAAGCACCCTTGCTAGGAGTCCATCCACCCTGACAGATCCGGAATCTAAAAGGCACATGTTCACGTGTGTGTCCAGCTGATCTGAAATGGCAGCTGGCCATTACCTCTTCCTACTCAAACACACAAGCAGTTCCAAAGTGGAGAGTCAAGAAAAATACAACGAGGAGGTACAAACCAACCAGTGAAGGGATGAATGGAGCAATAATCCCGCCGACTCGGGAGAACATGGAACACGCTCCAAGCCCAACATTCCTGGAAGGCATAAGAAAAATTTATAAAATATCACTAAGTTCTAGGGGGACAATTAATAGGCCCCAGGGAGAGTAAAACCAGAATAACAAAACTGAAGTAAAAAAAGCAGAGCAGTGCTGCCCACCGAACTCTCTGCAAAGGCCCTAGGACCATTCTGTATGGAAGCCACTAGAAACCTGCAGCCGCCGAGCGCTCGAGATGGGACTAAGGATGAGGAACAGAATTTCTACCTTATTTCCTTTTAATTAATTGAAATTAAATAGCCACCTGCGGCTACTAACTACTGTATTGGACAGCGCACTGAGGGAGGCTAGAGAGGAAATGAGCATGTCCAATGTTCTCCTGGGTTTGGGGGCTTAGATCTCCTTATTAGTGAATATAACCATACAAAGCCAGAGCTTTATGGTCTAAAATGTCTGTTTATTTAAACTCAATTAATGAACTATTAAAGTGGCAGGCATACAATAGGAGTTGACTGAGCATGTGCTCTCAGGAAATAAAGGACATTGCCTTCCTGTGGAGTGTGGGTATGAGGGGAGCATTTTGGTAATGGTTACAGGTAGGGGGTAGGGTGACCAGACATCATCCTGTTGTCCCAGATTAATTGTTAATAACACATTCCTTGCAAATGGGCCCCAGTGTGGAAGTGGTCATCCTAGTTCTTAGTCAGTAGTCAGAGAAAGTAAGGTTACAGGAACAGTTAGGATGTGGCCAGCCAGCCACAGACAAGTGGATCTATTAATGAGAAAAGGCAGAAAAGACCATGGGCCTCCTCCATGGATAACAAAAACAGAGGGAGCCACTGAGGATGACCCTCAAAAAAACCTGGGGCAGTGAGGACTGAGGGAGTACTGGCCCAGCGCACAGAGACAGCTCTGTGAAGACTGAGCCACACCTGCCCTTCAAAGCTGTGTTTGTTTTTTTTCTTTTCAGACCTATTTAATGAGGGGAAATGGAATGAAATATGTTCTGTGTGTATGTATGTGTGTGTTACAGAGACAGACAGGAAGGGAGAGAGATGAGAAGCATCAATTCTTCATTGCAGCTCCTTAGTTGTTTATTGATTGCTTTCTCATATGTGCCTTGACCAGGGGCTACAGCAGACGAAGTGAATCCTTGTTCAAGCCAATGACCTTGGGCTCAAGCTGGTGAGCCTTGCTCAAACCAGATGAGCCTGGCTCAAGCCGGTGACATTGGAGTTTGGAACCAGGGTCCTCTGCGTCCCAGTCCAACGCTCTGTCCACTGCGCCACCACCTGGTCAGGCTGGAATATGTCGTTTTTAATAGAAGCATGTCCTATTCATTAACCATTGTTAACGGTTAATATGTAAATCTAGTATTTATTACCCTATAGAATTATCTTCTTTAAAATGTGTATATTTTATAATGTTATAACCAATGTTACTCCAGAAAATTTTACTTAAAAATATGTATATTTTGTGCTATAATGTCGGTTCTGTAAAAACAATGGCTTTGTTCCCTTTGTCCTCTATTTTATAAATATATAAAGTCTACTGAAGTAAGCCAACATCTGAGCACTATTTGGATGACAAGACATGCTTAGAGCAGAGTACTTCTCTCCTGAATTACACGAGAGTTTTCAGCTCAAGATAAAACTACAACTCTTCAGCCATGCGAACAAAGAACAGTCTACACAGACAGGTCCTGACTTCCCACTGCTGGCCCGCACCAACTCTGCCCACTGCCTACTGGTGTGCAAGCACACGGCCAATCCCAGGATGGCGAAGGAGAAGGCGGGTGAGCAAGGCTCACCTGATGACCGTCGGGTAAAGCTCAGAGGTGTAGATGTATGCCACGTTGAAGGCGGCACTGATGGTCAACTTCCCCAGCAGAGACAAGGAATGGCTGTTCACCACTGCAAACACACCCGTGTCTGGAAAGCATGAGGGCAACACTTGTGAGATCCTTGATGGGACAAAGCTCTTTTAAATGACACATTTAGTTCTGAAGGAGTGAGAGGCATTCGTGTTGATTTCAAACAGCAGAGAGGGACTATGACTGACTATGCATCTAGACGGTTTAGTAACCACACCACACACAGCACACGTGCAAATGTGCTCTCTGTGTTCTGGCTGTTCCCATGAAATCTGATGTGGTGGTGGTCCTTTCGTGTGACCAAGCTTGCACTCACTCCTGAATGACAGAGCTCCCTGAAAACTTCTATCAGGTAGGAAAGTAAGCTTCTGGAAAACTGTCAAGTTTCATCTACTGCAGGTGTTAACTGCGTCTTCTTTTTCCCCAACCCTGTTCAACAGCCAACCATGTAAAAAGGTGGTCAATATGACAAGCCTAGCCTGGGAGAGGGGTTGGTCTGACAGATAGGGGGGGCGGAGGTGCAGGCAGAAATACTCCTGTCTTCTGTTTGCAATGCTTGGTGTTCCATTGCAAAAATAAGAAATAACCCTATTAAACTACTACCAGAAAATATGAAACATTAATGCTTGTGAAAAACAAGACTTAAACATCAAACTGCATTTAATCCTTCTTCTTCCCCAACTGATTTGAATATTTTAGTTTCTTAATGTAATGTTTTTATATAACATACAAACATACTATTCATTCTTTGCCAGTTAACCTCCCTATCAAAAATACAATTGATTATCCTGTGGTTCTTTCCTTTATTAAACTTATCCCCTCTGGGACCTTACAAATTAATTGTTCCCTTTCAAACATCTTTAACCTCTCCCCTTCAATGGCCCACCAGCTTCTACCTTCAAAATTACAAGTTTCTCCCGAAGGAAAAAAATTCTCCCCGAGTCAGTTGTACTTTCCCTCACTTCACTATCAAACATGTCCAGTGAGTGACCAACCCTCCATTTCTCCAAATGTAGCTTCCTGTCACTTACCATGATCTGGCTCTCAAAGCCATCCTCTCCTGAAACTCCTGCTCTTGAAGGTCAACATGGATGTCCTAATCACCAAATTAATAGCCTCTAATTCTCCTTGACATTTCCAGCAAATAGAACATGCCTGCCCCCTTCCTTGCGAGTGCATGCATCACTCGTATAAACCACTCTTTGCCCTTAACTCAAATATGCAATTTCCTTCCTTTGACCTTCACTGTCCCTATTTACCAATCCATTCAACTGGCAGGCTCCAGACACTGTCTCATAGCTGCTTACTTCTCCATCTGACCTGCCTATTATGTATTTCGAGCTAGCTCAGGCTAAGGCAGGCATCTTGTCTGCATTTGTGCCCCTCACAGTGCCTCCCACAGAAAGATGCACAGTGATGCTCACTACATGTTTGATGAACAAATAAGTGGAAGGACTATGACAGGGATTAACTCACTGAAAAGACCCTCTCTCAACTTTTGAGGAGGGAGGCATGTGATACGCTCCATTCTACAAAATGTTTCACCTGCTGTGCTCAACAGTGAAATAAATCTTTATCTACTTTAAAGACGGCATCCTGAGCAGTGGACTATGCCAAACTCTACCATCTGGGGCCTTCTCCTCACCTGCCAGGCTATTTGGAAGAAGATGTTTGCGATGTTAAGTACTGAATATATTATTTTAAGCCATGAGGTGCTGCTGGATAAAGATTCCTGACTTTTGGCATTTACCCCGAGATATGTATCTGGATCCTTGATAGCTAACAACATCAATTAAACCAATAATGGGGCAAATTAAATCCATCCATTATTTTCCAGAAATTGAGTGAGACAGGAAAAGGTACTCGGGTAGCACTGAAGCAGACAGAAATGCGCACATTTGCTTGAGTGCAAATGAATTCTAGTTCTGTTTTCAACTCACACAAGATGGCATCTTTCAGAACTGTATGGAGACACACTACATCTTTAACAACAGGGGACAGCTATACTGAAAATTGAATTTAAATGGAACGTTACAGAAAGCGTATAATCTAAACACCCATGAGGTCTGAGGCTGGATGCAGTCCCCAATGTGAGGCTCAGGACATTTCCCGCTGTGGCCCACCTGGGGAACCTGGCTCAGCCCAGGAGCATACCCATCAGGCTAACACGTCATCTGCAGCTTGAAATTTTCCTTCTATGGTCCTGCCAATGCAGTCTGAAGTTGCCACTTAACGCTGGGGGAGTTCACTTTTTGCAGAGGAAGCCCATGTCAATTTCAGACAGTTCTGTTTATTAGAAAATTATGTTATATTCTTTGTGGGGCCCCTTGCGTATGGTGCTCCTAGGCTGCCGATCACCCTGAGTTAATGTTTAGGAAGGCTTTGCAGTCACTGGGCTGGTTCCCTGGATTCCAGACCTTGGTTCCTTATTCAAAAATGAAGTCAGTTATTACTGGCTATTAAGAAGAAATACTCAAGGAGACTGTTTAGAAACAAGAGTGATTGAAAAGGGAAAATTCAACTCAATTATCTTTGGAAAAAAGGTGGGGGGGGGAGGAATTCTCAAAATACTTGTCTCCTTTCAAGAACTGAACTCAAGAGGTTCAAGTTTATTCCAATGATGTAGCTACATTTTCGGAACTAGTAATCTGAACATTTTCTCAGAGCCCATTTGGAGTTACCAGGACAAAATGTATCTGTATGTCAGTCACATTTCACTGGCCTAAAAAGTAAAAATTCAATTTACACATCCACTTCATTCACTGGGTAATTACAGCAAATTTGTTATTGTTTGCACATATTTATAAAATCTTTGAGGTAGCTGTAGGCCTACTATGGTTCATAGGTTGCACACAACTAGAATTCATTTTGCTGGCCTTTGATTTTTTTTTTTAAAGAAAAATACCACATATGCACTCAGTCTGTCATTGGAGTTTTGTCATTTCTAGACTTTTGTCCTGGCTTCTTTTAGTCAGCATAAGGTTCCTAAAATTGAGCCCTACTGTTGTATATATCAGGTTATATTTCATTCTTTTTTGTTGTTGTTGAGTAATATTTCATTGTATAGATATACTCTAATTTATATATCCATTCTTTAGTAGATGGGCATCTGAGTTCCTTCAGTTTGGGGCTATTATTAATAAAACTACTATGAACATTTGCATCAAAGTCTGTGTGGATTTATGTTTCTGCTTCTCTTGGGTACAGTTGAGCCATATGGTAAGTGTGTGTTTCACTATAAAATAAGCTAACATTTTCCAGAGTGTCAGTACCATTTTGCATTTTCATCAGCAGTATATAAGAGTTCCACTTCCTCCTATTATCACTGCCAACATTTGATACGGTCAGTCTTTTTTATTCGCTATTCTAATGAGTGTGTAGAGGTATCTCAACATGGCTTTAATTTCCATTTTCCTAATGTCTAGTGATACTGATTTCCCCATGCTTATTTTTCATTTTTATATCCTTTTGCAAAAATACATATTCAAATATTTTGCCCATTTTTTTCTCATTACTGAATTGTAAGAGTCCATTCTATATTCTGGGTACAAGTCCTTTATCAGGTATGTGTTTAGCAAATATATATTTGTCTCATCTGTACCTTGCTTTTCACTTCCTAATTAATATCTTTTAAAAAGCAAACATTTTTAAAATAAATTTTTATTAATTTTAATGGGGTGACATCAATAAATCAGGGTACATATGTTCAAAGAAAACATCTCCAAGTTATCTTGTCATTCAATTATGTTGCACACCCATCACCCAAAGTCAGATTGTCTTCCATCACGTTCTATCTGGTTTTCTTTGTGCCCACCCCCAACCACCACACTCTTGTCCATGTCTCTTAGTCTCATTTTTATGTCCCACCTATGTATGGAATCATGCAGTTCTTAGTTTTTTTTCTGATTTACTTAATTCACTCTGTATAATGTTATCAAGATCCAACCATTTTGCTGTAAATGATCCGATGTCATCATTTCTTATGGCTGAATAGTATACTATAGTGTATATGTGCCACATCTTCTTTATCCAGTCATCTATTGAAGGGCTTTTTGGTTGTTTCCATGTCTGGGCCACTGTGAACAGTGCTGCAATGAACATGGGGCTACATGTGTCTTTACGTATCAATGTCTCTGAGTTTTGGGGGTATATACCCAAAAGAGGGATTACTGGGTCATAAGGTAGTTCTATTTGCAGTTTTTTGAGGAACCACCATACTTTCTCCCATAATGGTTGTACTACTTTACATTCCCACCAACAGTGTATGAGGGTTCCTTTTTCTCCACAGCCTCTCCAACACTTGCTATTACCTGTCTTGTTGATAATAGCTAATCTAACAGGTGTGAGGTGGTATCTCATTGTAGTTTTAATTTGCATTTCTCTAATAACTAATGAAGATGAGCATCTTTTCATATATCTGTTGGCCATTTGTATTTCTTCCTGGGAAAAGTGTCTGTTCATGTCCTCTTCCCGTTTTTTTTATTGGATTGTTTGTTTGTTTGTTGTTGAGTTTGATGAGTTCTTTGTATATTTTGGATATTAGGCCCTTATCTGACCTGTTGTTTGAAAATATCATTTCCCATTTAGTTGGCTGTCAGCTTATTTTGTTGTCAGTTTCTCCTGCTGAGCAAAAACTTCTTAGTCTGATGTAGTCC
Source organism: Saccopteryx bilineata (assembly GCF_036850765.1). Lineage (NCBI taxonomy): Eukaryota > Metazoa > Chordata > Mammalia > Chiroptera > Emballonuridae > Saccopteryx > Saccopteryx bilineata. The sequence continues at coordinate 166,696,719 of NC_089492.1, forward strand.
CATTCATTAATCTTTGCCTTCATTTCTCTTGCTTTTGGAGTCAAATTCATAAAATGCTCTTTAAAACCAAGGTCCATGAGTTTAGTACCTATGTCTTCTTCTATGTACTTTATTGTTTCAGGTCTTATATTTAGGTCTTTGACCCATTTTGAATTAATTTTAGTACAAGGGGACAAACTGTAGTTGAGTTTCATTCTTTTGCATGTGGCTCTCCAATTTAACCAGGACCATTTGTTGAAGAGGCTTTCTTTTCTCCATTGTGTGTTGTTGGCCCCTTTATCGAAAATTATTTGATCATATATATGTGGTTTTATTTCTGGATTTTCTATTCTGTTCCATTGGTCTGAGTGTCTATTTTTCTGCCAATACCATGCTGTTTTGATTGTCATGGCTCTATAGTATAATTTGAAGTCAGGTATTGTAATGCCCCCAGCTTCATTCTTTTTCCTTAGGATTGCTTTGGCTATTTGGGTTTTTTTTTTATAGTTCCAGCAAACGTTTTTAATTTTGATGAAACCTCAAGTTATGAACTTTTTTTCTTTTGTGCTTTTTGTGTCCTCTTTAAGAAATCTTTCACTAACCCAAAGTCACTAAGATTTTCTCCTGTGCTCTCTTTTAGAGGTTGTATAGGCTAGCTGTTATATAAGGTGTACCATCCATGTCAAGCTAATTACCACATATGATGTGACGTATAGGCTGAAGTTAAACTTTTTTTTTTTGCATATGAATATCAAATTATTTCAGCATTATTTGTTGAAAAGATTATCTTTTCCCCATTGAACTCATTTTATCTTTGTTAAAAATCAATTGACCAAAAAAAAAAAAATCAATTGACCATGTGCATTTTCTCTATGTATAACAAAAAAAAAAAACATTTTAAAAAGGTGAATAAAATCTCATCCACTCCCCAAAAATAAAAATCACTTGACCATATATGAAGATCTATTTCATACTTCTGTTCCATTATCTATACAACTGTTCCTAAGCCAGTATCATACTGTCTTGCTTAATGTAAAAGCAGTAATTTTTAAGATCAGGTGGGGTCAGCCCTCCAACTTTGTTTCTCAATAAAAATTATTTTGGACATTCTAGATCCTTTACATTTCCATAAAAGCTTAGGTATTCACTTGTCAATATCTTTCAACAAAAAGAACCCTGCTGGAAATTTTATTGTGCTGGGTCAATTTGGGGAGAATGAGCATCTTAAACAATATTTTCTGATCCGTGAGCATGTCAATCTTTCATTTATTTTATTATTACCACCAATTCATTTATTCAGTCTTTATCTCTCTTCAGTGCTTTACATTTTATAGTTTTCTATAGGTCATATGCATACTTTGTAAGATTTATCCTTAAATATTGTGTATATTTTTTTTATTATAAATGGCATTATTTTGTTTCAATTTCAAATTGTTCACTGTTATATAAATAACACTGCATCACATGACTTTGCTGTACTCATTTATTAATTCTAATAGATTTTTTTCTTTGTATATTTCTTAGGATTTTTCAATGCAGACAGTCATATGGTCCTGTGAATGAAGAGTTTTACTTCTTTCTTTCCACTTTAGATCCCTTTCATTTCTTTTTATCACCTTATTGTGTTTGCTAGTAATTTCGGTACAATGCTTCATAGAAGTGGCAAAATTCTTGCTTTTTATCCTGGTCTTAGGGAGCAATACTTAGTTTTCATCATTACATGGTGTTGGCTGTATATTTTGCCTTGATGTCCTCTATCAGGTTAAGAAACCTTCTGGTTGCGGACAGTTTTTGAAATGAATGGGTATGCGATTATGACAGTGCTTTTTCTACTTATATTGAAAGAATTATATGTTTTTTTTTCTGTTTCCTAATATAATGAATAACACTGACTAGTTTTTGCATGTTAAATCAACCTTGTGTCTGTGTGATAAACCCCTCTACGTGTTACTGGATTCAATCTGCTAATATTTAGTTAAGAATTTGCACCAGGCACAGTGGATAGAGCATCGGACTGGGACGTGGAGGACCCAGGTTCAAAACCCAGAGGTCACCAGCTTGAGCATGGGCTCATCTGGTTTGAGCAAGGCTCACCAGCTTGAGGCCAAGGTCGCTGGCTTGAGCAAGGGGTCACTTGGTCTAATGTAGCCCCCCTACCCCCCGTCAAGGCACATAAGAGAAAGCAATCAATGAACAACTAAGATGCCACAACGAAGAATTGATGCTTCTCATCTCTCTTCCTTCCTGTCTGTCTGTCGCCAAAAAAAACAAAAAGAAAAAGAAAAAAGAATTTGCATTTATATTAATGAGTGATATTGGTCTGCAGTTTTCCTATAATGTCTGGTTTTGGTATCAAGGTAATGGCTGGTCTCACAGACTAGGTTGGGAAAGCACCCCCACCCCCACCCCGCCGCTGCCTCAAGGAACGTGTAGAATTGGTATTCTTACGTTTCACAGAATTTGCCAGTGAAGCCGTCTGGGCCTGGCATTTTCTTCATGGCAATGTTTTAGCTCTAAATTCACTTTCTTTAATAGGTATAGGGCTATTCAGGTTATTTATGTTTTAAAGTATACTTTGGTAGTTTGTATCTTTCAAAGAATTTATCTATTTTGCCTAAGTTGGCATAAAAAATGTTTCTAATGTTCCTATACCTGCCCATGGGTTCTATAGTGATGACCTTTCTTCACTCATCTTTCATCCCTGTTACTGGTCATTTGTGTCCTCTCTCTCTGTCCTCTATTAGTTCAGCTAGAAGTTTACTGATGTCAAACATGCAGCTTTGGATTTCATTGTTTTTCTCTATTATTTTCCTGTTTTATTTCATTGATTTTGCTCTTATATGTATTTCCTATATCTGCGTGCTTTAATTTGCCATTTAATATGTTTAATTTGTCATTCTTTTTTTTTCTAATTTCCTTTCTATTTTATTAAAGGAGAAGTTTAGATTACTGATTTAAAAGACATCCTTAATTTCTGATATATTTTAAATTACATAAATTTCCCTGCCTTACTGCATCCCACCAACATTGATATGTTATACTTCAGTTATCACTTAAATAAAAATATTTCTTAGCTTTCTCTGTGATTTTTGCATTGATCCATGTGTTTTTAGAAGAATGTTTTTTAAAATCCAAATATTTGGGGATTTCCTAGATCTTTGGGATTTCCTAGATCTTTCTGTTATTGATTTCTAGTTTAATTCCATTCTGGTAAAAAAAAACTTATTTTTGTAATATTTTAATCCTTCTAAATTTATAGAAACTTATTTTATGGCCCAAATGTAGCCTCCTTTGGTAAATGTTCTGCACACACTTCAAAAAGAATGCACATCCTGTTTTAGATCAGGTCGTTATTCAGGTTTTCATGTCCTTAATTATTTCCTGTCTTCTTTTTCTGTCAACTACTTAGAGAGGGATATTGAAATACCCAACCATGATTTTGGATTTTTCTTCCTCCTTTTAGTTTAATCCATTTTTGTTTCAGGTACTTTAAATCTGTTACCTGATGCATGCACATGTAGGATTGTTATATCCTTCTGATGAACTGACCACTTTCTCATTATGTGTTTATAGTTTCCATCAAATTTGGAAAGTATTTGACCATCATTTCTGCAAATACCTTTTCTTTTGAGTCCAACTGCATGTGAGATAGGCCTGGTGTTATCGTACAACTGGTTTCTATTTCATTCTGGAGTTTCTGCTATGTCTTCCTTATTGATCTTTTCTTCTGCAGTTAATCTAGCCTGCACATTTTTTCCATACAGTGCGTATTTCACCTCAAGATGTTGTGTGTGGGTCTTCTCTGTACCTTCCATTCCTCTGCTAGTTACAACCATGCTTCCCTTGACCTTCTTAAACACATGGGATGTACTGATAATGGCTGGTTTACTCTCATCTCCTCATCCGATCATCTGTGTCTTTCTGTGTTTTGTTTTTATTGATATTTCTCCTGGTTGTGGGAAGTATTTTCTTGCTTATTTATATGCCTAATAATATTGACTGGATGTGATATGTTGTGAATGTTACCACCTATCATTTTTTTTCTTTAATCACCCATTTCCCTCACTAGATTATAAGCTCTTAGAAGCTAGGAAGTATGTCTTGTTTATGAATAGAATTCTGTATATAGAAAACACTAGAGAAGTCAAATAAATAAAGAATGGGCAGACCAAAGCTAAGAAAAAAAATGAGACATAAAGGTTCTACTAGAGCTGAGTCTGAGGACACTCCCTTCTGTGACTTACCAGTATTCAGATTCTCTGGAAGCACCACAATTGCCAGAAACCTCCTTGCCTACCTCCTTGTCCAGTGCCACCCTGACAACCCATGTTCTTGAACCCTGGACAATTTCCATGAGGCTGCCCACTGAAGAATTAAGGATGGGCCCTAATGAGGCTGTGTTAGCCTCTAAGGCAACAGCTTTAATAAATACTGAAACTTGAATCTCAGTTGTGCTACTTACTTGCTATGTGAGCTTAGACGAGTTGCTTGACCTATCCGAGCTTTAGGTGCCTTATAAATAGGGATATATAATACCTTCTGCATACAAAGAGGACCCAGCACATTGTCCTCTTGTCTTTATTAAGACAATAAATGACAGCAGGTATTGCAAGCTTAGTTAGGATCCTTCAAGCAAGGATAGAGATCAGATAAAATGTATAAAGACCAATCTGTGGGAAAAAATTAGTGGCTACCTGGTAACACTATCCTCATAGTACAAATATGAACTGGACAGGGCACTCAGTCTAAAAATCATAAACTACAGGCTGAGAAATACCAATCTATTTTCTAGCTGTCTGGCTGTCTCTTCTAGAGTTATACTACTATGTCTGTGCCTCAGACACAGAAAACCAGTCATATAAAGATGCTTTAAAAAAAGCTGGTCAGTAGAAGGGTACCTGAGTTGGCAGAGAGGAGAGAATGAATGCATGTTTGGTGGGGGAAAGTGAAGGGAAAAAACAAGGATACAAAACCAGGAGAAATGCCATGCAATGCCAAGCTCACACAAGATACTGATAGAATTTTTCAAACTACTAGGTTTCTTTCTGAATATGTATTTATCAGAACTTTCACAACATGCAGATTAAAGCTCAGAACTTTGAAAAAATTGAGATTTCAGAGAAAGCCATCAAAATATTTTAATGAGTAGTTATGAAAGATTCAAAGAATGCTTAGAGAACAAGTATTTCTGAGCTCAGAGAAGATTCAGTGAGAGCCTGGTGACTCCTGCAAGTCTAGAACATAAGATGCAACAAAAGAGGCAACCATCTGTTCTGTCTCTCAGGATGAATAAATGACAGGAAATGGGCTCAGTTGTAGCCGAGGGGATCATTCTAACATTCGAATGTTTACCAAAAACAGAAACACTTTGCTAAGGGATATTATGGAATTTCTTTCTCTGGAAATCTTCAAAAACAGACTAAATGTCCACTTTTCCAAGTACAGCAGAAGCTTCGTGCCCCTGAGGCACACCCGTGGAGTGTGTGAAACACTCTGTTATATGCTTCTTATACTCTGCTGTGCTGTGTGTTCACCAAGGGGACAAGCAGACACAGGATTTGAGCTGCTCTGAAAACAGATGGGATCTTCTTCTCTATGAAAGGGTGTGTGCAGTCTGTGGGTGTGGGTTCCCCGCGGGTGCAGCTATGTGGGAGGGAGGAAACACACTGACTGGCCTGGCTAGCAGGGGTGTGACAGGTTACAAGTATGCTTATACACAGTAACAATAAAAAGATTTCCCCTGTAAAATGACAAATAGAACACTGGACTATTACAGGTAGAAAACATAAACAACTTGAATTTCAAAGGTATCTAAGAAAACCAAAATCTGTTGAACTCAAAGCTAGCACAATCTTGTCCCAGACAGAAAGAACTGGGCACTTTGTTCTATAAGCCCGCAGTGGGGCAAGAGCAAAGGCAACAATTTTCTTAGAGAATAAGAAATGGTCAAACTTACTGAATTCTCTAGTTCCCATAATTCCCCGAAAATCACTTTAAGTCTGTCCTATTAGGTAAAATCCTAACTCGTCAACAAACTGCATAGCAGGGTATGTGTATCAGGGGGAATGGACCTAGAACCCAGGGCACCGGAGTCTTCACTGGGACACTGGACACCTGAGCCTGAAGCAGAAGCAGTCACCAAAGGGGCATAGCTGCATGACAGGAAGTGGATTCTTCAGCTGCGTTTCCAGTGCTTATCAAAACCTGAAGCTCAGTCACTGCACAGTGATTCCCACGTGAAGCCCATGCTCCCTGATGGAGCTCCAACAACACTGGAAAGCCCCCAAAACAGGCCTCTTGCTGAACGTCATGCCCCAGGGGCAGAGTTTGCTGCAACCACTTCTCACTGTTGAAATCATGCCAAAACCACGGTTTCGAATACAATCAAAGGCTGGCACGCCCAGGTGTGCTAGTCTAAAAAAAGGTGAGAACCAGCACTATTTACAGGATTCCTATGTAGGGTCTGATGAGATAAATTTGCCTAAAGGGACCTTTCTGAAGTGGGGTTTGCATAGCAAAGCAAAATATATAAAAAAGTCCACAGTTCCTGGACAGGTTTTACTCAGACTTTATTTGAGACTGAGAAAATGTTGATGGTCACTGACAGTGAATATTCTTCTTTTTGATTCCATTATTATCGGGAGTGCTAATGAAAATGCTGACAGGTACTCAAGCCACCTTTGACAACCAGTGACTCTGATGTCCCGGCTTGTGATTGGCTGGGATGCCAGAGTAATCTGTAGCCCTAGACGGAGCGCCTTTCTGTGCAGAACTGAATGGTGCTCATCACCATCAAATCAACAACTCCAACAACACAGCGCTGCAGCCCAGACACCCCAGATGGTCGCTTAATCACCTGAAAAAGTTAATAGCGCACCTCCAAGTGCATTATTCACCCAGAGAACAGTTTAGGCAATAAGAAGGATCTGGCCCATTATATCCCACACAATTGCTAAATAATATGCAATCACAGACATGAAGCATGGCATATGGTAATCTCGCTACTATATTGAGATTCATTGTAATAAAAGCACCATTGAAAACCTTTAGATAGGAATGTGAAAGGGGTACCTTTCTTTTCTGGAAGAAACATGACAATCAGACAAGCCAGTCCTCCTAGGCATAGAAATGCAGCTAATGTTCGCTTCCGACCAAACCTGAATAATAGAAAGAAATGACACATTTCTATTGAGAAGCTTACAAATTCATCTGCTTCTTGCCCCCAGCCTTCCTTTTTAAATGTCTTCAGTTTCATTATACATGTTCATCTTTTCTGAAGGAGTGGGTGGCAAGTGTGACTGCCCAGGACATAAATAAATGGCCTATCTGTTTTGTATTTGCTATGTTCCAGGCACTGTTTTAAATGCTCTCTATCTATTATCTTACCAATCCTAATAACAGTAAAGCATGTCATTTGTTATACTCCCTGTCTCTCAGAGAATGGAACTAAAACATGGAAAATAGAGACTTGTAACTCATTTCAATTTCTGATTACTTGAATCATAAGCAGTTAAAATGTGCAACCAACTTTGTACTTTCTCTCTCTTAAAAATACAAACAGAAAAAATTTCTTGTTAGTAGATCCGAATTGAGTGAAATTAATCAAACATTTCTTTGGGAGAAGCAATTTTCAAATAAAAGTGCTAAACTTAGAAGGAGGATGCTAACATTAATAAGCCTCCCTTTTCTAGGGGCCTACAACTTGTTGGGTCCTCTGTTAGGAACTTTAATGTTGTCATTTTTATGACAATTTCACCAGGGGAATTTTATGAGCCCTGAAGGATAAGTACATGGAGGCTCAGGGAGATAACCTGTCAAAGTCATAGGACAACCACATGGCTGAGGCTAAATTTGCATTCAGGTCTACAAGACTTCAAAGGCAGCATTCCTTCTGCCTATCTCAGATGTTAGCCCTGACTGCTGGTAGTAGCTGGGAGACAGGAAGGGACTTGAGTCTCCAGGTCACTTTCTAACTTAATAGTCAGTATAAAATGCCTTTCAAGTGAGAGACCCATGCTAGGCAGGCACTAGGGATGTGAAGACATATAGGATGCCCTCATGGACAGCGTCTGTATAACCCTTTAAGTGGTCATCAGAGGTGTGCACAGGAAGCTATGACAGCACAGAGGAAGTTGTGTCTGGCACACTGGCGACAGATTTCTGAAAATACTGCTTAACCCAGCTCTGAGACTATGATGAAAAATAGCTTTGTCATTGACAGAGGGGCCAGCAGAGAACCACCTCCCAGAGAAAAGCCTTCAGCTAAACAGAATCCAAGCCTGCCCTTTTGTGCTAAGCCCAACATCCAGGATCCAGCACCCAGAGCAATGCAAAGAAAATGCTGGTTTTGGTTAAAATGATGATTTCTGGAGAATGAGAAATGGGATAGTCCAACTGATTCTGCTCACACAAATGGGACTTAGCTGCCCTGGTCAGGGCTCAGTGACAGAAAGGACTTGGAAAGTGGAGGACAGGGTGCTCTACAAAAAAACTTTTTAAAAAGTATTTCAAAACTGTGCCCACGAACGAGTAGCACAAGAGGATAGAATTTACCCCTTGGCAGAGTCATGTGGTTCTTACGAGGTAAGAAATACCCTTCTGGTTCCTCCAGTTCTTTGTCCTAAACTTCTCAATGACAGTAATTGGGTTGATGAGGTTCTATCAAGAGTCCCACCTGCTGGGACTAACTAACTATGCACAGATGACTGGAAAACCTTCAGGTAGTAATGCCTTTTAATACTGATTGCAAACCTACATAAAAATTCACAAACATGAAACCCTAAAAGTGGTGTACAAAAACTGAATTCTAACTGGTTAGTCTGAAAAGAATTTAACCACTGTGATTGGCAGACACTATCTATGGACGGAAACAGTAATATTTAGGTATTTACACATATGAGAGTGTGTGAGTATGGTACACTTCAGTATTTATCTGTGCTCACCATTTCTGGTTGATAAGGTAGATGCAGAGAGGGTATGATGGAATCTCTATGAGGCCAGACAGGGCCAGGTTGGCATAGATATTTCCCCCTAGATCACCTGCACTCAGAGTGAGGCCGTAATACACCAAGCTGCACACAAACCTGCAACAGGGGGTAAAAGACAAAAGAACAACAGAAAAAGCACATAAGAATCTGGCAGAGAAGATTCAAATGCTGGTTCAATAAATATCATGCGATCTCTCCCAGACAATCGGCTAAACTAGGAAAAATCAAAAACAAAAAAAATAATGCAGCCTTGGAAATCATCAGTCTAGATCAGGGGTAGTCAACCTTTTTATACCTACCGCCCACTTTTGTATCTCTGTTAGTAGTAAAATTTTCTAACTGCCCACTGGTTCTACAGTAATAGTGATTTATAAAGTAGGGAAGTAACTTTACTTTATAAAATTTATAAAGCAGAGTTACAGAAAGTTAAAGCATATAAAAATAATTACTTACCAAGTACTTTATGTCGGATTTTCACTAAGTTTGGCAGAATAAATCTTTATAAAACAACTTAAATCTATCTTTTTATTTATACTTTGGTTGCTCTGCTACTGCCCACCATGAAAGCTGGAGCGCCCCCTAGTGGGCGGTAGGGACCAGGTTGACCACCACTGGTCTAGATGCTAGCTGAAGAAAATGAGCGGCCAGATGCTGAAAGTGAAGAGTTGTGCACTTTCCTCAAGTTTTTCTGCCTGTGATAGAAGACAATGACTCCATTCTTACTTTATTTAATACAATTTATTGAACACTCGCCTTAGGCCATTTTTGTAAGATTATCAAAATGACTCTAGAAAAGAACTCCAAGGGAGAAAGCCAACAGAGGATGGCTCTGAAAACATGGGTTGAGAATGACTGGGTTGTCAGTGGGTCATCTGCTGGCCAGAAATGACTGGCACCCGACCCACTGAGCACTGAGCAGGAAACTGCATTATTAAAACAAAACAAGATAGACCAAAACAAACAAAAATAGATCCCTGAAACTAAGCTTTATTAGTAGATGAGTACATTTTGTAAATGATACATTTCTACACAAACAGTAAAACACTTGAGCTTTGGAAGATTACCAGTTTCTAGGGTTTTGCAATTCAGTTTGACAAGAGTTTATTACAGGGAAGTTCTCATTTGCTTCCTTCTGGTTTCCTTAGAGAAAGTCTAATGAGCTGTGGCTATGGTGGGACCAACAGGGGAAGGGAAAGCTTGCTTTCTGTCTTCGCCAAAACAGCAGAGTGGGCCCAGTGCCCTGGGCTACTCACAGGCTACAGTGACCAAGGCCAGGGAAGAGAGGGGGAGGAGGGACCCCTGGGGCTGGACGGCTCAGTGCTCATGCCTCTCTGGCCAGGGAGCCCAGGGCAGTGCTACTTCCCATTACTTTTTACTGGGGAGAGCTGTCACTCCTTACTCAGGACAACAAGCAGTGTTGTAGCCAGGACACTACATGTAAGGGTGCAAGGTGCCCCTGAAGTATTTGCTTTCCCTGTCCCCTGGCCTGAACAAGAGACACAACCTGGGAGGTGTAGACATAAAGGGAACCTTTAAAAGCCAAACCTGACAACACAACACAGGAGCGACTAATCTGAGGTCTTTCCTATTATAAAGTAAATAAAGTCAGACCCATGCAGTTTGCTAAAATAGTTTTAAAACCCTTTCTACTTACAGGAAATACCATGCTCTTACATAACGTTGCTGCGGATGTGTGAGAGGCGCAGTGTGTGCCTACTCTGCATATAGAACAGAAATCCCAGGGACAGAATTCTAGCTGTGGAAGCACACATTACCTACTGAACCCAGGCTGTGATGGCAGCGTCTAGGGCAAGAACCAACACAGCCAGTTCAGGACATGAGAGGAATTCAGTCACCAGCAGGTGTGAGAGAGAAGGGAGAACACGGGCAAGGAACACTCACGGTCCCCCGGGGGGACTCTGCTTGCGTGTTCCCTTGCTGGCAGAACTGGTCATTAGGATGAGTGACCATGGCAATTAAAATCACGTCAGTCCTCTTTATGGGTCCCAAATAAAATTTAAAATGCTTGCATAATGTTTAGCAGTATATTTAGGGTGCCACACGACCCTCTGGAAAGGCACTGTGATAGGAAGTAAACACAGGAGCAGCTGTCGGACACAGCTATCGGTTTACTCCTGTTAAGGCTTCTGCAATGACAGAGCCAGGAAGAGGTCTTAGAATTTTGTGGCATCTTCAAAGAGAAAGGCAGTATGTGAGGTGACACTATCTCTGTTGTCGTCTATTTTAAGATCCTGAGCCCTGGGGGAACAGGTTTTATTTGAGGACAGTCTCTCTGGTTGTGTAAATTACACAATAAGCAGGGACATTCTCCCTGGCTCTAAGCCTAGTGTTTGTTTGATTGTTTACCTGTTTTTTAATGCCTTGAAGGCCAGAACCCCAAAGTTAATATGCCTCAAAAAAATTAAAAACTACAAACAAGAAGTAAATACTCTCCAAGAAGCAGGGGCTTTCTTCAAGAGAAAGGGTTTGTCTGTCTGTTCTATATACAACTGTAGGCTTTCATGAAGCCCAAGGTACCCAAACACACTTTGTAAGTGTTTACTTTACAATAGGTGGGATCTCAGATTAGTAGCTCCTATGCTGTGTGGTCAGGTTATGCTCCTGAAGGTTCTCTTAATCTGCATGGCTCCATGTTTGTGTCCTTCCTTCAGCATTTATCATCATCTGTGACACTTCAGCACTGTGCTGGCCCCGGGATGGAGGCGGCAGCTGGTGTGACCTGGGCCCTGACCATGCAGGCGGTGGTCAGTGCTTGGCTGAGTCGGCAAAGAGAATCAAGATATACAAAAAATATCTCCACAGCTTCTTATTCTCAAGCTACTATTCATTTTAGTCTTTATACATGAGATCAATTGCATATGAACCCACTCTCCTTTATCCTCTCAGGAAAATGTATGTTTCCATTGTAATCTTCAGGGTAAGACAAACCTCAGCACGATAGTCCTTTAGGCCAGTAGACCTGATGTTCACACCCAACACTGGACCAGATAACACCTATGGCACCCAGGCAGGGTGCACATACTAAAACACATGTGCACCTGACACACTGTATGTATTGCCCATCCATTTCTCCCTTTTCCACAACTTCATCCTTTAAACAGAACCTTCCTGAACCATTCAATGCAATTTACATTAATGCTAAGAGCACTTTAAGAGGCAGGCAGGTTGGAATAAACTAAACTTGAAAATCAGGTTCAGAGAGCCGTGGCCGGATAGCTCCGTTGGTTACAGCGTTGCCCGATACGCAAAGGTCACCAGGTGGATCCTGAGTCCGGGCATATACAGAAACAAATCAATGTTTTCGTCTCTCTCTAAAATCAATAAAATAAAGTGTTTTAAAAAGAAGGAAGGAAGGGAGGGAGGGAGGGAGGAAAAGAGAGAGAGAGAGAGAGAAAGAAAGAAAGAAAGAAAGAAAGAAAGAAAGAAAGAAAGAAAGAGAGAGAAAGAAAAGAAGGAAGGAAGGGAAGGAAAGAAAGAGAGAGGGAGGAAGGAAAGGAGGAAGGATGGAGGGAGGGAGGGAGGGGGAGGAAGGAGGGAAGGGAGGCAGGAAGGAGGGAAGGAAGGAAGGAAAAAAGAAGGAAGGAAGAGTGGAAGGAAGGAAGGAAGGAAGGAAGGAAGGAAGGAAGGAAGGAAGGAAGGAAGGAAGGAAGGAGAGGGAGGGAGGGAGGGAGGGAGGGAGGGAGGGAAAGAGGGAGGGAAGGAGGGAAGGAAGGGAGGTAGGGAGGAGGGAAGGAAGGAAGAAAACCAGGTTCAGAGAGTACTAATCCGTTCTTTCACTGATTTGCATGAGGTCTTGAGTTGGTCCCTTCATTCTCCGAGAATCCCATTTGTCCATGGGTTAATGACATTTAGGCTACCTCAGTGAGTGAGTGGGGAAGCCACACCACTCACAGCCAGTCACAATGCACCGTCTCACTTCTTGATGCCAAAATCAAAGGTAGGCATTCGCAACACCCTATTTAGAAACTCTTCTGTTTCTGTGAAGCTTTCTTTCTTTCTTTCTTTTTTTTTTTTTGCAGGGTGACTTAAATATAATATTTACATCAAACAATCAGATGCCTCATGGGCAAAGATGTGCTTCTGACATCAAGTTCGGCAAACCTTCCTTCAGGTCCCATCATTTCCTCCTTGAGAGAAAGGGAGTAAAAACAGAGTCCAAGCTAGGCACTCCAGGAGAGGAGTCTTATTTTTGTGAAAATAATGTCATGTTGACAAAAGAGGTGAAATTTCTGTCACCCTGAAGAAGGCAGGGATTACCAATGGACGTTTAGCAATGGGAGGTGCAGATCAACAAACAGCCCACAGATGTAATTACCAGATGAACATCAGGGTCAGTGTGTGCCACAGGAGGATCCGGTACCGGAACAGGTCCAGGACGCTTCCAGTCTCCTTGTGGCACCTGCTGGCCGGATGTGCCAATGAGAACGTACGCTTGAGCTTGCGGTTCCTCTTGGCGATGAGGTAGAGAGCCGCTTCCGCCTCACTCAGTCGACCCTGGGAGTATAACCAACGAGGTGATTCAGGAATGAATCTGAAAGAGACGTCATTAAAGGCTGTATATTCATGTACACGTGCACAGGAAGGAGACAGTTCCCCGACGCTGTATGCAGAGCCCCTCACCACAACCAGATTCCACAGCAGGTCTAAAGCCCGCTTCTCCCAATGGCACAGGGAAGAGAGAGAGGGCTGCCAATGTTAAATGGTGGTCGCCTTTACGAATGGAAACCAACACCATGCTTCCAAAATAGCGGTAAAACTGGTAAACCATATGCATTTAACTTTAAAGCAAATTTTAATATATAAAATAGCAAAGTAAGTCTATAGTACTAAATAACACAAGTGTTTCATAAAGCAGGGATCAGAATTATGTCTCTGAATCACAGCTAGGTGTTGTCAGAATAACACTGTAGAGATAGTAGGTGTTTTCAGTTCTGGAAAAGCCTCACAAAGAAGATAAAAATCTTTATTATCTCATCAGAAAAAAATTAATTTGTACAAAATGTTTTTGACACAGTGATATATGATTGCAAAGGTAGAGATTATTTTAAGACCACACATAAGATTAAACGGGGTTTATCAAAAATTAGTTACTTTTGGGTAATTACTGTTTCAAATGACTCAAATCAGTTGACACACTGGATTGAATATGTCATGAGGGTATTTCCTGAATCCCCTATGACCTTAAAATAGAAGTTATTTTCTGGTTAACTTTCAGTTACAAAACAACAGTTACTTCCTACTATAGCTACTAAGCACTGAACATTCATATTGGCACTGATATCATCGAACAGTTTCAAGACTTAGACATTACTTATATCTTTCTTCCAGTTCTGCACACATCCTTAGAGGGCTTTTCAAAGACAACTACAGCAGGAACACGGAAACCATGTTTACTAAATACAACATCAAGTACCTTAAGATCTAATTTGATGTTACTGGACTAAAATGAAACTTGTATAAATAAGATGGGATATTTAAGGTTTCAGTAGGCATAGTGAATTGGCAACAAACACTACAGAATTTGGAACTTCCTGGACAGTCTATCACTAACCATATTTTGAGCACTTGCATTTTGTGTCCAGCCATGATATAGGTGCTGAGAGGAAAGGTTATGGAAACAAAAGGCAGGGGCTTGCCCAGGGACTTTTGCTACTGGGGAGAGAATATTCATGTCCAGCATCTAATGTGTTCATGTGTCTGTTACCCAAAGCAGAAACTAAGGCCTTTTATAACATCCCAGAAAACCCTTTTATTTGCTTCTTCATCATTGTTTGGTTATTATCACCTATATACAAGTAAATAATCATGTGAAATATTGTTCTGTTGGAAGTTAGGTCTGCCAATCATCCACTGGATCAGCTGGCCCTACTCACAGATGAGGCTCCACATAAACTACCTATTTAAGTCTAACCATACACAGAACAAATACAAGAAGACTACTGCAATGAATACAGATGGTATACTTATAATAGAAAGTAAGTGAAATACTAGAAAATATACCATAATGACATTTAAAACTGAGGAGGACTGGGAGGGGTGATAAAAAACCAATCAGGAAATAGCCAAAAACTAAGTCATTATCTTTGGGTAATTTAAGTCATTTTCCCCTCCCCTTTAACTTCCCGATGTTTCCAGAATTGTTTTAAAAGTAATAAAAATTACTTTTATAATTTTATTGGTCATTTTTTTAAAGACAGTAGTTGAGAAATATTTAGGCTTTGGAAATTTGACTCCGAGTTAATAAACTTCTTTTCGCTTGGGAAAGGGTTGACTTTGATTATGAAAGCTTAGGACTCGATACTTCTCCACATTTGGAGAAGGCAGCCAAGTCCTCTATAACAAAGACTCACTAGGTTCCAACAGACAGATTTGGGAATAGGAGTCCCAACACATGCAGGCTCTACAGACCAAACAGCAAGACAGGTTTTTAAAAGAAGCAGCAGCAAATTTTGAACATGTTGCCCCCTGCAAGGCTGAGGTCACCTTCAGAAGCAACACTGTTAATTTAACAATGTAGCCTCAGCTCAAAAATGTTCTGTGGATTTCTTAACAAGTTAAAAAAACTTTGCAAATTAAAGGGCACTAATTTATAAAATGTGAAATGAAGGATTTCTAAGCTAGTAATAATGGTGTTACTAAAACAACAAACAAGGTATGACTCTAAAATAATGTGACCCTTTCTTATGTTGCTGATAGCTAATTCCAAATGTTTTTGTGCCAACATTTGCCCACTGGACACAAAGGATCTACTGTGTGTAAGGAGGGCCCTGGGCTTTGGTGCTGGGGGACTGTAACTCAGCAAAGAGCCTGCTGCTGTCAGGGCTCCTGGTGTGTCAGAGACAAGCTCTGGCATGAAGCAAAAACAAGAGGACCACTTGCAGGGGATGGGTTAAGTGTCGTAGGATTCAGAAAAGAAAGCAAATAACTTGCTGGAGGTGTGGTCAGAAAAAGCTCAGCGTGGACAGCGTTTGAACAAACCAGGAAGGCTACTGACTAAGCAAGAGGAAATGGGGAGAAGGATGTTGACAAAGCAGGCGTAGTATTGAGCCAGAGGCCTGGGAACAGACAGGCATGAGGTTCAACTGGGAACCAAGCCGCTCAGCGCACCTGGAACAGAGCACGGGAAATGGGACAAGAGAAAACTAGGGGAGATAAATTGTAGGCCAATTGTGGGAAGCCTCACTTTCTAGGTCTAATGGAATAAATATACATTTCTATTTTACATGCTCCTTTATCTCTATTTCCCTTTTTTTTTTAATTTTTATTTTTTTAGGGTTTTTTTTTTGTATTTTTCTGAAGCTGGAAACGGGGACAGACAGACAGACAGACTCCCGCATGCGCCCAACTGGGATCCACCTGGCACGCCCACCAGGGGCAAAGCTCTGCCCACCAGGGGGCGATGCTCTGCCCCTCCGGGGGGGTCGCTCTGCCAAGACCAGAGCCACTCTAGCGCCTGGGGCAGAGGCCAAAGAGCCATCCCCAGCGCCCGGGCCATCTTTGCTCCAATGGAGCCTTGGCTGCGGGAGGGGAAGAGAGAGACAGAGAGGAAGGGGGGGGGGGTGGAGAAGCAAATGGGTGCTTCTCCTATGTGCCCTGGCCGGGAATCGAACCCGGGTCCCCCGCACGCCAGGCTGACGCTCTACCGCTGAGCCAACCGGCCAGGGCCTCTATTTCCCATTTTTCATGACATGAATTAATTTCCCAGTGAACAGATGTCCCTACTGAGCACTAAGCAGAAACACACTCAGACACGACAGAAGGAAGGCAGCACTGCTTGGCATCCATCCGAGTCGCTCTACTGTTGAGGGGAGATGGGGCCAGGTTAGACTGAGAAATATTCAAAACTAAAATTCCTTTATCTACCAATAAAATTCCTTTATCTACCATTTATTTGCATAAATGCTTATTAATTCAAAGTCTGTACTAGACATCTACTTATTCCAAAAATTTATAATAAAAATATTATAATTTATAATAAAATATTGTTAGTATCCCCTCCTAATAAAATGACCTTATTCCAATTCATATAACTGACATTTATATGGGTTTTAATTTAAATTTATATGAAATTTAATAAACTTGCCATTTTAAGTATAGGTTAACTATTTCTACTATATTCGTTTCTATACCTACTTTTGAACATGAACAAATAGCTGCTAAATTAAAGAGCTATCTAAATAAAAATTCGACTACAGGAGTCCCTCAGTTTCTGGCACAGGAAAAAGCTTGTACCAGTTCCTGAACATTGTATTTATCCCAAAGATTTTCATGATTAAAATTAGAGGCCTGACACCTCAGAAGAAAACCTTTTTTCATAAGTGCATTAAAACTTTTGGTAAAATAGCCCAAGATTGCTGGCTCATCATTTGGCACTTAGAGCATCATGTGTAGCACTATGGGTGAGTCTCTGGTAAACCCTGCCCTGACTAGGAAATCGTCCTTTTTCTGTGTTGGGCCCATGGGCCTTAGCTAAGGATTTCTCCCCTATCTGAGAATCTTCCCACATCTATTTATATTTAAGGTCCTGAAATGTTATTCATTGGTTCGATGAACAGCTGCCACTACATATTACCATGAACAGATTGCTCTACCAAATTGTAATGTCGTCCGCCCAGCCCATGATTGATCCAGTCTAAAGATCTTTAAGTTTAAGGCATCAGGCTAACAACAAATAAGTCCCCAACATCCAATTTGAAGGATAAAATATAGTTTATTCAGAGGTTACTTTAAATGAGGGATACCTGCATTCTGAATTAATTAAGCATCTCTCTTCCCAGAAGCTGCCAAGAATTGGAGTGCTTGTGGGATTTAGTCTTCACCAAAGTCAGTTGGAGGGAATAATGCCGCTCACTGACCCACCTCTTCTTAAGACATTCCTTCTGCGTACTGAATTTAAACTCTATGAGAAAGAACTACTTACAAAGATAAGAGGAAGACCACCATCCCCTGCAGGTTAACCAGCACGGCTAGGGTCCTCCAGGAGCGGATGAAGTACCCCAACAGGGCATACTGGGCGATGCCAACTGCGAAGAAAAGCCCGCCGATCGACCCTGGTTCGGGGACAAGAGACCTGTTACTCGAAAGGCACCGTCAGCGGACCATTCCCAACCCACGTCACTGGGCCACTTCCTTCCTCATGAGATGTCAGTGGGAAAGAGATACCTACACAACTATCGAGCACCAGATGATAAACTAGAAGAGGGGCCAGCAAATGAGGGGAAAGGAGGAAGGACAGATGAAAAATACAAACCACATGTGGTCAAGATGAGTTTGAAGGCTGTGTTGAAATGCTTTCTGCCCTGCACGTTGTACTGACATCTGCCTGATCCCGGGGCTGAGGCTGGGAAATACTTTTTGCTCTATCACAATAAAGTTTTTGGGTCATGAGATTATTGCAATACTGTATTGAGATTTCATTTTCTCACAGATGCTGTCCCTGAAATCCTTATTTGAAATCACAACCTACCTCCCAATTCTCCCTATTGCCTTTCCCTACTTAATTTATCACCATCAGATATGACACTTTGTATTCATATTTTTCTTGTCTGTCTCTCCCAAGTGGAATGTAAGCTCCATGAAGCATGGATTTTTGTCAGCACACTGATAGAAAAAAAAATAAACAAAAAACAAAAAACCTTACAGGATTGTTAAGAATCCTATATTTCTTTAAATAAATGCTGAGATGGGTATTAAACCCACTGGCTTGCCCCAAATACTTGCAAATTCTATATCTCTGTCACATTTCCCATATTGGCTACTATTGCCAATAGTACCAGAAATAGCTACTATTTACTGAGCTTAAATTAAGCCTTTTACATACATTGTCCTAGAATGCAGGGACCATTACTCACCATCTACGGAGTGAGAACTCAACTCAGAGAGATTAGGTGCTGCTGTCTAAGGACATGGAGCTGTGTGTGGCAGGGCCGGGACTCAAACCCTGGTGGCCTCCCTGGAGAGACTGCATTCTGTGCATTCCTCTCTCCTATTGCCCTTCTAGGAAAGGGCTTCTGTGGACATCCCCTAACAATAGACTTTGCTGGTCCTCTCAGCAAAATTTTGTACCAAAACCTTGCAAAACAAATGTTTACTTTTATTCTCGTTATTGGATTATCAAGCTGTAACTAAAAATAATGTCATGTACACTATATATCCTAGTGAGGCAAAGTGGGGATCGAAAGGGCGAGCGGATATGACATCAGGTCAGATCGCTCAGAGCAGGGGGAGTCAACCTTTTTATACCCACCGCCCACTTTTGTATCTCTGTTAGTAGTAAAATTTTCTAACCACCCACTGGTTCCACAGTAATGGTGATTTATAACGTAGGAAAGTAACTTTACTTTATAAAATTTATAAAGCAGAGTTACAGAAAGTTAAAGCATATAAAAATAATTACTTACAAAGTACTTTATGTCAGATTTTCACTAAGTTTGGCAGAATAAATCTTTATAAAACAACTTACTATAGTTAAATCTTGTTATTTATACTTTGGTTGCTCCGCTACTGCCCACCATGAAAGCTGGAGCGCTCCCTAGTGGGCAGTAGGGACCAGGTTGACCACCACTGGCTCAGAGCATGTGGCCCAATAAGCAGGGGAATGGGGCACGTGTGATTTCCCTGGAAATGAAGGATAATCAATAGCTATTACAGGTTTATTACAGTGCATCAGATAGCACCTGCTTTCCATGCATGAACCCTTCTGTCATAGCTCAGAATAGTTCTCAGCATCCATTGATAATAATGTAGGCAAAAAGAGAGTCCACAGGATGAGACCTTTTCGGGGGGACCAAGTTCAAACCCTAGTTCTGCTACAAGCTGCTATGTGATTTTGGGCAAATCACTAAATGCCTCTGAGCGTCAGTTTTCTCATCAGTGAAAGAAAAATGACAATCCTGCTTCGAAAGTTAGTTGTGTTAGTTCCAGATGAAATAATACATGCTACACAAATGTTCATTTATCCTCTAATATGAAATAGCCTGTTATATGTAGTAATCTCCATCCCCAGGAAAAAACATCTAAAAGCCTCCTGGGATGAGTATCTATTACAAAATATTGTTTACCCAGCACACCTTTCTAATTCCAAGTACATCCCTTTCTTCTTCTGGAGAGCTTACACCCTCCTCCCCTTACTTCAACCTTATGGTTCAAGTAGAAGCTGCCAATCAGAGTTCCCCTAACTAACGGGGTGACCCCAGCTGGGCCAGTCAGAGCTTTACCCAGGACTGTAAATACTGGACTTGGTGGTAAATCTGAGAGCTGCTGGGCCCCAGCCCTGACTGAGCAGAGGAAGCTTCTCAGAGAGGACGGGGAACAGAGATGAGAAGTGGCTGACTTCCTGGTTCCAGGCACCTTGCAGGCCCGGCTCTCCTGTGTTTTGGTCATGTTAACCAAATGATTGCCCTTTATCCGCATTCATCAGAGTTGAATCTCTGTCACCACCAGTAAGACTTGGTGTCCACTGGATACAATGGACAAGAGAAAATGATTCAAAGGTTCTAGTTTGATGCCTCTGAAAACTGTAAGAACATTACCATAGATGGCAGTCCCAGAAGCTGATGAAGACTTCTCAGGTGAAAGAAAGCAAACTTTTTTTTTTTTTAATTTAAGAGGCTAATAAGACATTCATATCTAATGTCAAGCAAGAAGTTGCACGTGAATGTCTGGAAATGACAACGGGGGTAAGGTGTAGGGACATGGATGTGGCAAGGCTCTAGGTTATTTGGTTGTAAATTTTAATTTAAAAAAGTAAACATTTCAAATCATGCTTTTGCACTCTGTCATTCTGGAGTACCACAGGTGGTTGTGTAACTGTTTAGGGGCCTGTGGCTATTATTAATGCCTATTTTTCAGATTTCTTTTTTGCTTGTTTTAAATTAATTTCAAGTCTGCTATTCCTGCTCATTCTGTAGTAGCCAACACTAGATTTCAGCAGGTTAGATGACTTTATTTTTGTAAGTGGCACCACTGATCCATCCAGGTTTCAAACATAAGCCACGGAGTTCCCTTGGTTCCTCTTTCCCCTCCCTTCTCGGCTGACTCTTCAGCAAGTCACGTTCCCACTGAAATCCAGCTCCAACACATCCCCATTCCTCCCCCGTCCCCACCTTGACGTTCCATCACCAAGTTTCACAGGATCAACCACAACAGGCCCCTGAATGACCCCTCAATTTCTACCCTAGCTCCTCTGCAATCCATTCACACCCCTACCAGAGTGATCTTTCTGTACGGAAAATGACTCATTCACAGTCAGACAGAACAAACTCAGGAAAGCAAATCTAATAGTTGGACAGATCACTTGAAGTCCAAGTGCATTTTTAGACTATGGTTCGCTACAGTTTTCAGGAGCAGCTCACCACCTCCACATCCACATGGATTTAAGCGTACCTGCGAGTGCCCAGTAGGCGGTGCCCACACATTCGTTCAGCAGGACAAAGGCCACCAGCGACATCCCTCCATTCATCACGCCCACCAGGAAGCGAGTTATTGCAAAGAACTCATAAGAAGGGGAAAACCCATTTGCAATAGCAAATAAGATGTCAAGGGCAAAACCTAGAAAGAGAGAAACAGTATTCAATAATCCAGAGACAAAGCAGCATTTGACAGAAGTAATAAATTATATTCATTAGTTTGTAAACTTGAATCTATAAATATAAATTTTCTGAAAATTTTATTTTAAAAAAGGTTCCTCTTAAAAACTATAAACAAAAATTGTTTTCTTTCTTTGTTACAAGTTGATATCTGTCAATCATACATGGTTTTCAATTATTCACAAAAATGCTGAAAATTAAAAAAATCCTAGCTCACTCAGCTCAGCAAGAGAACTATGCGAAGTCCTATAGCGCTCATTTGAAATAAGTCAACAACACAAGATAGGAGACAGATCTCAACCTCTGTTCTCCTTAAAAATATGGCAGAAATGAGAAACTAGGGGCTGCAGAAAGCAACCTCATCTCTGATAAGCTTACCATGCAAACATCTGCCATGCGGTCATGTGACAAAGCTTGGCCAGAATCAACTCTAGCTGCAGTCCAGCTACCTGCCCATGTAGTAAAAACCAGCTCTGTGTCCACATGGCAAGTTCCTGGGAGCCTTACGGTAAGAGTCCCCAGACTATTTCCCTGAGCGCTTTAGGGGAAGCCATTCTCCTGTTCAGTTCATGAGCATTCTGATGAGCGATTTTCAACCTTTTTCATCTCAGGGCACACGTACACTAATTACTGAAATCCTATGGCACACACAACATATATTTTTTGCTGATCTGACAAAAACAATAAGCAAAATTCTGATTCATTCACACTGGACAGCTATTGTGTTGATGTTGTCATTTTTTTATTTGATAATTAAAGAGATAAGAGGTCAGTGCCCCTGACTAAATAGTCAGGTATTGCAGGGCTTTTTTTCCCATTTACTCAATTTTATTATTAATATATAGTCTCAACATACTAATAGAATAACAGTACTATTTATCCAAAAAGATATTATGTCTACTTTCTAGGATATTTTCTAAATCCTTTATCATTTCAGCTGCTATTGCAGGTATTGCATGCTTTAAAAATCCTTGCATCACACCAGTTGAAAATCACTGCTTGCCCTGGCCAGATAGCTCAGTTGGTTAGAGCATCATCCCAAAGTGCAGAGGTTGTCAGTTTAATCCCCAGTCAGGGCACATACACATGTTCCTGTCTCTCTCTTGCTCTCTCACTTCCTTGCTCTAAAATCGATAAAATAAACATTAAAAAAAAGAAAGAAAATCGCTGCTCTAATGGATTACCTGTGAGATAGACCTTTTTTCTCCCGAAGCGATCCGAAAGCTGACCAAAAGTGATCACACCCACAAACACACCGCTGAAGAAGAAAGAGCTTGCTGCACTGACTTTGTAAGATCTGTTGGCAATTAAAAACCACTAAGGGAAGGAAAAACAAAAGAGAGACATTTAGGTCACTGAAAAGATGGATGAATTGAGTTAGCTATTAAAAAAGCAAATGTATGACAAAACTTGTATACCTGAATTTCTAAACCACATTACCCATGATTATCCAGAGTTCAGTGGAGCATCCATGTTGGATGACACCCAAGAAGGTCATCTTCAGAAACACTGGAAATTGTTATTATTATCATGTGCTCCCACAATACTCTCTACACATCTCATCACTGCACTGAACAGTGTTCAGTAAGTAGCTTATTACTTACGCTTCTGTTGACTATGTTCTTCATACTAAGCCCCTGCATTTCTACTTCCCTGACACCTAACATACTACATGACATATAGAATAAATAAATAAATAAATAAATGTTCTTTTTCTCCAATAGCATGTGTTTCAAATCCCTTGAATACTTTTCTCAAAAAAAAATATTGATATTAAACATATAATTACCATGTAACCCAGTGATTTCATTTCTTGGGTATATACACAAAACAATTGAAAGCAGGGATTCAAACAGATATTTGTACACTAATGTTTGTAGCAGCATTATTCACAATGGGCAAAATGTGGAACCAACCCAAATGTCCATGGACAGATGAACAGACAAGGAAAGTATCATATATTCATACAATGGAATATTATACAGCCTTAAAAGGGTATAAATTTCTGACAATCTACTATATGGATGAACCTTGAGGACATCATGCTAAGTAAAATAAGACTGTCAAACAAAAACAGTTTGGAGGTTTTGCTAGAAATAAGTGATAAAGATTTAATCATATAGCTAGATAAAAACCCAAAAGTAGTCCAAAAAAGAAAGAAAAGTTAGAAGTTCTTATAGTAAAATGTACATTCTTGAGAATTAGGAGTTGTGCGTGCTTAGCCCTAAGATTGGTCCGGCATGGTTATCAGCCAGATGACAGGTGGTCAGGATGGCAGACACCAGATGGATGTAAAAGAGTACTTCAAGGGGTAATCAGATGGCTTGGATACGTGGGTCCAGAGGGTAATTAGGTTATTTGGAGGTGCAGATGCATATCCAGGCATAGACATCAGACTGTAAAGTTCAAAAGAGTTTAAGTTTCCAGGCTAGTTAGAACAAGAAGAGAATCTTTCCTCATTCCTTAACCTTCATAATGTTACCATTTGAGCAGCTTAGTCAAGTGACTCCATTTAAATATTCCCTGTCTTCACTTGCCTCATACATAAATGGGACATAAATTGTATGATTCTATTGAGTGTGTAAAAAATATAAACAGAGCCACTTTGCAATCAAGTTGGAGCTGCCATCCAGAGGAACTTCCTTGTAAATCTTACTCCTCAAACCTTTGCAATTTGAGGCAAAATAACGTTTGGACTGGGTCTAAAACAGCACCATATCCTAAACAACTGTTTGTTATGATTACCAGACAGAAAATTGAAGGTATTCTTTGGAATGAGCATCACTTCAAAGAGCATCACTTTATAGCTTATCTCCACCTATAGAAATGCCTTCCTTAGCTTATTAACATTCATAGAAATTCCTTTCGTATATGCATGTAACCATTCCCCTCGCCTTTGTCATAAATATCCCTTTCCTTCCCCTCCTAATCAGAGCACTATTTGAGTTTTTGCCTGAATTAACGCTTTGAGAATAACTATTATTTTGGATTTCAAATAAATGCTAAATGCTTGTGTGATGTGATTTATAATAAGAAGTGTGTTCTTGGTCTTCACCCACTGTTCCTGGCACATAGCTTCAAGTCCTTGTCCTTTCCTAGATAAAAGCCATAGGGGCATCTTTTGTTATAATATTTAGTTTTGTTCCTGGTTCCTGAAAAGCTTCGGAGCAATTAAGGTGACAAAGAGGTCTGCGGCCTGGCTGGTTGGCTCAGTGGTAAAGCATCAGCCCAGAATGTGGATGTTCCAGATTCGACTTCTGGACAGGGCACACAGGAGAAGTGACCATCTGCTTCTCTACCCCTCCCCCTCCCCTTCTCTCTCTCTCTTTCTTTCTTTCTTTCTTTCTTTCTTTCTTTCTTTCTTTCTTTCTCTTTCTCTCTCTCTCTCTTCCCCTCCTTCAGCCATGGCTCAATTATCTCCAGCGAATTGGCCTCAGATGTTGAGGATGGTTCTGTGGCCTCCACCTCAAGCACTAAAAAAAAAAAAAAAAAAAGAAAAGAAAGAAAGAAAAAAATGGCTCTGTTGCTGAGTGATGGAGCAACAGGCAGAGCATCGCCCCCTAGTGGGCTTGCTGGGTGGACCCCGGATGGGCTCATGAGAGAGTCTGTCCCCTCCTCTCATTTAAAAAATTTTTTAAAAAAGAAGGTCTGGTTATTTATAATGTTGTAAGGTACCAAAGGCAACAGAATTAATATTAATATTTTAGGAAGCTTAAAGAACATTTTATTAATTTGGGCTAGGCATGCAGAAAGATTTTTTAAGTGTGACTTCTATGCTTCTGTGATTAGCATCAAAACTAAGATGGCTGATAGCATTGTGTTGTAAATGCAGAAGAGGAAGAAGACTTGGATTCTCTGACCTTCCCCCATACCTATGGGGAAATAGGTGAATAGCTAGCCAGGTGTAGGGAGAGAAAAAATTAAATTAAACCTTTTCTTATACTAATGGACCATTTATAGGCATTTGTTCCCATGGAAACTACCTCTCCCCTCTTGAAAGCATGTAGTTAATGCATGTATCTCTAACCAAAAGGAATAGCCTTACATCATGATGTCAGGTTATTTCCCCACCCATGTATAATTAACGGTATATAACCAACCCCTAGAATATTAATGACACACACGATTTGGGACTTTGGAACTGCCCCGTGTAAGATATGTGCAGCCAACATATTTAATAAATTTCCTGCTTTAATAAAACTTTTCAAAAAATGTATTTGGACTACGTGCCTCTACTAAAACCTGCAAAATTGTGGATTGGGTACTTTACAACAACAAGCACCTGTCAACCACACCTGAGTATGTTAATGAGGTGACTTTTGGAAGCCTCTTAGATAGGAGTTGCCAGGCCAACCAAAAACAGTGCTTTCAGAGTTGGAACTTTCAGCCCTACCTGTTAGGTTTCCAGGGAGGGGAGAGAGGCTGGAGGTTGAATCAATAGCTATTTTAATCAAGCATGCCTATATAATTAAGCCTCCATAAAAACCCAAAAGGATGGGTGTAAAGCTGTAGCCACGGCCACCATCACAGCCGCCTGGCCCATGCAGGTTCACACTTGATTCGGACAGATGAGAATGAAACAATGGAGCCAAGAACTGGTTGGACCATTAGCTTTAATCCTAGCTTGCACCCGGTGGGCAAGTAAACACACACTAGGCTCCAAAACCCACTCATTCAGCGCTCACAAAGCCACTGACTTATCCGAGTTTCCTAGAATCAAAGGTTTCTACCTCACCAGCCTTATTCACCTCTGTTCCCTATCTCCTTCTCTCTGCACAAACTCTGCACTAATTGGTTTCTCACTCAGCACTCCGCCATCTTGGCTGCTTCTCCTCTCCTCCACGTGGCCTTTCTCTGCTCTCCTCTCTAATGCTAATCTCAGGAACCGAGAGAGCAAGCTCCGGTCTGCCCCACTTTATAGTGTAGAAATCAAAACCTTTAATCCAATATACAAACAAGCAAGTCTCTGATACAAAGTCACTTATCTGAGGCATAATGGGATTCCTCATGAGAGTGCACCACCCCACATCATGCAACAGTTAAGGGAGTGGGGGAAAGCTTAGTCTTAAAACTAAGCCTTAGGCTATAACGACCCTGCCTGCTTACAGCCTGTCCCCCACATTCAATGCAAACTATAAGCGAGCAAACATATATCATACTTACAAACTTATTTGACCAACAATGGGATTCAGAAAGCTTCCAAGTTGGTGAACATGTAGAGGTGCAGGGCGCTGGCACACCGAGAGAGAGCAGAGGAGCTCTGTGCCCTCT
Organism: Saccopteryx bilineata; assembly: GCF_036850765.1. Lineage (NCBI taxonomy): Eukaryota > Metazoa > Chordata > Mammalia > Chiroptera > Emballonuridae > Saccopteryx > Saccopteryx bilineata. The sequence goes on from NC_089492.1 coordinate 166,723,564, forward strand.
TCCCACACCTTGCCCTGGGCATCTCTTCCCTCTGGCTGTTTCTGAGTTACATCCTTCTATAATAAACCAGTAATCTAGTAACATGTTTTTCCTAAATTCTATGAACTTCTCTAGCAAAAGAATCTAACCCAAGGAATAAATTGTGGGAATCTCTGATATACTGTCAGTCGATCACAAGCACAGGTAACAACTAGGATTTTTGACTGGTGTCTGAAGGGGGTGGAGGGCACAGTCTTGTGGGACTGAACCCTTATCCTGTGGGATCTAATGTCAACACCGAGCAGTGTCAGAACTGACTTGAATGGGAGGACACCCAGCTGGTGTGGCAGAACTGCCTGATGTGAAACACCCCCTGCCCCCCCCCACACACACACATTTGGTGATGTCAATGTAAGAAATATCCAAATCTGTAGCGAATGTTTATGTGTTTATTTGAGCCAAACTGACAATTGCCAGGAAGCAAATCTCAATGGATTGAGAAAATGCTCTGGAAAATGGTGGTTTTACAACTTATTGTATGGATCAGAATCAAAGAGGAAGACATAGGGGGTTAAGTGAGAGATTAGTGGGATGGGAGAAAGCAAAGGAGGAATCTCTGGAATTCAATAAAAAATAGAATAGACTCATGGTGAGTACAGGGTAGTTAACAGTAAACAATTAACATGACAACAAGGCAATGAGGGATTTGTGTCTCCTGCTCTGGTGCAGTGATTGTGCCCTGAGGGGTCAAGCCCTGGGCAGAAGTAGCGGGCAGTAGAGGAGACTGGAGTGTTTCTCCTTTAGCTGGAGTGGGCAGATCCACTGAGACAGAAAGGAGAACAGGGTTCCCAGGGGCTGGGAGAGTGGGGAGTTTCTGTGCCACGGGTACCAGTTTCAGGGTGGGAGGATGAAGTAGTGCAGAGGGTGGTGGTGATGGCCGCAGTGTGAATGGGCTTCATGCTGCTGCACTGTGCAGCCAGAAAAGGGGCCACATGCCAGACCTGGCAAGCTCAGGGAGGCCTGCGTGGCAGGTCCTACAAACTCAGAGACACAGAGTGACCACATAGGGTGGTCTGAACATAAAAATCCCTAACTAAAAGCAAGTAATAGTGCACAGCCACATCCTAGGCCTGTAGATTCTTTAAGGTCAATCTTTGCCTTAAGTAAGCCTGCCTGCTGTCTTTTTGCAGCTAAGATAATATATCCTTGCAATGTCGCAGTACTCCCCTTTCTCCAGGCCACTCAGGGCACATTCTCCCCCCAGTACACAGAGCCCAGACCACAGAAGCCTCACTGTTATCTTGTTCCCCCAATGCTGAAAGTATTCATTGTTACCCATCCTGTACCCACCAATGTAAAAATATTTGTCTCTCCATTTTACTCTTTATCCAGTCCCAGAGATTTCCCTGCTTTGCTTTCTCCTGCCTCCCTAACCCCTCCCCTGAATGTCTCCCCGTTTGATTCTAATGTATAAAATAAACTGCAAAGCTGCCACTCACTCTCTGGAGGGTTTTCTCAATCCATTGAGATTCGCTTCCTGGCAATTGTCATCAGTTTGGCTCAGATAAACTCAAAACAGTTCTCTACAGGTTTGGATGTTTCTTACATCAGCAATTGTATCCTGAAAAATGGTGAATATGGTACATTATCATAATGAAAACATCCCTTGAGTACTATTATCTTCTATTTTAGGGAAACTTAAAACTTAAAGAGAAAGTAATCATCCTCTGCTTAAAATGCCATTATCTAAGCCCTGTCTAGTGACGTGGTTACACAGGTAAACATCAACCCATGTCATACAGGCAGCCTCAGAGAACTAAGAGAACGCTCATTCTCCGCCTCACGGCCCATTTCCAAGATGCAGCAAAGATGGGTTGTGAAAGCCCCTACTCGAACGCTTGCAAGGAGGTACCCCCTTCACTTTTCAGGCCACTCCTTTCCTATGAGGTTTTGACCACTGGTCACTATGGGCTCAAGCAATTGGACTTCTCTCCTTCCTTTGCATGTCCTGTGAGATTGAATCTATGAAGATCTTGATGTGATGGCTCTGTACATCCCTGGGCAACAGCAACAGATCAGGCACCGGAAAAGAAACAGGGACAATGCCCCTCCCAAACGGCGTGCTTTACTTGTGAATTCCTGTTCTTCGCGTGCATTGTTGAACAAGGTCAATTAACTGGTTCCCCCAGCCCTTAGTGGATTAGAAACAGTAAACTAGGTGTCACTGCCCTTACAAACAGTACTCAGGAAGTCACTGCTTTTAGTGGCAGTCACAATTTCAATCAGAGAGTGATAGAGGCGAACTACATTCCAGACATTTTTTTCATTTGGGTATTCAATAAATATTTGATTAGTTTCTACTAGGGGTTAATAACTATTCTAAACACTGGGAATACAGATGTGAATGAGCTAGACAGGGTCTCTGCTCTCGGAGAAAGTAAGTGCCAGTGGAGTAGAACAGACATTAAACACAAACACATAGGGAGAGGCTGGGAGGAAACCAGGGAAGGCTTCTTTGAGGAGGTGACATTTGTGACCTGAATGATGGGGAAGAGATGAACCCTAAGAAGCTGTGCAGGGAACATGAGCGTGCAGCAGCCCTAAGGAGAAGACACATCAGTGTGCCTCTAGCGCACACTGTAGGGTAGTAATGCAGAAAGCAGCCAGAGAGGTGGGCAGGTGTCTGATCATGCAGGGCCCTGAGCCAGTCAGGAGCTAGGATTTTAGTGCAAAGGGAAGACGCTGAATTACTGAATTTGTCTCTAAAGCTCACTCAGGCTACTCTTAGAGAACGCATTACAATAGAAAAAGGGGGGGTGCTGGAGGGCCACTGCAACATTTGAGACAATGATGGCTTGGTCCAGGGTAGAAGCAAAGGTGAAGGAGAAAACTACATGGCCTGAGGACGAACTGTGAAGGCCCAACTTGCTGTTGACTGAGATGCAGAGGGGGGAGGAGGGAAAGGTAGAGCCAAGGATTTCATCTAATTTTCAACTTCAGCTACTCAGTGGACAGTGGTGACAGTTATCTAGGTGGAGAAAGCTGCAAAGGGTAAGGCTTCTAAGAGGAGATGCCACGCAAGCATTTGGACAGGAGTCTTGAGCTCACGGCAAGGACATGAGGGCTTAGGAATGTACAGGTAGGGATGCGGGCTCAGCATGGGACCCAGACATCACACAGCCAGAGGTGGAGTGGAAGAGAACCATTCCAGACACTCACAAATTAGAGGCAGAGAGAGAGCAGGAAAACGGGGCAGGGCACCATCACAAATAGGATGAGAGTTAATCTGTTTCAGGGAGGGGTGGTCAAGTACAGTGAATGCTGCTTACTTGTCCTTGTCAAGTAAGAGGAGGACAGAGACGTGGAGCCATATCTGGAAACAAAATGGACACAAAAACAGCAATGTCAGCAGAGTGTGAGTGGAAGCCAGAATGGAGGAGACCGAGGAACTGGGGGAGGCCGAGGAACTGGGGGAGGCCGAGGAACTGGGGGAGACCGAGGAACTGGGGGAGGCCGAGGAACTGGGGGAGGCCGGCGCACCGCAGGCAGCAGGTGTGTACAGGGTGGTCTCCATAACTCGCTATGAAGAAGAGCCAAGAAACGGAACAGGGTTTGACAGGTATGCGGGGTCAAAGGTTACATGTATGTGTTGATGAGAGTGATTCAGTGGAGAAGATCTCCTTGCAGGAGAAAAGCAGGAAGAGATGGGCTTGGCTGTGCAAAGCAGAGAGATCAGCCCGTCCCAAGAGCAGGGAGGTGACACTCTGAGAAGGAGGCAGGCAGAGTGAGGGGCCAAGGCGGGCAGCAAAGGAATTCCTCCTGTTTGCTTTGTTTCTTTCTCACTGAAAATATCAAGTGAGGTCGACAGCTGAAGGGAGTGAAGGCAGAGGAGGAGTCAGATGTCATCACACAGGATCCCCTAGGGAGTGGGACATGGCTCATCCAAGGGGAATGCTGCAGGACCTCCAGGCCAGCTGAGTGTCCTTGAGCTCCATATTTACCAGGCGATGAGGAGGAGGTGGGCAGTGAAGCTGACAGCTGGCGCTTCCTGGAGTCCCACAGCGGGGAGAGGCACCAGGGAGCTGCACAGAAGCATTAGAACACTGGGATATTCAATGGTTAAGAGAAAAGGAAGACACAAGGGGATGGTGGGGAGTGACAATGTCACCATCAGGAAACCCCCTATACCCCTAGTTTGTCTGTACTTCCCATTCTCACCCTAACTGAAGTCTGGCTGTCCTGGAGGAGACCCCCTCATTGGACCAGATCCCCTGCACTGGAGGCTGCTTTTCCTCTTACACCCCAGGACCTGAGAACCTGAGATGTGACTAGATAAACTAGACTTCAAAATTAGCAGCTCGCTTGAAGTTCACATTATCAGACAGTGTGATCCACCACGCTTCTCCAGCACAGAGAATAGAGCCTATCTTGAAAAATCCATTCTTCCATAGTAAAAGAATGTTCACCTTGGCCTATGGCTACCCAGAATGAAGAATAACACCTCAACCACCCTTACATTTGGGATGGCTGTGTTATCAAGTTCTGCACTGTGAACGTAAGCAGAAGCATTGTGTGGCAGCTCCCAGAAATATCTCTCACAAAAAAGTTAATTTGTCCCTTGTGCCCTTCTTAGTTCTATCCTAGCAGTTAAAATATCTATTTGAAAAGCTGGAGCTCTAGCTGCAGCCGTGATGAAGAGAGACACAGATTATGGATGGTCTCAAGAGCTGGAAGGAGTCCGGGTCCTGGAGGACACAGGGGTAGGGCCCAGACTTTGGCATATTTTTTAAGTACTCCTAGTGATTCTCCTAGGCGATCAGGTTAAGAACCCTCACCCTGGACCCCATCATCCTCCATAACTGCATGGCCTCTACAACCTTGCTTTTGAATATCCCACTCTCAGACACTGACCCAACAAGCCTTCTCTAGTCCCTCCACTGGTCTAAACATTCTCTTCAAGACCTCCACCCGCCGCACTCTACTGTAAGCATGGCCTGAGCCATCAAAAATGGTTAAATCATGTTAAGATTCTTTGACTTAAGGATCTGTAAAGAAAAGAGCAAAATATAAAGTTTCACATAAAAGTAATTTTAAAAGTTCTGGAACTGGAAGAAATTCTGTTCTGTGAAAACTAATTTATTTCAGCTCTATGGATAGCTCCCTGGTAGAATTTTCAACTCACGAGTATATGCCTAAGATGACATTTTTCCAGGTTGAAAACGAATCAAAGTAAACATTAGGTTGGCCTAGGAAAGAGGATTCTATTTGTCATGGGGATATCCCTTCTCTCACAACGGCCGATCAACAAGACCCAGAGCACTTATTTTTAATACCTTGAAGTGCAAACACTTGCTTCACTTTTTTCATGTTCTTAGGGTTTGTGTTTTCATGCCTTTAAAATCTGGCCTGCAACTTTAGCCTTGATTATCCTGCACCACAATTTCTGCTGGCCTGTTACCATGGCCAAGATGTCTAGGTTCACACTGATCTGTTTTGCACTTAATAAGATGTGGTCTGTGTGGCCGCTCCATAACCAACCGTTCCACTAACCACATTTGCAGAACTTCTCAAATCCATCAAAAAGCCCATCACACCAGCCTCTGACAACTGGGTAGCTAGCCACTTGGATGGTAATTTGAGGAAGAAGTGGCCCAAGGGACTCTTTGACCAGGAAACTCCAAATTCTGATTCTCAGGTTGCCAGATCCAGTGAGTGTCAAAGTAATTTCTCGTCATTTTTCTTCAGGCTGATGCTGGCTGGCCTAACTCATGTCCCTGTTTCTCCTGGAACATATTCAGGAACAGATAGAAAAATTGGAAGTCAATGCCAGATTTTAAGAAGGCACATTAGAGAGCGTGGGGCTGGAACCCCAGAGATGTCCCTGACAGGTCTCAGTGAATGGGGGCCTGACTCGGCTATGGCCATGTGTTCATACCAGTTTTCTACAATCCCCTCCCCTGCCATGTCAGATCCTGATTTAAATGTGTGGCTTTAACAGATATATGAAAAGATGCTCATCTTCTTTAGCTATTAGAGAAATGCAAATCAAAACGGCAATGAGATACCACCTCACACCTGTTCGATTAGCTGTTATTAGCAAGTCAGGTAATAGCAAATGTTGGAGAGGCTGTGGAGAAAAAGGAAACCTCATACACTGTTGGTGGGAATGTAAAGTAGTACAACCATTATGGAAGAAAGTATGGTGGTTCCTTAAAAAACTAAAAATAGAACTACCTTATGACCCAGCAATCCCTCTACTGGGTATATATCCCCAAAACTCAGAAACATTGATACGTAAAGACACATGCAGCCCCATGTTTATTGCAGCATTGTTCACAGTGGCCAGGACATGGAAACAACCAAAAAGCCCATCAATAGATGACTGGATAAAGAAGATGTGGCACATATACACTATGGAATACTACTCAGCCATAAGAAATGATGACATCGGAACATTTACAGCAAAATGGTGGGATCTTGATAACATGATACGAAGCGAAATAAGTAAATCAGAAAAAAACAGGAACTGTATTATTCCATACGTAGGTGGGACATAATAGTGAAACTAAGAGACATTGATAAGAGTGTGGTGGTTACGGGGGGGAGGGGGGAATGGGAGAGGGATAGGGGGTGGGGAGGGGCACAAAGAAAACAAGATAGAAGGTGACAGAGGACAATCTGACTTTGGGTGATGGGTATGCAACATAATTGAACGACAAGATAACCTGGACTTGTTATCTTTGAATATATGTATCCTGATTTATTGATGTCACCCCATTAAAAAAATAAAATTATAAAAAAAAATGTGTGGCTTTGTTTTCAATTTTAAAATGTTTTCAAATATGATTTACATACTTGTCACATGCCTACTATGTGAACGGCAGGGTTTTATTTTGTCAGAGCTCAGACAAGAAATACTAGGAGAGCCTGACCAGGCGGTGGCGCAGCGGATAGAGCATCAGACTGGGATGCCGAGGACCCAGGTTCGAGAACCCCGAGGTCGCCAGCTTGAGCGCGGGCTCATCTGGTTTGAGCAAAAGCTCACCAGCTTGGACCCAAGGTTGCTGGCTCGAGCAAGGAGTTACTCGGTCTGCTGAAGGCCCGTGGTCAAGGCACATATGAGAGAGCAATCAATGAACAACTAATGTGTCGCAATGCGCAACAAAAAACTAATGACTGATGCTTCTCATCTCTCTGTTCCTGTAGGTTTGTCCCTGTCTATCCCTCTCTCTGATTTTCTCTCTGTCTCTGTAAAAAGAAAAAAAAAAAAAAGAAATACTAGGAGAGGCCCTGGCTGGTTGGCTCAGTGGACAGAGTGTTAGCCCAGTGTGTGGACATCCTAGGTTTGATCCCCGGTCAGAACACACATGAGAAGCAACCATCTGCTTCTCCTCTCCTCCTTCTTCTCTCCCCCTTCCCCTCTCACAGACAGTGGCTGGATTGGTTCAAGCATGGCCCTGAGTGCTGAGAATAGCTCAGTTGGTCCCAGTGTGTCAGCCTCAGGTGCTAAAAATAGCTTAGTACTCAAGCACCAGCTTCAAATGGGAGATGCCAGGTGGATCCTGGTTGGGACACATGCGGGAGTCTATCTCTTCTCCTCTCCTTTCACATTAAAAAGAGAGAAAGAGAGAGAGAGAGAGCGCTACTAGGAGAGTGATCACTACTGTATTTGAGAAAATTTACTGGTATAACCTGATTTTAAAGTTTTGGAAAGATGTCACCTACCAGTCTAGACTCAATTATTAGCTTATTTCTTTGCCCTTTTGGTTAATATTTACCATCAAGGTAAAATCAAACAGGCATCTCAGCAGGACATTGGAAATTAAACTATAATAAACCTAAAAAATAATGAGCATGATATTCTTGAAAATGTGTGTTTTATAAGGTTTTAAATTTTAACAATCATGAATTTATAAGTTACTTAAACTCTTACTTGGATAGAGATTAGAGTGGTGATTCTCCCATAATTTTTTTAAATGACAAGCCCAAGTCTAGAGCTACAGAATGAAATTTTTTATACTAATTCATTTCATATTGAAAAATCACTTGCAAATTAAAAAAGCAGGAAATCTCTTCTCCTCTCATCACGTTAACAGAAAAGAAAGAATATAAAGACAAAGTATTTTCAGTCTCTCATGATGACCTAGCTAAATCTACTTTTGTTTTATAACCATATGTATTTTTGTGCATATGCTTACTACAATTACTAGAGAGAGTTCGTAAGTTCACTTATTATATACTATATTTTCAAAGAAGATTTGTAGGACCTAGCATTAAAAGCACAGGGACAATCAATAATTCACCTACAGAAAGCAGACCTACGGGAAAATCGGGCATGCCTGGGGACAGACACCAACGGCAGTAGCCTGGAAAAGCAAAGATGAAAGGGACATAAATATGGCAGATCCCATAGTGAGCACAGAGCCAGATGCTGTGCAGAACCTTCCAGCTCCTAGAGAGAAAAAGGCAGGAACGCCACAGTGAAGGAGTCGAGACAGTCACTACTGACTGGGAGGTTTCTTCATTTAATATTTGAATTCCTACTGCTTCAAGGCTGAGAATGAAGGGTATCTCCCTAAAAGGGATAAAGTATTGGAGGGTGTCAAGAAGAGCTCCTCAAGCTGTAATACAGAGACTGGAACAGAAGGTCAAGAATAAGTGTGGGAAGATCCATCAAAGGTCATTATAGCAATTCAGGTCAGCCTGGACAGGGTGGGGGCCTCAGAGTATAGAAGGTACTCAGGCTAGTTATAGAAAGACCTGGGCTGAGTCTTCCATGAATAGGTACTATCTAAAGCCACTACCATAGATTAAATCAACCACAGATTGAGTGAAGCTTAAAATCAAGCTTTTTCTTGTTTGTTTGTTATTTTATTTTTGTTACTTGCAAGAAAGGGAGAGATAAGAAGCATCAACTTGTAGAAACAATCCTTTAGTCATTATTCATTGACTGCTTCTCATATGTGCCTTGACTGGGAGGCTCCAGCTGAGCCAGTGACCCCTTGCTCAAGCCAGTGACGTTGGGCTCAAGCCAGCAACCTTGGGCTTCAAGCCAGCAACCTTTGGGCTCAAGCCAGTGACCATGGGATCATGTCGATGATACCATACTCAAGCCGGCAACCCCGTGCTCAAGCTGGTGAGACCATACTCAAGCTGGCAACCCCACACTGAAACCAGATGAGCCTGTGCTCATGCCAGCAACCTCAGGGTTTTGAACCTGGGACCTGAGCGGCCCACATCGATTCTCTACCCACTGTGCCACCATTGGTGAGTTAAAGGAAGTAAAATGTCTTGAAATAAAAATGTCAAAACTTAGGCTTTATGAAAACATCACAAATCAATAATTTTTCTGATGTGACAGAAATATAATCTGAAAAATTAATTCATTGCTTTAAAATGGACTGCATGCTTATATATATAATCCTAAAACAAATTAATATCTGAGTAATAAAAAATGTTTATCAAAAATATATCAAATAGCAAGGCTGTAGTACACTTATAACCAGATAGTTAATAACCAATCAATTTTTACATAATATTCTCCTCTAATCCCAATAACCACCTTTTAGCACAGGTATGTTATTATTATTATTTTTGATTTATAGATGATACAACTGTAGCCCAGACACAATCACACTAGAATAAGCAGGAGGCCTAGACCTGACATTAACACATTTGTTTCTAAAACTCCTCTGAGTAGTAAATGCTTGAATTAGTCAAGTCTCAGATTCTGGAGCCAACTGATAGACACTATATCTGAGGGTGTCAAACCAAACTACACAGAATTACACTATGCTGGGCAAAGACTTCCTGTTATTTAACTCTTAGCATGTGTTCCATTTAGGAAGCCATGGAAAAATCAACTGAATGTTATAAGGAAAACTAGAAACAAGTAGGTCCATTAGGGTAATGGAACCAGGAAGGAAAAAATGGAAGGTTCCATGTCACATAGAAAGTTAAGGTCACTTTGGCCTGTGGGTTTGCAAAACAAAAGGAGAAGGCTTGAGTGAGAAAAAGAGAATAATATATTTTAAAATCAACTTCCAAAGTGTTTTTTTTATCTCGTTCTACAGTGTATGTTTGAAATATAAATACTTCAAATAATAAAACTGTTTTTCTAATTGAGCTTTTAACATTTATTGACTGTCTATATGATGCCCTGGGTATCCACATGACATAAATAAACTATTCTCAGGTGGCTTTCATTTCTTTCCTCCTCTGAATAGCACTGCGCTGCCTTATCCTTCCCTGCCCACTGTACCAGAACACAGGTCAAAAGAGCTGTTTCTGAAGTTGGCCATGAATATCAGGAAGACACAAGAGCAAGAACACTGAGAACTAGGACACATACCCAGACTTTGCTGTGAGCAACTTGCCACTGGCTCTGTCAGCCACAAACCTGTTGGTCTCAGCTTCAGTTTTCTCTGTGACCGAACTGCCCATCCTTTCCCCACTTCTTATGTATGGGGACATTTCATGGTACAAAAGTTGAAAAACATGCTATGAGCACATACCATCCTTCTGCAAGGGGCAGTGGGTGAGTCATAAAGCCCTTTACCCTAAACTTTTTCAAGCGTGGTTTGGTAGTTTCCTTCCCCAAGGAGGCCTTGACCTTCTTGTCCTTGTTTTGGCCCAAAGCAGGTGAATGACTACATTACCCACGCGTGAATAATGTAGGAACATGGCAACCCCAGGGAAGGGCACAGTTCCCAGAGGGAAAACAGAGTCCTCATCTCACTTTTGCCAAGAAGCCTGGCACTTCCAGGAACTAATGACCCTTGCACAGCCTGTGCCTCTGTCCCCCATCCCCAGCCCAGCCTCCCCTCCTCCTCTGCTGAGCCCCATCCATCCCTGACACACCTTAGGGAGCTCCACTCACCTGAAGTCCTGCCTGATTCCCTGGACAAGGGCTGACCACGCCCTCCTTTCAGCCACATTCCTCTCTGTGTTTGCCTCTAATATGATGTACAGTAAATTATTTGTTTACTTGTCTCTGACCTAAGATGCTGTGAGCTTCTTAAGGATATATGTGTATCCCAAGTACTTACCTGACAGTATCTGCCAGCACTAAATAAATATTTGCTGAATTATTTATGTGAAGAGAGTAAATGCTACTATTTTACAGGCATCTTTACAAGTAACATCTCAGTGTCACAACTCCTTCAAGCATCAAGTTGTGAGTTTAGGGACAGGCAGGGAACTACTTAACTAGTTACCTTTTCCTTGGAGTCACCGAAGGGCATTCTTGTCCCAGGGAGTATGAGGGGCATTTGGGGTCTGATGGGTTTTCCTTCTTCCTATAGCCAGTCGGACACATGGAATACTTTTAGCCTCTACACTCAAGAGAAAAAAAACCAAGGAGAGAAAAAGCTGGCAGTGCTTGGGGGACCCGATTGGATATGCTGTAAGGGCCAAACCCGTGCCCCCGCCATGTATACGCCCCAAAGCCCGAGTAACTGAAGTGTGGCCCCTGAACGCACTGTCACTGCTCACTGTGTCCCCAATGAGAGCATCATGGAGGACCAGGCAGGGAAAAATACTATGCTGTGGGCCCTGGCTGGTTAGCCCAGTCTGTCAGAGTGTCGTCCCGAAATGCCAAGGTTATGGGTTTGATACCTGGTCAGGCTAAATACTGAAAACAAGCAATGAATGCATAAGTGGAACAACAAAATGAATGCTTCTCTTGCTCTTTCTCTCTCCCTTTTTCTCTCTCCTCCTTCCTCTGTCTCTCTAAAACAAATTTAAAAAAATTTGCTGTGGACGATACACAGAATGTCAGCGACCCCCACAAGTCAGGCAGGGGCCATGGCAGGTCTGAGAGGGGCACACCTGTGCCCCTCACCTGGCTGCTGTGTTCTTCTAAAAGGTGGACTTGTTCATGAGCCTGTATACATCACTAGTCCCAGCTCAGCCTTCCCTGCAAGGGAAACAGACCACATGTCTTCCCAGGACATAGCCCAGCTGATCACAAAACACAAGAAAGACTAAGGCAGCTACCCTGCCTATCCAGGTTGGCCAACCCAAATGGGCAAACAAGATTGGGCACGGACTTACTGATCAAGGGTCTTGTCACCTGAAGTCCTGTTGTGATGAAAACCAAGTCATTTTATAAGTATCACAGCCAACCTGACCTGTGGTGGCACAGTGGATAAAGTGACAATCTGGAACGCTGAGGTTGCCTGTTCGGAACCCTGGGCTTTCCCAGTCAGGGTACATACGAGAAGCAACAATGTACTACAAGTTGGTGCTTCCCGCTCCTTTCCACACCCCACATCCCTGCCTTTCTCTCTCTGCTCTAAAATTAATAAATAAAACCTTTAAAAAAAAAGAAAAGAAAGACGAGTGTCATAGCCGTTCCCAAACTCCCAGCCGGTCAGTATTGCAGCTGCAGGTCTGGAACAAACAGCAGCTGCCCCACGCCCCTGACGCGTCCCGAGGGCTCCGCATCACCACGAGCTGGGGACACTACTATGAAATATTCTAGATCAGCCTGACAACAATTCCAACCCCACGTCTTTCTCCCACTGTCCTGTATTTCCCCCCAAATAGTTACAGTTTGGGACAGGAAAAATCTCACTTCAGGAGAAAATCAGGTGATCGGAGGCCGTCTGTGAGTAGGAAGAACTTGGACAGAGTGTTTCAGGAACAATTTCATGGTCATTAACTAACTTGCTTCATTTCAATGTAACTGTCACTCTGAATTAGTACTTAATGGGTGAAGTGTGCAGTCTTAACAGTCAGTGGTACAGGTGTAAGGAAGCAAGACATTAAAAAAATTAGCCCCTAAAGCAATTATAGCAGTGTATTTTTCAAATAGCTTTAATATTCTGTCTTTTGACCCCAGGGTATGGCTTGGGGAAAATATATTAATCTCAAGATAATAATCAATTTCAGTTGTTATATCTGCAATGATATTAAAGAATCTAACCTTACTCTTTTTTGGTTGCAAACATTAATTAAGCATGATAATTGTGTGTCTCTGTGATATCTGGTCCTTTCTGAATGAGTCAGAGCTCAGGGAATAATTTCCATATGGCAGATAGCAATTTGCTACATAAATTCACCCCAATGGTGATTAGCTTATTTTAAAATAGTCAAGACTCCTACATTAGAGGGTTTATTTATTTTGCATTAATACCATGTTAATCATAGCTACGTAACCTTTTATTCTTTCTTCCCAATACCTTCCATGCATAACTTCTGCAAGGCCTGACCTGAATGTTATAAGGGACAGGTGAGAGTTTAAAAATGTGTATTTTTAACACCATCTTCTTAAACTACCAAGTTCTGCAGACTCTATCCTGATATTTACTTGCAAAAGTTTTATATGAAAGGTCAACAAGACTTTATACTTTTTTTAAACTCTCATTTTACAACAAAATTTCAGTAAGAATTATATATTATCTAAATACCACAGACTGTACATTAAGGATATTTACCAATGTAATGACAAGTGTGGGTACCAGTTTCAATATTCCCGCTTTGGAGATTCTGAGTGGCAACTGGAAAACTAGAGAGGTAATCAAAATTGAATGAACATGAAGAAATCAAGTGGAGTGTTTGGTTTGGGACTGCACTGCCCTGTAGACTTGATCTTATTTCAGCAGCCGAGAAGCACTGTGGTAAAACGGAGCTCAGCTCAGCTCCTGAAGGGCACCGGCTGCTGCCAGAGTGGCTGATGTCGCCACCCGCCTGGCACCACTGGCCCTGGCTGCTCCTTGATCATCATTCTCATTATTCTTCCCTGTGCTGCTGTTTCTCCACTGACTCTTGTCATTTTGATAGCGGCAGCAGGAAACCTGGAAGCCATCCATATCACCTGCTCCAACCCACTCCAGGACTTGGAACACCACCCAAATGGGGCTCCGATGTCCAAGGAAGACATAGAGTGTGTGAACTCACATGTCACTGACACACTCTGAGTGGTGGGGATGACAGCACCCAGGTTGGACACCTCATTTGTACACTGAAATAAAGTCAAACAGCTTTGGCGAAAACGTGAGATTCTACACTAAACATGTAAAGCAGATAAGCATCTTCTTGGGTCCACTTGGGACTACATTCAAAGATGAGAGATGAGGTGACACTGATAACACAGGGCAGCAGGCTGCAGAGCTCTGAACACACAGGCGGGCTGCCACAGAGCACGCAAGTCGTTGCTTATTTTATTTAATTCTACTTTGTTATTTCTTGCTATTTCAGGAAACCTCTAGGTTTATTTGAGCTTGACAATTTTGTTTTCCAAGTTGTCCTTTTACTTTTTCCTTTTTATTAAAGTATAGTTGACATAAAATTCTATACTAGTTCCAGGAGTACAATATAGTGATTCAATATTTATATATCTTACAATGTGATTATCACGATGAGTCTAGTAACCACCTCTCACTGTACAAAGTTATTACAATATTATCAACTACATTTCCAAGCAGTACATTACATCTCCATGACTTATTTATTTTATAACTGAAAGCTTGTATCTCTTATTCTCCTTCACCTTTTAACCCAATCTCCCACCCCCTCCTCTCTGGCCACCATAAGTTTGTTCTCTGTATCTATCAGTCTAGTCTAGTCTGTTTCTGTTCTATTTGCTCATTTATTTTGTTCTTTCAATTCCAAATATAAGTGAAATTATATGATATATGTCTTCCTCTGCCTGACATATTTCACTTAACATAATACTCTTTAGGACTATCTATGTTGTTACAAATGGCAAGATTGCATTCTTTTTTATGGCTAAGTAATATTTCATTGTGTGTGTGTGCATGTGTGCATGTGTGTGTATCATAGCTTCTCTGTGCATACATCTACCAATGGACACTTAAGTTGCTCCTATGTCTTGGCTAGTGTAAATAATGTTGCAATGAACACAGGGGTTCATATATTGTTCGAAATTAGTGTTTTCCTTTTCTTTGGAGAAGCACTCAAAAGTGAAATTGCTGGGCAGTATGGTCATTCTAATGTAGCTCTATTTCTAATTTTGTAAGGAGCCTCCATACTGTTTTTCATAGTGGCACTAGTTATTAGCCAGCCAGAATCCTCCTGAGTCGGACACAAATATCCTGAGAGTTGCATCACCTTAGGGAAGGCAAGCTCGAGACAGATTCACAGGTGGGGTTGGGCTGCCCCCTGCCTCCCTTCCTGCTTCTGTCACATGCCACAGTGGAGAGGCCACAGTAATCAGTGGCCACGCACCTCTACTTACTAACAGTATGACATTGAGTAAATCATCTGCTTACTCTGAGCCCATGTATTCATACATTTCTAATTTGCAAGCCATGATACAAACATTATGATTATTTGCTCTTCTCCGTTAAAATTCACTCAGCCAGAGGCAGTATCACCAGGTGATGGAGCCCAGGTAGGTGCTTAGCTTTCAACCTGATGTGTGTGCCCCAGGTGCTGTCATCCCACAGTCACTTTTCTAACCTTGGCTCTTGCCAATCCACCCACCCCATACTTCCACCTGCTCTTCCCAGGCTCAGCTGAGCTCCTCTCCATGCTCCCCATGGAAGTGCTTCTGGGACTGCCAAGGACAGTGGCAGAGGTGTGGGGCCCTGGACCCCATGCCCTTTCAATGACAGCAGCAAACCATCTAGCTCTTTTAAATACTGACGTACAAACTAAAGTTTTGTTTAAAGTGGAAAATCACTGATGTAGTGGAAAGAATGTGGGTTCATCAAATCCTAGACCAGTACTTATTAAGTATGTGATTTAGGAAAAATTCTTTAAATTCTCTACATGTCAGTTGTTTCATCTACAGCATAAGGCTGTGGGCAGGACTTCATAAGCAGCGCACATGGAAAACCTCTGGGAGGGAGCATCCCACACAAAACACATTAAAAGGTACTTATAATTATCTGCCTGCTCACTCTCGTTTACCTCCTAGTCCTTGTGAAACTTATCTTCTCACACACAAACTCTTTTCAAAGTATTACAATAGTCCTGTCACAGGTGAGGATCCTGTAGGGACTGTGGACTTCTGTCCCACTGCGTGGCCAATGATGCTACCTGTATCCCTCCATCAATAGGGTGGAGAGGCCACAGCCACTCTTGCAAAGCATCTGGAACCCACTCAGGCTGGAAGCAGCCGGGTCAGCATCTGGAATCCTCCATAGATAATACAACCTAAGCTGTGACCCCAGAGTCCCTAATCGTGTATCTCCTTGAGATCCTATGGAATGACAGTGCATTGATACCACCCAGCTGGGGACCTGGGTAGCCCCACCCACCTGAGGCTGGACGCATCATTACCTGCACAGGGAATGTTTGCACCTTGAGATACATCCCTGAGACAGGTACCTGTTTGACCTCTGATAGGAGGAGAACACAATGTTTTCCTCTATACCCTGGGAGGAAAGTCCCATACATTTATAAATCTTTATGTATAATCAATATTGATAACCTACAGAAAAGCAGGAAACAAAAGGTAAAAACAAAAACAGAAAACGAAAAATAAAATGGAAGAGGTATGCCCTAACATGTAATTACATTAAGTGTAGGTTATCTAAATACACAAATAAAAACAAAGATTGGCAATGCAGATTTAAAAAGTTGACCCAATTATATGCTGCCTGCAAGAAATAAACTTCACAGATAATGATTGATATAGGGACTTTAAAAGTAAAAGGAAGAAAAAAACATAAACCATGCTAACACTAATCAAAGAAAGCAGGAGTGGCTTATTATTATCAGAGAAAGCATACTTTGAACAAATAAAATTACCAGGGTTAGAGAAGGACATTATAAAGTGATAGAAGGGTCAAGCCACCAAAAACAAAACAAAACAAAAACCACAGCAATCATAAATATGTATATATTACACAACAGAGCTATAAAATATGTGAAATAAGAACAATGGTAAAGAGAGAAATCAATAAATCTATGATTATAATTAAAGACACAAACACTCCTCTCTCAACAACCTATAGAGCAAAAGGAAAAAAATCAACAAGGATACTGAAGAATACCATCAACCAACAGGATCTTAATAATATTTACAAAAACTCCACTCAATAGCAACAAAAAACACATTTGGTTCAAGTGCCAATGGAACATAAACCATAAGAGACCATATCCTTGGCCATAAGAATTGAAATCGTACATTGTCTCCTCTGATCACAATAAAACCAAACTACAAGTCAAAAAGAGAAAGCTAATGGGAAAATCTATAAACACTAGGAAATTAAACAACATACTTCTAAATAATCCATGGGTCAAGAAGGACATCTTGAAGAGAAAAAAATACATTAAGTTAAACAAAAACGAAAATTCAACATATCAAAATTTGTGGCACACAGCTAAAGCCATCCTGAGAGGGCAATTTATAGCACTTAATGCTTACATTTGTAAAAAGAAAGACTCTCATTAATCACTGGGGAACAATTTTTTTTTTTTCATTTTCTGTTGCATGAGGTTTTAAAACTGTTTCTATATATTTCTGCATCGCTGATTCCAAATCTGAAATCTATTTTTTGGTGCATGCTCTAGTTTTTATGCAATTTTAATTTCTTTTTGTTACAGTTAATAGCATGCATTGGTTTTTAAATTGAAGTTAAAGGGCAACAACTCTTGGATTGAACATAACCAAGTGATGTTTTACAAACATCACTTTTACATAATTGTAGTTGTTTTTAAATGTAAAAAATTATTATCTGATAAAAAACACCCTCTTATTTTGTTTTAAGATTGAACCATGGCTTCTTCGAGTAGGCATAAATATAAGAAGAGTCCTGACACTTTCTGTTATATATGTGGCTGTTACATACTTCAAAGTCAAAGGCACAATATTTCATCAATTGTGATTCGTGCATATATTGCCTATTTTCAAGTTCCTTTTTGTGATCAAGACAAGAATTGGGCTCCTCATATTGTGTGTCACAATTGTGGGGAAATGCTTCATGACTGGACAAAAGGAAAACGCAAAGGAATGCCTTTTGGTATTCCCATGGTTTGGCGTGAACCTAAGGACCACAGCAGTGACTGTTATTTCTGTCTGATCCATAAAAAGGGCATCAGCAAGAAAAACTGGCATATGATCGCAGATCCTAATATTCCTTCAGCAATACAACCTATCCCATACTCTGAGACACTCCCAGTTCCAGTTTTCAATGGTTTTATTTCTTCTAAGGATGAAGAAAGTGAACATGGTGATCAAGTGTATTTTGATAAGATGCATGAGGAAATGGTTATAGAATCTGAAGGGTCTTCTTCTGATGCCAAGCAGTCATTAACCCCTCAGCAGTTTAGCCAACCTGAATTGAATGACTTAGTAAGAATGACATAAAAATTGTCCTCAACTTTATGAAGTATGAGGAACATAACTGGATCATTTGTGTGGATCTTAAAATGGTAAATTTCCTGCTAGGACAATAGAGAAGTTTCACAAAGTACCCTTGCTTTCTGTGTTTGTGGGACAGCCGAGCTCGGGAGAAACACTGGACACAGAAAGAGTGGCTGAAACATGAAGCTCTGGAAGTAGGGATGCAAAATATTGTGAATGAACCTGTAGTTAATCGAGACAGGATCATTTTTCCCCCACTTCACATCAAACTTGGCTTAATGAAGCAGTTTGTTCAGCTTTGAATAAAGAAAGTGATTGCTTTCAACATAGTATTTCTGCTTTTCCTGCCTTGTCTTTTGAGAAGATAAAAGCAGGTATATTCGATGGAACTCAAATTCGAACCCTCCTATGTAATGAAGAATTTGCCAGGAAGATGAATAAGGAGGAGAAAGCAACATGACAGTCTTTTGTGGCAGTTACAAAGAACTTCCTTGGCAACAGAAAACCAGAAAACTATTAACTTCTGGTTCAAAGGATGCTGTTGGCTTTCTGAGACATTGGATGTAACATGAGTGTTAAGATTCACTTCCTGAATAGTCATCTTGATAAGTTTCCCGAAAATTTTGGAGCTGTTAGTGATGAGCAGACTACTGCTGGAGCATCAAACGAGATTGTTCTCAACAAGTACACAAATGCAAGAGCTACAAATGCAAATTTTTACCTGAATAGAATTTAAATAAGTTTTATGCAAATTTTATGATTAAAATAAGTGTTTAATGTGTTCTATTTTGAAATTGTAGACAAATTCTGATGCAATCATATCTTTTAGTGTATTAGTGTATTTACTGCATTATATAAATTATATTTTCACAAAGATGATGCTCAAGAAGACATTCTACTTCATTATGTTAAACTAAATGTTGAAAATTTTACAATTAGATGAAAACCTAAAATCTTGAATTGCAAAAAAACTATAGCTTACAGAGAAAAACTAATGTCTGAATTGCGATCAGCACACTCCAATTAGGTAAGAACAAGTGTTTTTGTGGATGCAACAAAAATTTTGTTCCCCAGTGTAATCTAAAACACCACCTATCAAACCTTTAAAAAGAAAAAAATAAGCCCAAAGCAAGGGGAATAAGGGGAGTAATAAAGAGAAGAGCAGAAATCAATAAAATTGAAAACAGAACAGCAACAGAGAAAAATCAATGAAACAAACTGCTGGTTCTTTGAAAACATCAAAAAAATGGACAAGCCTCTATCATGGCAGACAAGTAATTCAATAAGAGAAAAGGTACAAATTATCAACATCAGGTAACAAAAGAGGGGATGTTATTTTGAAATCTGGAGACATCAAAAGGATAAAAGGTCATACTATGAACTGCGCACATATAAATTTGATAACTTAGATGACCACAACTCATGATACAAAATAGACCATTTAAATAGCCCTGAACTATTAAGAAAATCAAATTCATGATTTTAAAACTCCCCATAAAGAAATCTACAGGCCAAGATGATTTCAATGAAGAATACATAATCTCTCCCAGAAAATAGAAATGCTTGTCAGTTCATTTTATGCAGTTAGTATTACCCTAATAAGAAAACCAAAGACAGTACAAAAAAAGAAAACTACACACCAATATCCATGAGTAAAGAAGTCAAAACCCTTAGCAAAATATTAGCAAATAGAATTCAGCAATATATAAAAATAATCATATGCCATCCAAAGATGTGAGGCAGGTTCAATAATTAAAAAACAATTATTGGTATAACCCACCACTTTAGAAAGTAAAGAAGATAAATCACAGGGCCATTGTAGCAGATATAGAGAATGGCAAATTGATGTATATGACAAAATTCAATACACATTCATGATAAAAACTCAAAAAAATTGAATGCAGGGGGCACTTCAAGACAGCAGCGAGTAAATAAATAGCTTGTGGGGGTAGGCAAAGGACACAGAATATTTTAACATTTTAACAACCAGTATAGGAGCTTCCCAGCTGAACATGAGCCCTGCCCCTCTTCACCAAACTGTCTGCCCTCAGCTTGTTTAATTCTGGCTTGCTCAGAAGACGCTGTCCTTAAGAAGAACCTGCTTGGCCAGCAAAGCCCCACTTGAAAGTAAGTCCTCCTGCCCATGTGAGGTGGTCGTTTATATTTGAGGATGTCCAGTCAAGGTGCCTCACATGGTCTACACACAGAGCTGAACTTAAACACGGGCCATGAATGTTACAGATGGGTGGTTACATTTCTCTTTGTTAATTTTTGTCTGTAATAAAGAATAATGGGAATTTTAATTCACTTTTTAAAAGGACACTATCATCAAAGGGCAGCTCCTTTGGAGTTTATATCTTACTTCATCGAACTGGTTTGATAAGACTCGTGCTTTTCACATTTGTAGTAGGAAAAGAATGTTTTCTTTTTTTTAATATTATTATTCATTTTAATGTGGTGACATAGATCAATCAGGGTACATAGGTTCAGAGAAAACATATCCAGGTTATTTTGACATTTGATTATGTTGCATACCCAACACCCAAACTCAAATTGTCTTCCATCACCTCTGGTTTTCTCTGTGCCCCTCCAACTCCCCCTACCCCCTCCCTCTCCTTTCACGGGACAGTCTAGTTATTTGAAGATATGGCTGAACTCAATCAACAAGACAAAAAAGTGGTTCCATTTTTGGACCACAAGGTACGTTCACTTAGTGATCACAACAGCCTGCTTGCGCTCCTGGGCTTACCTCAGAGGCGATGGACGTGAAGCTGGGGCTGAAGTGCACGTGCTTATGGATCTCGCTGCCATTGGCCCTCAGGAGCCAGTCCCCCAGGGCCTGGTCTCCGCCAGCCCACTGACTACCATGGCTCTGATTGGGCAGGAGCTGGGCCAGGTCCCAGCGGTAGGAGGGCGTGGCCCCGACCAGTGCGATGAGGATGGCCTCCGTGGCCACATAGAGCTAGAAGAGCAAGCACACAAAACCGTCAGTGCTGGAAATGCAAGCCGTTGGCTCACGCACCTTGAAAGAGCATTTTCTTGCTTTTGTGTTTTTATGAGACATGGACATGATACATATCAGAGACAAAGGAGAAAAACGTGACAAGGAAGCTTCACAATCTACTACTCATGAAGCCATCAGTAATCCCGTTGTTAAAGCAAGGCTTTTCCTCTTACGTGTGAGATGCACAGGATGCTGAGGACACACTGCACATAGATGGGCTCCGCATTGGGTGGGCGAAGGGAAAATATTACTGGGTCTGATTTACATAGAAGACCAGCATTCCAGCTATTTCTTTTTAACACTCTACCCTCAGTTCAGATAAGCAGTAACCAGGGTCCAGGAGTATCATGGCCTTGAATTCAAGATTCAATCAGGAAAACTTTTTGTGGCATAGTTAAAATGTCTCAGAAAACAGCATACACACACACACACATACATACACAGGCAGCATACATATATGAGAGAGAGAGAGCACATAGCAAGAGTGCTTTATTAAAGCAGGTAAGCATAATATGTACTTGACCAGATAATATTTTAAAATATAACACACAATTTATAATATAAAGAAATTCAAAGGCCCTGGCCGGTTAGCTCAGTGGTAGAGCGTCGGCCTGGTGTGCAGAAGTCCCGGGTTCGATTCCGGCCAGGGCACACAGGAGAAGCGCCCATCTGCTTCTCCACCCCTCTCCCTCTCCTTCCTCTCTGTCTCTCTCTTCCCCTCCCGCAGCGGAGGCTCCATTGGAGCAGAGATGGCCCGGGCGCTGGGAATGGCTCCTTGGCCTCTGCCCCAGGCGCTAGAGTGGCTCTGGTCACAACAGAGCAATGCCCTGGAGGGGCAGAGCATCGCCCCCTGGCAGGCAGAGCTTTGCCCCTGGTGGGCGTGCCAGGTGGATCCCGGTTGGTCGTCGGGCGCATGTGGGAGTCTGTCTGTCTGTCTGTCCCCGTTTCCAGCTTTGGAAAAATACAAAAAAAAAAAAAAAAAAGAAAAGAAAACAAAGAAATTCAAAATTCCAGCAAAAGATAGTCACTTTATAACCTTTGGCTGTACTTAACCATTGTTTAATCTACACATAGTTGTCTCCCCAAAGAAAAAATACTTCACTCATTCATTCAAGAAATATAATATTTATTGAGCACATATGCCATTTGTCCCTGTCTGTTCGGGGCTCTTTAGCTATTCACAATTGGGCTTACAAGCTGAATACAATGCCGCCTTTCTATGCTATGAATTTCCATTTATGTCTGCTCTAATTGTTGGATAATTATTTCGAGCTGAAACGTATTAAGTAAACAAATTAGTCTTCTCCAAAGTGAGACAATCTTATTTTAAGAAATATTCCTATAAACTTAGAATTTGATGTCATAAAATACCTTTAAACAGAGTAAGTGTCTAAAACATACAAAGCATGTAATTTCTCTGCAGCCTATAGTAAAACCCCCACTGGACAGATGTGTAGACTGAGGCACAAAAAGGCAGAAAGACTTGCCAACAGCTTTACCTCCACTCCTCAGTGACCTCCCAGTGGCTTCCCCACCTTTCTTAGGAGCTTACTCAGCTGGTAAGTGGTAAAGCACCAACAGCAGAGTGATTGGTCACAAGCAGATGATGGAATTACTGTCAAGGAAAGAGTAAAGAAGTCACAGCATTGTGGGTATTATAACAGAAAGCGAATGTAGGGCCCAAGACGTAATTTTTCCTCTCTTGGCAAGGCTGCTGGATGTAAGGCAGCCCCGGTCTATTTCAAGTGGAATGACTGTGGGCCTCTCAAGATACACAAAGCTGCCACAGGTCAGCCTGTGTGAAGTGCAAAGGAAAACAGGTTTTCAGGTTTATATTGCTTCCTGGCCCCTATTTGCATACTATTAAGAAAGTTTCAGAACAGGAGGCAATCAGCTTATACAAGTAGAAACCTTAATAATTACAAGAGCAGATAGATGACACAGTTAGCTGCAGCTATAATAACAAAGCCACTTGCACCCATTTTAGTAACTGCCCTGCCTAATTACAATCTGCTGAAATTTAATTGATGGGTAAAGAAATAATAAAAAAAAAATGAGGCAAGGGAACTCAGGAAATGATGCAAAACCGTGTTCTGGAAAATGCACAGCCTTCAATACATCAGGCAAGCTAGGTATATTTTCTCTCTACCAAGGCTCTTTCCTGCTTTCGTTCCTACCCTTCGCTTCCCTGGACAGCACTTCCTCCTGCTGTAAATGTCTGAGCCTTTCCCATCCTCCAAGAAGCAACTCAGATACGTCCTCGACTATCCTGCCTTCCTCTCCAGCTTCTTCAGAAGCCCCCTCCGGCTTTCTCTCACCCCCCAACAGCTACATCTGGACCTTGTGTAGAGCCGTATCATTTCCTTCACTGCATTATATTTATGTATTTACCTGTCTATTCTTCCTATCAGAATATACTGTCCCTGAGGACAGGATCTCCGTCTCATTCACTCTTGGCTTTCAAAGCACATAACCCAAGGCCTAGATAGATGACATCACACACTCAACAAGGGCATGAATGAATGCATGAATGAATAAATGACCAGGCGGGAACACTAATAATAATGGCAAACATTTCTCTCATGCTAACTATGGACCAGGCACTCTCTAAGTGCTTGTTGCAAACATATTAACACACTGCACCATTTATCTGAACTGTCCTGGGATAAGCAGTGTTCTAGGTAAAAGAGGAAAGGCTCCACAGGTCCTCTAATGTTTTATGGTGGAGGCCACCATTCTTGGCAGAAACCACAATGTGTAGAAAATTGTTGAAAAACAGAGTTGGAGCTAGTGAGTCAGTATCATCTGTATTAATCAATTGTATTCCTAGCCATCTGTAGGCTGAATAAGCACTTTCCACCTTTCTCTACCCTCCAATACCCTGCATAAGGTTTCTACTGCCCACTCCGTGCACACATATGTGAATTACACACACACACCCCTCAACTGAACACACAGGGCCGTGGCTTCATGTCACCAGAAGAGTCAGAAACACACAGCTCTTCCACGCAGTGCAGGCTCCATGAAATGGCACAGCCTCTCTGTCTTCGCTGACACACACAGCCATGCTTGATTTTGCTCAAGATAAAGAAGATGGAAGAGCTAAGCAGCTCTGATCCTGCGGGATCAACTCTGTGGAAGGGGCACAATGAGGATTAGGTGTGTGGTGATGCTTAAACTTTGCATAGAGATTACTGTTAGGTCCTCTACCCCAGAGCCACATACACAGGTCATGTGGTCCTATGAAGTCAAAGGTTTACCCTTGACTTATCTAGTCATGGAGATGCTCCACCTACACACAGAATACAGGCCTGGTCTTCCTCCTCCTCAACTGTGTTATGGAGCTCACATGCTGCTTCTTTCCCCCAGAGCACAAATCTTCCCTCCCTCTCCTCTGCTGTTATTCTATAACTAATGGGCACACATGCGCCCACATATCTTGGCTAATGAATCGCACCCATCAGCAGATGGGCCTTCCAGGCACAAAGAGAAACCACCATCCATTCTCCTTCTGAGTGGGACTCACAACACCTCAAATAAATCATTATCTTCTCTAGTGCTACCTCCAGGGAAGGAGAACGAGAGCCACAGATGGCTGGAGCCTTTTTCCCTCTCAGTGTAATTATAATTAGGAAAGTGACTAAAATGCACTAGAGGATTGAAATTTAAAAGTTTCAAAAAATGAAGATTTTAAAAGTAATGTTATACTTAACAGCATTATAAGCTTTTATAACACTCAGGAAACCAAAAATACCTCCCCTGATTATCTCATCACAATATATCATCTGTGAAGTCATGGTTAGTAGGATGCTTATGTTGTAATCAGGACAAATGAGCGACAGAGCGATTAGTGAATCACCAAGGTCATCGATGACATTAAGAGCAAAACCAGGATGAGGCTGGGAGCCACCTGACTTTGGGGCCAGAGTGTTTTTCAGAGCAAAAAAGAAAAAACAGAAAAATATTAAAGATGACTTGATTCTTGTCATTATTGTTTGTCTTTTGGGCACTTGGTTCTCAGTTATCTAACTAACTCAACAGAAGCTTGACATGAGCAAGACCCTGTCATGAAGGAAGACCAAGTGCCCTGTGCCCAGCACAGAGTGAGTATCCCATACACAGTTCTCGAGTGACTTACTGATACTACGTATTTTTTTTTAATTTCAAAAGATTTAGTTAGTGTGTCCCGGGTAACTGGTGTCTTTAAGTCTCACTTCTTTCCGACTCTAGTCCTTCCACCCAATCAGTCATCCTGAGACATTCCTCATGAAGTTCTTCTGGTCAAAATATATTAGTGGATCCATGGTAAATGGCCCAGCAACCCAGATCCCCACCACATGGTCCAGGTGCTGCCAAGTCCACACTCACACTCTGCACCAGTCTGTTCAGTTACCCAGACACAACTTCTCCATGTGTGGAGTGAAGAGAACACAGACTCTGTAAACCTGAGTCTGGAACTCAGTTCTAGTAAACTTTCAGGAAATCAAAACCTCAAAAAACTGTATGTATTCTCCTAGTAAGAACAGACACTAGGAATACATCTTTATCTAATTCATTCATGTCTACCTAACTTATTCAGTGGGTCAGATGGGATCTTTCTCCAGCCAGCAGTAAACTTGACAGTACCATATAAACAGCACTTCTCAGGGCCTCCCAAACCCTAATGTTTACTTTTGATTTTCTCTGCTGGGGAGGGACCTGAGAGTCTGCATTTCCAGCAAGCTCTGCTGAGGGCACAGCGGCTGGTCTGAGCCACGCTTTGTGGAGCAAGAGTATAGGTTATTCCCTCTTCTACACTTTTTCCCATATGTACTTTGACTGCGGGCCTTCAGCAGACCAAGTAACCCCTTGCTCGAGCCAGCGACCTTGGGTCCAAGCTGGTGAGCTTTCTGCTCAAGCCAATGACCTTGGGGTCTCGAACCCGGGTCTTCTGCTTCCCAATCCGACGCTCTGTCCACTGCACCACCGCCCAGTCTACACTTTTTCCAATATTACATTTTCCACCTGAAATGACCTTCACATTTCTCCCTAAACCCAAGCTTCAAAGTTCAGCTCAAGCTCAGCCCTTTCTGGAGTCAGTGAACCACTCTAGACCTTGTTAATGTCTTTCTGGAGTCAGTGAACCACTCTAGACCTTGCTAATGTCTTTCTGGAGTCAGTGAACCACTCTAGACCTTGCTAATGTCTCCTTTCTTAATTCCCAAACAGTGCAATGCCTGCATTATTTCCTGGGGAGATATTATTTTATATCATTCTTTAACGGTATAAATACAGTTAAGTTCTAATTCCCTAATGACTTATCATATCCTGAAGGAAATAAACCCTAACTTATACTTCCTCTATCCTTTCAAGAAACCCAAGGCACCACTGGGTACATAAGAGCCTATGACACATTTTAACTAACTCTTTGCAGAATGGAGTAGCAGAAAAAGGATTAAAAACCTGTAAATTCTGGAATTTAACCATGATTCCAACCACTAATTAAGACACTTTGGACATATTATTTAACCTGCATCTGTCCCTTTCTCTCTACCAAATAAAATGAAAATATCATCAACTGATCACCTTCTTTCTATTCAGTTTAATTTTTTTTAAAGTTTAATGAGTACCAAACTTTACAACACCCTGGATTGTGATATCCCATTGCAGTGATAAATAACAAAGATGGGTAAGAAACAGTTGTTTCTTTCTAGACACATACATGCAAGTCAGGACCACAAACACGTCCAGAGTGACAGGCACAGGCAGGTTTTGGTCAGCGCTGTATTAGCCAGAGTAGAAATGAGATTACACAGAGCACAAAGAAAGGCGTGAAGTCCAACTAGGGGAGTAAGGCAATGGTTCCAAGTGTGACCCCCAATCTAGGCAGTGAGAGACTGCTGGGGGGGGATCAAAACAAAACTCAGGGAGAAAGAATTTTTACACCAAAGAAGTAGCCCAATCAAATTCAGGAGAGTAAATAACATACTTTTAGTGTTTTTTGAAGAAATGTTACAGGGCCAGCTAACTCAACCTTTCCCGAACTTCAGTCATCTGAGTAATGCCTGTCCCATCCCCTATGGGAGTCTTACATGCCCATTTTTTGTTTTTTATTACTTGCTTAGTACAGAATTATATAAATAAATAAATAAATAAATAAATAAAAACAATCAGCATTCTTTAATTCTTCAATTCTAGTTCATTCCCTTTGAGACTTTTTTGTTTGATAAATAGAAGAATTAAAGAGTTGAAAAGGGAATGACCCACTCACTTTATGAGTTAATGCTATTTAATCCTCTTTCCATAAATCTAAAACTACCATGCAAGGCATTTTTTGAGGGATACCAGAGAATGCAGAGAGATAAACCATCAGAAATAACTGATGGAGTGACACAGATTCAAGACACAGGTGAGAGGCTATCCCTGGAAACAGGGTAGAGATATGTCTTCCTCTTGGACACCATGGAGAAACATAATGACAGGTAAGGATAAAAATGAATTAGGAAGTTTACACATAGGAACCTCTATTCTGTTCATAAAGTTGGAACAAAGAACATCTGGAGAGAATGAGAAGAATGGGGTCAGGAGAAATTTAGGCTTAAGAATAGCAAATGGACCCTGGCCGGTTGGCTCAGCGGTAGAGCGTCGGCCTAGCGTGCGGAAGACCCGGGTTCGATTCCCAGCCAGGGCACACAGGAGAAGCGCACATTTGCTTCTCCACCCCTCCGCTGCGCCTTCCTCTCTGTCTCTCTCTTCCCCTCCCGCAGCCAAGGCTCCATTGGAGCAAAAATGGCCCAGGCGCTGGGGATGGCTCTGTGGCCTCTGCCTCAGGCGCTAGAGTGGCTCTGGTCGCAACATGGCGACGCCCAGGATGGGCAGAGCATCACCCCCTGGTGGGCAGAGCGTCGCCCCCTGGTGGGTGTGCCGGGTGGATCCCGGTCGGGCGCATGCGGGAGTCTGTCTGTCTCTCCCTGTTTCCAGCTTCAGAAAAATGCAAAAATGCAAAAAAAAAAAAGAATAGCAAATGGGTTTTAGAAGTGTGAAAAAGGAGAAAGAACCAACTTATATTTGCAACAAAAGAGAACTGAACAAGCAAATGAAGGCATAGGCAGACACTGGAACATTATGCTACAGCCATTCAAAAATATAGATTGGTTCATTTATGAGCACGAAAAGGTAGTCACGATATTGTAGAGTCAAACAAAATTAGGTTAAAATACAAATTTTTGCAAAAAAAAATAGATAAATGTACATATTTGTGTAATAAAGTCTGGAAAGTCATATATCACAAGGCGAACACGTTTTAGTTTGGGATGGTAGTGATCTGGTAATTTTTGTTTTTTCCCCTATATTTTCTTGCTTTTCTACAATCATATTATTTATTGAGTAGCACACAATCCCTATGAGTGCAGATGTTAGCTCTGTTTGAGGGCTGGGTCATGGAAGTCAGAGAAAAGATTCTTGGGCTTTGCGTGTCTTTGATTGGACGGCTCTTCCTCACAAGGTAGCTTCCAACAGTGGTGAAGAACCAAGCAAGTATTCTGAAAACCTCAACTGACACAATACCAACTAATTGCTGGGTTGGGCAACTTTAAGAAATACTGAACTTGCCTAGCGTGCGGAGGACCCGGGTTCGATTCCCAGCCAGGGCACACAGGAGAAGCGCCCATTTGCTTCTCCACCCCTCCGCCGCGCTTTCCTCTCTGTCTCTCTCTTCCCCTCCCGCAGCCAAGGCTCCATTGGAGCAAAGATGGCCCGGGCGCTGGGAATGGCTCTGTGGCCTCTGCCTCAGGTGCTAGAGTGGCTCTGGTCGCAACATGGCGACGCCCCAGAGGGGCAGAACATCGCCCCCTGGTGGGCAGAGCGTTGCCCCTGGTGGGCGTGCCGGGTGGATCCCGGTCGGGCGCATGCGGGAGTCTGTCTGACTGTCTCTCCCCGTTTCCAGCTTCAGAAAAATGAAGGAAAAAAAAAAAAAAAAAAAGAAATACTGAACTTGCAAAACAAATGAATTAAACATTTATGGTCCAGCTATTTCCAAGAGCGCAGGGAAGGTGTGGGGTTGTCCATGAAGTTTGCTCAGCCACCTTGCAGCAGACAGTCACGGCACTCAAGTCTAGGGATTTTCCTGCCATTTCACATTGCTTGTCTTTACATTTATAACGACTTTTTTGTGCTATCTTGGAAGGTGGTGCTTTCTGTGTCAGGGCAAATGTCAAGCAGCTGAGCGTGGCCCTGGCCAGGTGTGCTTCCGGTGCTCTGGATGATATAGGGTTGTTGGGCTAGTTGCTTTCAAAGGTACATCTCAATTCTTGAAATACTCCAGGCTCAAAGAAGCTCCCTCAACCACCAGGCCTCCTTTATCTCCACAACCCCCATGATGGAAATCTGAGGGTTTGATTTGCAGCTTCATTTACGCCAGGGGGCAGTGTCTGTCTACAGACAACAGCTTCCTGAAGACATACAGGGCAAATAGCTAGATGTCTTTCTTTCACCTATGGTGACCCACCCACCTAAACTAATGGAAGGCCCAGCCTGCAAATGATGCTCAGATAATTGTCCAAGCTCCAAGCCATTGTCTGAGGGCAGAGGAAACTAAATTAAAGAGTAGGAATGGCATAAAATTAGCTCAAACTAGAAGAGAAGCCCAGTACCTGGTCATGTACTGGGTCACGTTTCAGAGTCATGACAGGGAAGCTGTTACTAAAGCTCCTCATCACTGCTGAACCCCTGGTGGTGGTGAGAATCTGCTGGGGCATGAGCACTGTCTTCACTAATGTTTATAGTATGAACTTCATCACTTGCTCATGGTTGTGAGGTAAGAACCATCAGCTACCCACCTCAGTAATGCTTCATCACCAGGCAGTCTTCCTACGAATTTCCTGGGGAGAGTGGGATGTGGTGACACACAGAGCACAGAGGCAGGTAGGAGATACTAGCTGTGACAGCATTCTCTACAAAGTTTAACCCTTTGAGTAGTACAAACGTTCATGTATGGCCTGGTGCCTCCTGACCACCCAGAGTATGATCGTACAAAAATTTTTTATTTTAAAAATGTGTAAGCCAACATTAAAAAAAGGCAAATGTATGTTCTTCTTGTTTCCATAAATTGGTTATCAAACAAACATGATATTAAGTTAATAAAACTGGAACTCTAACTAAATTCATTAAAAAAAAAAAAAAAAAAACACCTCACTCACAGGGATCAGCGAGCATGAAAAAAGCTCATTACTCAAAGGGTTAATAAAGCACCCTGTATGGAACTCACTCCACTTCACCCTCCCAAGTGTTAAATGACCACAATTCATAGCCATAATTGGTTCAAGAAATATCAATCAAAGAGTGAACTGCTATTCTCACACAGGTGAGCTATAGTATTCTCTCCCACATATGCAGATTTTTCTTAACCATTTTTAATTTAAAAAAAAATCACAAGGCCCTGGCCAGTTGGTTCAGTGGTAGAGCATAGGCCAGCATGTAGAAGTCCCTGGTGTAATTCCTAGTCAGGGCACACAGGAGAAGCAACCATCTGCTTCTCCACCCCTCCCCACCCCTCTCTTCCTTTCCCACAGCCATGGCTAGAATGAGCAAGTTGACTCTAGGTGCTGAGGATGGCTCCATGGCCTCCCTCAGGTGCTAAAAATAGCTTGGTTGTCAAGCAACAGAACAGCAGCCCCAGATGGGCAGAACATCAGCCCCAGATGGGGGTTGCTTGGTGGATCCCAGTCAGGGAGCATGTGGGAGTCTATCTCTGCCTCCCTGCCTCCCACCTCTTTCTCTTAAGAAAATAAAAAGAAAAATAAAATTTGTCCATGTAGCTATGCACAGATCTGCTTTATTCATTTTAATTACTATATTTTATCAAATTTATACCATATTTTAATTATCTAGTCCCTTTTGGGGAGTCATTTAGGTGGTTTCTAATCTTTATTATGACAAATAGTGCTGCAATAAACATCTTATATACATCTCCTTATGTACATGTCAAGTTGATAGAACATATACCTAGGAGTTCAATGCTGGTTTTAATTTCACTAGACAGGGCCAAATCACTCTCTCAGTAGTGTAGTTTCTACTTCTCATTTTCATCACACTTGTACTGTGAGCCTATTTCATGTTTGCTAATCTAATAAGTGTGAAATAATATTTCATAGTCATTTTAATACACCTGCCCCTAATGATCACTGAAGGTAAATATCTTTACATGTGTTGACTATTATAGTTTCCTCCTCTGCAAAATACCTGCTCAGTTATTCCACTTTCTAAAACACCATGAAAAGATATTTATTGCGTGCATGCTAAGAATGCACTGGTAGTTCCAGAATTTGAAAGATCGGGTTGGGGTTATTAGGAGCCTGCCTAAACATAATGCATTCCAGAATACCAGAGTACTGCACCTCACGCTGGGGTTCACAGCAGCACCACCATTTTGCTGGTAAAATGAATACTTGTTACAAGTTACACGTTCCTATTGGTTAATGGATGTTTTAAAACCTCGGCAAATTATACTATAACCTATGATTCACGATCCTGAGGAAAATGAAGGAGCTGAAGTCTTTGGTTTAGAAGAAGTAGGGTCTATTTTCACTTGTGTCTAAAGAGATTAAGAAAGAAAGAATTGTACCCCAGCCTTCTTCCTTCAGACAGCCTGGTAACCAAGTACACACATGCACAAACACAGAATAATGATGATGACATTGACTCTGCACCATCAGAAAACAGAAACAGTAATAAACAGAATTATTCATATTTAAATTCCACAAACAGCTCTAACCCAAAGGAGGGCGTGTATATTGGGGGACGGGTATAAATTTTCCTAACTGTAAAATTATGAATTTTACTGCTTGTTCTTAAGGCAATCATTTTTACATAGAGCAATTCTTTTTCTTTAGCTTTTTGCTTATGCTCTTTCCAAAACCACACACCCCAGTCACAGGGCATCCACACCGTACCATGCCCAAGAGAAAGCTACAGGATCTGCATATATTCTTTACATATCTGAAAGCTGACCACTAGAGGTGTTTGCAGGAGTGTGAAGGACAGTTTTCTAGCCAAAGGTCAATGGATACTGAGGTCACTTTGAGGAGCTATATGATGGTATCAATACTCAAAAAAAAAAAAAAAACGGCTAACCTACAGACCTCTAGAACTGGCTCTGTAGTGTGGTTTTGTCCTCTTGTTTGGTCTTGGATGTGTCTGAAGTAAAAGAAGTTAAAACTACTTTAAAAATAATAACAGTCCCAGAATGAAGCACACACCAAAGGATCTGGAAAGTATCCATCTCTGTCCCTCTGGGTTTGTGTTTCTCAGCCGAGGTTGGTCATTCCCAAGTCTCAGGTGCAGAGAAGGCTCCTGCTGCCACAGAGGCCCCCTGTGGCTGGCGGTCCCTGTTGCTGGCAGCCCCATCTACACTGGGCAGGCCTTTCTGGCAGGGCTCTCTCTCTCCCCAGCAGTACTGCTAGCAATTGGTCTGTACCTCCTTGAGCAATGGTAGACAAGTGCTTTGGTGTTAAAAGCAGACAACATCAACCTCCTTCCA
This sequence comes from Saccopteryx bilineata, assembly GCF_036850765.1. Taxonomy (NCBI): domain Eukaryota; kingdom Metazoa; phylum Chordata; class Mammalia; order Chiroptera; family Emballonuridae; genus Saccopteryx; species Saccopteryx bilineata. The sequence goes on from NC_089492.1 coordinate 166,756,342, forward strand.
TTTAATCAACTCTGAAAAGGACTTCTGATTTTTTTCTCTGTTAAAGGAAGCAATCCCCACAAGAATGATGCTAGCTTGTGTTACAACAGTGTGTGGGACTCCCCAGTACTGCCACTCTGGGGGCCAGCTCCCCTAGCGCCATCCCCTCCAACAACAGAGTTTGTGGAGAGGTCTTTTGGGACTCCATTCTCCTATTCAGGATAACTTGGGACTATCCTAGGACCACTTGACTCACATATCTCAAAGGGGCAGTTCAATCCTCATAAACATGCAACAGCTGTGAAGAATTCACTTTTGCCTACACTGGGGCTCTCCTCTTTTGACACAGGCACAGCTACAGGCACCTCCCCAGCCCACACCTACAAGATAAACAGTCAGTCACTTCATCCCCAACACTCTAACCCTGGTTTTTCTATGGCAACCACATGGCAGGCAAAGTTCAATGAACAGTCATGGTCATGGGCTTGGAGGTCTTTGGTAGCAAACTCTTACCTCCTGAGTCAATCATTAAAAAAAAGTAAGTGAGGGAAACTTAACAGGTCCTGAACCCCAAACAGTGGCCTTTTTAATGCCGCACTCCACTTAATACAAATGTATTCCAGGTTGCTGGATACCTGGCTAGGCAGGTAACAAGATAATGACACCACAGGTGGAGTGCAGGGATGTGGAAGTGGGGAGGTGGGATTTCTTATTGAGGGAGTTATGTTCCTGGAATTCTTGGTTAGAACAGAAAAAGAATTTTCTCAAAGAAAAAGTATTACAAATGAAATCACACATCATGGTTACAATTCTATTCTGTTTTAAATACTCTTTTGTAATTTAGCACAAATACTTTTTCCTAATAGGGAAGGTACATTTAAAGCTAAGACAAACTTAAACTTCAGAATACTGTATATTTGTTAGCTGAGAACTTGTTTTGCTAGACAAAGAGCTGACTTCATCAGTCTCTATGGTGCTGAAATCAACTGAACTTTCACACATTTTAATGGAAAAGAATCAGTAAGTTAACCCTTAGCTGCCCCTACCCCCATCTCCCTGTTGAGCAATTGCCTTACGCAAAGTTTAAGCAACTGATGAACTAGTTATGCCTATGATCATCCTGTACTTCCCTTAGAATATCTATCATGACATATTAACTGTCACTATTTTATTGCTTGCCTCACTCTAACCCACTAGAATACAAACTTCACAAGAAAGGGACTTTTTGATTCGCCCACCATTGTGGCCCCTGCTAATCACACAGTAGGCATTAAAATAGCTGCTTAATGAATGAGTAAAATGGCTGACTGATAGTAAATTCTAATGAAAGGATTTGTGAAAAAAATGTCTTTAAAAATATTGGGAGAAGTAACTGATGTGAAATGAACCCTTTAAGCTGGCAAAAGAGAAGTAACTCTTGCCTGTTGAGTGTATTTGCAGTGACCTTGAGCATAGGGAGTCCACATTCTTAAGTTGGTGTGTGCAAGAAGTCTGAAAATTCTGTACAATGAAGAAGTGATTCCATCTTATAACCACACACTATAAATAGCACTATTTGACTTATAGAAGTCTCAACAGAAGCTGGCCTCCGGGCAGAATGACCCAGCAGAACTTAAACAGTGAAATAAACTTGTGCATTGACATCCCCTGGGACAGGAAGCCCCCTAAAATCTTAAAGGTGGTACACAGATACCCAGAGCTGAAGGAGGTCGCTCCAGTTCGGACCTTTAGTCAGCCGGAGACCAGGGCTCTCTCGGAGTTCTTGATTCCAAGATGACAGTGTCACAGGTTAGAGCAACAATTTGCTTTCATATTCACAGTGGATCACAGGTAACAACAGAATTTTGCACCACTTATTAACCCGCTGGTCAGCTGAAGTAACACACACACACACACACACACACACACACACACACACCTTCCACAAAGGCACACTCCTTCCCCCACTCGAGGTTGGGGGGTGGGGGCTGGCGGAACCGCCGAAGGGGTAGGGTCTGAGGCTGGCAGGCCGTCCAGCAACACCGGCGTTCTGGGACCCGGCCCAGCCCTTGTGCGGGGTTCGGCGGGGAGGCTCCCCACACCTTGGGTGTTTGCAGAGCCCCGGCCGAAAGCCCGGAGTAGGGGACGAGAAGCGCTGTCAGGGCGGCGGGGACTCACCTGCAGCAGCACGGCCAGCAGGAAGCACAAGTACATCTGGTAGATGCCCATCTCCCCCACCGCCCGGAACGCCTCCTCCACCTCCATGGCGGGCTGAGCTCGCGCCCAGTCCGCGCCCCCGGCTTCGACCCCCTTTCCGGCACTGGCTCCGGCTCGGACCCGCGGGCGCCGCGTGGGAGCGCGCGGGGCGGCGCGCGGCCGTGCGCCAGATGCCGGTCTCCTGGCCTCGGCGCTTCCTGTTCCCAAGCTTTTCGGAGACGGATTGGTGCCTGCACCGCTGGACCCGAGAGGAAGAGGAAGTGGCTCGGAGAGAGGCATCCTTTCCTAGGGAGGAACGGGGAGCCGCCGCCGCGTCCCACGCAGGCCCCTGCCTCGGGGCGCAGGGGCGCGAGAACCGTTGGGGGACCTGGTGGCAGCTCAGCATTATTCGCCCTTTTGTATAAATCAGTTTAATAGGAGAGGTGGGAGGGGGCATTCTAGATCCTTCGGAGAACAGTGCTGATCAACATTTCCCTCCAATCCTACAAGCTTTGCACATCTGTGAGATGGACTTGCTTGTGGCAATATGCACGAGGTGCAGAGGTAACATAAAAGAGGAAAGATTAGTCCGCGGGGCGGGGGCGAAGGCGAAGGCGAAGGCTGCCGAGGTGTTTGAGAGGAATCCGCAGTTCGTGGGCTGGAAAGATGGAAGATGTGGCAGAGCCCAGGGTCGCTGGTCCCCTACTTTAGTCCCCTCCTTCCTCCACCCCCTAAGGCTGGTTTCACAGCTGCATGGTATTCGATTGTACAGGCCGTGACCCCCAATACCATATTGGGCGGAAGAAGCAACCAGCTAATGTTTTATGGACGATTTTACATCTAAGAGATTGAGATAGGCCGGTAGTTTTCTTCCTGACCTTGTCAGGATTTTGGCTGCGGGATTATAGTAGTTCAGTAAAATGAGTGGGAAGTGTTGGGTAAAACTCTCCTTGAAACCATCTGGACGGGGCCTGTTTTTCAGAGAAAGCCTCTTTAGTACAGAAGTGGGTGGGTAGGTAGATACCACATATCTTTATGACTTTGTATTCTTGAACTCCTTTTGTGTGTTTTTTTTCTAGAAACATTTCTACTTCAGCTAATTTTTCTTAATGTTTGGGGGATAAATTTGTTCATCTTGTTCTCAGGGTTTTTAAAAATCATTCTCTAGCTATATTTATGCCCCACTTTTTAGTCTTAATATTGTTCATTTTTATTCCATTCTTATCAGTCTTGCCAGAGGTGTATTTGATTTATGATTATTTTTTTAAAGTTTTTAATTTTGTGATTTTTCTAGCTATAGTGTTTGTTTTCAGTTTTATGGATTCTATCAATTCTTTTTTTTCTTTACTTCTGTTACTCTGTAATTCTCTTACTAGCCACATGACTGGAAAGTTTAGGCCCTCACCTGGTGGCACAGTGGATAGAGCCTCAGAGAGCCTGTGGATGTCCCGAGTTGGTCAGCTTGCTTTAGCCTCAGGCCCTAAAAAATAGCTTGATTCCAGCACTGGCCCCAGACCCGGTTGCCAGTGGATCCCAGTCAGGCCCCATGTGGGAGTCTGTCTCACTATCTCCCTTCCTCTCACCTAAAAAAAGAAAGAAAAAAAAAAAGGGAGAGGATGTTTAGCTTACTTGCTTTCAATTTTCTTTATTTAAGACTAATTATTCTTAAGGCTATGCATTTCACCCTCGTTACTACTTTGCTGTGCCCAACAGGTTTTGTCATGTGGTATTTTGTCTTTAGTTTTAACTGTTCCATGATATTATGACATCCTCTTTAATGAGCTAATTATCAGTGTACTTTTATTAGTTCCAATTAAAGTTTCTTGTTACTTTTTAACAATCTTTTTATTGTTAATTACTAATGTAAATGCTTTGTGAACAAAGATGATGCTGAATCTTGGAAATTGCATTTTCTTGAAACCTAGTATTTGGTACATTTTATGAAAATATTAGTTATATCCATTTTAGATAAATGTATCAGTTTTTTCTGTTAGTTATATCCATTTTAGGTAAATGTATCAGTTTCTATACCATATATATTTTAATAAGTGATTATCATTTTTTATTTTTTATCAAGTTCTTTTTATTTCTGTAGGTACATAAAAGTACCAATTAAACAATTGAATTATTCCTTTTATCATAATAAATTAGCTCTTTTGTGTCTTAATTTTGTCTAATGTTAATATTGCTGCATCAAGTGTTTTTGTTACTTTCTTTATAATCTTTATTTTCATCCTTTTGATTTCATTATGTTCTAGGCCTGTTTCTGGAAGGGATTTTTGTTTTTTGTTTTTGTCCATTCAATTTGATAGTCTCTGTCTTTTAATAGATGAGTTAAATCCATTTATATTTGTTGTGGGTGATATATTTGGAATGATTTCTAACATTTCATTTTTTTGTTTACCATCTTTCTTTTTCCTTCCTGGCCATCTATTGGAGTCTTAAAGCCATTTATATACCGCCCTCTCCTTTTTGCTACTTTAGGGAGCTACAGATTGTATTATTATCATGTTGGTAGTTACTCCTGCATTTTTAACATCCACACAACTCTACACTGTCTCACAATGTTTAGTTATGTAATATATCCATTTTCTTTTCAAACTTATAAGTACCTACACAAGATTCCAAAAGTGCTTTATCTGAGAAAACTTAAGTGAACATAAAAATGTTATGTTCAGGAAAACTTTGTCAGATGACCCATGAAGTGATTATTGTAGTGCCAAAACACTGATGGAAGAGATTTGTGTGAAGTGTTTTAGAAAAACACATCGATTGTTAAAAATTATCCTGCACTTGGAAATAATAAGAGAGCAGGACGAGGATGGAAGTGTATATTCCAATGCATTAGTGAAGCATTTAATTCTGTAGGAGAATTTACCTGTGTTTGACTTTGCTGTTTACTATAAATTAGAGTCCAGGTATGTGCAGTTAGTGTAAATTTGTAGAATTTTGTTTGGCAGAGATAAATGATTATGTTCAGTAGGAAAAAATTATTTCATCGCCCTATAAAACATTAACACATTTTTTATCTAATCTAGTGTATGGCCAGTAGTTGCAGCCGTCGTGACCATTCACATGCAGGTTCTCATTGGATTTGGGCAGACGGTAAAGAAACAGTGGAGGCAAAGAATGGTGGGCCATTCCTTTATTAAAGTCTTGTGCTGGCTGACGAGCAAACACTCAGGACTCCAAAGCCCTGACACATTCACTGGTTCCACAACCAGGAGAATCTTCTCCAGTTTCTCCTAGAATCAAAGGCCCCTCCAGTCTCAGCAGAGCTCGCAAAAGCCCCTCATCTCTGGTTCCCAATACACACCTCTCTCTCTGCACAAACTGGCTTCTTCCTCAGCACGCTGCATTCTCTCTGCTGTCTTGCTCTGCAAACATGGATTGTCTTCCTCCTTTTTTTCTTTTTCAAAACTTTCTGGTGTGAAGAACTCTCCTCCAGCAAACATTAACAAGACAATGGCCCTTCCAAAGCAGGAAAGTAATCTGCAATTTCACAGACCACATATACGTGGTGCTGCCCAGCGCCATTTTCTAAAATAAAAGTGAGCAGACTCAAAAAATACAAATTTTACAAATTCATTTGCCCAACATCCAGCAATCTTATTTTAACATTCTGGGATTTTTTTCCCCTTAGAAATAACCAGTTCCTCAAATGTTCTTAGAATCAGCTTTCCCATTCTACTAGTTCCCTCATTAATGAAAATAAAATCTTTGATGTGGGTTCATTCTATATTGGTAAAAGAGTCATATTTTTAACTTTTGAAAAAAAAAATTTGACATCATGATGTGCAGGAGTGAAAAAATATATAAATTAGTATTTTATATGATATATAGCTAAGTTAATAAATTGTTAGTTAGAAATTGGATTATTTCATCTTACTCTCTAAAAGTTCATGTATTTTTAATGGGCCCAAAACTCCTACTTTTGGCATATATTTCCCAATATAAAGGAGTTGGTATTGGGAGAACAGAAAGTACTACCCAGAGACTGTCAAAAATGAGATGTGAGGGGTGGACAGAGACCAGGTCTGCGGTGCTCATGAGTTTGAACTTTTTCCTACAGGTGATGGGTAACCACTGAAGTGTTTTGGGCTGGAGGAGTGAGACACTGCTGTAATGGTCCAGGCAGGTCTTGGACTCAGTGAGGGCATGAGGTCTTAACCAGGAAGTGAAACAGGGATGGAGAAATGAAGTAAAATTTAAGGTAAAAATCTACAAAAATTGTTAGTGATTGCATTTTTCAGAGGCAAAAGAGAAATCAAGAATGCTGGGAAAATGGAGGTACTATTGACTGAGATAGGGATCATAGAAGGTGTAGTAGGTTGGTGATGGTAAGTTGAAGGGCCTAGATAGACTAGTGGAGCTGAGAAGCATTGCTTATTTAAATGGTCGCTACCTCTTTAAGATCCTGCCCTTCCCCCTAAACCCACCCAAGCCCAGATGGATTTCCTTGTCCTAATTTATAGTCATTGCCAGAGCTTCTGAGCATGCGCTGAAGGAAAAGCTGGGCTAATTAAAGCTCTCCTGAGAATGAGGTATTGCATCTGTGGCTCTTAGCAGAGTTCCATTTTGAGAACATATTTTCCTCATCTCACCTTTCTTTTCTCATATTTTTTTTCTTAAGTCCTTTTTTACCATAATTTCATAGTGCTTGTATCTTTTATAACTCAGGAGTGATGAACATCTGGAGTTTTTTAAATAATAAAAAAAAATTATGTTTAGAATAGGATATCTATTCAATACACACTTTTGAGCTATGAGAAGAAAAATGGTTAACTTTACCTAGTGAATTACACAAAGCTTTGAAGCAAATAAACTCAATCATGATCATTTTATCATAAAACCTGCTCACCTAACCACTGTGTCATGTCTTGCTTCTTCAGTAAGTTAGTGTCCCAGAAGTCTACTGAAATTTGTTGTGCAAGATTATAGACTTTGTATATGTTAAGTGTGATATCAAATCCTTGGAAATCAGTGTTGTAGACCATCCTAAATGCACCCACATTTACTGTTCATTTTAAAAATATGAAGAATATTTTTCTTCTGCATAAACTTCCATGCTGAGATAACCCTTGATTTTTAGAATGTCACAGCAATGTGACTTCATAAAGAGAGCCAAAGTCCAGACACCTTTGTCAACCTTAAATTGATAAGCACAGCAGATATGAAGAGAATAACCAGATCACAAGGAAGCCAAATTTGGGGGTTGATGTCTAGAAGGCAGGAGCGAGAAGACAAAGGGAAGAGAAGCAAAAAGGAAATGGAATTAGCAGTGAGGTGGACATGTGTCTGTCATCTGGCCACGCAAACCAGCAACCAGCATTCAAAAACCATCTTTATGTGGGTGAAAAACATGTCCTAAAATAGATCTAAATTTGTGGAGAAATAGGCCATTTCTATGTCTCAAATCTTAAAGAGTATGAATAGAGGTAGGTCTAAAAATCGAGAGCCACAGAAGAGGGATAGAAAATATGAGGGAAATTAGCCATTAATTATATTGAATTTAGATTGTAGAGTGTTCTGCTTGGTAAGAGTCCAATTTCACATGTTGTCCCAAGAGGCAATGAGCTTAGATAATAGGACATTCATTTAATTCAACAGATTCATTCTTGAGTGCCCAACTTTAATAAAAACATCAGTGGTATTGTTGTTGCTGTTACTGATGCTGTTGCTTACATGGGACAGTTATACAACTACAGAATACAGGCTGAAATGGTGAATTTGCTGTACTCATGGGGTCAATAAATTGGCTGTGGTTCAATAGGGTGGTTGAAAATGTGCTCTACAGAAAGACAAATGCCTCAAAGTTCCCCAGGAATAAAATCTGGATGCTACAGGGACTGCCTGAACCCTTCAGTTAGTTGAGGATTGCACAAAGATAATAATGACCTGCATATCAAGATCTTAGCCCCAACTAGGTTTTAATTAAAACCAGCCATTTACATTGCTTTCAAGAAATAGGAAGCCAAAGTAGGTGTCAGAGAATCAAGCTTGATACACTTACCCTATTCAGTATCAGAAGGAGAGGTCACTACTAAACCGTACTGAAATTCCTAAGTATTAAAATCCATTCAACAAATGTTTGCTGAATGGATTTACTAGCTATACTGGTGTTATTCTAGGCTAGAGGAACACAGCATTGAACCAGTGAAGCCTCTCCCTCTCCCTAGTGGTACCTGCATTCCGAGAACTTCCTGCTTGGCTACAGTACTGGATGGGACCTGCAGGGAGAGAGGCAGGTGAAGTAGGAGGAGTTGTTGACTCTGAAAATTACACACTTGCTGCTCTAATATCTGATCATGAATTCAAACCCAAATCAAAAGATAACACCATGAAACAAATAGATTAGATTATAAAGGAGTCTTTATAATTCGTTAAGTCTTCTTCAGTCTAAGGGCCCTGGTCCCTGTGTTTATCCCATAAGAAGAATGTAGGCAAATTTTACCTCTTTTCAGTGAAAGTCACTTAGTAGAAAGTTACATTAATTCACATATTCACAAAGAGAATTTGCATGATTTTCAGAACCAAATCAATCCCTAATTTACTGGCACACAACTATTTGAGCCAAAAAATCATATTGCATTTTAAACAATATAAACTCATCTTCTTCATCAGTCTTCATTTGCTTGAGAAAAGTATCTTATTCTCAGCCAAACAGCAAATCAAAGCCTCCTGTCAATTTTGTTTTAGCACAAGATTGTGAATATACCCTTTCATTTTCCTCTCCTGCCTGGGCTGAGATTCTTCCTTCAACCTTTTTTGAGTCACAGGACCTTTTGCAAATCTAATGAAAGTTAATGGTTTATCTCAGGAAAATGAGGGAACTGGAGAAGATGCACTCACACCCACACACATTATGAAGAGCATTTTTAAAAAATCGTTGAATCCAACCCCCACATTATAAAAACGAAAGATTAACGCTACAGGAGGTTAGATAATAAATTTACTGAAAGTCACACAGTTGACAGAGTAGTACATAAAACTGAGTTCTCAAAAATTTGTGAGTTATTTTGTTTGTTCGGTTGGTTGCTTGCTTTTACTATCTGAGATGACTCTCAGGCACAGGCCCTGTCTCCAAACCATATTTTCTTACCTGGAAATACTAATATAAAACAACATTATCTTTGTAACACATTTGCACTCTGCTACCTTTGTAAACAATAAGTAGGTCTCCAGATCTACAATTTTAAGGTTGGGGCTTTAGCTGAATAGGGCCCTCCCCTCCCTGTCTTCCAAGCCAGGAACTCTAGCTGGAATGTATAACTCAGCCACGTGGCTACAATCACAGTCACATGAAGAAAGTGTTCTCATCATTGTGTTTGGAATTGTGTTGTTTTCCTTTGAAGGTTATTCCTTACTCTACAGGCATTCTGCCTTTACCTGACACCATTAGGCGTATTTCTTGTTGAGCTGTGAAAGTGTAACATGGCTAATTACAATCTACACCTTCTTAAGTGCTATAAATATCTACTAAAGGCTATTTTGTCTCTTTGGTTTACTGTTCTAGCACTTTTTGCAGACAAAGCAGTAAATGGTTTTTTGGAAGTAAGGTACCTTTTGATTTCAAACAATGATGGGAGAAGGTGCTCTTCTGTCTGGGTTAATGTATTCTCAGCCTGGTCTATTAAATGACTGTCATTGCCATTACAGTGTCCCGGGGACCAGCTTTTCTTTTCTTCCATCTGTCTCCCATGTGGAGACATGTATATGGAGAGGATAAAATGAAGAACTAAGGTAAATGAAAGAAAATGAGATTTTAGGAGCAAAATGTCTATAGCCTAAAATACATTCAAATGAGAATAAAGATATTTGAGTTGTTCTGTGTTTATGTTTTTATTTTTACCACTGCTCTGTTCGGCTGTGTGTGGTTCCATGAGCTAAAAACATGCTCTTTTGCAAGGAGATGGGTGTCTCTTGAAACAACATATAATGGAAAGATATTTCTTTAAAATTAATTTAGTTTTTAATTTGTTGAATGTTAAATACAGCTGGTAACCAGACATCACTTAAGCAGAGAAGTTCTCTCTCTAGTGAAATGGCTTGCACAGGGAGTCGATGTTCTGGATGAGATGTTCTGTTCGAAGCTGGCTAGGACTCTCTTCTGTCCCTGCCACCAGGTGACCCACTGGCACCCAGTGCAAGCACAACAGCCTGGTGCACTCACCTGAGACTCACGTTTCTATTTTCCTTCATCCGGGGAACAGCTTAAAACACAGTCTCTAATTCCCTCACTGGCACGGGGCAGTGCAGATATAAATGAGTTTTCAGTTAACAGTTCTGAGTAAAAATACATGCAATCATTTAGAATTTTAACATTTTAAGCTTGGTAGTAGTGTTTTAGGAGTGAAAGTGATGGATGAACTAAAATAGTGTGAGCCCCATGACTTCTTCACCATAGGAACAAACTTTTAAAAGCTAATAATATGGGAGATTTCAAATTTGAAAATTCTGTTTTGAGACTATAGTATGTCAGATGAGTATCTTCAGGAGAGACCTTTTTTCTCCTTGAGGAGGATGCAGACCTACCTGAGATGACCCAGACTTCTCCTTTTACTTTAATTGCTTGATTTGACTGAGACTCAACATAGCCATGATGAAGACTTTCACAAACATTTCAAATGAGCCTCTGGACTTCAATGTTTTCCTTTTAATTAATATTTCTTTTATAACTTTAAAGATACCTTAAAATCAAAAGATAGTTAAACAGAGGCAGGGGGTGGGCGATGGGTGGAGATAACATGGCCAGGAATTTTGAGGGTGCTGCCACAAGAAGGCTTAGGACAGACCTTAGATTCAGATAGGCCAACAGGCAGGTGGACCTGAGACACCAGCCTGTCCCGGAGAACACGCAGCCTGGTCACCCCTTCAGGCCTAGCCTGCTACTCCATCTGCGGATACCTAGAAATCCTGTTCTCCCCACAAACCATGTCAGTAAGGACAGAGTACATCTGGCATTCTTTCACAGTCATACCTTCCCTCCTTACTACTCCCAGCTCCTGTCAAGGTCACTTTAAACTTTCTTTAAGATTATACATAATATATAAAGGTCTCAAGACAATATTAAAATATGTCCATAGAGGGAAACAAAGGTACAAAGGTACATGAAACAATCTACAGAAAAGAGCCTGCAAGACTGGTTATAGCTTTTTGGGGATTGGGGGGGGGGGCTTACTAAAAAATAACTTTTACTATAGTTCTTGTTTATATCTTCCATTTCTCATTATATTCATTTTCCCTTTAAATAAATGAGCATATTTACAATGACCTTTGATATCTTTGTATGCTAATTTTCTAATTCTGTTATCTCTTCATTTCTGGGTTTATTTCTGTTGACTGATTTTTCTTTTGGTTATAGATACCAATTTCCTGCTTCTCATATTTAGTAATTTCTTGCTGATTGCTAGAAATTGTGGATTTTTATTATTGAGCACCAGATTTTGTTGTCTGAGTGAAAGAGTGTTAGACTTTATTCTAGCAGACAGTTTATTTGTACATCCACTTGACCTTTGAATTTTGTTCTTAAACTTTGTTGAAGTGGGTTTGGAGCAGTCTTTACCTGAGGGTTAATTTAGTGTTCCTACAAAGGTGTGACTCTTCTGAAGTGCCTTGTACTTGCCCCAGGTGTTCATTGTAGACTTGTCACACTTGTCTTCTCTATATTCAGGAATGGCTTTTTCTGAGATCACCAATGACATACAAGTCCAAAGGATACTTTTCAGTTGTCATCTTACTTGATCTGTTGGAGGTAGCATTTAGCATTGCTAACCACTCCCACCTTCTGGAAACACTTTTTTTGGAGACTTCCATCTCATGACATCACCTTATTTTCCTCTTTCCTCCATGCCTATTTTGCTGTTTCTCCTTCCACCCTCTGAATGTTCCTTGAGGGTTTTTTTTTCCCCATCCTTCTTCTTATTTTACTCTACACTCTTTCTCCAGGGCATCGCCTGCTATCCCAGGGCTTCCATTATCATCTATTTTATACTGAAAAAATGTGTGTAGATCCAAAAAATCTAGAAGTCATTCTTGAATCCTCATTCCCAATGAATATGAACCACCAGATACAGTTGTGTTTTCCTTCTAAATGTCTTGAATGTGTCGCCAAGATCCAACAAGAAACTGTTGATCCTGCACCCTAAGCACAGTTTGAGTGGAAGGAAGACGTGTGACACGCTGATGTAGCAGCACAGAGACAGCCTCAGAGTGTGTGCACAGCCAGAAGAATGCTTTGAACAAGCAGAATATTTTCTATATCCTTAGAGAACAGGTTAGCTAAGGATCAGTGAACCTGAGGAGGCATCAGGCTGAGATAGAGGGTGAACCCAGGGAACCTCTGACCAAAGGTCAGATGGACCAAGGATGTGTGCATGAATTCTGGGGTAGATCAAAGAAGCCAGTCTGATCACCTTACATTCACCTTGTACAAGATCTCAGCATCTCGTTCCCCAAATTCAGATCAATACCAAGGAAGGCATGGAGAGGCCCCCAAATTGACTAAAATCAAATTTCTAACATTCAGAAGAATGGGGGTTTGAAACTGAAATTCACTTATATAACTATCCTTTCTTTGCAGAGGATACCCAGTACATGAATTACATCATCAATAAAGATTTGATATTTGACCTAAATTATGAACAAGTGTAAATGCAAAGATTAAGTGGGTTCTGCAATTTGGAAACCTCCATCGCCACCAACCTCACCCAAGCCAAGATCACGTCTTGCCTCAACACTAGTAATCACCTCCTAAATGTTCTCACACTTAAGCTGCTATTTATTTCCAATGCCATTCTCCACACCAACACAGGAGTGATCTTTTTGATATGCAAACTTTATCCTATCACTCCTCTGTTTATAATCTGTTAACTGCTTCTCTTTGTTCTTAGAGTTCAAATTCATTTACCAGGTCATCTAAGGCCCTGTGCTATCTAGTCAGTTGCCCTACAGTCTTCAGCCTTCATCTCATTTAACTCTTTATGCACTGGACTTCTTTCAGCTCCAGCTAGTTCCATAGGTCTCCTTCTGCCTGGAATACTCTTATTCATTCCCCTCAACACACACCAACTCAGCCAATTCCTCCTATTCATCCTTCATTTCCTTGCTCAAGTGCCATGTCCTCCCTGACACCATCTTCCCTTGTCCACATAAGTCTGGGTCCTCTTGGTAGCCACTCTCTTTTGCCCCCTTGTCATTTTACCTCATAGCACTTCATCACCACTGGGTTCCACAAGGGCAGGGCCAGGGTCTTTCCTAGCCTCAATGCCCAGGACACAATGCCCGCCAAATGGGGCTGTCTAGCACAAAGGGGGCATGCAATAAATGCTGAATGAAGGAAAGGTGTCCAGAACATTAACTCCCACCAAAGTGGTCCATGACAATGGTTTAAAGTGCTTCTTGCAAGGTGGAGGACACCCAGAATAAATTACCAAATGTAAAGGAGTGCATTTCTACTGGTAAAGCTCCAGTTATTGGCATATTTCTTACCTAGAAGTTTTCCAGGTCCTGACACTCCAGGCTGTCCACCTGGAGGAAAGGCAAGAGAGATGTCTGCCATTACTCTTGAATCCTTAGGTCATCTGCCCCCTCCCTGTCTCTCTGACTTCATCTTGTTTCTTCTCTCCCCCCACCCCAGGTGCTCCACCCAGAGGGGCTCTGTTCCCATCTCTGGAGCACACTGAGCTCTTTCCCACCTAGGTCCTCTGCATGCTGTCCCTCTCTGTGGGGTGCTCTCTTCACCCCCACCTTGCTCTTTATAAGGTGAGCTCCCTTACAACACAAATGCCACTTCCCAAGAGAGGCCAGCTCTGTTACTTCCTGTTACTGTACTCTCTGTCTCATCATAGCATTTAGCCACACTCAGTAATTTTGTGCATTTATTTATTTACTTGCTTTAGTTTATCTCCTTTACTAATGATTAACAAATGAAGACAAGGATCACACCTGTCTTGTTCGCTGTTTTGCCTGATCTAGCACAGTGCCTAGGGCATGGTTGGTACTCAACAAGTATTTGTTGAGTTAATGAATTAATGTTTATAATAAACCATGAGCTGATAGTTCTATTTCTTAACTAACATATTATACATAGCTTGACAAGAAATATTGGAATGTCTGGGAACGTTATGGGGGCTTGGTAAGTCAGACATAAAATTAAATCTGAAGTTGCACCTGGATGGATTGCTAAACTAGAGCTGAAGGGATATTGAGAAGTCAAGGAGGGACAAGGGGATGGAGAACTCAAGGCGAGAGAGTGGGATGAAAGGTAAGGAAAGGAAAGGTGAGGGATCAAATGCCATTTATAGCACTTAACCTCTTGATTTGTGTTCTCCCAAGACCTTTATCTTAGAGAGCTCTATTTCCATGTTTTAAAAGGTAATATGATTGAAGGGAGAAAAGTATTCAGCCTCTAGATTAATTTTGGCATATCATTGGGATTCTGTCTTAGTTTATTATTTATTTAGTTCTTTATTTATTAATTTAGTTATTTGCTGCTGTAATAAATTGCCACAAATGTAGTGGCTGAAAACATCAACACAGATAGAAATGTCCTCTGTTACAGTTCTACAGTCCACAAGTCTGAAACATTCAGAAGGGTTTGTTTCTGCTGGAGGCTCCAGAAGAGAAGCCGTTCCCTGCCTCTTCCGGTTTCCGGTGGCTGCTGACATTCCGTGGCTTGTGTTACATTTCTCCCTGGCCTCTTCGATAGTCAAGTTGCCCTCTTCCTCCCTCTTATAAAGACTTTGGGATTACATTTAGGACCTGCCTGGATAATACAGGATAATCTTCCTGCATCCAGGCTAATCTTTCTATATCATGACCCTTAATCTCATCTGCAAAATTCTTTTTGTGATGTAAGGTAGCACTCACAGGTTCTAGGGATTAGGATGTGGATGTCTTTGAGGCTCATTACTCAACCTATCATGGTCTGTCTCAAATGTGAATGCCTATCATACTGACTCTTAAAAAAAGTTTGTTTGATTTTGGTTTGGTTTATTATTGTCACTTTAATGGGTTCTTTATGATTTTTTTCTTTAAGAGCTCTAGGAATTTTCAATGCTAACCAAACTTCAGCTCTAAGTATAGTGCCTCTCATTTTTATTAGATAAAAACTTTGTTTGCACAAGAAAGAGTGTGTCATAAGCCAACTAAACAACTCTAGTTGTTTCACATCAGGTGTCTCTTCTGAAAGCCCCTTCTGTGAAACTAAATTTAAATAAACATTGATCTGATTCAAGTTTTTTAGAGATGTCAAAAATAAAACTTGTAGAGACTTCTGTGAGGCAAAGCGCTGAGCAACATGGTTTTTAAAAAATATTTTATTTATTAATTTTAGAGAAAGAAGAAGAGAGAGCAAGAGAGAGACAGACAGACAGACAGAAACATCAATCTGTTCCTGTATGTGCCTTGAGTGGGGATCAAACCGGCAACCTCTGTGCTTTGGGACAATGCTCCAACTAACTGAGCTATATCTATCTGTCCAGGACCCAAATAATATGTTTTAATATGTTTCTAATCTTAACAGATCTACACCTGCAGACACAGATGGAGAAATTCACTATAGGGAATATTCTGCTTTTCTGCTTTGACTCAACAGAACTGGTGCTTGAAAATCAACTTAAATGGAATTTGCCTTTGGGTTACTGTCTCACAACCCTGAAAATCTGTTAAATTTCATATCCCCAAGTGAAAGTAAAGTTACTTTTAAGGAAAGAACTTTAATGACCACTCCCAGAAGGCATAAAATCTGAGAGGGCCTGGAGCTTCTCTGTGAAGGAGACCTTAGCTCTGGAGCTTCTCTCTGAAGGAGACCTTAGCTCTTAGAAAGAACACCAGCCCCTCAGTGCAGTTGCCATGAACACGAATTAGTTACTTTCAGCCCAGTGCTGCCCAAACATTATATTTAAATATATAACTTAATTTTTTAGTAGCCTCATTAAAAATAGCACAAAGAACAATGAAATTAATTTTAATGAGTTTATTTAAACCAATATATGAAAAATATAATTTCAACATAAGTAAATAAATAATTATTGAGAACTTTTACATTCTTTAAAATTTTTCCATATTAAGTCTTGACGTGGGTATGTATTTTATATTTTATATCTCTAGTGCATCTTCGTTTGGGCCAGTCACTTTTTGAGTGCTAGGTAACCAAATGTGACTAGCATCTACTGTAGCGCTTATAGCCTTTTTTGGTGACTAAAAAAACTTTACTAGGTCCAAAGTGAGTCTTCACCATCATTGATACACTTTTTTACTCTTTTATATGCTTACTGGCTTTGTTGTATCTTACTTATTGGATTTCTTCTTAGCTATAATCTTTGTTTTTATTTTCTTCAATGGGAAACAGGGATGCCATAGAAGTGAAAGAGATTGATGAACTTCCCCAACCACCAAACAACAAAATCAAGAGAGAAAAAACAACAAAACAATCAAGGGAGAAAAACAATAACCATAAGAAAAGACCTTAATGGTTTAAGAAAATAATTCAGAAGAATAAAAATATAGTAGAAGGTATAACTTTTGACTCTTTAGTATGATTTCCAACTCTGTTGAAACTCTTGTCCTCTTTGTTCACTAATTCCCTTAGCACATTAATCATGGTTATTTAAAATCCTTGTCTGATAGTTTGAACAGCTGGATCTTCTATAAATCAGGCTCTCTGATGTTTTATGTCTTGACAATGTTTTCTCCCTTGATATTTGTATGTCTTATAATTTTTGTCTGAATGCTGGTCATTGTGTGTAAAAGCACAGCTGAGACTGAAATAAATAATATTTATGTTCAGTAATAGGTATCCTTCTTTTCTGACAGCCATAAGTATTCAGAGCTAAGTTAATCTACTTAAGATTTGAGCTAAATTTGGTACCTTCAGTATACTACTGGATTTCTGTTCAATAAAGGAAGTCTAAATAAAGGCAATTAAAAAGTGATAAATTGGGAGAAGATATTTCCAATATACAACACTAGGAAGTGCTACATATCTAAAATATAGAAGAAACAACTTCATAGCAATAACAACAACAACACAGGAAACCCAATAGAAAAATGGGCAAAATACAGGTATAGACAATTCTTAGAGGAGGCCATTAGAATAGCTAACAAGTATATAGAGACATAATCTCACTCTCCACAGAAATGAAAATTAAGATATCACTTTTCGCCAATCAGATGGGAAAAAGTAAAAAGTCTGACGACACTGAATGTTGACAAAGTTTGGGGAAGCAAAAGTCCTCATGTGCTGCCAGCGCAAGGACAAACTTGTGAGCAGGTGACCAACATTCAGGGACATTAGGTAAGTAACCCATTCTCGAGTATACCTTTGAGGAATTCTTGCATAAGACCCCCCCCCAAAAAAAAAAAACATTTCCCAGCACACATTAGGCTCTAAATAAATGCATATTGATTGAAAATGTTTTTGATAAGTGGAGTTGAGGCAACCCAATCATTCATTACGTGAGGGATGCCTTTGACAATAGATAATGTTAGTTAAATTATTGCAGTGTGTCAGAATGTCTATTGAAATGCCACGTGTATATTCACAGAGTTAGCCTCAGAACAATGCTTTAAGATGTTTATTTCATGTAGAGAGATAAGGCCAGATTAAGGCAGAGGTCATGCCAACAGTAAGGAGGCAGGGCTGGGTTTGAACCCAGGCATCTGGCTGCAGCAGCCAAGCACTAAACCACCTGTGACAAGGGGCTGGCTGCCTTCTGTAATGTCTTTTTCTGGAGACTTGTCCTTTGATCTGACCATTGCCACCTTCCCAGCCAGTCCTTTCTGTTATGGGCCTTCTTTTCCTCTTTAAAGGAAGACTGTTTCTTGTCCAACAGATAGAAACACACCTTGACTGGGCTCTGAATGATTCTTCCCCTTCCAGTGAGTGAAAGGGTGTCCTTCCGGGCCTTCCAAGTCTTTTAAGGCCCTGTACTGAGGAGCTGGGACCTCAAGCAGCCTCTTTTCCAGTTTTCTTGAGGTTCACTTCAAATAGCCTGAGACAATAAGGTGGGTCTCTCCTGTAGGTCCCTTTCCCCTGCAGTGTGGGCACATGCAGTCCTAACAGGTGTGTCTTTTTTTTTATTTATTAATTTTAGAGAAGAGAGAGAGTTAGAATGAGAGAGAAGAAAGAGAGAGAGAGAGAGAGAGAGAGAGAGAGAGAAAGGGGGGAGGAGCAGGAAGCATCAACTTCCATATATGCCTTGACCAGGCAAGCCCAGGGTTTTGAACCGGTGACCTCAGTGTTCCAGGTCAATGCTTTATCCACTGCACCACAACAGGTCAGGCTCAGGTGTGTCTTCATCCGCCAGCCAGCTTTAGATCATGTGAGTACCATTCGTGGCATGGGACTGTGATACAGTGTGCCCCTCAGAAGTGACTTAGTTCTGACCTGCACTAAGAGACCCCTGACTATTAACTAACCTTTGAAATTGTTTCTCTCTCTCTCTCTCTCTCTCTCTCTCTCTCTCTCTCTCTTTTTTACAGAGGCAGAGAGAGAGTCAGAGAGACAGGAACAGAGAGAGATGAGAAACATCAATCATCAGTTTTTTGTTGTGACACCTTAGTTGTTCATTGATTGCTTTCTCATATGTGCCTTGACCATGGGCCTTCAGCAGACCGAGTAACCCCTTGCTTGAGCCAGAGACCTTGGGCCCAAGCTGGTGAGCTTTTGCTCAAACCAGATGAGCTCGCGCTCAAGCTGGTGACCTCGGGGTATAGAACCTGGGCCTTCTGCATCCCAGTCCGACGCTCTATCCACTGTGCCACCACCTGGTCAGGCTGTTTTTCTTATTTTTATAAAATTTTCTATCTTCTCCTAATTTATATATTAATTGTCTCTTTTAAGCTGGTCAGTATGTTTCCCCTTGTACAGCATTCTTGAATTGCCTGCCACAGGATATCAGATGACCCATCTTGGTAAAACTGTCCTTGAAGAAGAAGTGACAAGGTCCTCAGGCAGACACTGAAGGAGTGCATGAGCTCAGGGCAAACTACTTTCATATTTAAATTCTTCCCTGGCTGGATGTCTCAGTTGGTTAGAGTGTCATTCCAATACACAAAGGTTGTGGGTTCGATCCCTGGTTAGGGCACATACAGGAACAGATCGATGTTTCTCTCTCTCTCTCTCTCTCTCTCTCTCTCTCTGAAATCAATAAGTAAAATTTAAAACAAAACAAATTTTTGAATCCAAATGTTTTTTGAGTCATTAAGTACCCCCCACTCTGGCCTGTGCTGTATTTCTCATCGCATCCTCAGGACCACCCAGCGAGCTGGGTGCAAGTGTCCCCATTACACAGACACAATCTCAGGGCCAGTGAGAGCCTGGCTAAAGGTCAAACAATTCGAACGGTGCAGAGCTGGCCTCAAGCCTGGGTCTGTCAGGACAACTTCCACTATGTCTTCTTCATTTTGTTGAGGCTGATTTGTATGCTCTAAATGGCCAGTTAATTAACCTCTACTTAAATGATATTTGATTTCCATTTTTTGTTTCTAAGAACAAGTTATCTATAATTTGAAGTACTGTCTGACTTTAGATCATTCAGTGGCCTAGTAGAGATTAATTAGCAAGTGGAAATTTTCTCCAAGGAAAAAGAAATCACTCTATAACAAACTAGCACAATTCAGTTCTTTTCAAGCAAAGCTCTATTTCCACCAGTTTGGCAGTTCTGTCTGGTAGGAGGAGGAGGCTCCTTTCCTTGGAGCAGGTCTGTTTACTGACTCAGCAAACACTACCTAGTGCACCAAATGCTAGGCACGACTGTGGACCCTTCACCAATATAACTCACTTAGTCCTCCAGCAGAAACAAATCATTTCATCTGCATCTGACAGATGAGGAGACTGAGGATCAGTGAGATATATTTGTAAGAGGCACAACCAAGATTTGAACCCTAGAAATCTGTGTCTGGAGGCCAGGGGTATAAGCACTATACCACAGTTCCTTCTTTGCTTACTCATGTTCTGTGCTGGGCCAAGCAAAGTAAAACAACAGCACAGAGAGGGGATAGCACAGGGAGGAGCCAGCAGAGCTTCTTTGTGGCAGTTAAGAAGAAGGCTCCAGGTGTATGTGTAGAACACTGTTGGGCAGATAAAATATATTATGCTCACTTTGTTAAAGATGGTGCTGCCCATTTGGAGGCCATCACCCAGGTGATATTAATGTGTGTTGGGGGCAGGCTGTGGGCAGGCAAAATCCTTGTAGCCTGGGGCTTGGTTTTGGGATTAAGCCTTTCCCACTCTTTTTGATGTGGGATGGTGCAATCCCATCATGCCTCAGATAAGTGACTTTGTATTAGAGACTTCCCTATTTTGTATATTGGATTAAAGGTTTTGATTTCTACACTATAAAATGGGGGCAGAACGGGAGCTTGCTCTCTTGGTTCCTGAGATTAACATTAGAACAGAGAGCAGAGAGGAGAACAGAAAGAGGCCACGTGGAGGAGGCCAGGAGAAGCAGCCAAGATGGCGGAGTGTTGAGTAGAAGCCAGTTTGTGCAGTTTGTGCAGGGAGAAGGAAGGAGATGGGGAACAGAGGTGAATAAATCTGGTGAGCTAGAAATCTTTGATTCTAGGAAACTCGGATAAGTCAGTAGCTTTGTGAGCACTGAATGAGTGGGTTTTGGATCCCAGTGTGTGTTTTTACCTGCCCACCAGGTGTAGGCTAGGATTAAAGATGATGGCCCATCAGTTTTTGGCTCCATTGTTTCATTACTGACTGTCCGAATCCAATGCAAACCTGCATGGGCCAGGCTGCTATGATAGTGGCCCTGGCTACTGGCTTTACAAACACCTTAGACAAGATGCTAAATCAGAAAAAACATATCTTTCATAAGGAAGTGGATTGATGTGTTTTGTTCATAGTCATGAAGTGGAAAGAGAAGAAAAGAATTGCAATTTGCTTCTGCTTTTAGAGTTCATAGAATGAAAAATACTCTCAGTTCTGCCTTTATCCCCAGAGGGGAGCAGTAAGGTCATAAAGGTGGGGTGTCAGCACAACATATTCAGGTTTTGCTCTTCAGAGTCAGTTCTGATGTTTGTGGGTTATCACAACTTTTTGCTTTCCACTTCAATATTCTCTTAGTTCCAACCTTTAGATTAGTTAGTTCAAAAGAGGAAGAATGGGATAAAACTAAAAAGATAAAGGACAGATTAGTTCACAGATTTCCTCTTTAAAGGTTGATGAGAAAGAGCATTTCAGACAGGTTCACATGATTGTAAGGAACAGAAATCTGCCAGTTTCCTGGAAAACCCAGAAGATCTTGGAAGCCCCAGGGCTGGGTCTCTCTCTTACCATCTCTGCTTCTCTCCTCTCTCCCTCTGCCCACCCCTCTTTTCTCTCTCTTGGTGTCTCTGTGTCTCTCTGCATCCCTATCTGTCTTCATCGCTCCTCCAATCACTTCCTGTCCTCTATTTTATAGACCATAAGCTTCACCTCCTCATAACAGTAGCTGTCGTGGGATTTTGCATCAGGTTGGCATCGGAGCCTCCTTTACCTTCAGCTCTGCTGCCTGGTCATTCAGTCTCTCAGTCTCCCAATTTCTCACTCCCCTAAGATCTATCTGAATGATCCATTTTACAAGACAGGCTGTGTAAAGCCAGTAGCCAAGGCCAGGGCCACTATCACAGCAGCAGCCTTCTGGCCTATGCAGGTTCGCATTGGATTCGGACAGTCGGTAAAGAAACAATGGAGCCAAAAACTGGTGGGCCATAGTCTTTAATCCTAGCTTGCACCCGGCGGGCAAGTAAAAACACACACTG
Organism: Saccopteryx bilineata; assembly: GCF_036850765.1. Lineage (NCBI taxonomy): Eukaryota > Metazoa > Chordata > Mammalia > Chiroptera > Emballonuridae > Saccopteryx > Saccopteryx bilineata. The sequence goes on from NC_089492.1 coordinate 166,778,251, forward strand.
GGCTCCAAAACCCACTCACATTCAGTGCTCCCAAAGCCACTGACTTATCCGAGTTTCCTAGAATCAAAGGTTTCTAGCTCACCAGCCTTATTCTCCTCAGTTCCCCATCTCCTTCCTTATCCCAGATACAAACTCTGTACAAACTGGCATCTCACTCAGCACTCCGCCATCTTGGCTGCTTCTCCTGGCCACATGGCCTCTTTCTGCTCTCTGCTCTGCTCCCTCTGCTCTCTCATGCTAATCATCCCAGGAACCAAGAGAGCAAACTCTCGTTCTGCCCCCATTTTATATTGTAGCTTCACAACTTCTAATCCAATATACAAAATAGGGAAGTCTCTAATACAAAGTCACTTCTCTGAGGCATGGTTGGATTGTACCACCCCATATCAAAAAGGGTGGGAAAGGCTTAATCCCCAAACCAAGCCCCAGGCTACAAGGATTCTCAACACACATTAATATCACCTGGGCGATGGCCTCACATGGGCAGCGCCATTTTTAACAAAGTGAGCATAATACATTTTATCTGCCCAACAGGCTGTATACACCACTGGCTAGTCTAGAAATCGATGGCCTTTGGGCAAGTTGTCTATCACTCATCGGCTATCCAAACAGTATAAAAAAATGTCTGCTTCAGAGAGAAGGACTGGGTGGAAGTGTGGCTTTTTCTTAGAGGGCATGTGGGTGGACAAGCTCCATAACAGAGTCCAGTGCAAGGCAGTGAAGCTGAATTAAAATGAGTACATTGCTTGGAGCCACACTTTAAAAGTAACCTCAGCATTTGTGCCTCTGACCTTACTCTACATTAGAAAGTGATCAATGTCTTTATGGTCCTTCCAGAACAAAATCCTTTGGATGGACTCCAAGGTAGATGGTTTTGATCTGAGCCCAACTGTGGCTGAGCAGCCTCACAGAGGTTTTGTAGAGTTAAAGCTGTCCCTTTCATTTCCAAGAGCATGAGGAAGTGAAAAGCACAGCCCGTACCCTGGGCAACTAGCCTCCCCAGTCAGGCATACTCGGCTCATTTGCCATTGGCACCATGTGGGACCCATCGTCACACCAGCTTCCCTATCCATAGAGCACAGGTAACACAGAACACCTTTCTCACAGGAATTTATAGCAAATACTTTTCACAGTATCTGGCTCATATTAAGTACTTGATGAATGGCATTTGTGAGCAGCTACATCTCTTTCCCAGGATATGCTTCAAGACTTAGGTAAATTTTACTGAGGTGAGGCTATTAAAAGAGAGACTCGATAAATGTAGTCTGCATTCTCCTGACGGTCTTGTTACTTTCTGGCCACGCTTTGAAACCCTTAATGCCAAGAACAAAGAAAGAGCAAAAACCTTATTCTCAATGAACCAATTAAACAACCACATTATCAGGTCCAAACTTCTTAGGTCCAAACAACAAAAATCATTTCTCGCAGATATGAGCAGGACAACGATACCGAACAGATATTGGTTTGTTTCCTGACTCACCAGGAAGGCCAGAGAATCAGGGTCAGAAGATGAACAGGAACAAATGGTTGTGAGGAAGTGAGAGCCAGCACCAAGGTCACACCTGTGGAACTGTGTGTCAAGAACTGCTGCACAGGTGAATAATGGTATCCAGGCTACCCCCACTAGCGCTGGACTACCACACTGCCCCAGAGCATGGTTGGCCTGGGGCCGGCAGGGGCTGGCTGCAGAAACAGATTCTCCACTGTCCCTGGTCTTTTTCTTTTTAAGACTTTATTTTTTTGTAGAGTGGTTTTAGGTTTACAGAAAAATTGAGAAGATACAGAGATTCTTCATTACTCCCTTCCCCCACACTCACATAGCCTCCCCCAAAGTCAACACCCACGCCAAAATGGTACAGTTGTTACAGCTGATGAACATGCACTAGAGTATCATTGTCACCCAAAGCCCAGAGTTCATGTTCGGGTTCACTCCTGGTGTTGTACATTCTGTGGGTTTGGACGAAAGACATATAGCTACCATTATAGTGCCATATTTTCATAGCCCTAAAATCCTCTGTGCTCCTCCTGTTCATCCCTGTTTCTTGGCCTTGCTCACTCCCTCACTCAGGCTCTGTGGCGGCCATCTTGGCACCATGAGGGAGACCTCACTAAGCAGCTGGACAGAGCCTGGTTCTTGGATGACATTGCTGAGCCACTGAATCCGCCCTTAGACTGCCTTCCTCCAGACTTCCCATGATTTATGCTGTTATGATTTAGGTCACTTTAAATGTATTGTAATAGCAGTGACTTAAGGCCAAATGTACCCTTACTGATAAAGTCCCTTTAATAGTTGGGCTAAAAATCCCTGACCTATACCTGAGCTCCCCTTATGGCCTGTTCACCATTGACACGAGGAACCTAAAATGGCCAGGTAACAGTCCCGGCTCCTAGTTCACTGGCACTACATATTGCTATATCCCCGGATTGTTCCTCCTGAGGATTCTAAATCCTCTATAGCAGTAGGCCTTGGTTTGTGGGGACATAAGCACAATGGGGAGCGAGGCACAACTCCCGCTTCCACCTTCCTGATTCCCAGATGGGTAAATTCTTGCTATGGCTAAAATAGTGCCTTATTATCAGCCACCGGTTCAAAGAATAAAGTTCACCTCTAGGACCATGCTGTAATCTCACCTGCTTTTGTTTCTGGTGAAGCCACAAAGTGAAGCCTTGGGTGGACTGTTCCATGACTCTGTTGGAGGCAATATAGAGCAGTGGTTAGAAGTACAGGTTCTGCAGCTGGACTGTCCATATTCAAATCTCAGTCCCCGCTTCCTATCCAAGTGGCCAGAGGCAGTTTATTAACAAGTCTTGTTAGAAATTGGTGTAATGATGGTAATGACCACAGAAGGCTATTATAGGGTTAAATGAGCTGGCACATGAGGGGTTCTTAGACAATGCCTACAATGGCATGTGACTGTTAGCCATCATTACTATTCCATAAGGCCAGCTGCTCTGAGTGCCAGGGAATAAATCTCATGGCTCCCATGGCGTTTCTGCTTTCAAAGTGCAGTGAGCTCCTTAGTCAGATCCAACGCTGTGTGGAACACCAGGGCAGTATCTCAGGTGCCATTGCTTCTACAGACGATGGAAGGGGTGGGACAGAAGCACAGTGAGCCTGGAAAACAATTCTGAACCCTGAGAATAGATTAACTCCACTCCAGGGAGGATACATTTCTTCCTTCCAACTTGAAGGCAGGAGTCCAATGTTACTTGGAGGAAGAAGGAGGTTGGCTGGACCCCTGGGGAATCTGGTACCATATTAGGACCTCAGGTTAGTTAATATTGAGAGCAAGTTAGGTGCTCAGAAGTGGCAAAAGTTAACAGCAGGAAAGAAGGGAAGTGCCTGATGCTAAGCTTAGGAATATCCTTGAGTCTGCCCTGCCAGCCAGTGATGGGGACACTTGGGCTTGGGGAATGAGCCCCGGAGTGTCTGGGGAGGAGGGTGACTCACTCACAGAACAGGTCATCTCATCCGCCTGAGTATACTCCTTCTCTTTAGAGTATAGTCCAAAGGGACTTTTAGGTACACATTTGCATTAGACACTGATAGTCTCACATTTCTTGACCATTCCCTGGGATCTACTCCTCCAAACTTTCCATTAACCCTCCATTCTTGTACCTTCCTAGTCCCTGATCATCCATCCAACCCAATCACTGGCTCCTGTTTATGAAATAGAACAATTCTGATTTCAGGCCAGCTCTCTTTCTAAAGAAGTGCACTGGTGCCCTTGAAGTTCTGCCTCCTGGAGTGATTTTCTCTCCTGAGTGTCCTTCAGACCCCCACAGTGCAGGGCTGTGATGCCATGCTGTCTCCTTCCACTGGTGTCACATGTCACATAGAGCCATTGCTAAACAAGGCTTGCTTTCCTCCCCCTCATCATCCAAGACTGCAGGAGTGGATTAAAGAAGATGGGCCACAGAGAAGGATCTGCTTGTGTGACAATTACATTTTAGGGTCTCTCCATCCTGCCCTATACATCCCTTCTCCCTGGTGTCATGGAACTGTGGGGTATGCTCAGGCTGAGTCAGGGCTTGTCTTCCTTCCATAAGAGGCAGGCCAGGTTGCTTGGCAAAAACAAAACAAAGCAAAACAAAAGAAACATGTAACTAAGCTGTAGCATTTAATTTTAAAAAAATCCCTTGAATTGTTTGTGTAGAACGAAGGTTGGCAGATTTTTCCTGCAAAGAGCCAGATAGAAAATACTTTGGACTCTGTGGACCATACTTAATGTTGACACAGTAGTGTGCAAGTAGCCATAGATAACACGTAAACAAACAAACAAACAAAAAAGCACATATTCTCATTCATATGGACACTAAAATTTGAGTCTCTCATAATTTTCATGTCATAAAAGCTTCTTCTTCTTCTTCTCAGTCATTTAAAAATGTAAAAATCATCCTTCGTTTGTGGGCCGTACATGACAAGCAATGGCATGGGTCTGGCCTGTGGGCCAGAGTCCGTGGGTATAGACTATTTCACAGGGTGGACAAAAGTGGGTTTACAGTTGTTTGTATAGAAAATAATCCAATGATTAATAAGAAAATAATACAACGATTAATACAAAAATAAACCCTGTGCTTTGCACGCTCACAACTGTAATCCTACTTTGCCCATCCCTGTATTTTACAAAAGGATTTCAGATGCCCAGATGGGCCCTCTTTGTTTTGGAGATGCATGCACTGAAGCAGATAGGGAGGAAATTATTAGTCTCATTCCACAGAGAAGGAAAAAGTCTCAGCAGGATTGAGCACTATAGAAAGGATGACAGCAGATGAGAAGAGGTTAGATCTGACCCTGCTTTCTAAAATTCTGCCACTTTCTATTACACCAGGCTCCCAGAAAGACACTCATCTTTACGCCAAATTTTAGAAGATTAGCAACTCGTGGCTGTATGTTCCCAAGGAAGAGATGGCTCCCAGGTGAAGTCAGAGCTCTCACAACTGGGGGTTTGGTCATGTAAGCCCTCCACCTGAATGTGGGAGTGGTTTGTATTCACTATGAGGAGGACTGGGAGAAATCTGTCTCCTGTCGCTCCTCAGGCCCCCGAAACTTGACCTCCAGAAGCTGGCCCCCTGGGTTTTGAACCTCATTGGAAAGTCCTTATTAAGGTAGTTAGTTCCTAGTCATCCAGCACACCCCATTAGACACCTGGCTTCTGTCTACTTTCTATGTATTGTGTGTTCCAAAGGCCCCATACAAGGAAGAAAGAGGGAACAGGAGAAAGTGAGCAGCACGGGTTGGAGCCTCACCAGTACTGTACAGACCAGAATTTCTGCTCTGGTGTGCTGCCTACATGTTGGGTATTATGCTGCCACATTAACTGTAGGGCCCTGGTTATGGCCCTGTGATTTGAATACCAACTTCTGCTTGGACATGGACCACTGAGTCATAGAAAATAGTATGATTTTCATTCAATCGGGAAGTTATTTTACAAAGTTAACTACTTATTGAAAAACAAAACATTAAAACAACCAATATTTCTATATTTATATATAAATATATAGGTTTATATATCTTTGTATAATTATACATGTTCCAAAATAGAACAAGATATAGGCATTTGGGTATAGGTACTGTTTTAGTCTGCTCAGGCTGCACTTATAAAATACCACTCACAGAGTGACTTAAACAACAGGCATTTATTTCTAACAGTTCTAGAGGCTAGAAAGTCCAAAATCAAGATACAAGTTTGGCCTGACCAGGTGATGGTACAGTGGTTAGAGCATTGACCTGTTACACTGAGGACCCAGGTTTGAAATCCTGAGGTCACTAGCTTCAGCCCAAGGTCACTGGCTTGAGCAAGGAGTCACTCACTGTGCTATAGCCCCCCCACCCCCGGTCAAGGCACATAGGAGAAAGCAATCAATGAACAACTAAGATGCCACAACTAAGAGCTGATGCTTCTCATCTCTCTCCATTCCTGTCTGTTTGTTTGTCTCTCTCTCCTGCTTAAAAAAAAAAAGCAAGTTTGGTTGCTGTTGAGGACTCTTTTTTTGGCTTGCAGATGGCCCCCTTTTCACTGTGTCCTCACATGACCTTTTTGTTCAGCCTCAAAGAGAGAGAGCCCAAGCTCTGTGGTTTCTCTTTTTATAAAGCATTAATCCCATCAGACCAGAGCCCCACCCTTATGACTTTATCTGACTCTAATTATCTCCTAAAGGCCATATCTCCAGACACTTTCACATTTAAGTGTTAGAGCAGGGGTCAGGAACCTTTTTGGCTGAGAGAGCCAAGAACACCACATATTTTAAAATGTAATTCCGTAAGAGCCATACAATATGTTTAACACTAAATACAAGTAAATGTGTGCATTTTATGTAAGACCAACACTTTTAAAGTACAATAAGTCTCTGAATTCTTTTTAATAATGTTGTTATGATGTTGCTAACCAATGATGAATAAAGTACTTCTTTACCATTAATGTGACTTCTGGTGCTGCATGGTTTTGCTGATGGCTTTGTAGTCTGGTTGATACGTGGTGAGGTTAAGCTTCATGCAGGCGTTGAGAATTCCAGCCATTAAACGTGATCATAGGTTGGTCTTAATGTTCTTTAGATGTGAGAAAGACTGCTCACATGCATATGTAGAGCCAAACATTGTCAGTATAGCAATACTCACACGCTGCAGTGTGTGGTATGTGACAGAAAGTGCGTTCCAAGTTTTGACAATCAGCTGGTCCACAAGTTGAAGTTTTTAATTTCTCCCCACTTGTGTTTGCTCACCAACTCTGCTTGCTGTCATGCACATCTTTCCAAATCTTCATTCAGTGACTTGAACTTATTCACCCACATGTCTGAGGCCTTCAGGTCAGCAGCTTGTAGCTCAAAATCTCAGACGGAGACATGGGGGATGTAACTCAGGTCGGCGCTGTCCACTGCACACTCGTGTGGATGGGTGATGAACTTAAAAAGACGAGTGCACTCACGAAATTCTCCAAAGTGTGCTTTGAATGACTGCAGGAGATTAGATGTGAAGCCCACTAGCTGCTGGAGGTCAAGATGTTGAGCAGGGTCACTTGCTGTGCATGCATCTTTAAACTCTCCCAGTTTTTCAAAGTGTAGTAAACAACCAGTTTCAATGTTAGCAATGAAGAATTCCATCTTGTTTTTCAAATGTAAACACTGCTTGTTGAAGGGATAAGACTGTATTTCCACGCCTTGCATTTTCACATTGAGCTGCTTCAGATATTCAGTTATGTCCACAAGATAGTAGAACTTTAGGAGCCAATCAGTGTTAGCTAACTCAGGATGCTCAACGTTTTTCACTTTAAGAAAAGTCCGGGCCCTGGCTGGTTGGCTCAGTGGTAGAGCGTCTGCCTGGAGTGCAGGAGTCCCGGGTTTGATTCCAGGCCAGGGCACACAGGAGAAGTGCCCATCTGCTTCTCCACCCTTCCCCCTCTCCTTCCTCTCTGTCTCTCTCTTCCCCTCCCACAGCCAGGGCTCCATTGGAGCAAAGTTGGCCCGGGCGCTGAGGATGGCTCTGTGGCCTCTGCCTCAGGCTCTAGAATGGCTCTGGTTGCAACAGAGCAAAGCCCCAGATGGGCAGAGCATCACCCCCTGGTGGGCATGCCGGGTGGATCCCGGTCAGGTGCATGCGGGAGTCTGTCTGACTTCATCCCCGTTTCCAGCTTCGGAAAAATGCAAAAAAAAAAAAAAAAAGAAAAGTCCGGATTTCACTCAGACAAGCCACGAAACGGCTGAGCACCTTCCCTCTTGACAACCAACGCACATTGCTGTGCAGAAGCAGACCAGGATAATTATTCCCAACTTCATCCAGCAGTGTTTTAAACTGGAGATCATTTAAAGCTCGGGCAACAATAAAGTTGACCACTTGAATGACCAGCGACATCACTTCACCAAGCTGCTCACCACACATCTGAACACAAAGTGCCTCCTGATGTAGAATGCAGTGAAAACTTAGGATGGGTCTCTTTTCATGTTCATGAAGAAGTGCTACGAATCCTCTGTTTTTCCCCACCATGCATGGAGCACCATCAGTATACACCGAAATAAGTTTATCCATCAATAGATTTTTTTCTTTAGGAACTCAGTGAAAGACTTGAATAAATCCTCCCCTCTTGTTGTCTCTTTCATAGACAAAACGCAAGACTTTCCTCAGGTAGTGTGTCACGAACAGCATACCTTGCAATCACGCTGAACTGGGATAAATGGCTTATGTCTGTTGACTCATCCAAAGCGAGAGAAAAGAATGGTGCTGCATGAATGTCCTTCACTTGTGTTGCCTCAATTTGATTTGCCATCATGATGGTACGATGGCGAACAGTTCTTGCCGACAGAGGCATGTCTTTTATTCATTTGATTATCTTGTCTTTATCCGAAAAGTTGTCAAAAGTTCATTGGCAACATCAAGCATGAATGTTTTGGCATACTCCCCATCTGTGAATGGCTTTTCGTTTCTCACAATTCCTAAAGCACCAGCAAAGCTAGCTGAATTCCAGTCAGTTTGTTGGGTCCAAACACGGAGTTGCTTGTGAGTAGCTTGCACTCTGCACAGTAGCTCTTGACATGCTTTCTTCCTGCTGTCCCTCGCTGGATATTTCGATGCAAATATAGTATGGCATGTGTTGAAATGCCGCTTTATATTTGATGGTTTCATCAATGCAATTTTATCATTGCATATTAGACACACTGCAGAACCTGCTCTCTCCACAAAGGTGAATTCCTCTGTCCATTCCTACTGAAAAGTATGATACTCCTCATCTTTTTCCCTTTTAGCCATCTTCTTCGTCAAAAGGGTTTTTGCAATTAGCTAGCTGACTACTTGATTAAAACGAGGGAAGTTTACTTCCTGACCTCACAACAACCCGTGTACCTTACGCATTATCCAATAAAAATTTGGATTACCCCAGAGGATAGCTGTGATTGGCTCCAGCCACCCGCAACCATGAACATGAGCAGTAGAAAATGAATGGATTGTAATACATGAGAATGTTTTATATTTTTAATGTTATTATTTTTTTTATTAAAGATTTGTCTGTGAGCCAGATGCAGCCATCAAAAGAGCCACATCTGGCTCACGAGCCATAGGTTCCCGACCCCTGTGTTAGAGAGCTTCACCATATATATTTTGGAGGGACAAATATTTAGTCTATAACAGGTACTGTTTTCAGTAATATTTGTGAATATAATATTTTCTTTTTTCTCAAACTTGGAGGAAAAAAATTTCAGGCATCTATTTATTGGTTAGCTGGTTATTTTTTCTTATTTTGGAAGATCTGTGTGCCATATCTGTGCTCCTTCAGGGACTGAAAGCCTCAGGACTTAGTGCTGCCTGAAATCCAGTGTAAACATCCCCTTACCTCCTTTCTCCCTGGCTCCCATTGTCACCTAGTCTTTTTCAGGCATAATTATTGAACAAATTTCCCAAGGATTTTAAAATATATGTTTTTCTTAGATCACCACCTTTCTTTTAATGTGGCTCAGCAAATAAAAAAAGACAAGTACTATGTGTGTGCGCCCCACGTTTCCCAGTAACTCTGCTTTTGAAATTAGTTTTTACCTCCTCAAAGGAGAGGCCCTCCTTGCCCACATGTACTATATTTGGCTATTAAGTGTTTAATAATTAACTGTTTAGATTCGCAGTTTGCCACTGTATTAATTCTAGCAGGCATCTGGTTCATTTATAAGAGTGATTCAGATTTTTAAAATGATCACACTTTCCTACTGTCCTCCCCCTAAAAAACACATAATTTTTAAACATATTTTTAAACAGATTAACAATTCTGTTTAAAACAGGAACAGAGAGGGCCAGAAGCTATAGCTCTGGAAGGATGATGAAAAGGGAGGCTGTAGTCCTCGCACACCAGTTTGAGAAACAAGAAAGTGTGTCCACTTGCAACCCCTCCGTCCATTCCTCTATTTGTTCTCACAAGTCTCCGCGTTCGTGTTTCCCAGTCATTGTGTCATGGTGCGTGCATGGGGAGAATCAGTTGTGGGGGACACTATGTGTGTTTTACTTAAATGGCTTTAAGGATGCAAACAATTTATGTTTCCCATAAATTAAGCCAGAGTCAAGGTTTTTCCTACAGCACCGTGCCTATGGGAAACGGGAGACAATAGGCATGACATATAAGAGCACCCTGGTTCTATACTGCCTATGCTTACAGCCAAGCCCCACCAATGACAAGCTGAACAACTTTGGTCAAGACACTTAAAATTAGTAAGGTTCCAGTTCTTCATCTATAAAATAGGAGTTATAATAGGAGTTAGGTTGTAAATTGCGAGAATGAACTCAGAACATAAACAAAAGAGCAGACTATTTGGCATACAGCAAATACTCAGCAAAGGTTAGCTAAAACTATTTTTTAAAATACTACTACTAATTATTATTACTACTATTGTTAAAGAGGTCATCTAATCTAATGATTAAGCAAGAGGCTTTTTATTCTGCCCTACTAGTTCTCTGACTCTAGGAAACTTGCCTAACTTGTCTCAGCCTCAGTTTCATCATAGCAAGCATGTGCATAGGGTATTGTGGAAGTTAAATGGGGAAGATGTCATAAGTATAAGAAAATGCAAAGTGACCAATAGGAATTATTCGATAGATATTATTGATGATCACGATAATAGTGTTTTCTCAAAAGTGAAAGAGAGGGAGGAATTGTGTTAAGGGATGTCAGGTTTATGATCCATTTGGTAGAGAAAATATATTATTATTCATAAGGGAGTAGTTGTCCTAGCTGACTTGATAAGAGAAACAGTGAACCACTCCTCTTAGATAATTCCAAACCACCAGAGAAACTTAGAATCCTGAGACAAACTGAGAGTTAATTGCTTAATGATATAAAGGGCACACAATTTTGAAGCAAGAAAGAAAAAATAACTTTAGAAATTATGTTGTTTAACTCTTTCATTTTTTAAGTGAGGAAACTGAGACTTAGGGAGATAAAATGATTGGCCCAAAGATAGGATCAGGCACTTAATCATAATATGTGGCCAATAAATTCTTGTTAAAAGAAGAGACGAATGTATTTTTCAATTCTTTATTTATTTCTATGTTTATGTATTGGTGTAACACTTGGTTTTTGATTAAAGCTTGTGTTTATATGTCAACTGAAAACTATGAGAGAAATTAAGTTATCAGAATCTTTCAAAATATTTGGGTGTTTCATCTGTGATTTTGTATATACAAATTATAAGAGAAGGAAAATAGCCTGACCTGTGGTGGCGCAGTGGATAAAGTGTCGACCTGGAAATGCTGAGGTCGTGGTTCGAAACCCTGGGCTTGCCTGGTCAAGGCACATATGGGAGTTGATGCTTCTAGCTCCTCCCCCCTTCTCTCTCTGTCTCTCTTTCCTCTCTCTTCCTCTCTCTCTCTCTCCCTCTCCCTCTCTCTCTCCTCTCTAAAAATGAATAAATAAAAAAAAAGAAGGAAAATAATGTTTACTAAGTACTTACTGCTAAGTGTCAGTCACTTTCAAATAAAGTGTCTCATGTAAACTACATAATTATCTCAGGAAGAAATCTATCCATCAGGGTTTAGTGCAGAAAACTTTAACTATTCTGGCTGTTTTAAACAGAAAAGAAATTTGGAGCCTTCAAAAGTACTAAAAGAGCTAAAGGAGCAAAACTTTAACCAGATTCATCAAGAAAAAAAAATAAAGAGAGGACCCAAATAAATAAAGTTAGAGATGAAAGAGGAGATATAACAAGAGACACCAAAGAAATACAAAGGATTGTAAGAATATATTATGAACAATTATATGCCAATAAATTGGTCAATCTAGATAAAATGGATAAATTCCTAGAAACATACAATCTTTCAAAATAGAAACAGCTTGTATCAGAGAATCTGGATAGACAGAGTACAGCCAATGAAATTGAAGCAGTAATTAACAAATAAAGTCCTGGACCAGAAGGCTTCACAGGTGAATTTTACCAAATATTCAAAAAAGAACACTTATCCTTCTCAAACTATTCCAGAGAGTTCAAGAGGATAGAAGACTCCCAACCTCATTCTATAAGGCCAGCATTATCCTAATTCCCAAAACAGATAAAGATATTACAAAGAAAAAAAATTATAGGCCAATATCCCTGATGAACATAGATGCTAAAATCTTTAACAAAATATTAGCAAACCAGATCCAGCAATACATTAAGAGGTCATACACCATTATCAAGTGGGATTTATTCCTGGGATGCAAGGTTGGCCCAATATCTGCAAATCAATTAATGTAATATACTATGTAAATAAAATGAAGGATAGAAAAATCACATGATCATATCAATAGATGCAGAAAAATCATTTGACAAAATCTAGCACCCATTTATGTTAAAAACCCTCAACAAAGTGGGCTAGAGGGAACATACATACTTCAATGTAACAAAAGCCATATATGACAAATGCACAGCCAACATCATATTCAGTGGGTAAAAACTACAAATGTTTTCTTTAAGAACAAGACAAGGATGTCTGCTTTTACCACTCTTATTCAATATAATACTGGAAGTCCTAGCCACAGCAATCAGACAAGAAGAAGAAATAAAAGGCATCTAAATTGGAAAGAAAGAAGTAAAATGGTCATTATTTGCAGATGGCATGATCCTGTATATAAACTCTAAAGATTCCACCTAAAAACTACCAGAACTGATAAAGAAATTCAGTAAAGTAGCAAGATACAAAATAAATATCAGAAATTGTTTACATTTTAATGCACCAATAATGATCTATCAGAAAGGGAAACCAAGAAAGCAATACCATTCACAACTGCTTCAAAAATAATAAAATATTTAGGAGTAAACTTAACCTAGGACGTAAAAGACCTGTACTTGGAAAATTATCATATTTTCCCATGTAGAAGATGCTCCCATGTATAAGACATTCCTTAATTTTGGGGTCTGAAATTTGAAAAAATGTATTACATAGTTATTGAACTCAAGTTTTATTCATCATAAAATTCATTTATTACCGTCAATTCATTGTCAATTACTACCAGTCATAGCTAATCTTCCCATCAAAACCCCAAGGAGGCCCTGGCCAGTTGGCTTAATGATAGAGCATCAGTCTGGTGTGTGGAAGTCCTGGGTTCGATTCCTGGCCAGGGCACACAGGAGAAGTGCCCATCTGCTTCTCCATCCTTCCCCCTCTCGTTTCTCTCTGTCTCTCTCTTCTTCTCCCACAGCCAAGGCTCCATTGAAGCAAAGTTGGCCTGGGCACTGAGGATGACTCCATGGCCTCCACCTCAGGCACTAGAATGGCTCCGGTTACAGTGGAGCTGTGGCCTGGATGGGCAGAACCCTGAGGTGGATCTTGCTGGGTGGATCTCAGAGGGGCTCGTGCAGGAGTCTGTCTGTCTCTCTCTGCCTCCCTGCTTCTCACTTCAGAAAAATACAAAAAAAAACAAAAACAAAAACAAAAAACCCAAACAAACAAAAAACCCAAGGAGCACACAGATCCTGGGACAAAAGTGATATTTGGGCAAAAGAAATGGCTGCTTAGAGGTGGTTCTATGACTTTTCAAGCAGTCATAGTGTCATAGATCAAAAAATTAATACTTTAGAAAAGTAAAGACATAATTGGTAACCATTATTTTAGTTAAAATACATGCTTTTACACTCATGCACCATGTAACAACAATCTGGTCAATGATGGGCCACATGTACAAAGCTGGTTCCATAAGATTATAGTGAAGCTGAAAAATTCTTATCACCTAGTAACACTGTAGTAAGGTCAGAGTGCAACCCATTATTCATGTGTTTGTGGTAATGCTAGTGGAAACAACCCCACTGCACTGTTAATTGTATAAAAGTATAGCACAAGATTTTGTACAGCACATAACTATGTATAGGGTATAATACTTGAAAATGATAATAAACAACTATGTTGCTGGTTTATGTACTTACTATATGTATAGCCAGTGGCCGCTGCCATGATGGCCATGCAGGTTCTCATTGAATTTGGACAGATGGTAAAGAAATAGTGGAGCCAAAAAATGGTGGGCCATTCCTTTATTAAAGTCTTAGACTGGCTGATAAGCAAACAGGCAGGGGAAACACTTCCCTTTCATTCAGGGCTCCCAAAGCCTCTGGTTCCTCATCTGTACACCTTCTCTCTCTCTGCAAAACTGGCTTCTTCCTCAGCCCTCTGCATTCTCTCTGCTCTCTCTGTAAAACTACCCAGACTCACAAAGACCCCTCCTTCAGCAAACATTAACATTCCCCTCTCAAGCAGGAACGCTATACGCAATGTGCAATCAACTGTCCTGCTCTGAGGGCAAGCAAACACATGGTCATCCAGCACCATTTTTTAACAATAAAAGTGAGCAAACTCAAAAAAATACAAATTTTACAAACTCATTTGCCCAACACTATACTATACTTCTAATCATTATTTTAGAGTGTATTCTTTCTACATAAAAAAGGTTTTCTGTAAAACAGTATGCCATATTAGACTGTCAGCAGCCTCATACATCTTAGTTTTTTCATTATTCAGAAACTTTCAATATTTTTTCAATTAAAAAACACCTTAGACCTTCCCTTAACTTTCCCCTTTGGTACAGAGCTGATGTGAGCCACCCAAGCCAGGGCCTCCGCCCTGCTACCCCATAGCTGTCTCACCACCCCCGGACAGCTGGCGGGCATGTGGCAGCTCCCTCCTGGTTAGGGCCACACACCTCCCTGTCTCCTGATTCTTTCTTGCCCTTCTTCTCTTTCCCTCCCAGTTGACTAGAGACTAGGCTGCTTCTTTTCAATCTCTTACCTACCCCCCTACACAAAGAGAAGAGGCGCTGAGCCAGGAGGAGCCCATGCTCCCCCAAACTTTCTTTCTTTTTTATAGAGAAAACATCTCCAGGTTATTTTGACATTTGATTATGTTGCATACCCATCACCCAAGGTCAAATTGTCTTCCGTCACCTTCTATCTGGTTTTCTTCGTGCCCCTCCCCCATAACCACCACACTCTTGTCCATGTCTCTGAGTCTCATTTTTATGTCCCACCCGTGTATAGAATCATATAGTTCTTAGTTTTTTCTGATGTACTTATTTCACTCTGTATACTGTTATCAAAGTCCATCCATGTTGTTGTAAATGATCCGATGTCATCATTTCCTATGGCTGAAGAGTATTCCATTGTATATATGTACCAAAGTTTTTTAATCCACTCGTCCAATGACGGACACTTGGGCTGTTTACAGATCTTCGCTATTGTGAACAATGCTGCCATAAACATGGGGGTGAATTTATCCTTTTGGAACAGTACTATGGTGTTATTGGGGTATATTCCTAAAAGTGGGATAGCTGGATCAAAAGGCAGTTCGATTTTTAATTTTTTGAGGATACTGTTTTCCACAGTAGCTGCACCAGTCTGCATTCCCACCAGCAGTGCAGGAGGGTTCCATTTTTTCCACATCCTCACCAGCACTTATTCTGTATTGTTTTGTTGATGAGCGCCATTCTGACTGGTGTGAGGTGGTATCTCATTGTGGTTTTAATTTGCATTTCTCTAATGATTAGTGATGTTGAAAATTTTTTCATATGCCTATTGGCCATCTGTATGTCCTCTTTGGAGAAGTGTCTATTCATTTCTTTTGCCCATTTTTTTTGTTTTGTTTTGGGGTTTTTTGTTTTTTTTTGTTTTGTTTTTTTCTTTTTTCTGAAGCTGGAAACGGGGAGAGACAGTCAGATTCCCACATGCGCCGACCGGGATCCACCCGGCCCGCCCACCAGGGGGCAACGCTCTGCCCACCAGGGGGTGATGCTCTGCCCCTCCGGGGCATCGCTCTGTTGCAACCAGAGCCACTCTTAGCGCCTGGGGCAGAGGCCAAGGAGCCATCCCCAGTGCTCGAGCCATGTTTACTCCAGTGGAGCCTCGGCTGCAGGAGGGGAAGAGAGAGATAGAGAGGAAGGAGAGGGGAAGGGGTGGAGAAGCAGATGGGCGCTTCTCCTGTGTGCCCTGGCCGGAATTGAACCCGGGACTTCCGCACGCCAGGCCGACGCTTTATCACTGAGCCAACCGGCCAGGGCGTCTTTGCCCATTTTTTGATTGGATTGTTTGTCTTCCTGGTGTTGAGTTTTACAAGTTCTTTATAAATTTTGGTTATTAACCCCTTATTGGACGTATTGTTGAATATGTTCTCCTATTGTGTAGTTTGTCTTTTTATTGTTCTTATTATCTTTAGCTGTGCAAAAGCTTTTTGGTTTGATATAGTCCCGTTTGTTTAACCTGTCTTTTATTTCACTTGGCTATGGAAATAAATCAGCAAATATATTGCTGCGAGAGATGTCGGAGACATACTGCCTATGTTTTCTTCTAAATGCTTATGGTTTCATGGCTTACATTTAAGTCTTTTATCCATTTTGAGTTTATTTTTGTGAATGGTATAAGTTGGTGGTCTAGTTTCATTTTTTTGCAGGTAGCTGTCCAATTTTCCCAATACCATTTGTTAAAGAGACTGTCTTTACTCCATTGTATGCTCTTACCTCCTTTGTCAAATATCAGTTGTCCATAAAGGTGTGGGTTTATTTCTCAGTTCTCTGTTCTGTTCCATTGATCTATATGCCTGTTCTTATGCCAGTACCAGGTGGTTTTGAATACAATGGCCTTGTAGTATAACTTGATATCAGGAAGTGTGATACCTCCCACTTTATTCTTCCTTTTCAAGATTGCTGAGGCTATTCGTGTTCTTTTATGGTTCCATATAAATTTTTGGAATATGTGTTCTATGTCTTTGAAGTATGTCATTGGTATTTTAATTAGTATTGCATTGAATTTATAAATTGCTATGGGTAGTATAGACATTTTAATCATGTTTATTCTTCCTAACCATGAACAAGGTATGTGCTTCCACTTGTTTGTATCTTCCTTGATTTCTTTTATCAATGTTTTATAATTTTCTGAGTATAAGTCTTTAATCTCCTTGGTTAAATTTACTCCTAGGTACTTTATTTTTTTTGTTACAATAATAAAGGGGATTGTTTTTTTAATTTCTCTTTCTGACAGTTCATTGTTGGTGTATAAAAGTGCCTCTGATTTCTGAGTATTTAATTTTATATCCTGCCACCTTGCTGAATTCATTTATCAGGTCCAGTAGTTTCTTGACTGAGACTTTAGGGTTTTCTATATATAATATCATATCATCTGCAAATAATGATAGTTTTACTTCTTCTTTTCCAATTTGGATGCCTTTTATTTTTTCTTCTTATCTAATTGCTGGGGCTAGGACTTCCAGAACTATGTTGAATAAGAGTGGTGAAAGGGGGCATCCCTGCCTTGTTCCTGATCTTAAAAGGATTGTTTTTAATTTTGCTCATTGAGTATGATGTTGGCTGTGGGTTTGTCATGATAGCCTCTATCATGTTGAGATATGTTCCATGTATTCCCACTTTGCTGAGAGTTTTGATCATGAATGGGTGCTGGATTTTATCAAGTGCTTTTTCTGCATCTGTTGAAATTATCATGTGGTTTTTCTCCTTTCTTTTGTTTATGTGATGAATCACATTGATTGATTTAAGAAAATTGTACTAGCCTTGCCTCCCCAGAAAAAATCCCACTTGATCATGGTGTATGATTTTTTTCATATATTGCTGGATCTGGTTTGCTAATATTTTGTTGAGGATTTTAGCATCTATATTCATCAGGGATATTGGCCTATAATTTTCTTTCTTTGTGTTATCTTTGCCTGGTTTTGGAATCAGTATTATGCTCACCTCATAAAAGGAGCTTGGAAGTCTTTCGTCCTCTTGAATTTTTTGAAATAGCTTGAGAAGGATAGGAGTTAGTTCTTTTTTGAATATTTGGTCGAATTCACTTGTGAAGCCATCAGCCCCAGGACTTTTCTTTGTTGGGAGTTTTTGATAACTGTTCTGATCTCATTTGTTGTAATCGGTCTGAATTTTCTGATTCGTCCAGACTGATTTTTGGAAGATTGTATGTTTCAAGGAATTTTTCCATTTCATCTAGGTTGTCTAGTTTATTGGCATACAGTTCTTCATAGTATTTTCTTACAATATTTTGTATTTCTGTTGTGTCAGTTATTTTTCCACCTCATTTCTAATTTTATTTATTTGAGTCTTCTCTCTCTCTCTTTTTTTTTTTTTTTTGGTGAGTTTAGTTAAAGGTTCATTGATGTTGTTTACCTTTTCAAAGAACCAGCTCCTGGTTTCATTGACTCTGTATTGTTTCTTTAACCTCTAAGCATTTATTTCCGCTCTGATCTTTATTATTTCCTTCCTTCTACTAGCTCTGGGCTTTACTTGCTGTTCTTTTTCTAGTTCTTTTAGATGCAGGGTCAAGTTGTTTATCTGAGCTTTTTCTAGCTTCTTAAAGTATGCTTGTAATGCTATGAACTTCCCTCTCAGAACTGCTTTTGCTGTGTCCCATAAATTTTGAGTTGATGTATGCTCATTATCATTTGTTTCTAGGAATTTTTTTTATTTCTTCTTTGATTTCATTGTGAACCCATTTTTTATTTAATAACATGCTATTTAGTTTCCAAGTGTTTGAGTATTTTTGAGTTTTCTGTTGTGGTTGATTTCTAGTTTCATGGCATTGTGATCAGAGAAAATGCTTGATATGATTTCAATCTTCTTAAATTTGTTAAGATTACTTTTGTTCCCTAACATGTGGTCTATCCTAGAGAATGTACCATGAGCACTTGAAAAGAATGTATATTCTGCTGCTTTAGGGTGAAAGGTTCTGAAGATATCTATTAAATCGAGTTGATCTAGAGTGTCCTTTAAGTCTGCTGTTTCTTTAATTTTCTTTCTTGAGGATCTATCTAGTGATGCTAGTTGGGTATTGAAATTCCTTACTCTTAGATATTGCTGTTGATCTCGCCCTTTAAATCCATCAAAGTCTGCTTTATAAATTTAGGTGCTCCTATATTAGGTGTGCAGATATTTATAATGGTTATATCTTCCTGTTGGATTGCTCCTTTTATCATTATGTAGTGACCTTCTTTATCTCTTACTACAGCCTTTGTTTTAAAGTTTGTTTTGTCTGATATAAGTATTGTTACCTCAGCTTTTTTTTTCATTTCCATTTGCATGAAATATTTTTTCTCATCCTTTTACCTTCAGTCTATGTGCATCTTTTGTTTTAAGGTGTATCTCTTGTAGACAGCATATGTACGGGTCCTGTTTTATTATCCATGCAGCTACCCTATGTATTTTGATAGGGTCATTTAATCCATTTAGATTTAAATTTATTATTGATATGTAGTTGTTTATTGTCATTTTATTCTTTAAAGCTGTATTCCTCTTTTGCTATATTCTTTTCCCACTTTGATCTGTTTACACCATGCCCCTTAACATTTCCTGCAGCATTGGTTGGTTGTAATGAATTCCTTGAGGTTTTTTTTGTCTGGGAAGCTTTTTATTTCTCCTTCAATTTTAAATGATAGCCTTGCTGGATAAAGTAGTCTTGGTTGTAGGTTCTTGTTCTGCATTACTTTAAATATTTCTTGCCATTCCCTTCTGGCCTCAAGTGTTTCTGTTGAGAAGTTGGGTGTCATCCTGATGGGGCTCCTTTGTAGGTGATAGCCTTCTTTTCTCTAGCAGCTTTTAATATTTTCTCTTTATCACTTAGCTTTGGTATTTTAATTATGATGTTTCTTGGTGTAGATTTCTTTGGGTTTCTCTTTAATGGAGCTCTCTGTGCTTCTTTTTTTTTAATGAGTTTTTTTTATTTAAACTTTATTTATTTATTTATTTTAGAGAGGAGAGAGAGAGAGAGAGAAAGAAAAAGAGAGAGAAAAGAGAGAGAGAGAGAGAGAAGGGAGGAGCAGAAAGCATCAACTCCTATATGTGCCTTGACCAGGCAAGCCCAGGGTTTTGAACCAGCGACCTCAGCATTCCAGGTCGAAGCTTTATCCACTGCGCCACCACAGGTCAGGCCTCTCTGTGCTTCTTGAACATGTGAGACTTTTTCCTGCCTCAATTTAGGAAAGTTTTCAGCTATAATTTGATTAAACAAAGTTTCTATTCCTTGTTCTTTCTCTTCTTCTTCAGGAACCCCTATGATGCGGATGTTATTTCTCTTCATGTTTTCAAGAGCTCTCTTAGAGTTTCATCAGACTTTTTGAGTCTCTTTTCTTTTTGGTGCTCTGCTTCCATGCCTTTGTTTACCTTGTCCTCTAACTCGCTGATTGATCCTCATCTTCATCCATCCTGCTTTTTAATTCCTTCCATTGTGGTCTTCAAGTCTGATATTGTATTTGTCATTTCTGACTGATTCTTTTTTATTATTTCAATTTCCTTTTTTATATTTGCTATCTCTTTATTTAGATGTAATGACCATTTATTGTTGTTCTAAGCTTTTTGAACATCCTAAAAATCATTATTTTAAACTCTGCATCTGGTAATTTGGTTATATCTGACTCATTCAAGTCCTTCTCTGGGGATTTCTCTTGATTCATTTGTGTTGCATTTCTCTGCCTGCCCATTTTGTCTGTGTATCAGAAGGGTTTTGCCACTGGAGTCCAATGGGTGTTGCCTCTGTGTTCCCTAGGTGTGGTCTCCATCTCATTTTTATTAGGTCTCTTGAATGCATTATTTTCTCTTGTGCTTGATTTAATCTCATGTTGTTTTATAATTTTCACGTGGCCTATGTATACAGTGTTTGTAAAGTCTACAGTGTGCACAGTGATGTCCCAGATCCCACAGTCACTCCCCACTCACTCGTTGATCTATATAGAGCACCTTGCAGTCCTGCAAGCTCCATTTGTGGCAGTGCTCTATGCAGGTGCACAATTTTTTATCTTCTTACTGTATTTTTAGTCCCTTTTCTATGTTTAGATATGTTTAGATACACAAATACTCACAATTGCCTCAGTATTCAGCACAGTAACATGCTGTACAGGTGTGTAGCCTAAGAGCAATAAGCTAGACCATACAGCCAAGGTGTGTAGGAGGTTGTACCCCATAGGTCTGTGTCAGTGAACTCACAATGTTCGCACAATTATGAAATGATTTAACTACACATTTATCAGATCATATACTTGTCGTTAAGTAGCATATGATTGCATATAGAAATGAGACCAGCAGCCTAGGAGGAAGCCCTTAGATAGGCAGTGCAGTTTTAATTAGTGGAGTATGGAGACTAATTAATATGCAAATAAGTAGCTTACCAATATTAATCATATGTTTTACTAAACAGCTTTTACTAAAGAGTTTCTAACGAGTTTGCAAGTTAAGTTTTTTTGACATTAAAAATCAGCTAAATGCCTATCTGAGAATAATCTCTTCTAAGTCAAGGGCAGGAAGGGGGAATTCTTTTTTGAATGAAAAATGGCAATGTTTAAAACCAATTCCCATGTTGGCAAGCACCACACAGGAGTTCTGTATCAACCCTTTCCAGGCTCTAATTGAAACCATTTCAGCAAGAAAGACACAAGAAAACAGTTGGAACAAGAGACAAATAAGAGCCGTGGTGACTTAAAGGCATGTGAACTAGAAAGCTACATCACAAAATTTGTTTAAGTTGAAGATTGGCATTGCTAAAACCCCAAAGAGGTTACAAACATTTTTAAAAATCCTTTATCATATTTGTAAGTTGGAAAAGTTTATGATTGGGTTGGACCCTGATTTATTAGAGGTGATTTGAATTATAGAGATGGATTATAAGGCTTTTTTTTTTTGTAGTAGTAGTAGTAGTAGCTTTACTTCACTTTTAGGTTTCATTTTTATTTTGTTTGTTAAGAAGTGTATAAGGGCTTGGGCTCAGTTGTATGAATTATTTCTAGTGTCAACTAGCTTTATCAGCCCAAAACACAAAACAATACAATACAAACTAAACCTTTAGGTTTCTTACATCCAGGAAGAATGTCAGAAAAGAAATTCTGTAAAGGAGACAAAGGACTGGATGCATGCCTGAACCTCTGCTCCAATTGTAATACAGTTGCCCTTTAAAAACCATTTTCTCTCCCATTATATCTGTATGGAGGTTCAAAGGAAGCTCTAAAGTGATAAACTTTCATATAACTCACAATCTGTGTTTCTTAAATTTCTTTACCTCTTATGACACCCCCACTTTTATAGCTATTAGCTAAAAGTGACCAGGCTAGACAGATTTGTTACTGAGACAGTGTAGGAGTTACTAGAGATGTCTGCTCTCAGTTCTTGAGTTTGGCAAAGAAAGAATTCAGAGGTGTATGGCCAGGGGCCACCGCCATCATGGCCATTCACATGCAGGCTCTCATTAGATTCGGGCAGATGGTAAAGAAACAGTGGAGCCAAAAAATTGTGGGCAATTCCTTTATTCTAGCCTTGCACTGGCAGGTGAATAAAACACCCAGGGAAAAACACTTCCCTTACACTCATTCAGAGCTCACAAAGTTACTGACACATTTAGTTTTTCCTAGAATCAAAGGCTGCCGCCAGTCTCAGTCACCTCTGGTTCCACTTCTGCACACCTTCTCCCTTCTCCTCTCTGCAAAAACTGGCTTCTCCTTCAGCACCCTGCCATCTTGGCTTCCTACTCTGCAAA